>NC_081155.1:16371149-16981149 GCF_012432095.1 Onychostoma macrolepis
TTTTATAGCAAGATCTGGCAACATGGAGTCAAGCCGTAGCTCCTTTCCTGTGTTTTCTTGCACCATAACTCTAATACATGTTTAAATACATCATTAGTTGATCAGTTCTGTTCACATGGAGTAGAATTTCAGCAAATGCGGTTGTCACTACTGTAATTTACTAAACTGTGTGTGTACTGAATTGACAACCAAATTTAGCTGCAGTGTGAACATGGCTATAGTCCAAGGCAAAAATTATGATCATACACCAACCAGTTTTCTGTGAAATCTGTCAACTCTGACGGCCCAAAACCTGTAAACTGGCTCTCACTTTAGAGAACAAACGTCACCTCCTCCAGATTTCAAATCGGGGCAAATATCTGGGAATTTTTTGTGCAGTCTATTCCAGCATTAAAACTATTTTCACAAATGGTCAGATTGCTTGGTCTGAACCCAAGTTGGTTCCACCGCCCTCACTCTGTATAGCAAGAGATGTGAAGAATTTGACCTGAACTGCTTGGAACTTGTTTACTTGAAAACAATCAGCTACAAGAAATGCATTATACTATAATGATAAAGATTCACTTCTGCAATTTACGATTGGATTGCTTTAAAACTAACTGCGAACTGTACTTGGATGCATGCCAGCAAACCTTTCCTGGGTTTGGACAACTGCTTTCAGTCAAACCCAGCGAATCAAAACGAAAACGAACGGCACCAAAAGCTCTAGTGTGAAAGCACCATAAGACACTGTCTTTGTTTTGCAGCTTTTTAGCCCAGGCACTCTAGTTGTTCTCTGAATGAGGTAAGATTTCTTCTTTCTAAGCAGGATGTGAAGCAGGTGGCATGATCCCAAACGGTTTCTAACATACGGAAGGACTCTTAAACCTTTTCCACTGTATTCAGAGCCCAGCTGCCAATCACGGAATAGATTCTGGGTGCAGAGTGGCTGCTGAAGGGGCTTGAAGAAAAGAAGGGGGGGGGGGGCCTAGAGGAAAACCCTAGCAAGGCTGGAGATTTCTTTAGTAGCGTCCTTTATTACTACAAAAGGACTATGATTAGCGTGGCTACAATAAGGGCGGTCAGGAGAAGCATACCAATTAGGTTACTGTGAGCACTTTTGGTCGCAATTGCTATGGAAACCAGCCCCACTATCTCACAAACACACGCACACACCGCCTAAACACATCTCACATACACTCTTTGTGTAATTATTCAAGAGGAGGGTAGAGTGGTAAAATCAGAAGCTTGCAGTGTTGCCAAGCTCATAAACATAAGGGATATCAGACAGGAAATATTCAGTCAGTTGCATCTGTAGAAAAAACACAACCATGGAAACATTGTCAAGGTCAAGGTTCATCTTATAAGGGTCAAATATGAGAAAAGACCTTCTATAAATTATTTCATCATTAACTTTAGAATCAGCTGTTACCATGATTTTGGAAAACTTAAGTCAGTATTAACTTCAAAATGGTCACAATTATTATATTTTCTTAATGCATGAATTTAGCCTTGAACAAAAGAGTTATTTGTGAATGTGCGTGATTTAAAAATGCAAAAAAATAATTATAAATATAGCTGCAAGCAGCGATTACCGGGGTACAAGCACATTAAGGCATTTAAGGACATCAGTAAAGAGACATTACATAATATTTAGCCAGCCTGTAAACAGCTAAATCAGTGAGTAAAAACAGCATTTTTGGCAATTCCAGGTAATTTACCACACAAATATGACGTTTATTAACTGTCATGGCAGTTATAGCACCACCTATGATCCGATCTCCATGAAACTTTGCATGATTATTAAGAATCATCTAACACGTGTTTTTATCAAGTTTCGTAATTTTCGAGTTTTCATTTAGGTTTTATAGGCTTTTATCCCTTTTCTAAATGACCCCGTTAAAGGAAACCAAAGGACAAAATTCAACATTTTTTTGATAATTATTGATGTAGAGAGTCCAACGAATATTACTGCAGTGGTTTGATCGACTTCGCAAAAGAAGGTTTTTAATATATTTGTGCAAATTTAATGAACGATTTGATTACCAGCAATGGTTCTTGAGGCAAAGTTGCTCATTATGAGGAGATCTATCAAATGATATGCATATTGTGTGGATGTGTGAAACACCACGTGATTACTGATCCATAAAACTCGTTAGCGCCAACTAGTGGCAGATTTCTTTAAGAATTCTTACAGACCTTTAGGTCCATGAGTCGAACATGCCCATCGAGTTACATTCCGATCGACCTCTGTTAACCTTGTCAAATAGGTGCTCAAACTTAATTGGCCAATAGCAGCCATGTTTTTTGAGATACGCCAATGACCTCATACACACTTATGGCACATTGGACAAAGACACTGCACACCAATTTTCAGCTCAATTGGACTAATGCTTGCATAGTTACAGCTGTTTTTATATTTTTTTCCGTTTTATAGTGCCACCAAGTGGAACAGCTGCACAATTTTTTTTATTTAACCGAAGATTGAGCGCGTACACATGTGTGCCAAGTTTGGTGAAGATATCTCATTCCGTTCATGAGTTATAGTCATTTTAGTAAAAGTGGCCTTGCCCCTTACGAACTGTTTGGCATTCCTATGCGACGGTAAGTGGAAATTTAACCTTTTTTTTTTTTGATAATTATTGATATTCCTTGTCCATAGAATATTTCTGCACTGGTTTGGTTCCGATCGGGCAAAAAACCTAGGACTAGTTTGCAAAAGTAGGTTTTGGACAAATTTCAATATGGCGTAAAAATTTGCATAACGGAAATGAAATCGGAGATAGCCAATGATATAAGACACTTGAGTCTACGACAAACAGTCTAGGAGTTATGAGTGATTTCGCGTTTTTGTTCGCTGTAGCGCTCCCTATTGTCCGATTGGGGTGAGACTTTGATAGGTTCTCCCCAAATTGAGCTCTATCATTTGGCCAAATTTGAAGTTTCTAGTCCTTACAGTTTGTTCTGCACGATCAGTTTTATGGCAGAAAAAAATAAAAATAAAAATCCTAACAATTACAATAGGGTTTCAAAGCACTACGTGCTTGAACCCCTAATAATGTTACTTAAGCCTTGCGGGCTACTAGTTTGTATTTACCAATAGCCATATATCTAGAATTTATTCATAATTTGATCAAATTTGCATTCAAAATGTCACTGTTACAATACGTAACACTAACTTTTCACCATTCAAACAATTCGTATAGGACAAAACCAAGTCCTAGTGAAAAATAAATATACTAAAATGTATTTGAAAAACATTTATTTTATGCTAAGTATACTAAAAATACATTTACATATTTATGTACCTAATTAAAATACCCTGCAATTGTACTTTTGGTATACTAAAAGAATTTTATTATACTTAAAGTTTGCTAAACAACTAATTTTATGCATAATGCACATTTAATGTGTGGAAGTAGTGCTGAAGTCAAATTAAAAACATACTGGAGTAAATAAAGTTTAATTATAACTTTTATATCAGTAATGAAATGTTAATAGATTTGATCTATATTTAGTATGAAATAAGTGTATTTTAAATATATTACTTTTTTACTATAGGGAGCCCATCCAACATCTTTTCCCACCGAATGCAGTCAATGCACTGTCAAATATTTCAGATTATGGAAGTAAAATGGGCTGCAAACAGCAAATTTACGCTGACTTTAAATGACCCACATAAATTAATGTCATGGTACACCACTGTTCAGCACAGCCTCAGTTGAACGGTGTAAAGCCTTGTAATTATTGGTCAAGACTCCACTATTAGGAATATTTAAATCTCATTATTAGCATACAGGCGGGGTTTGACTGATTAATGCAGAGAGGAATTTTGTGTGCTATAATAAACAAACCCCTATTTCTCTCTCTCTTTTTTCTTTTGCTCCATCACCCCTTTGTGTTCTCAAAAAGGTGAAATGCTGAGCTAACATTGGTACTCCGTCACCTCACTATTAGTATCCCGTTTAATCACTTTAATTAATTTTCAGCCTCACAGTGGTAAACTAATCAAGTAGATGCCAAAAACAATGACAACCCTTTGAAGGATCACACTGAAGGACCAGTATTCCATTATATCAACGCTGAAGACAACATGTGCAGGGCAGACAGGGAATATAAAAAATACAACACCTAAATGATTTTAACAGTTTTTAAAAAAGTGTAAATATGTTTTATAATCTATTGTGTACAAAATAAATTCAGTTTTTAATCCATTTTTTGTCTTTTGTATTTTTTAACATTACTTAAAGTTTTGATTGAAACATATTTTTTTGGAAAAAAGCCTTACTGCATTTTGGGTTAATGTAAAACAACTTTCCCTTAATCGTGAAAATACAGCGACTAACATCATCATCTTCATCAAACACTGAATCCTAACTCCAGGATGCAGGTGGATTAAGGATTTTGGTCCATAATCTCTGGGCACTCCGGCTGTTAAACGGATGCATGCTTGGGCTTTGTGTGGTGAATATATTTAGCTCTCTGAATTTCATTCACTGCTGCTCCAAAAGCATCGATTCCTCCCTCTTCACCACCCTCAGCTGACTGCATTAGTGCCAGCACAAATAATACAGTTTTACCCTCCTCAGGGCAAAAGATTAAACCCTTCCACTCCTCAGAGGATCGGAACCATACACACTTCACAACACACACACACACACATACACACACACACCAAATAAAAGACAAAAACACACATTGCATCAGCAACATACTAGATATTTATACTCAAACACTGCCAGATTCACACATGCACACCACAAACAATTACACTTGATTCAGAAACAATTAAATTCACAGGGAGAATTTTCTCCAAACCTCACACTCAGTAAGTACTCAAGAATATTGTTAGAAACTGCAATTTACTCTAACTAATCATTTGTTTAATTTACCAAGAAATGGAGCGTTCAAGCCTCGTCAAAGTTTGGATTTGACCAAGATTTCACTAAGGTTGGCTTTACAGAGTGAAGTAATGGGCTTACTTGAGCTTGGCTGATCATGAGTTTAATTTTAGGTTACATAAAATCATGATCCAACTAGTCAGTGGAGACTAAAAGAAAGTTCTCTGAAAATTAAATCTAAGTCTGTTTTAATAAATAATATGTTGGTGACTGACTGATAACCAATTGAAAGTTTGACCCCCATAGGGACAATCCATGAAGTGACTAAAAATATAAAGAAAAGACATTAAAAATACAACTTAAACCTAACGTCATTCCATTTATGACAAATAAATATTTGATTATATTCCTCAAACCATGTTGTTCCAAAAAATACAGTTCACCCAAAAAATTTAATTCTGTCATTAATTACCTCATGTCGTTCCAAACCCATAAGACCTTCATTCATCTTCAGAGCACAAATTTTCTTTGTGCACAAAAAGTATTCTCATAGCTTCATAACATTACGGTTGAACAACTGATGTCACATGGACTATTTTAATGATGTCCTTACTACCTTTCTGGGCCTTGAACGTGATAGTTGCATTGCTGTCTATGGAGGGTCCGAAAGCTCTCAGATTTCATTAAAAATACTGGTTTGTAACAACATGCGGGTGAGCAATAAGTGACAGAATTTTCAATTTTGGGTGAACTATCCCTTTAACAATCACTGTACCATTTAGATTTCCATCCTATTTTCCCAACTGATGTATTCTTAACAGCAGAAAACGGTAAATAATTAAACACTTAGTTCATTTGATTACTCACAATGGCTTCCTTCAGAAGACAGTTGTTTAGTCTGGTCAGCTGGCTCACACTCATTCTGATTGAGAGGGTTCAACTTTGGAAATTGTGAACACTTGAACATATTTGCTTATAGTACAGCTGAAGTTTTATGAATAGTTATGTGAGAAACACTAAATGATATCTCAAGATTACAACAACACAGCTCAGCAATACATACCGATCAAACCCATTTAAAAAGCATACAACATTCTTTGAAGATGTACTTTAAAGTGAGTTCATTGCAAAAAAGGGTTCTGTCTGCATTTACTTTCTGCCTTTCTGTAACACAATAGTTTCAGTTATTTTATGTTGCTTTTTTATTTGAGCTTGACAGGCCCTTGACAGACATGTTCATTGTATGAACAACTAAACTAAACTTCTCCTTTTGTGTGTCAGGAGAGAAAGTCATAGGGGTTTGGTAGAACATGAGGGTGAGTAAATGTTCATTTTTGTCCCAATTATCCCTTTAATAATATTTACTGAATTTACTGAACCTGAGCACAAGAGAACTGTGAAAGTTGAGCGGGTGACAAAACTGTTCCCAGTGCCTCAGAATCACACATGGAATCATAATTTCTTTTCCATCACTCACATTTCTGAGAGCAAAACTCCCTTCATTATTTAATAGCTTTGTGAATTTGGCCCTAATTGTGCTGATGAGGCGGGGAGGAGAGACATCTCTCGATTGATTGCTGAGGATCAAAACAATGCTAATTGGGTTTCTGTAGAGTCTTTGATCATAATTCAATTGAGTGGTCGTCATTAATTTAATGAGAATGAGTCTGACTGTGACTGGAATTACAGCTGACAGTTTGATGAAGATGAGGATGATGAAGGGGGCAAAAGAAAGAAAGAGTGTGAGAAAGACGAGGTGTGCTGCAAAAGTGCTTGAATTTCTATTTTGCTTGACAAATAAAAATTTACTTGTTGGCTTTCCCCATTTATACAGAGAGATGCTTCTAAGGATATACATTGTCTGTTTACAAATTACTTTCACTTAAATGTGAAGTGTGCAATGCAGCATTTAAACAAAACTTCAAAGATAACAATATACGAGAACTGCAAACCATTTATTTTGCCAATTTTTCAGCAACAACTTGGTAATTGTGGTAAATGAGCTGTAAACATTACATTACATCTGCTTATCCACAAATTATATTCAAAAATTACCGTTCACACAGGCGGCTACAGAAGTTTGTTTCTGCCTCAGAGTAAAACATAAAACAGGTATTCAAAATAATGAGAAATAAAGTTGCAATTACAAGCAATAAAGTCATTTTGTGAGATATGAAGTCACATTGTAAGATACAGTTGCGCCTGAGAGACATAAAGTTGCGATTTATGAGGTAAAAAAGTCACAATTGAAAGAAACAATGTCACAACTGTGAGATATAAAGTCAAAATAAGAAGTCAAGTTGCAGCTAAAAGCTATAAAATGAAATTATATGAAGTCACACTGAGAAAAATATGTGCAACTGTGAGATATAAAGGCACGATTATGAAATACAAAGCTCTCAATTATGAGATCTATTCACAATGTGCCAAAGGAAATATTATGAGAAATAAAATTATAATTACAAGCAATAAAGCCATATTTTGAGATATGAAGTCACATTGTGAGATACAAAGTTGCAACTGAGAGTCGCAATTACGGGAAATAATGTCACACTGTGAGATTTAAAGTCGCATGCACTGAGAAACAAAGTCAAACTTATGAGAAATACAGTTGCAATTAAGCAATTCATATTTTAAAAATTCATATTTTAAGGTACGAAGTCACATTATGAGATACAAAGTTGCAACTGTGAGATATAAATGCGTGATTACAAGGTATAAAAGTCGTAATTGCAAGAAAAAAAATTGTAAATCCTAAATTTATTTGTTTTTTCTTTACTCTGAGGTGGAAACAGGCTTTGTACAGCACTGTCTGTTTAATTGAATTATCTGACCTTCTTCTAATTGAATGTTTAAATCTAGAACCACAGCAAACAACAAAACAACAAGAAAGTAAGTGGTCTTGCTGCATGGGAAATCTGTAAATGACAAATCCCCAGACGACATTACATCAAAACAACCCTGAATCCAAGAGAAAGTGATCCAGACTGTGTTTACCTCTGATACTGTCTGTTTATCTCCCTCTATTCCCTAATCTGGATATAAACAAGAGTCATGCAAAGTACTTAATAAAGGAGTTGGCTTGCTCCAATATGACAGGCCAAACTAATAGGATTTAATGACAGTCCATTTACATGTCAGTTTGTGATGTTGTGAAAGAATGAGAGGGATAGGGTTGGGGGGGAAGGGAGGAGCGAACGGGGATATTCTGGGCTGCTTTTGACGCTGACAAACGTAATTACATTAGACGGGTTGCGTCTTGGCGGAGTGTTGCAGCATGTATCTGTTTTTAAAAAGAGGGAGCCTCTTTACTCTGGATCTTGTCAAGTCTCATCTCTTGCATCTATCCTCTTAGGTAGAGAGAGCTCATCCGCTTTTGTGCACGTCTCACTCTCCCGCCCGCCCGCCCGCTCGCGCACACACCGCTAAGGCCGAACGCCAATTGGCTTCCATTTCTCGATTAGCTTTGATGTCGAAGACGCAGCTCATCTCCAAATGCTTCCATTACTGGTATCACATTAAAGAGCGAGTTCAGCGACGGATCTGAGCGTGATACACTTTCATGTGCATTCTCTTCATGTGGAATACTTCACCTCTCTCACCGCCACGTGTAATTTCACATCTCTTAGCGTACGCCATCCCTGCTGCTCTGGAGACTCGGTTCAAATGGAGCAAGTATACTGTGCTTGAGATGAGTGTGGAAGATTGTAAAAGCTGAGCTTCAGAGTCTGGCTGGAGAGCAGAGAGAGAGAAAGAAATGTGATTGGAAAAAAAAAAGAAAAGTCTAGATCATAAGACCTTCAACAGGGCTTTCTGATGATTAAATATGCAGATTCCCAGACAACTGCAACTACAACCTTGTCGTTCGTGTTTATTGTGCCTCAACATCACAGACTGAGCTTATCCTGTCAGGGTTTAGCTGGATGATACGGCGCTGTTCTACACTATCTGATTCTAAAAGCATCTTTCTGCATTGACAGTCATTCAAATTTACTTGAGCATTCCGTTGAGTAGTTTGAATTTGAACAGTTTTTTGAATAAGTGCAGAATAAGAGTTTTGTCTCATTTTTAAACCGATATGAAATTTGAAATCATACACTGGTTAAACAATAGGAATGTATTGATAATATTTAATAATCATTTATCTGTAATTAAATCTTCGGATTCTATTTAAAGTAAAAGGCAAGAAATAAAAAATAATCAATCGGCAGGACACGGTGGCTGCCACTGCTGTGGAGTATCTTTGTCACTAAAATCATAATTAAATACATTATTTCAAAATCGCATTTCCATAACAAATGCAGAAATGTGTTGCTGTGTCTCCAGCACTTTAATTAATTGACTTTTTAAACAGCTGAATTTCTCAGCAAATCATAGATTGCAAAAGTTTAAGACTCATCTATAATTTATCAACAAGACTTTCAAAAACACATCTGATAATCTGGCTCAAATACAGCAAAATTAAAAAGAGGTGTAATAAAGAGAGAGATGAATGATTCTGTCAGACAGGCAGACTATTTTGATTGGGAATATAAAGCCACATTTTTGACAAAGTGCTTCCAGACATCTGACATTAACACAACATGAAGGAGTACTGTCTGAGATTGCCATTAAAAAACACTAGTTTCTGGGCATTAAGAATGTACGCTATGATTCTGTATGTTTTTTCAGTTGTTTGTTTATTTTGTATTTGTAGCACTTTTATTCAGCAAGGATGTGTAAAGACTTTTACATTATTACAAATAATCTATATTGCAAATCCATGCTGTTCTTTTGAACTTCCTGTTCACCAAAGGACACTGGAAAATGTATAATGGTTTCCACAAAATATTAATCAGTTGTTTTCAACTTAATAATACAAAATCTCTTGATCGACAAATCAGCATATTAGAATGATTTCTGAAGGATCATGTGACACTGAAGACTGGAGTAATGGTGCTGAAAATTCAGCTTTGCCATCACAGAAATAAACAATGCTATCTCACGGCAAATTCATACGTATTTTACGAGAAATAGAGAAATATTCCCCTCTCAGCATAACATAACATTTATTGTTTTCCATCTCTCCTTCCCTCTTTTTAATTTCCATCACATGTTCTGTAATATAACCTTGATGAGTATACGTTAAAGGCCCTAAACTAATAGCGCTCCTAATACTGGAAAACGGAATTAGACTTGATCGCTCTAATATCATGACGAACATTCCCTCCTCCACCGTCTGTCAATTTTCCTCTGTCCGCTGTGATCGCTAAATTGTCGTTTAGAAGACAAGAAGGGGCTCTAGGGACGGCACAAAAGAAGCGTGGAGCTGACCAGCGCTCAGGTGGAATTGAATTGGAAATCTTCCACAGGGTTGTTAGCATAACAAAAGGCCTTGTTGCTTTAGACAAAAGCAGGCGGTTTAATGTAAAAAAAAATCAATCTCTCGGAGGAGGGAGGTATTGTGCAGGCAGACGTACAGGTGTTCTTCTACCGCTCCTTAATCAAAAGTGTCAAAACAAAGTTGGAAAGTTATCTTTCCTCATGCCAGCAGAAGTGGCATGTGTGCATGTGCAAAAGTGTTTGTCTATTGTTAGAAAGCACACAAGCTGGGTATAGGCACTAATCTGAACACCCAGGGGAATGTATGAATATACATTATGAATGTATAAACAGGAACTAAAAAGCAGCTTCAGCAAGGGCAGAAACTCTAGGGTTTTTCACCTTTTATAAAAAATGACTCTGTGGAATGGATTCGTAACACAGCTAAGTGTTAACAGCTGTGGTATATGCGCAACAGAGTGCCAATTTTTTCAGTGGCCTTGGGAAAGGCGTCATCGTTTTTTCAGTTTCCTCTATATGCATTTTAAAAACATTTTCAATAAAAGGTTGAATGAAGGCCTTCAGCAAAATAAAACAACTCTAAGATAAATCCCACTACCACATTTGATTCAAAAGCAAATAGAACAACAGTCTTTACTGCATATACAAAGCATGAAAAAACTTCATCAGCAAAGAAGAATACTGTGTGAAAATTGAAAGTGAATGACAGAAACTGTCGTTCACTAAGAAGGATTGTGTCCAAACAACAATAAGCTTTCCATTGATTTATGGTTTGTTAGGACAGTAGGACAATATTTGGCCGAGATACAACTATTTGAAAATCTGGAATCTGAGGGTGCAAAAAAATCAAAATATTGAGAAAATCGCCTTTAAAGTTGTCCAAATGAAGTTCTTAGCAATGCATATTACCAATCAAAAATGAAGTTTTGATATATTTACGGTAGGAAATTTACAAAATATCTTCATGGAACATGATCTTTACTTAATGTCCTATTGATTTTTGGCATAAAAGAAAAATCAATAATTTTGACCCATTCAATGTATTTTTGGCTATTGCTACAAATATACCCGTGCAACTTAAAACTGGTTTTGTGGTCCAGGGTCACATATCACGATATGAGTAACTTTATTTCACAGTAACAATATATCACGATATAGTTATTTTGACTAGCATAGAAATTTTAATAGCATAGAAATGTCATAATTCTTGTCACCAGTATATAGAACTCAAGCAAACAAGTAAACCGTCAGTGATTAAATAAGAATAAGAAACTAAAGCAATAGGACAGAAAAAAACTACAGTAGAACAAATAAATAAGAAATGTTACATATATTTTATAAAGTAATCAAATGTATAAAAACAGACAGACAGCGGGAATGTTAGACTGCTGTCACTTTAAGAGCTGCCCAGATCCAATATACTGTTACACATGTGTTTTCTTTCTCGGCTATTTGCTTTCAATTAAGACCTAAATTATGAGGAAACTTACAAAGATGGGCATTTTGACACAAAGTGTGTGTATTTAATCATTCAAGGCCTATAAAGCGGCAAAGATAACTCAATACTCCCGCGATCTATGAGCACCATCTTCACGTGAGCACGCTCAGAAACAGTCACTCAGACAGCGTGCGCATATAGCGAAATGTGTCCTCTTTCGCAGCTGATTGCATTTCAGTGGTTTAAAATCACTTGTTTTAAAACCGTAATGCTTAAAAACATGTGCAAACTTGAAGTTTTTGTGATCGCGTCTACTGGTATTATTGCCCACCCCAATGGAATCTGTATTTAAGGGCAAATGTTGGTTAAAAAAAAAAAAAATTGAGGGGAATGTAAAACATTAAATCACATGCACACAATACAAATATTGGGAAATCAAAGATGGAAAAAAGTAAGCAAGTGATCACTTTATGTAAAAAAATAAATCACTTCATGTAAAAAAAAATAATAAAATGTGCAAGGTTAAGAGGAAAATAATTATGTACATGAAAAAAACATCTTAATCATCCAATTTCACTTCAATCAAAATATACAGAGAATTTTTTGTCTCAAATAAAATAATTTAAAATAAAATTAAAAAAATTCTAAGGGGCATGTGAGCCTTGAATCACCATGCAGCTAATAATACAAATATGATGAAATCTAAGATGGGGAAAAGTTAGAGGAAGAAAATGAACGTCAAGTGGAAATTCCAGCGAGAGATCTGCACTTAAAGGTGTTTGTGAAGATAAGGTGAGTCTTCATTTATCAGCTCACACCCAGCTACGTATTATCATAAAAGTGATTTAAAGGCTCACTAATCCCCTCAAGTTAATGAACATCTTCATTTTTCCCAGCCAGGGAGAGAGGAAGTCGCTGGTGTTAATGCGTGTGTCTATCCACCAGGTCTGGCAAGCCGTCCCGGTGGGATTGTGTTGTGTGTGTGTGATACCCAGAGAATATGATGGGTAATTTTCCAAATTACGCCCTATCGTTCATCCCCATTCACGTTCCCACATTCAGTGCATCACCCTTTGCTATTGTCCCCACAGCCACACATGGATAATTTACCAGTGTTTATGGGCATTAACCTGCACACAAAAAGCTGACTATTCATGGTTTCCACCATCTATAATGCTTAACCACACCATAAATAGTTTGCTGGAAATCATTGTCGCTCCCAACTTCTTATAAAGTGTCGGAAAGCGTTAAATGCTAATGCTTTTGTGTTGAATCAAGCAAGAAGGTGAAGTTAACCGCCCTAGGGTCCCTCCTCCCATTCTGGCCACCCAGTCAGCTGTGTAGGAACCAATGCCCCCTTATTCTCTGGGGAAGTGACCCGTGGGGACTCCATATGCAAACCAGTTGATTAAAAAACAGTTAGCGAGACACTCAGCCAGAACGGTATGCAGCAGGATGGAGAGGGGTTGACGTGGAAACGGGTGTCAAATGACTCCATACCACAAATGTTTCATATCTCCTTACAGCTTAAAAGAATTTTAGCTGACTGATTAATGGGCCTGATGAAAATTTAATGATTTGGTATGATGACACTTTCTGAGCAAGTTGCAGCTTCACACAAGGGCTCCATAAACTTTAGGAAGGTCTAAATCCGAGGGATAATTCACCCAAAAATGAAAATTCTCCCATAATTTACTCTTATGTGATTTAAAACTTTCATGTAATAGCTGTTATTGTTCAAAAAGAAGATCAATAGTGCCCAAAACAACCCTGTACCCCATTGACTTTCATTGTTTGGACCAAAAACAAAAAAATATATTATTTTGTGTACCATAAAATGTAATGTTTGGGTCTCTATCTCTATCTAAACTGTATCTATTCTATATTTTTGTATATACTGTTAATACTTCAGCTACAACGGTAAAACTGCTCATTTTCAAAGTTTTTATTTATAGAAGCTAGGAGTGGCAATATTAAAATACTTAAATAAAATTATTATAAATAAGTCAAATTAATTCTATAATAAATTATATTAAAAATCCCAATAAATGAATGTTCTTCATGGTTTACACTTTTTATCACCAATGATTTTAAATTGATTTACATAGTTTGAAGTTTTAAAAATTATTTTAGTAACACTTTACAATAAGGTGTCATTTGTTAACATTAGTTAATGTATTAACTAACATGAACAAACGATAAACAATGCATTTATTACACTATTTATTATTCATTTGTTAATGTTAGTTAATGAAAATACAGTTTAGTTCACAGTGCATTAACTAATGCTAACAAACACAACTTGATTAACATTAACTAAGATTAATAAATGCTGTAGAAGTATTGTTCATTAGTTCATGTTTACTAATGTTGTTAACTAATGTTAACTAATGAACCTTATTGTAAAGTGTTACCATTATTTTTTACAAAAAAAAAGCATAAATAAATTATTAATTTTTAATAATAATAATAATAATAATAAATTATTAATATAAAGAAGTATTTTCAAATCACACGTTTAAAATTCCTCATATAGTATATTCAGGTTGTCCAAGATCGCGAGAAGCCTGTTTATTAAATAAAAAGTTTAGCTATTAAGGAAACATTAATTTGAATCAATTTAAGCCATCTTCTGGCACCCTTGTGAGTTACTAAAGTTCTTTAAACTTTAAAACACTATATCTCATTCATAATATTTGGCATGTGTCCCTCACTTGTCTTGCTTTCTCTAAAACTGCACCAAATGACCTATCAAACGAATTGATTTTTTTTCTTCCATTATTTTCCATCATATCAAAATAGGTGTATAACGCATATCACTAATATAGGGCATAATAATTCCCCACTTGAGATTCTGAAGCCACAGTGTTTGGATGACCATCCTGGTGTAGGGATTTGTAATTGCGTTGACTGGAACATTCAGTGGATTTTCAGGGTTTTAGCTTGGAATGATGAATGGCATTCCAGAATTCGTTGGCAAGGGCCCTTGCGCCATGTAAAAATAAACTTGGCTTGGGTGATGCAGGCTGGATTAAGGATTAGGTTTAATTGTTCATTTATGCCATGTAAAGTTGGAGAACCTTCAGCTCCGGCGACAAACACTTCACACGCCCAGGTTTACGGTTTCAAAGATCCCAACGTGAAAGATTCACATACAAACCGAGATTATCTTGTCACTTTGATTTGGTAAACCAAGTGAGGTTTAAAGATAGCCCCGCCAATTTGGATTCACGGATTACAATTTGATTTAATTAGAAGTACAGCGAAAACTGCGATTTAAACATCGAGAAAATGATTTAAAGTGTTTGCCGTCAAGAACAATGTCACCTTGCGTGCAGTATTAGCGAAATCTGTCCTTCAAATCCAGCAAAGCCTGCTCGGCGTGGTAGGCTATCTTTTGCTAGTGTGTAACCAGCGTCCTTGTCCAACTCAAACAAAGAAACAGACTGGCAGTACGGCCCTCTTTTGACATGATTCTTATGGAATCCATACTTCAAGGCCCATGCTTCATCATTGTAAACATACACAAAAGAATCACATCATACATTGGAGCTGCAAAATATAGCAGGCTTTCAACCTCAATTACCTCCTCAGGGTTTTTGACAGGGCCAGAGAACGAGAATCAATCGCTAATAAATTAACCGTGTTGTCTCACACAAAGACGGACCGTTTTTGACATGACAGAGGCCTCATTGGTTCGCCAACAGCTGTGGATGACAAGGGTGACTTTGCATTGGTCTCTATGTCCATCAAGAGCAGATGGCAAGCCACTTCTTAATTCAGTCTCATCTAAACTCTGATGCTGTGCATATAAATCAGGTTTCTGCCATCAAATAACTTACTTTACCTGGTTTAGCAGGTAAAGATCTTAATCCATGTCGGTCTAAACCATGTGACTTTCTTTCTTCCAAAGAACACAAAACAATCTGTATGGTTCCTTTGCTTATGAACTTTCAGCTTGAACGCATCAGTTCCCATTCATTGTGATTGCATGTAAGAAATAAACTAGTGTGGGTTTGAAAAGACCTGAGGGTAAGTAAATAAATGTCAGTTTTCATTTTTGGGAGAACTAATCCTCTATGGTAATCTCAATATCACCTGTTGAGAGAGGCCTCTCATAATATTGTAGAATGATATGCAAACAGAGTATAAATCACTTAATACGCAATGTTTCCCTGAAGACTATGCATTAATTGAGGGACAAGTAAATATTGACAAAGGGAAGAGCGGTCACGCCATCTCTCTTTCCTTGTTCCTCTCGCTCTGCTTTCTCTGTCTGTTTCTCTCGGCATTGGATAATCGGATGCTGACTCCACTCACATATTCCCTGGCAGGTGTGTGTGTTAAAGACAAATAGTGGTCTCTCCAAATGAGGTTCCAGCAAATGCTAAACAAACAGACCTCAGAGCACAGCATGGACAAGGCCTCCCGTTCACAATCAAACAAATATACAAGAAGAAGAGGATGCAAAGCTCTTCTTTCAAAATGTACTTAAAACGTCTTGCAATTATTTTCAAATTCTATCCTAATATGAAAGAAACTCTGAATTCGTGTTGGCTTATTTTTGGTTGAATTCATTTATTTTTTGCGAATTTAATTTATTTAGTGAAGTTGACATTATTTTCAGTTTAGGCCCACTTGAAAATTTAATTAAAGATTTAGATTTTCAATAAAATAATAAAATAAAGATGCATGACTTGTGTTGCTTAAAATTGCATGTTTTTAAAAGGACATTCACTAAAAAAAAAAGCATTTTTTCAGCATTATTAACTAAGAATCTTTCAATACAGTGAGTTGGTGACACTGGCTGACCAACATGGTACGGCCTTTCCAGTGAAACCAGTCGACCAAGTAAGTCTTGATGGTTAGGTTACAGTGAAAAACTACCACCACATGAGCATCCCAGCGTGGTGATGATTATCTATGAGATGTTATGAGTGTAATTTAGCTGTTCTCAATGGAAAAGGCACGACTAAGGAAGATAACTTTTAAAAAGACATATCCCCACCTAAAGCCATCCCCGAAAAAAAACAAAAAAAAAACAGAGACCAAGAAAGTGAAGGAGAAAGATACACAGAGATGACATTCCTCTTCATCACCTTTGATCTGTTAGTTCTCAAAGATCAGAGGGTAAAAGGTGTCAGATCAATCCCTCCTGTTGTAATAGAGCGCAGCAGAAACATGCTATTTTAGAGAGGGTTGACCACAAACCCAGAAAAAAGTAATTTACTCTGGGAGAAGAAAGATCAAAAAATGGGTGTGAACTCATCCGTGTCACAGAACTGGATTTTTTGTACCAGTATGTCTGAAAAAACCAACATGCATAAAGCAACATGCGTATGAAGAGTGTATGGTGCATAAAAATATAGAGAAAGCAAAAGCATGGAGAGAGTCTGTGATTGAACCACTCAGTAATAATAGGTTTCCCAATGACTAAATGCCAAAGCCGATTTGTTTCTGTCTCTCATTGCAGTGTGTTTGTATCTGTGCTGTTGATGCCTGGCATTTCCCAGCATTCTGTTTGTGATAATCAGTGCAATGGCACCAGCCAAAACGACCACAAACACACAAAGCCAAATAGAAAAATTACATATCAGGCTGAAAAAATTCAACCACGCATGACTGCCACCAAATATAGGCTATTAGTGAGAATATGTGTGTGTATGGACGTATGAGCAAATGTGAATGGTGAGAAATGAAGCATGCTTCCACATCATGTCTATTTATGAATGAATGGTTATTCTGTGCATCAAGATGAAATAATTGTACAAAACACACCTCCGAAGACAGAAATGTAGTTGTGATAAGTGAAAATTAGATGTATTAAACTTTTGCAAGACATTTAGAAAGCTAGAAAAGATTTCTATTTCAAATAAATAGTTCTACAAAACTATTAAGCAGCACAACTGTGTTCCACATTGATAATGACAAGAATTGTTTCTCAAGCAGCAAATCAGCATATTACAATGATTTCTGAAGGATCATGTTACACTGAAGACTGAGTAATGATGCTGGAAATTCAGCTTTGCCATCATAGGAATAAATTTAATTTGAATATATATAAAAAAAATAAACTTTTATTAAATCATAATAATATTTCACAATATTACTGTATTAAAATTATTAATGCAAAATATTACTGCATTTTTGTTTTAGATGGGTTTTGGCCACTTTTCAGCTAGTCAGACAAGTTAGCCAACAAGCTAAGCCACCTGAAAACCAGCACAGACATTTTGGGGGACAAGCTTAACCTAACTAAAACCAGCTTAAACCATTTTAGGCTGGATTTAAGATGGGTATATTCACGATAGAGCAACTGCAGTTTATGAAAATGCTGTTTTCAAAAATAATGCTTGTGTGTGATGTTGTGCAAGACACAAATGAAATTAGCCTTTAGCTCTTAGCTTTTCAAAGCTTTGTGTTTTTATGTTATTAATGTGCACATGAAACTACTCTGCCTCTAGCTAGCAGCTCTTAAATAAGTGCTAGTACATTAATTAGCCTGATGAAACACACTTTCAAATGGGTTCTGACACACAAGAGCACCACTGACCCTTCTGACTGTTGCCTTAGGCCTCATCAGCCATCTTTCTGAGACACACACACAAAATACCCCACCTCCGCCCTGGCATCATGCCATCCATATGCCCCAGGGGCTGCTGGGAGCTTAGCGATACTAAACACAGACGGAGCAAACAAAACACTGGCACCAGGTGGCGAGACCCGCGCTGATCCTGGATCAGCTCACTTTACCAAAACATTCTCTTGCCTTTAACCATAAAAACACAAGCTGACTTCAGAACAGCTTTAAAAACAGTAGTCTTCTCTTTCTTACCCAGCTGCAGCAGCTATTATACAGCATATTGAGTCATCAGCGTATTGCCGCTATGCTCTGGAAAGACAGAGAGGGCTCTGGGGAGGCACTGAAAGAGAGAGAGGCCTTCAAATGCTGATTATTTACCTCCTAATTGAAACGCTGATGGAGGGATGCCGATCTCCTCCTTCCCTGGAGCGTCTGCCCTAGTGATAGCTGGATAATTGATTTCAGTGAACGCAGGTTAAATGTGACACACGGGGGTTTTAATGAAAATCTGGAGACCGCAAGTCATTTATCATCTGCTGGTGAGAAAAAAAAAAATTGTGAGGAAAAGGAGGTGCAGGCTGTTGACAGTTTGGAGAGGATGAATGAAACAGTTTGAGGTTTTAGGGAAGCAAAAGAGGAAAGTAAAATGCACACAATTTTAAAAGTATGTACATATAAGGAACTTTAAGTTATACAACGATGTACAGAAATCAATGACATGACCATATGACCATCAATTGAGAACTGAAAAATTATCTTATCTGTAAAAGTGTGTTCATTTCTGAACTCAAATTTATTTTAATATTTTGTGGGTGTGGGGCTTACTAGTAACGATGTTATTATACAACATGTTTAAATAATTTTAATAAATAAATAAATAAAATCGACGTTGGCTGCATAATGTTTATATTTTATTTCTTGCAGTAAAGTGATTTGTTAAAATATTATTTCTATTTTGTCCACCAAATCAAAGTTAGGATGGCGTAACCAAGGTTATGGTTGAAAACCATAAAACAGAAACAGATTACAGAGAATATTGATAATAACAATAATGATCCACAAGAAAACATTATATTAATTTTCTATTTAAAAAGTTTAAAATACATTTTAAGTACTGTATGTTTGAAAACTTTTATTACTTGATGGTTACACCACCTTACATTTTTAAATCAAATTAAAACATTTAAAAAAAAATGTATGAGTACAAATATGTATTGGCACATTTTTAACTGTGCAATCATAATTAGCATGTCAACTTCTTGCGTTTATTAGAGGTTTAGAACCACTCACAGCTGCTTCACTCCTTTTAAAAACATGCAATTACTACGTATACATTTACACTCATTTAAACTACATTGACAGAGACAACAATGGTGATAACCAATAAATGAGCCTCTGTCCAGTCATTGTGCCACGGCATCACATATTTACAACAAACATGCACTGGCTCAGCTATCATGCCTTGCATGTGAACAGCACATGAATAATTATTGCATTTATCTTGAGAAATTCTGTATTTTTCTGTTCACTGTTTCTAATGTGAATAAAAGACACATTGAAAAAATAGACATACAATCCAGAAGGCCTTGAATTAATGAAAAGGTCCTTTACCTTCCTTTAGTTCATCGCTCTACCCCCTCCCTCTCTCTTTTCATTACATTAATTTTACATTAAAAATTTCAAGTGAAAGTGTCCTTCTTTTGGTTTTTAATGCACCAACACAACCAAAGATTCATTAAGATTTGACCAGTGGAATTTATGTTTTTCAATTTAAATAGTTTTTCATACATCTACCCTCAATGTTAGAGGTAGATAAATGAATGCCCTCAAAAATGTATTCAAGGGCAGTTACATTTTTTATCTCAACTGCTATATACTGAGTATCTAATGGATCTGCTATTTGAACTGTAAATGCAGGAATAAAAAAATAAAAAAATAAAAGTTTAAATCGACTTTATCTCATTTAGTTTTAAGTACTTATATGGATATGAATCCAAATATTTCTAAACCGAATTCTTTAATATATTAATGTATGCATTGGTAAACAGAATGTCAGTTCATTTTATGCAATGCAAAAGTGTCCATGAAGAGTTTGTAATTCATGAACTACGCATTTTACAATCGTAGAATATTTCAAAATGTAAAGAGATAAAAAGGATGAGAGATATGAAATAGAGCAAGAGAGAGAGAGTGTGAGCTGAGTCTCACAGATGGACTCATATTACACTGGATTGCCTGTGCTTCCATCAGGACACCTTAATTGGTGTGCAGCCTGCAGGGTTGCACTTGAAGTCTTTAAATTGTCCATTTTTTCTATTGGGGTCATGTTAAAGTGCACCCCCAGGCAAATGGGCAGGATGTCAATGGTTCCACGGCACAAGCCTGCTGTCTCGTTGCCTCTTGATAGACTTGCAATTACACACTGCATCGCTCACTGTCATTTCATGCCCTTTTACTCATTACTACATCATCCTTCACCGAATCATCATTAGTTAGTATGACTGCTGATTTCACCTCAGTTCTTCAATGACTGATTCCACAACCTGTTAGTGAGGATGCTTGAATATATAACTGTGAAAAACAAACAAACAAACAAACAAACAAAAGTAGAAACATCTTAATGGTGGAATAAATCATCGTTCTGTGTGTTTTAGTCATTACATGGCCTTGTTTCATTGTGTGTGTTCTGGACAATGACCCCCTGCGCAATCAATGGCCGCACCATTACCCATGATTCAGTTGCCTGCTGCCCCTGTGAAATCTGCATAATGGCTAGTCACAGTATGACAAAGGAAGTGTTGACCCCTCTCCATGGTTCTCACCCCTTTTGACCAAAGAATTTCCATGACTTTTCCAGTTGCTTATTAAATAAGGATTAAGTAAATAAATAATATTTTTGGGCCAATTAAAGTGCCCCTATTTTGGATTTTTGAAAATTACCTTTCATGCAGTGTGTTACAGCTCTAAGTGAATGAAAACATCCTGCAAAGTTTTAAATCTCAAAGTGCACCGTGTATAAAGTTATTGCCTCTCAAAAGAAAGAATCGACTCTTGAAACGAGTCATTTTTAAAACGAATCCCAAGCCGTTTCATGTTGATGTCAATATGAAACATTAGCATATTGCCTGCCCACTTTTTGCGCATGCAGACCTGGGAAAACTTGATTTTCACGTTGGTCCGAATGAAAATGCAAATTCATTCTTTGCCACTAGGTGCCGCTTTTGGAGCGGTAAAAGCTCACAAACACTGCTTAAATGTAATCGACCAATCATCACAGATTAGCGACACGCAAAGGAGGGGTTAGGAAAAATTCATCGAGCGAATCGTTTGGGAGTCGTTGAGCAAATAAGGTCAAAATAAATGTATATTATAAGAAAATGAAAGTGTTTTTTGACCTTGCATGCATGTCAACCTGTTGTTGGGGACTCCCAAAACCAAAATATGAACCTTTCATAAGCAATAATAGGGGCACTTTAAGTATTTTAGAGCTGAACATACCTAAATAAATAAATAAATATTAATCAAAACAAAAATGGTATGTACTATGGATTTTTAAAGATTTAATTAATTTCCATTACTTTTCTAGACCTGGAAATCACAATTAAAAATGTATTCATTTATTCAAGAGTTTATATCTCTTGCTCTCTCAAGCTATGACACATGACAATTTTTTATATTTTCTTCAACCAACATTGCCTGATACATCAATGCATACTTCATGATTTGCAGTCTCTTCATTGACACTTTTGCATTGCATTAAATGAACTGACATTCTGTTTATTAGTGCGTACATTTATTTTAAAAATTTGGTAGAAATATTTAGATTTATATCCATATAAGTCCTTAAAAGTAAATGAGATACAGTAGATTTAAACATTTTTTATTCCTGCATTTACAGTTCAAATATCAGATCCATTAGATATATAGCAGTTAAGATTTAAAAATGCATGCCCTTGAATGCATTTTTAAGGAAATTCATTTCTCTTCCTCTAATGTTGAGGGTAGAAGTATGAAAACAATTTGAATTGAAAAACTTATTAGAAATGATCAATGCTGATTAACAAATCAATAGATTATTTATCATTTATGAGAAGTTATTTATTATAATTTATGTTTGATTTTTGTGTGTGGCATTGACGGAAATCTAAACCGGGCTTTATGTGAACCAAGTTGAAATTTGCTGCTATCAAGCATCAGCAGGTGACAAACGTAGCCTTTCCGTATCCCTCACCATGATGCTGTGAGTAACAGTAATAAACATGGAATATTTAGCCAGTCCTCAGTGTTTGTACAACTGCCCCAGGTTGCCAGATCTCCATTAGCATATTTGGGCTTTGGTCTTTGTTTTACTTTGACCTGTATAATAAATGTCACATCCACAACACAACAAATCAAACGTTTGTTAATTTCCCTGGCTTTCCTCTGCAGCTGCGGGCTCCCATTGTGCCACCAGTTTTTAATTAATGTGATAAGTAATACTTGCAAGGCAGCAATGTGCTTTTTTTCTCCTCTTTTGCTTTTTAATTGGGTGGGCTGAGAGGAAGGAGGGGACACAAGGAGGGCTGAGGAGGGGGGCTCCGAGCAGTTTTTAGAAAGTAAACAAGAGTAAATCTAAGCCATCGAATGTTGTCCTTTTACCTGAGGAGGTAGAGATACGAAGACAATGAGGCTGACATGATTTCCTGTGGTATTGTGTAAACTGATACGCTTAGAATTATGTCTCATAATCTAGAGGCGTTTAAACAAGGGCTCAAAATGCTTACAAAGAGCACGGAAGCTCAGTCACAAACACACACATACACGCACACACACACACACACACACACATACACTCGCAGTCTTGAAGAGACAGCTGACATTTTCCCTCCCCTAAGAGGCTCTCTCCACAATACTCATCCTCATTGGATTTTATACACACACACACACACACACACACGGTTTGGCATATTTCACTCTGCACTTACTTTATGTAGCTTTGAAGGTTCTAAAGCGATTCTCAAGGGCAGAAAATGCACATACGCATGCATATATACAATTCATCTATCTGTCAGAGTAAAATAGGAATAATGATGATAAAATCCATTTAAAAACTTACATTTAATCTATGTTTAAATCAGTGGTCCTCAGCCTTTTTGACTCAAAGCTGCCCCATTATCCAACACAATATTCAAAGGCCCCCAATCAAGGTAAGGTATTTCTACTTTGACAAAGCTTTTTTTTTTTTTTTTTTTTTTTTACTTTGTTAATTAACAGAAACTGGGAGTGTTTATATATTAATAATCCACTATTCATTTTGCAATCTCAGAAATTAAAATAAAAAAAAAAAAAACCTTATTAACATTACTTATTGAGGGAGGACAAAAGTGTACAACCTTGTTTTAGCAATTCAATTTTAAAATCTAATTTAGTATCTAATATCTAATTATTTTAATTTCTAATAACATTAATATAAATTATGAAAATATATTAATTTAAATCATTTTAAGTCATTTTCTGACCCTGTTGGCAGTTTGCTGAGGGCCCCGGCTCCCTGGTTGAGAACCACTGGTTTAAATAATGAGGTAAAAGGTAGTGCCCTCTGGAGGCGAGTAAGAAATGTTTACTTCAGAAAAACCTCATGTCCTCTTAGACCAATGAAGCTGTTTTTATCAAACCCAAACGGTGATCTTGATTTCACCAAGTGCAACATGATCCGTGTTGATCCTGGAACAACATTCCAATCAACCAATCAGAATTGAAGGATACGTTTGAAGGAAATGACAATTTTAGCCTTTTCAACCAGAGTTAGGTGCTTCTACACCCTTGTTATTCAACCATCATTTCCCTCTGATTTTAAGGATAAATTATGGGTAGGGATAGGGTTAGGTCTATATCTTTGGACAATAATGTTGATCAAGGTCTTACTTGGCAAAATCACGATGACCAACAAAAATACTGAAGAATACTTCCTCAATGCACTATAATAGAGATAGAGGAAAAATAAAACAGAAACTAAATACATTATACAGCCCATATATATTTGGTGGTACGTTAAATAAACTGGTCCACTGTTTGAGTCCTGTTGAGAGCTCCTCTGTAATAACAGAAAAATGCCTCACCAAGAGTCACTCTATAGCTGGAATCACCACTTCTGACTAACAACGGCAATTATCAAACTCTACACAAACTACCACCGATCTCTCTTCAGGTAGGGTTAGAAACAAGTGTCACCCACTTATCAGGAGGGCTGTTGATCACAACCACAAACCATTGAAGAGGAAGAGGAGGACTCACCCAAACAACAGACCAGTGCTACAGAACTATACTGTAGGACCCATGCATTGGAAAGCCCAAACAATACAGGGGGAAAATCAGATTCGGTGGAATGGGTTTAAATGTGGTATAAATGTGTTAAATAGTGCCTGCGCTCATATTGGAAGATGAAAGCATAATCCAATTAGCCTAAATATTTAACAGATAAACATGCAAAGGACAGGGGATGTGGAGACCTTTTTGAATGACAGGCCTCTCGATTTTACACAAATCAAGTTCTGCAGACACATGTTAACTATGAAGTTCTGCTAGCGACAAGTCATTAAAAAACACCCAGTGAAACCTTATGTAATAATAATAATAGTCATAATAATATGTGACCCTCTTTTTCTAACCTCAACAGCACGTGAATGTAGCCAGTAACTATAGTAAATATTTAGCATAAATATCAAAGATTGCAACGCCCATAAGTCTTCTTACGCATATTTAATAACTGTTAAATCTTAATTAACGGACAGCGGCTTAAAAGCAACTGAGGAGCACCTGAGGAGGAAGACGGCGACTGGACAGGAAAATAATCTCTGTCTGAGAGTATTACCGGTGTTGATGAAACACAACGTGTGTATGTCGTGCACAGGAACTCTGGTATTGTACACTGTGTCCTTCACTTTACAGATAAATACTTTGAAACATTCAGACCTCAAACATTTTTACAGCTTAGCAGAAACAGACGAAATGCAGCTTTTACTGAGAGAAAATAGTTAAGGCTCAGTCACAACAAGAACGATAACTATAAAGATTATAACTATATTAGCATCCACACCAATGCACGATAATGTTCAGTTTATTTAAGCACACACTGCAATTGTTATCTGCCACTTTAAATATCAAATCGCTATAAAAGTCGCTATACTTTTTTCTGTAGCGCTATACAATACAGTGTCGCAGAGATAATAGCAGGAGCAATAATAGAAACTCAACTAGAGACAGTTCAGATTCTGCTGTAAAGCAGCTTTAAAAGACAATAGCGTCATCAAGTCAGTTCAGTGTTGGTTCAGTTCAGATCAATAACAGTGTGTAATGCTCAAGCTCTTTAAAGCAGGATGGATTCTGATTGGCTGTCAGTGTTTTTATCATTCATCAGCTGGAAAAAAGTTTTTTATTGTTTTTATTACCATTACTTTCATTGTATTTTTTGTTTTGTTTTGTCACTTTTTTTATTGTGTGTATTAATATGTTGGCTAGGGCCGTCACAAACAATTATTTTGGCAATAGAGTAATTGGTCAATTATTCTGATGATTAATCAAGTAATCAGATAATTATAATAAATTTTTGCAGTAATAAAAATAGACCTAGGCCTTTAAAATCACTGTAATTTCTTGAATATGTGGACATCTAAATGTGTAAACTCAGAGCGAGGGTGTAAACTTTTATTTTTAAATCGAGATGAACAGTTAGCATATTAAGAAATATATCGATGTATTCTCCTGTGTTTGCATAGCTTTATAAAGGATTTTCCTTACAAATCTGATGAAACGGCGCAAGTTGCACTCCCAGATGAATATTATAATAAACCCAAACTCACAGCAATATTCAGAGATGGAGTTTGAGACGCTCCACACATGTAAATGATAACAGTTTGTGTAGAGCAGCATTTACTGTGAATGGAGCCGCTCTGACACGCACATACGTAACCGACACACATGTAAAAAACTAATTAAAGCGCACATATTTAACCTGCATCACATATATTTACTTAATTGAATCGTAGCGTTTGTGAATTCCCAATAGCATTATGCTTCATTATGATTTTTAAATGGGATTAATATATCTTGCAGCCTTGGAAAACGGTCTAATAATGCGTTTCATGGATTCTCGTCCATGGAATGCGCCACTTTCGGCATTTTGCCAGTTATCGACATTTTAAATCGAGTACTCGAATTGAATCCAGGAATCGTGACAGCCTTAATGTTGGCATTATACTAGAATTTTGAGACTGAAATTTTGAATTTTGAATTTTGATTACACACAACTCAATATAGTTCAGTTTACACAGCACAGGTTTACAAAAGAAGCAGTTCTTTCATAAAAAGTGATTGTCACTCTGTGTGATTGTAAGCCTATGATACAGAACTGACACCTGTATTCTGCTGCTGTGTGAACGTGGCCTCAGAGCAATCTTATTGACAGCTCTCGTGCGAAAAACGTCTCATTCGTACAATTACAGCCGGCTCTGAAGCACTATCACATAGCATCTTTTAGCAGTCAGCAGATTGTCTGCCGACCCACCAATAATCAGCTCGGTCTATTCCATCTCTCCTCTTCAGACCCCATTGCCCTGGTGCGGCCACATCAATGGCAGGATCAGACTGCCGCGCTAATCACCACTGTCAGGATGAAAGAGGCAAGGTTAATGTCCTCTGACAGAGGCATGTACACCAGCGATCTTGATAAGAAAGAGGCTAGTATTATTGCCCCAAGGCTGCCCATTTCCTAGTCATGGATGGGGTATTGTGGAAGACAATCGATGTCACAGAGCCCTGGTCATGTGTCTTGTTCGTAACATGTATATCATGCCCTTCAGATCAGCCATTGAGGAAACGGTGAGATATACGGCTAGGGGTTGGGTCAAAGAAAGACAGAAATAACAGTGCTTTGTATCGCTGCCAAGACCTCTTCAGATTTATGATGCCCAATTACAAAGGAGTGTGCGGCCACCTATTTTCCATTAGCCTATCAAAATCTTTAGTGCTTGTTTGTGAATAGGTTATCAAGGCTTTCAGAGGAGACAATGAATTTATAGCCCCCTCGCATTCCTCAAAGTGAGACATTTAATACTGGGCCTTTGAAATGCATGTCTCTCTTTCCTATGTTGCACACACACACACACACACACATACTTAGAAGGACAGGTAATGTGCATTAGATGCCAAGCTTAATTATTTCAATTAAACCAGCAATGCAACCTTTAACTTTATCATTTGAGCTTCTATTCTCAGGCGAGCAAGGGAATAATTTGGGTTTTGTTTTTTGATCATTGCTTTTCAATGATTCTTACCACTGATGGGCTTTAGAGCCACAACCAACAGTTAAATCTAACCCTTTTAAACAAAGACTATCAGCCACTTAATCTGTTTTTCATTTCCTCTACCCCGTCTCAAGAGTAAGAATTGTTCTTGGCGACTGCAGTAGCGGATCTAACAGTCCATCCCGCTAAAAGAAGTCAAGCTGATCTTATTCTGTCATGTTTGCTGGCAAGTTGCCCTTGGTCTATGACAGCTAAATAACACAGCGGAGGAAAATAACCCAGAGAAGCGGCACCTGCTTCAGTGAGACAGATCCAGAGGGAGCAGAGCTTTACAATACAGTATGAACACGGTTTTCCAAGTTTCTTTATACGCTTTACTTTAAGATGTGCATTTTAGTTTAATGTCAAGAATAATATGTGACCCTGGACCACAAAACCAGTCTTAAGTGTCAATTTTTTGAAATTGAGATTTATACATTATCTGAAAGCTGAATAAATAAGCTTTCCATTGATTTGTTAGGATCAGACAATATTTGGCCGAGATACAACTATTTGAAAATCTGGAATCTGAGGGTGCAAAAAAATCTAAATATTGAGAAAATCGCCTTTAAAGTTGTCCAAATGAAGTTCTTAGCTATGCATATTACTAATCAAAAATGACGTTTTTATATATTTACAGTAAGAAATTGACAAAATATCTTCATGGAACATGATCTTTACTTAATATTCTAATGATTTTTGGCATAAAAGAAAAATCGATAATTTTGACCCATACAATGTATTTTTGGCTATTGCTACAAATATACCCCAGCGACTTAAGACTGGTTTTGTGGTCCAGGGTCACATATTAGTTTTCAAAAGAGAATCATTTACACACGTTTTCCAAACATATAATATAATAACATTTAAAATTGTAAATAATTGTGAAACATGTAAAGTTGTAAATAAAACAAAGATTATTGGAGTACATTTTAAAAGTAAATACTCTTTCAGAATTTCTACTTCAAAATTTCACATTTAATATAATATGACACTTTCCAATATTTTGTAATTATTTGTAGAATTTACTAGCAATTTCTGTGTGAAAAGGATTTTTTTCAGTGTAGTGAATTTTGGAGACCTAACTAAACAAGTGAAAACAAAAATACATTTTGGGGTTGATTAATAGTGACTAACTTTCAAGCAAAAATTACAAGAAATCAGAAACATTAGGTTGTTTTAAAAAACACATTTTGTCTAATTAATAAACAAATATAATATGTAGCAGGCCAAAACAAATCACACACATATAAATCTAAGTTTTCAAAAATAAATAAATAATTATTATATATATAATATGAGATAAAACTAGTGACTATAATAAGCCTTTGACATATAGATACCTGTCCCTCTTGCATTCACAAAATTGGGGGTGGGGCTGTACTTTTAAGCAGGAAGTGGAGGGGGGTGAAAAGGCAGAAGTGGGCACCAGTGGCTGTCATGGCAACCGATGGTGGAGTTTGGGGCATGCTGTGTCACGGCCATTTCTCCGACACGGTTTAAGAGGCTCAGTGGTTGGTCACATCTCAGTTTTAGGAGTTTCTTTCGTTCTCCTCTCCATTGTCCCTTTCTAACTGCCACGTGTTGTCAGGCAATCAAAAACCGAACAGGGAAAAGAGCCGAGATGGTGCAGGAATTCACAGGCGGTTCACAGACGGCACTTAAACTTTAGCAGGCCCGTCCATTCCTGCCTGTTTTAACCCTTCCAGTAAACCCATGGGGTGGATGTGGAAAACCCACACGGATCAGCTAATTGTGCTAGATCTATAGATAGGCTGTCCGCGGGGATAATTGTGCTAAAAGTACTGTGCTGTTTGCTCCCGCTATGGTCCGCTATGAAAGCACCTTTTTGCACATGCAATTCAAGCCAGAGCGTCTGTCGAAAACAAATACGCTCGGGTCGCATTGTGTCAGGGTTTCACCCACAGTAATAAAAACGTCTGACTCTGCTAGACAGCACCGGATGGCAGCAGTGGCATCGGACCAGTTGGAGACTTGTTTACAGTAATCTGTTTACAGCTCTTGCATTTGCGCACAATGTATAAAATAGTAGGACGTCTGATGGCAGCCAATTCTGCAGCATTCAATGGAGCGCTGCACGCGCTTCCCGCGCCTGTACTTTTTGTGCTGCATGTCACAATAGACGCCATGTAGCGCGTGCTGCAGTTAGTCGTGGTATTATTAGCATTGCATTTCAAATCTGCGCAGTGAGGTTCTGGTTATTTATTTGACTTTCTGTCTGCATGGGCCCATATAGAGCCCTGCTGCCAAATATTGAATTATTGATGGTGTACATACATGGTCTGCTTTAAACAGCCAATATCACCAAGAAGGAATTCTGCACAAGTGACAATTCCTGAGGAACATTCTAACAAAATTGTAATGTCTCTACACACAAGTTATTTTTTCAAAACAGCAGTCTATGTGGGATAAACACCGACTTTTTGGGTTCCCTGCAATGGTCTCCTTCTGGCTTGCTGAGTAGTGGTCTGGAACACTTAACTTTAAGTCAATTTTTAACTTTTAGTAATTTTGACTGCATTGGCTGAACTGAAGCTTAAGCTGGATGATGGCACTATCGCCTTCTGTAAATCTGCTTTACAACTGAATCACATCTTGCAACATCGACACTGGGATTTAACTGAACTGAATCAACACTGAACTGACTCAGGCTGAATAACAACATTGCTGCCTATTGTAGAACTGCCTATAGTTGCCTGATCAATTAACTTCACACTATTATTGATCTGAACCAACTTGAGCTAAGCTATGGCACTATTGTCTTATAATGCTGCTTTACAGCAGAATCTGAAGAACTGAGTTTCCATAATTGTTCTGCTATTTCCATTTATTTCTGCAAAACTGCTTTGGCACAATCTGTATTGTATAATGCACTATAGAAATAAAGATGACTTGACATGATTAAACAAAATGCATTCAATGACTACATCTTTCAAATTACAGGAATTCTTTTCTCAGTCAGGCACAAAGACCAAAACTCTATGTAACTAAATGGCTAATATGCATGTTTACTAAGATCCAAAACTAACAAAATACAAAAAGTCACCAACTTTCTACATTTCTACAGTAATACCATCTTGAAATATGTTGCAAATCTAAAAACAATTTGATGTAGTCTTTCAATTTCATTATGATCTTTACAAAAGGGGACAAATTATTAATAATTATTTTGTACTGTAATGTTGATATGGACCATATACTACAGTTAATTCAAACAATTTTTTTTTTTTACAAAAGAAAACACTGTGTAATGCTACCCGTTGTTACTGTTTTTAGGTCATTGTTTTATGAGTGACAAAGTATGTGTGTTGGTTGAAAACCTTTGCTATTGTTATGGAAGAATGACTTGCTGTGAGATGTATAAAGTGTTTGGTAGTTTTACAGTTTTTCTCAATCGATTTGACACTTTTCTCCAATGCAATGTACTTGTTCTCAAAACAATTAGCACAGCCACCCAAACACAAAATTATCTTAACCAAACAGTTCAACTTTACTGCAAAATGAAGCACTGCAATTTTTTTTCTAGTAATGCATTTATTAAAAGTAAATATTAACATTAAATCTATAGGTTTGTTCTCTAATGATTATAAAACATAGGCAGCTGTAGATGCACAAATACACTAATGAAAATACATGTTTATTGCAATTTTTCAACAGGGAGTTTTGTTTTATATATTTATATATATATATATATATATATATATATTGTGTACAGTGGGGGGATGATTTGACCCCCTGCTGATTTTGTACGTTTGCCCACTGACAAAGAAATGATCAGTCTATAATTTTAATGGTAGGTTTATTTGAACAGTGAGAGACAGAATAACAACAAAAAAATCAAGAAAAACGTATTTCAAAAAAGTTATAAATTGATTTGCATTTTAATGGGTGAAAAAAGTATTTGAATCAATCAGCAAGATTTCTGGCTCCCAGGTGTCTTTTATACAGGTAAGGAGCTGAGATTAGAGCACTCTCTTAAAGGGAGTAATCTCAGCTTGGTACCTGTGTAAAAGCAATCAATCAATCAGATTCCAAACTCTCCACCATGGCCAAGACCAAAGAGCTGTCCAAGGATGTCAGGGACAAGATTGTAGACCTACACAAGGCTGGAATGGGCTACAAAACCATCACCAAGCAGTTTGGTGAGAAGGTGACAACAGTTGGTGCGATTATTCACAAATGGAAGAAACACAAAAATACTGTCTATCTCCCTCGGACTGGGGCTCCATGCAAGATCTCATCTCATGGAGTTTCAATGATCATGAGAACGGTGAGGAATCAGCCCAGATCTACTCGGGATGATCTTGTCAATGATCTCAAGGCAGCTGGGACCATAGTCACCAAGAAAACAATTGGTAACACAGTATGCCGTAAAGGACTGGGAGAAAGTGTTGTGGTCAGATGAGACCAAAATCCAGCTCTTTGGTATCAACTCAACTCGCCGTGTTTGGAGGAGGAGGAAAGCTGCCTATGACCCCAAGAACACCATCCCCACCTTCAAACATGGAGGTGGAAACATTATGCTTTGGGGGTGTTTTTCTGCTAAGGGGACAGGACAACTGTACCGCATCAAAGGGACAATGGACGGGGCCATGTACCGTCAGGGCCAGGGCATTGAAAATGGGTCGTGGATGGGTATTCCAGCATGACAATGACCCAAAACACACGGCCAAGGCAACAAAGGAGTGTCTCAAGAAGAAGCACATTAAGGTCCTGGAGTGGCTTTGCCAGTCTCCAGACCTCAATCCCATAGAAAATCTGTGGAGGGAGCTGAAGGTTCGAGTTGCCAAACATCAGCCTCGAAACCTTAATGACTTGGAGAGGATCTGCAAAGAGGAGTGGGACAAAATCCCCCCTCGAGATGTGTGCAAACCTGGTGACCAGCTACAAGAAACATATGACCTCTGTGATTGCCAACAAGGGTTTTGCCACCAAGTACTAAGTCATGTTTTGTGAAGGGGTCAAATACTTATTTGACTCATTAAAATGCAAATCAACTTATAACTTTTTTGAAATGTGTTTTTCTGGATTTTTTTGTTGTTGTTATTCTGTCTCTCACTGTTAAAATAAACCATTAAAATAACAGACTGATCATTTCTTTGTCAGTGGGCAAATGTACAAAATCAGCAGGGGATCAAATAATTTTTTCCCCCACTGTATATCTAAACAAGCAAACAAACAAAAAAGTTGTAAAATGTCAAAAATAGTTCTCCAACTCCTATCACCCATCTGAAAAACGAATTGCCCCTTTAAACTTAAAATCTGTCTGTGCCAACTTCAGCAGCAAGAACTGCAAACAAACTTTTCAGATAACTACAGATAAGTCTTTTACAGCACAGTGGATATATATATATATATATATATATATATATATATATATATATATATCCTTTTATTATTATTTAGCAATTGTGATAAATGTGTAAATGATCAGGAAAACTGCATTTCCTGTGTTGAGTGTATGATTACCTGAGTAGTTATCAGTTTAGAGCCAATCGAAAATATACCATGTTCATTTGACAGAATGACAAATTACAGAGTTTTGTGCACTTTGTTTTTAGAAAATTATTTGCATGATTTGTCATTTGTATGAAATGAATGAAAACGTACAATCTGTTTAGGAAAATTACAAAGTGTTCAGATCACTGTGCTAACTGTTTTGAGAACAGTGAGTTTGGAGAAATGCGTCAAATCGATTGAGAAAAACTGTAAAGCATCTTGGACATGAAATTGACTTCTTTGCCAGGCTACTAAGCTACTACTCTCTGTGTTGAGAGTTTTGTAAAAGTGACCTATAAGCATTGAGAAATGTGTCCAAGCGATATAAACACCAGTTCTGCTGTCGGCTCTCAGCTGAAGGAATATTTGACAGAGCAAAGGCGCCCTCTTCTGGTTGGAAGACATGACGGTTTTTACAGGTTGTGACTGAAGACGAACACACCTTGTTGTCCACAGTCTGTCACACATAAAATGTTGACTAAAACACCAACACCCGATAGTACTATGGTTTCTTTTATTCTTTTATTCTCTACTGTTTAGAATTCACATGCTACACGGTCCACGTTTATACTGCAGTACGAAATTATTCATAAATTGTCCACTTTCATATAAATGGTAGTGAAAATGAAAGACTAACACTCGTGTTCAGCTACATCTAATTGTTTTGATAGTATTTCATTTTTTGGATTTGGAATATATTGTAATAGGCCTATAGCACTACTTTATAGAAAATTGGTGTCTTCTTCAGTTTTCAGTTTTTTTTTATTGTATTAGGTTTTGAACTTATAGAGCATGTAATCGTGTAGAGTGCGAGAAAAGTGAGAGAAGATTTCATTGAATGCACTGAATTCATGAAAGCAATGGAAAATGATCCACCGTTTGCCCACACAGACCGCTGTTGTGCTCACTGTGTGAAGAGTTTTGAAAAAGTGACCTATGTATTGAGAAATGGATCCCAGCAATCACATAAAACTGTAATGAACAAGGCAAACATTTACCCCTAGTGTGTGATAGTGCTTTGTGAGATCAGCCATTGAACTTTCAGAGCATAAACGTTGGTTTTGGCAACATGCTAAAACAGTCTTAAAAGGCTATTCTGATATTTTTAATGTTGTTATTAAATTGACCTTTTGAACTACTGATCTTCAGGTTTGCTTGCTTGTGCTTACTGAAAACACAACAGGATAAGTGTTTATATAAGTGTAGGCTATATATAATATTTGCTTATATACAGAACCAACAAGGATGAAAAAAAATCTGATTTGATTTAATTAACTACAAATATTTAATATTTAGCATTAAATTATAAAAAGAAGGCCTCAAGAGATTCAGTCTCTTTTTAAATATTTTCTCCTAATTCTGTCCTGATACTGAATATTAAACAGATGATTCCAGGCACACAACATTCATATCATGGAGGATACTGCCATCTTCTGGTCATTCGCTTAAGTCAAGTGCAGCAGTGCTTTACAGTTCATGAGGCTTTGAAACATTTAAATCTCATCCTTAAATTGAATAGATTTTGGGGGAAAGTTTTTATTATAACAAATCTCACTTAAAAAGGAGTTTAAGTATTATTAAAATGTTTATGTAATGTGTTTTGTTAAACCTCTTGCAGAGTTGACTTTTTAAATCTTGGCATATTCAATTTAAACACGTAATTAATTAATTTATAGATAGATAGATAGATAGATAGATAGATAGATAGATAGATAGATAGATAGATAGATAGATAGATAGATAGATAGATAGATAGATAGATAGATAGATGTTGTGTTCAATTCAGTGCCGTTACTTTAGAATTGTTTGTGAAATTTATTAGCAATTCCAGAGTGAAAATTATTTCTAGACTTTTTTTGTGTGTGTGTGTGTAGCCTATATGATCTGGTGAAGAGCACAGAAGTCCTGGATTGATTATATAAAATGAGCTGCAGTTGCACCAGATCAAACCAACAACCCTCTGACCACTTCTGCAGGCATTGCTCAGATGTCATTACTCCATGTATGTTTGCTGTAGAAGATTCACTGAACTATGTGATGCTCTGTTTACTTGCTGCCATTGCTATAAAATGTACCCACAAATGTCAATTTTCTTCTCACAACCACCCTCTCTCTCACGTCCACTGCTTCACACATGCATTTTCTCCATTCTCTCTGGGACAAGTGAAAAGATTACCTCTCTAATCCGTTTACACAGTCTCATCTGAGTATTTTGTTCCTTTTTCTTCTCTTTCATTCCCCACTGCCTGGACTTTTCTGTCTCTGTCCTTCTGTCTAATTCTGTTTTCCTCATCCCTACAACTTCCTGAGTCCTGACAAACACTGATCCTATTATAAAATGGAAACAAATGATCAGACAGCCCTGTCTAGAAACCAACGCTTTTTTTCTACTAAAAGGCCTGTCTTAAGAGAGTTCAGAACCAAAGCCATGATGGAAACCAGCTATTAAAGTAAAACAGAATGAAGCATTCCCATCAGATGTCACATCTGTTTGTAGGGTTTCTCTCAAACTGACTCTCACTTTGAGTTATTCACATTATTCACAGAGTCAAAAAAAAAAGAAAGCTGATGATTGTCATCCTTTGAATAGGCCACTTACCTCAAAATACACCTATGTGCCAATCTTTGCTCAATGAGGACTGTTGTATGAAACAGAGGTCTATTTGTAAATCTCATTTTAGAGATTACAAGTGCAAAATTTGGTCCAACATTCAGGTGTGATGTTTAATTGATGGAGAAAACCCTACACACTGCACATCACATTTTTGGAGATAAATATCAAACGCAAAGTCTGCAAATAACTCAAAACATAAGAACATTTTAAGGATAATTTGTTGCATTAATCATTTCCCTAATTGAAAAATGTATTTTGAAGTTTCTCATTTTATTATTAGTAAAAAATATATATATATCAACGTAAAAAAAAAAAAAAAAAATGAAAAGTACATCTGGGAAAATTAAATAAAGGAAACATTAAAAAAACATAAATACAGTGAGAAATGTGTAAAATGCTTCTTGTTATATGAGTTGTGTTAGTGGTTCACTAATACAGCAATGACAATTCTAGTCTAATCTAATCCGACAATTAATATCACTAGAGCATGTAATTAGAATAAAGAGTGTTATTTAATACAAATGAAAGATGCATGCACAACTGACACTATATATGTCCTACTTAAAATGCATTGCAAATAGATTGCATATGAAAGCATTTAGTCTAAAATAAGATCACAGAGCTTTCCATGCATGCATGTCAGACTGAACAGTGCAGCAAGTGAATCAGACTGGCCACCTGAACTTCCTCAGCATGACTTTTTCAAGCACCAAACAGAGTTAAGCCAAGGACAAGCCAAAACAGTTTGACATATTATATCACAGCAGCACAGAGAAAGATCAATTAGTTTTTGCAATATGCGTCTTTTCTGAAGTTACTGGTTTTATAATTGCAGCCCAGGATTCTGTTTGCGTTGTCAGACAGAATTGCTCATGAACTTCAGAGACGCGTAAACAGCTGTCAAAATCAGTTTCTACTCACCACTGGTCTCCGCAGAGATGAAGAAACTTTCTCATCTTCCCTTCCCAGGTGATCTGAAAAGTAAAATGTCTTGTCTGGAACATTATCCCACAGAAATGAACCTTCATTCCAGCGAATACATCCAATGTCCAAGTTTGCATGTTTTTATGAAGACCACTGATGCTCCACGCTGCCTCCAATCCAGCACTGAGCTCCTCTGCAGGTAATTCAGAGTTCATATGCCTCTCATTCGTTTTGAAGACCAACTACCTCCAGTCTCTGGTACTCCTGTCAAATACCAAAAGCCAGTGACAATGAAGTTATGGAGAGAGAGAAAGAGAGAGAGAGAGAGACTGTGAAAGAGAGAAAATGACAGTGTGAGACAGAACGAGAGAGGAGGTGACACAGAGTAACATCAGTTATTGCTCTGGCAGTAGTTGAGACGCATATAAGCCAAACCTCTGTAGCCCTGTATTCGCTGCCACACTGCCTCTCTTTCTCTCTCTCTCCTGTTCCTTCCTTTTCTCTGAGAGCATGAATATGTTATTATGCTCACAAAAGACTTACGTATTGTTTATGAATTACCAGCCTTCCAGTCAACAAAGGCTATTTTCATAAGAAACCTCCATTTCATTTCAGCTTCAATTTGATTACCAGCTAAAGAATAGAAGCCCTTCGGCCAAACCCCCAGCGGCTCCCCTCTGTTCTCCCTGGTTTTATTCATGCCCATTGAAAGACCTTTATTGCTTTCCTTTCATACTGACAGAGGGAAAAGCTTTTAGAGTAAACCATTGACAAAAAAATATTGCACAGCTATTTTGCACAATAACCAAATGAAAGACAGCACCGGTGTATGCAATGTGCCCTAGCTGCTCTACTTTCTTTCTGTTTTCTTTATATATTTCGATATTTTTAAAGCAGAAGAATGGGGAATGAATGGCAGTTTGTTCAGAGTGAGCAGATAAGGCATCTTGCAGTCCCACAGAACATGTCATTTTGAAATGATCACTAGTCTACTTATTGAATGGTCCAGGGCAGAGCGCAGGAGTTTGGCGTAGGGCAGCAGGTTTTGGAGCTGGTGAGTTAAGCTGTCTTGCTATGGAGAGTGTAGAAACAATTAACAATTGGTCCTTGGTGTTTTGGAACACAAATATTTGGTCCAAAAATAATTTTATTTATTCAAAGAACATTTTAATTAAAATTCCATAAAATATTTTTTTTCCTACCTACTGTTAAGATTAACCATCTAAAGAACCTTATGTGCAATGGAAAGGTTCCATGTTAAAGATTCCGTTACTTTACATTAGATTGCATTTAACGTTAAAGCAAGTACGTTTTTTACCTTGAAATAACAGTTTCAAAATCATTCTGGTGGTACATTGACTTCTAATAAAGCAAATGGCTTGCATTTCTTTACCACGCTCCCCATAAATATACCTTCTTGGACTGGGAATATGTCAATTTGAAGAAGAGCGGGTACGAAATTCCGCGAAAATGGCGGACTGCTTTACGGCAGCAACAAATATACATGAACTGCAATCCAAACAGTGATATATTTACGACAATGAATTCCACACACTTAACTGTAGGGGGCTTCAAAATCGAAAAATGCACAAAACTACATACAGATGCTTTAATAATGAGTAATACATTTGTTACGATAATAATAGGTAAATAATAAATGACATCAGGACATGCAGTGTTTGTACAGCTTAGTGAGGAAAAAACAAACAAAAACAAAAACACTGAAATTCATCTCCATCTGTCACAATTCTGTCTTTATATTTACCCTCATGTAGGCTAATTCCAAACCTGCATCATTTTTTTATTCTATGAAACACAAATGGAGATGTTCTGAAGAATGTTCACGCTGCTCTTTTCCGTAAAATGAAATTTATTTGTTGCACACAAAGCTATTGTTTGACTTCAGAATACAGCTCTTGAGTCAAATGAACTACTTTTGATGATCTGTCTCCATTCACTTTCATTGTATGGAAAAGAGAAGTGCAAATAGCAATTTCGCTTAACATCTCACTTTGTAATCCATGGCAGAAAATCAAATAAGTTCGGAACAACAGAGGTTTGACCAAACGTCCCTAAAAATCACCTCAGTCTTTCCTCAAAACCTCATGTGTGTGTGTGCATTGGACTCTGTATAGCCTTTCTCCTCTGTGTAAGTGTTAACGAAAACCAAGCGAAACACGTAAGACAGCAGTCAAGGCTAAATCCGACGTTTGTTCCAGACACAAGAGACAGGAGCGAGCACAAAGGTGTTCTTCATTTACCTGCCTGTCGTTAAGAAAAATGGACTGTGTGCCGAGTTATCGCACCGTTTGATCTCTGCGTTAAAAGATGAATTAGATGCTCTTTTATGTGTTTTATGAGTCTTTGTATTTATGTAAGAATATTCAGCAGTAGACAAAGGTGACTGATCCATTATTCATCCCTGTGCTAAGGCAGGTCTGGCAGTTTGAAAAGAGGCTGACATTTGAGCTTTTCCACCAACATCTGCAAAATTATATCCTTTCCATTGTAAGTCAATGAGGGGCAGTCAGTCCCCATAAAATAATGAAATTTGGCCTGTCACTTTCATAAAGGTGAAAGTATACGACCTCATGCGGTATAAATGGAAAGGAGACAGAGCTTTTGTCTTTCATCCAGTGTTGTTCAGTCAAATTGAATTTAAACAGTATTCTTAGTCAAGCAAGAATATAAAGTAGGTCATGCTACATAATCAACTTTTTAACCTGTGCTTGACATATTTAAACATGACTGGGAACAAATAAAGATTTTTTGGGTTTGTTCTTGTTCATTTAATACAAAATTAAGCAATTAACTCATATGAAAATAATTTCTGAAGGACCATGTGACAAAATATACTAAAAAAAACAGTTATCAATTATTTTTGATCAAATAAATGCAGCTGTAGTGAGCATAAGAGACTTCTTTCAAAAGCTAAACTTTTGAACGATGGCACACCCAGCAAAGCCTTGTTTTCATTCACACAATATTACATATGTAATATCACATCGTGACCAGTTTTTGGTGAGTTAAGGAAATTAATTGCCGGCTACTAATTACATCTTTAACAGTGTAATTAGATTACTTAATTACTCTCTCTAAATTATTATATTTACTAATTACTACATTTTTATGTTAAAACAATGTTTTATATGGAACTGTTCTATAGTCTATACAGTATTTAATGTGATTAAGTGTAATTAAATGGCAGAAAAAATAAGTGTAATCACTTTTGCAAGAGAAACTTAATCAATTACTTAGAAATGCATTACAACCAACGCTGAAGGTTGTGACAAGCATAATTACTTACATTATAGACTTGTGTGAATAGAAATTGAAGTGAAGTATGAAGATACCATGTGTGGAAATCGTCTTTAGTCCATTCATGACTGTCGAACAGTCCATGTACAGTCAGTGTAGCTGGAAATGTGATTTTGTTAACACAATTAAAACTTTTGAGACAGCACAGAGCAGCTCAATCAAGTGACATTTAACATTTTCTGTCTCTCTGTACCGTTCTCTAGGCTTTGTCCTTATGTAAATGTGTCCTAAACGTCAGTCTTTCTCAAAATGTCAAAGTCGCCTCAGTTCCTACACAAAAGAACAACCTGCCTCCTTCTGCACGAGCCTCAGCCAGTGATTAAATCTCCCACAATGCCTTGCTGTCCCTGAGGATTGTGAGTCTTTGGAAGCGTTTGGTGCAAGTCATTGTTTGCCATAATAGGGTTGAGGTGGAGGTAGCGATGTTGGAAAACAGATGTGAGACACACACAAGAAGGTTTGCCACACCTGAACCGCAGCCTCGTGGGTTGAGATATTACTGTGCCAGCATCTCTAACAAAACAAACAATGCTACACGAATGAGCAATCCAGTGACATTTTCATCATAATCCAGATAGTCTTTCATACAACTCGAAGAAATAAAAGAAACAGCATCAGGCCAGGAATTTAGATTGCCAATGAATATTGATTTTGGTTGAAGAGAGAGTACAGAAATACTGTATTTTGTGTCATTGCTTGATATGGAAAGGAGGAGAAACATTTGAACACCCATCACATTACTAGTTTACACTAAACACAAAAACAGTCCAAAATCCACCCACTTCTCTCGAGTTGCAGCCTGTTTGTTCGGCAGCTTCCATCTGCATCTGTTGCCATCTCAGTCCCGGATTACACAGACAATGAGAACCAAACAATGGAGGAATTAACAGGAAGACGGTTTGGCTTGTGTCACGTCTGAACGGGGCAGTGTATATGGGGCTTGGGCCAGATTTTATACATAAACAGCTTAAGTGTGTGAAATAACAGTGGTATATCAATCGACTAGCAGCATGTTTAATCTTTTGATTAAGATTTACATTGAATTTCATTTGAGACAGCAATTACTATTGAGGCCAAGTACAAGCTACAAGACAGAAATGTGTCACACTGATATTATGTTGTACTAAGTGAACAATTCACAGATTTATTGAGTGTGTAACAGCAAAATGTTGTTTTACTATGTTTTGTACTACATAAGACTTTAAAAGACTTTTAGGGTTGTTTGTGTGTCTTATTGTAAATTAACATGTTCAACCCAATTCACATCCTCATTGTTTGTGTAAATTATGTCATTTGATAATAGACCCTACTGTTAAAAAGTTTTATTTTTTAAAGAAATTGATACTTTTATTTAGCCATGTTACATTAATTTGTAGTATTGTTGATATTGTCATCATACAAGGACAGATCTGGCAACAGAAGAATGAATTTAACGATGCAAGAGAGGAATGAGACAAACACAAATCCCATTCGAAGAGTCACAGTAAGAATTTTTATTTATTCAATTCAATCAGCAAGAAAGAGAGCGTAAGACAGAGTGCGCTTTGGGAAGAGAAAGTAGATGAGGTTATCTGGAAATTTCACAATACACAGTCATTTAGCAATAGACAATATTTCATTTAAATACATAAATTAGACAGACAACATAGAAGACTCTTAATCTGTCAGTTTCTAACCACAGATTCAGTGTTAATTTAAAATCACTCTTGCATACATTTTTCTTAAAAAGGATCTTTGAAATGCTGACAGAGCTAGAAATGCTGACAAAATTCTGGAAATCTCCTTTTTTTCCAAAAAGGCACATTTCTGAGCATTAAATACAATAAAGGATTATTTCTGTACATAACAAAAAAGGTCTGTGAATGCACAATTAGTGTAGAGGATCATAATAAAAGTAAAAAAAAAGATACAAGCTGCAAGGTGCAAAAGAGCAACCGGACGAAATTAAAACTGAGGTTATTGTAAAAACAACTTTGAAATGACACCCCCAAAAAAAATCTCTAAAAAAAGACTAGTTCCCACAGAAATGTCTCTAGTATTGTATTGCAAGGTTTTCCATTGGAAAAATCCTGTTGAATGTCATCACTTATTGAACATATTGGCTAATGATTGAAAATGTCAAAGGACGCAGGCAGTGATGCAGGCCTGGCAACATTTGTAGGTACAGTGTGTCTATCATCCCTGAGACTCCCAGTTTTAGACTAGGAACCAATGACATCTGTGACGGTGAGCTAAATGGTCAAACTGCAATTTATTTTGGCAGCTTTGCCAGACCACACCTGATCCTGTAGAGACGTTTCTGATAGATGATGTCCAGGTTCAATACATTTCTTTATCATATCTGAAAATGAACTAGATACTTGGCACTGGCAAACAAAAAAGGCTTAAAAAGGATCAGGATTAAAAGGCGTAATACTGTGACTGCAGGGATCAAGTCCAGTTTTGTCACAATATTTACAAGTATTTTTGGTCAGGAGTTAAGACTGATACTACACTCAACACACAATTATCAGATGCAGTTTTCATAAATGTACAGATGGGCTCACAAATTCGTCTCATCCCAGGATGGGTCGTTCATACTCTTTAACACTTTCCTGACAATCTTCTCCAGCTCTTTCCGTGCCTTTTGTTCTTCCTCAAGAGTGCGCTTCATTCTCTTGTTGTCCTGGTGATGCAAAATCAGAGAATCCGGGTCACGGCACCAGATTTTTAATTTAAACAATACAGCAACATATTAAGTATAAACAATGTGGCATGTGCAGTGGCGGTTCTACATTGAATTACTCTCCGGGCGAGACCCCCTCTGAGCGCCCCCCACCCATCCAAGAAAAAAATAAAAATAAAAATTTTTGCACAAACAGCCATGTTTTACTATAACAATATAAGTGTAAGACAAGCTTATATTTCTCAATTGCACAAATCATTCAACAGAACATTTGAAAAACACAATTCTGCACAAAACAGTATAAGTTATCAGAACTTAAATAAATATACTCTATATACATAAAAGTAGCAAAAATATGTACAATCAGAATGTTTCACAATCAGGCTTTGACCTTTTTCTCTCCATCGCTGCGTTTATTTGGCACTCGACAATCAACAGATTTCCCATTCCCCAACACTGTCACTCACGACCAGAAGTCAAGACTAAACCAATTCACCTCCACATAATCGTTTTGTATTACCTATTTGTATTAGCCATTTCACACAATTCAGAAAAAACAAAAACATGCAAATTATAGGCCTGTGTTTTAATATTATGAATGAAATGTGCGTTATTCGGAAGAAAGTAAAGGTGTGACTTTAGCCCACTAAGTGGATCAAAATCATCGTCGCTGTATGTGGATACCCGGAGCTGTATGATACATCTTCGTACTTTTATAGAAACAGGAATAAAAAGGATCTTGCTTGGTGTGTTACTTTGTGCACAACATATTAAATCATAATTTACAGCCTATTTGTTACATAAAAATAATATTATTATTATTAATATGTTAAGACTAGAATAGGCTACTTATGGCAAACATTTGTACATTCATTCTAATCGTATCCTATTGCAAATACACTCACAATAGTATAGTAAAAAATAGTTATTTGTGATTGGACCAGTATACTGTAGTGTAATGAGAGGAGCCGCCTGGCAGAAGCCCCTCCTTGACACGAATTCGCGTCTGTTGTGAAGCAAATTTCAGGCGCGAATGAAGAGAGTAAACTCAAAATGTTCAAGCGTCCAACTACGCGCGAATAGCGCGATTTATTCGCGCAAGTCGCGTCTGGTGTGAACGCACAGTCACACAGCTTCTGTGCACGGCACCTTCTCAGCAAGCAGGGGCGCCAATTTGCAAATCCCCACACATTTATATGAATAGAAGACGGCTTAGCGGCGCAGATGATTTATTTATTTATTTATTTTTTTTTTCAAGTGCTTGTGCCGCCCCCCACGTGTCATGAAAAAATGCCGCCCCGGGCGGCTGCCCGGTTCGCCCATGCCTAAAACCGCCACTGGGCATGTGGACTAACCTGCTTAAGTTCTTGAACCTCATCCCTTAAGGCATAAACTGTATCCACCAGACTCCTGTAAAGGACATCCAGATGAAATCATCATGAACAACTACTGAGATGTTAAAGGGATAGTTCACCTTCAGCTGGTCCAAGCTGACTTGCATAGTGCTTTTTTCCATACTATGGAAGTCAATGGGGACCAGCAACTGGAGATGAACTCTCTCTTCAAACATTTTTTTTTAAATTCGCAATATCATAAGATTAATCATGATAAATAAATGCATAAACTGACAGCCCTAATAATAAATAGTAAATAAATAGGTGAATCAGATGCAGAAATCTGAGATCTAACCTTTCTTCGATTACAGTTTGGCCATTGCTCTTTGTCTCTTCCACAATGATTTTCTCCTCTTCAGGAAAAAGCATATGTGGCCCTGACTCCTTCCTTGATCCTGAAAAAAATGTAACATTGTTAATGGAGTAAAAATGGGACAATAACATGTTGAACAACTCACTTAAAGGTTATGTAATTCATACCAGTATTATTTCAGTATAATTGAGATACTATTATAGGTTTTATTAATATTTTTAATTATTTTTTTTATTTTCATGTTTACTTTGGTTAATATGTTAATAATTTTGTTGTGTATTTTTGTCATTTTTAGTATGTTTTGTCAATATATATATATATATATATATATATATTTTTTTTATTTTTATTTCAGTTTTAGTTAACTATAATAATCCTGAATTGTACAGAAACAAAATTTTAGGATGGTGTATTATTAAATGTGACTGTGTCTGTCCTATGAAAGCCATGGAGCAAAAGCACTGAAAACATCTTTCTTGCTTGTTCATGTCCATCCATGTCTTCAATATGTTCACGACCTTACACGTTAACTTCAAAAACTATATGCTTGCCACTTTCAATGCAAACAAAATGTATATACGAGCAGCAGCTCTTACGGGACATAGAACCCATTCTGTTAGTGTGAGTTATCCATATACTGTCATAGTCCGAGTCTTCAGATTGATCAGAGGAGGGAAATCCGCTGCTACGGCAACCCACAGCATCCACACACGATTGGTCAACATCAGCCAGCACATGATTATGCATCAAATCAGTGCCCTGCCATGCTAATTAGGGATGGGGATCAAACCAATCATATTGGAGAGGACGGGTGGGTTAAGAGGATGGACCAAACCAAGAGGAGTAAAGTGAGGGAGAGCCCAAGATGCCCAAAAAATTATATGTATAAATGACAGAATGAAAAAAATAAAATAAAAATAGTGGGACAACACAAGAGAGAAATGGATGAAAGAGAAATGAATGGAAGGAAAGAAGGAAGAGGAAAAGAGACAAATATTCATGTTAAAAAGAGCAGAAAATATTAAAAGAGTGATCAACGCAGTGGTTAAGAGTTTAGTCAACGTATATATATTATATAGCTAATGCCAATAAAATGCAGTAAAGATGTTGCAGTACGTCACAGACATATGTAAAAATGTTTGACAGAGACTTCAGGACAGATGAAGGCGTTTTGTAGGACTCAAAATATGGGCCTCATATTCCAAACACTACTCTTTTAAAGTTTAGGGTCAGTAAGATTTTTAATGTTTTTGAAAGAAGTCTCTTTCGTTCAAAAAGGCTGCATTTATTTGATCAAATACAGTAAAAACAGTAATATTGTAAAATATTACAATTTAAAATAACTCTTCTATTTGAATATATTTTAAAATGTAATTTATTCCAAAGCTGAATTTTTAGCATATAGAATTTTTTCTTTTTACTCCAGTCTTCAGTGTCACACGATCCTTCAGAAATCATTCTAAAATGCTTATTTGCTGCTCATTAAACATTGCCTATTATTATCAATGTTGAAAACAGTTGTGCTGCTTGATAGTTTTGTCGAAACAGTGATACATTTTTCAGGATTCACTGATTAATAGAAAATAAATTGTTTTTTAATTTGTGACAATGTAAAAGCCTTTGCACTTTCTTTCAAAGAAATCATACTGACCCGAAGCTTTCAAACCATGCAGTGTATTTTAGAAAGACCTTGGGGGAAAAAAATCTGTCAAAACTGCCAGTATTATGTGGGATCCACAGTTATATTGTCCTCACTCATTTACATGGATAAATCCCATCACAGAGTCTGGGACTGAAGCGGGATTTGAAAATAGCAAAGCAAATGAAAATCACAAGAAAATACATAAAGGTGTAGAGAGTACATACTTGAGTTTAGTGTTTGCCGTGTTTTAGCGCTTGTGCAGTATGCTTCAATCACTTTCAGGATCTGAGCATCCTCCTCCAGAGCTACGGTACCTGATGGAAAACAAGATGCCAGGGGTAAGGAAACATTGTAAGAATATAATAAAGTCACCATGTTTTATTACAAACAGTAAACACAGGAGCAATACATGTGATGAGTTTGTAACAAATACATCACATGCATATGTAGAAAGTAACAGAACTTTAATAAACTTCAATAAATCATTAGTGTCATACTTTTTCTCACAGCAAATTCCTCATCAGATGGCTTCCTCTCAGGTTTTCGTTTGGGCAGAAGCTTCTTCATACTTTTGGGACTTTTACTGAGATCCTGAAGGACATAAGAAAATTAGACACAAATAACCAAATTGAGTCTCATAGATAAGTTTATTTAATGCAGTGATTCTTCTTCTAGAGATGCTATTAATGTGTCAACATACAGTGGAAGTGTAACATGATACCTCTTTGTAACACAATGCCGCTGAGGGTTTTAGGGGTGGTGCAGGTCGGAGACAGCTGAGACTCCAGGGCTTCTGGGTTTTGGGGGGTTCGAGGGGCCCCCACATCATACCGCTGTGAGGGGTTCCTAGTGAAGAGAGGTGAGGAAGAGTGTGGTAGACTGGAGATCCACTCACACCTCGACTCTCTGAGTGTCTGGACGGGGTGAGAGGGTGAGACGGCAGCTGAACGGGAAGGAGACGAGAGACGGTGAGTGACACTGAATATCAGTCATTTTTAATATAGATATATCACAGACTCTTTTTGAAAGATGTTAATACTTTTATGCAGCAAGGACACATTAAATTGATTTTAATTATTTTTATTTAATAATATTACTGTTTTTACTGAATTTTTGAGCAGCACGATTTTCTTTCAAATTGTACTGACCCCAAACTTGAATGGTAGTGTATGTGTTTCTCACCGTATGGCAGGGAACATTCTGTGGTTTCAAGCTGCTGGTTGAAGTGCGTTTGGTTTGCCGGTGTAGATGATCCACCCAGTCCTGAAGATCTTGCTGGTTATTACAGATCACCTGGATCCGCTCGATCATATTTCCTGCACACACACACACACATTATTACTGCTCAAGCATATGTATTCTCAATATCTAGCAGTAATAACATTTGACATGAGGGCAACTGGGTGGGAGACTCACCAGATATTTCAAAAGCATTTTTTGTGGCGTCACTGTCCTCTATTTTATTTAAAGTCATTCCAGTCAGAGGCAGCTTCCCCTGTGTACGACAATCAACCAATCAGCTGTCAGCATTTTAGAGCGTTATTAATACAAGAACAACCAAACAAACAGCTGAGATCCATTCTGTGGTCATTCTAATAGAGTAGTGTAATAATAGAGTAATATGAAGTAATAATAGAATAATATGGAGCATGAAATTCACCCCTTTAAGGATTTTACTGCTCAGTTTTCAAAACATGAAATAATATATAATATAATAATAATAATATAAAACATGTAAAATGTACAGTATGTAATCAGTGACAGTGTGCAAGCAGCATCTACGTTTAACACAATTGTGCATTTTCGGTAATATTTATATTGTCACCCTTTGCTTTGTGCATGAGTGTGGGGGTGGTTTAGACTTCAGTAATTATACAAAAAAAAAAAAAAAAAACCTACAAACTGAAGGTAATCATATGCTTAATACCTACATACTAGTTACATATATACATAATGATTGTTGGTGGGTTTTCACTGCAACACACAAACATAAATAATGTAACCAAAAACATTACTACAATATTGGGAAAAACATCAACAAAGTCATTTTTGCTACAAAAAAAAACAAAAAAAAAAACAGAAAAAGTAGTGCAGTGAAACACTGATGGGACTGGAGAATGTATTTATACTACAGTGAAGACTTACCTGGTAGATGAAACCACTCATTCGAGGACTAGCAGACAACATGAGAAGTACATGAGGAAACAGCAAAAGGTATCGCTCATTCTTCTCCTGATGAAGCAGAATATTACAGATTTCATTTCAATTTCAGAAGATTTCATTTTTAAATGTATCATTTTAAAGTACACTAAATTCAAAACCAGTAAATTAAAATCTAAGACACAACATGTATAATAAAAATAACAAAAGATTGCTCTTTTTTTAACCAGGGGTCCATGGAGAACATTCTTGAAATTTTACATTTCTAACTATAAATTAATGCAAATTTAGCTTTTATTTTTAAATACTGGAAGTCCCTGATGGTTGGTTAAGTGCTGTAAACCACTGGACTATTTGGTAACGTTCACCTCAGCGCCGTGGTTCTGGATGAGGACTTGAGACATGTAGAGGACAGAGCCAAGGGTCTTAATGCCCTCCCCTTCCCAGCCCCGAATAGACTCCATCAGAATCTGCAGCTCAAGTTCCTTCCTCTTCCTCACTTCCTGACACTGCGCCTGAAGACACAACAACAAACACGCACAAATAAGCCCAGCATCCCATTCTGAAACATAACGTAACTCAGTCAAACAGCTCATCATCATTTCACACATCGTTCATATATACCAGTCACGTGAAAACAAAGAAAATCAATGATGTTGACCTATAATACTCACTGAGAGACTTTTAAATACTGTCATGCTCTTCTGAATGTCTGGATAATCTGGATGAAGCGCCTGAGCAGAACAAAGGAAGAATGGTATACTATATAAACACACACTGATATAGAGAGAGATTTTGTTTCAATTCACAACCAGAATACTTACACTACCATTAAATATTTGATGCCAGTAAGATTTTTTTAAAGGAAATTAATCATTTAATTCATAAAGGAGGCATTAAATTGCTTAAAAGTGACAGTAAAGACATTTATAATGCAATTATAACAAAACATTTCTATTTCTACTGTTCTGAACTTTTTGAACTTTCTATTCACCAAAGAATCCTGAAATTATCATGGTTGCAACAAAACTATTAAGCAGCACAACTGTTTTGAACATTGATAATAATAATGAAAACCAAATCACCATATTAGAATGATTTCTGAAGGATCATGTGACACTGAAAACTGGAGCAGTTTGTCATCACATGAATAATTTACATTTTAAAATGTATTAAAACAGAATAGCCTTGGTGAGCATTAGAGACTTCTTTCAAAATCATAAAAAATTCTGAAAAACCACCCCCAAGCTTTTGAATGGTAGTGTATATTTTGAGAAAGAGAGCGGTTGGGTACCTCCATGTGGCGCTCCATCTCTTTCAGTAGTGTGGGGTATTTCTCCAGTCTCAGGAAGGGTTTGCTCAGGCCCGTGGTGAGTGTGAGGATCCCTGGGCTGTTTGCACCTTTACTTTCCATAAACTCTCCTAATTCCTCACTGAAACATACACACAAACAAACAGACGCTGATAGACGGTGTTTCTGAAGCTTAATGGTTAAGAATGAATGAAAAAGCATCTGCCCAATGTCAACTGTCTATGCACTGTGTTTATTGTGTTGTTACGCACCTGTGTTGTGTGAGAATGTCAACCGCAGATGGATGGTTGGAGCAGTAGGTCACATACAGACTCCTCATCTGAGGAACGAGGGACAGGAAGAAGCCTCCTATTCTCTGCTGACTCTCTGGAACTCTGCACACAACACACACCAATTCATTTAGAAATTTACTAAAAATAAATAAATAAATAAATAAATGTTACAGTTGAACAGAGCTAAAACAAATCGCACACATCTTGAACGTCTAAAGTGTAAATCCAGATAAGAACTACAGTGCATTATTGGCAGCTGCCACTAGATGTCAAACTGTGAGCGAGTGAGTGAATGAAAAAAACAGGATGGGACTCTTACTTGACGCTTTCCTCCAGTGAATGCACCAGTGTCTGCTGAAATGAGCTGATCTCCTCTAGATTTCCCATGATGTGACTGATATCTGAGACGCTGAGCCTAGAAAGAGAGAGGGATGGGTACTGAACTACTATTATCTCTATGTTATGCTAGACTCTGGGCTTGTGCTCTTACCTGTCAGTGGGCTGTAATGCTCTCAGATACGATGAGAGGAGCGTCTGCAGCTCTTTACAGTACTCTGTCTCGGTTTGTACAATATTCTGAACCACCTGTGCATTTGACAAAAATGAACAACAGTTATGCATGTATGACAACTTAAAAGAATAATTTGCCATTTTAAACATTATTATTCGTTTTATTAGTATTAGTTTGCAACGGTGTAATGATATAACCGAACACACCAGACTCTGTGTTGTTTAAATGTCATGCATCTATATTGAATCATAGTTAGCATAAATGACATAGAACACAGTCTGAAATGCCTAAAGTCTCTTATTATCACACATACTCAACATTTAACAACCAGACAGTTAAAGAATACAGAATATGATGCAAATAGGAGAAGCACAGTGCTTTTGACCTGTTAGTTTTCCAAGCGCAAAGTGACTAGAATCTAGGGTCTGTTTTAATGTGTTCATTATCCTTGAGGACAAAACACTGCAGGCATACAGGAAAAGTGCTAGAGATGACAGAACTGGGCCAGTCCTTGCATGTCCTGATAAACTCGGATTTCAGTCTAACTTAAGATTTAAAGATGTCCCTGGTTGAACAAGGCTAGCTGAATACATCTTAGCAGCTAAAACCTCAAAATGCAACAATAAATCTTCAATCTGTCCTCAAACAGACAGCAGATGAACCTTGAAATGCAGCCATTACCTGGAAAAGCATATCAGTCATGTGGTTAATCTATTGGATCTTGTAAAAATGGCGGTGTGTGGGGCTGCTGGAAGTTTAGAAATTTAACGCTCAAGATTTTTTTCTGCCGGCCAAGTCCATTAAATAAATATTTTAATTTTAAAATTTAAGTGTTGAAAATGTACTTTTTTATATATTTATATTTTATACAAACACAAATATGGAGTTCAGAGGCCACTGGAAATATTATTTACAAAGCTCAAAATAAGTATTTTTTAATCCTGCTGTTCCGGTTGGTTAAATAAATACAATTAATTTTTTAATTTTATTTGTAGAAATTTATTTTTATAAATGTAATTTTTTTTTTTACATAAATATTAATTTTAGAAAACAAAATAAATCAATACTAATATTCCCCCATCAATTTACAGAATTATAAAGCAATTATAAAATTCTTCAGAGCTTTCTGAAGCGATCTGCTTCCACATATTTAAGGTTTGAAGACAGATCAATAACTAAAAATACAAGAAATACATTTTTATGGATACAGGATAGGTCTCATTTTAACAGTCTATACTTGAAAATGCAAACTTTTTTCCCCCTCCAGAATTAGCCAGGACCAAGAACAAAGTTTGTCTGTAAACACATGTATGCAAGCACCCCTGACATGAACAACAACCCTGGACGTCTGGACAGCCTGACAGTTACAGCCATTTCAAACTGTGTCCTTAAATTGAATGGGTCTCCTCCCCTAAAGCTGCTGTAAAAGACTGAACCCTGCCTGACCTCAAACTAGCGTCCTCCCTAAAACACACACACACACACTCTTCATCTTCAGCCGGTCTTCAGAGGAGTATAGGGTCAGTTACTGCACATTCTCATCAAACATGACACATAACCAACACAGACGCACAGACAGCGCAGGGCCCCAGGCACAGCTGTCCCCCGAGTCAATGAGATGGAAAAGATGACCTATATTATGGCACGACTGAGAGACAAACACACGCACACCAGTGAGAACAGATAACCAAATACAGACATTCATAACACATTTACATAAAAATATGCAAATACAGTCCCAGACACACACATTCCCTGTCAACAACTCTAAAAATACAAATGTTTGTTTTTCTATCATGGCGGGGACTTTATTGACTTCTACTGTTTTTATACTGAGCTAATGATATAATGATTTCTATCTCCTGCCCCTAAAGCCAACCTTCACAGACCTTTCTGCATTTTCATTAAGATTGTTTGTTTACCAAGCCGTTTTCCTCGAGCACAATGTAGGTGACTTCAATTTTAATATCCTTGTGGGGACATATGATCCACACAATGAAGGCAAAACCTGACCCACACAAACACATTAAATCAAACCCAAACCCGGAGCAGCATCTGCTGGTGGGTGTTTAAACTTGGATTATTAACTCTTAAGTAAATCTAGTTTGGCGAGGCTTTTAAACCCAGATTAAAACCTTATGACTGTAAATACAAGGATTAGTCCAAGGCTAAGTCTGAGAAAACCGGACACAGCGCTGCGTTATAAAAACCCTTACACAAATTGAATATCCTTGCAATGCACGTTTTAACCTCGATGTTACTCAAAAAAGAAAACGAGTGGCATTGCATTATCTTTAGCTGTGTGAACTGGTTCATGGATGCGTCTCGTCTACATTATCGTTTAAAAGTTTGGAGTCTATAAGATTTTTTATTTTTTTTAATGCATTTTAAAGTTAACTGCAAAAATACAGAAAAAAAAACAGTAAAAATGTTTGAAATGTTTTGTGGAAACCATGATACATTTTTGTCATGATGAACAACAAAAACTTTTATTATATTGCAAATGTTTTTACTGGTCACTTTTGCTTAATTTAGTGCATCCTTGCTGAATAAAAGTATTAATTTCTTTTCTTTTAAAATATCTTACAGCCCTACACTTCTGAATGGTAGCGTATATATTGACTTTGTAATAGGCCTATTGCTCTTTATGAGATTTACATTTTGTATTCACGCAAGTTGAATGTGCTCTTCATAGTTAAGTCTAAAATAACACGTTGAAAATTACAAAAATCGCAGTGTTTCATAACCCTCTAAAATGATTCATAATGCTGCTATCAAAATCACTCCTAACATCTTAAACCTTAGTCTTATCTGTCAAGTATAGGCAGGGTTGGTGGTGTGTGCTTGCTTGTTTGGTTAGGGAAATATCTGTGCAATTCAAACTCCCCAGAGGCACCACTTCCATCCCACGCACATCATAAATAATCAACGCGCTCCATGTGGGAGGTGTTACATGCCACTAACGCAACACTCCAGCACATCTCTCTTACCACATTATAGTACGTCTTGCAGTAGTTAGTGGTCTCAAAGCCTTTGGGTGGACTCTTCAGCGTTCCAGACTTAGGTGACACAGGTTTGTCTGCAGGAGAGAGCAAAAACAGAACAAAAGGTAAGGAGGTCACCTTAGACCAACATCTGGAAACATTTTGTTTCTGTTATTGCATATTGAAGTACATCTCTCCTGCAGTGAGCAGTCAGGACAGCAATATTAGATTTAGATACCTAGAGGGGGAGATCTGTGTTTACAGGAAAACATTATATTACTTCTTCAGCACGAAGACGGTTTGAACATTTCACTTAGCTCAATCCATTACGGTTCATTTACACTAACATCAGCAACGTAATGTGTGAACATCCTGGAATCATCAAAATGGAACATTTCTCGTCATGCTTTTCTACAAGAAAACATTCAGTTCATTGATTAAAACCATTACTCTCCACTTTTGTTCCTTCCCTTCCCTAAGTTCTCTCAGAGTTCAACACCGCAAACCAAACCAATCATTAGCGGTGCTTACTGAGCTAAGCATCATATTTAGGATTAGAGATTTGAAATAATCTAGTTTTAAAAGGAATAATTCACCCAAAAGTGTCATCATATTCACTCTCATGTTAATCCAAAAGTGTATCACTTTCTTTCTTCCTCTCCTTTTGCACACAACTGAAGTAAGTCACACAAGGTTTGAAGTAAATGAGAGAGTTTTCATTTTTAAATAAACTATCCCTTTAATCGTGTAATCTGAGCTCAAAGAAAACAATGCATCACAAACCCTACACTCTTCCCATCTTCCTAACTGCAGAGATGACGCATGAAATCAATATACTATTAATGTCTACTACAAGTAACGTTGGGCATGCATTTAACACAAGTAAATCCTATAAAAGAGTCTGGATCGCTAAGTGCTCAGAGAGTGGGATAAACTTGAGTGTGGAGCCATATTCAGAGGAAAGGGGGAGCGCTGTCTTCTGGCTGCTGCACTTCCTGTCTTTGTTGTTGGATGGTGTTTCCTTCCTGTTAAGCCCTGGATGTTCAAGCTCTGATGTCATCCTAAATGATTTCCATTCAAAGCTGGGTCGAATACACATTAGGGTCGTTTCCCCACACATGAGAGGGAAGCATCTGTTTGGCATCATGGGGTGTATATGCTATTTATGTTTGGACTGCAGAACAAGGGTCAGGGGTTGTGTTTATACTACAACGTGCATACAGTGAGATAAGGCTACGAAAAGCTGGTTATTTCAAATATACACTACCGTTTAAAAGTTTAGGTTCAGTAAGATAAAAAAAAAATACAAATAAAAATTAATACTTTTATTCAGTAAGGATGCATTAAACTGGTCAAAACTGACAGGCAGAATGTTACAAAAACATTTCAATTTCAAATAAATGCTGTTCTTCATACTTTCTATTTATCAAAGAATCCTAAAAAATGTATTATGGTTTACACAAAAATACTAAGCAGCACAACTGTTTTCAACATTGATAATAATAAGAAATGTTTCTTGAGCACCAAATCAGCACATTAGGATCACTTGAAAGGATCACAATGATGCTGAAAATTCAGCTTTGCATCACAGGAATAAATTATACCTTAAAATATATTCAAATAGAATACAGAACAACTCATTTTACATTGTAATAATATTGCCAATATTACTGTTTTTACTATATTTTGGGTCAAATGGTAACACTTTACAATAAGGCGTCATTTGTTAACATTAGTTAATGTATTAATTAACATGAACGAACAATGAACACTACATTTATTATACTCTTTATTAATCTTTGTTAATGTTAGTTAATATAAATACAGTTGTTCATTGTTTGTTCATGTTAGTTCACAGTGCATTAACTAATGTTAACAAACAAAACTTGTGATTTTAATAATGCATTAGTAAATGCTGAAATGAACATTAACTAAGATTAATAAAATGTTGTAGAAACATTGTTCATTCTTAGTTCATGTTAACTAATGTTGTTAACTAATGAACCTTATTGTAAAGTGTTACCGGTCAAATGAATGCCTTGGTGAGCATTTTTTTAAAGCCTTTTTATTAATTTATTTTTTTTTGGTGGCATGAAAATGTTTAAAGGGAAAATTAAAATTAAGTACTAGATTAGCAGATTTTCTTAAAAAACTAAACGAACACAAGGTTTTGTCATTACAAACAGTGTCTTCAGATGAAGTGTCCTAGCATTTACTCTTTTAATTCTTAGTTTGCAGCACCTGGTCCTGTACTCAAGCTGGGTTGAATAAGTGCACATTTTTCCCCTGTAAGCCTGTAATGGTCATATAATCCAGAGAACTGCCATTCAGTTCTCTTTTGGCACATTTTCATTAAGCCTGTAAGTCCTCTTTTAATCGCCTTTTTAATGGACCCGGGCAGATTTGACATTCTCATAGTGCCACAGTGCCTCGTAGGCTTTTTTAAAAAATATTTTAAGCGGTCTAAAGTGTTGACAGCCTAACATGCAGCTGCCACAGCAATTTTCTGATCTATACACATACTCAGCAGGTCTTTTATGAAAATATTATGGCAACACTAGGGCACAGAAGAAAGTCATCAGGTAAACGGGGTCTACAAAACATCTCTTCTGCTTTTCTTGGCAGTCTATGAGAGGAGCATGAGTAAGACCAAACCCTTTAGTTCACTTTGCTTGTCTGGTCCTGCAAGATCGGTTCTCTTCCTACAAGAGTCTGTCAGGGTTTAACTTCTGCAGCTACATTTTTCAAGGTTTAAAGTGGCAAATACTAACCAGAGCCTTTGATCTCTTTGACATAGTTGCTAGGAAACCAGCCGGTTTTGCCGTTGAGAGACCCCTCCCACCAGCCGCCCTCTTCCTGCCGTGTCACCTGGATGATATCTCCCTTATTGAAGGACAGCTCATCCTCATTGGTCTGCTGGAAGTTAAACCGCGATTTCACCAGCACCTGAGGGGCACTGTTTTCAGACATGTCCTACAGAGAAAGACAGAAAAAACACAGAGAGAATTTGTTCCAGCTTCTCTTTCATATTTGTCTGAGGACTCAAATTACAGGTGTGCCAAGTAGTTTTTGAACTCAGAAAGGTTTTACACACAAAGAACTGAATAGTACCTTTGACAATTATTCTTAAAATCACTTCAGTCTGTTTTCCAGTGGTTTAAAAGAAGCCATTTTATTCTACATCAGGGTGTTGAGTGATTGTGATGCTCACCAGACTGCGGTACTGGTTGTACTTGAGTCTGGATGATCTCCTCTGAGTGGACGAACAGTTGATCGAGTCAAAGGACTTGATCCGCAGAGAAGACGAGTGACGAGAACACACAGAATTACTCTCACCACCGGACTCTACAACCAGAAAACACTCATCAACAAATCAGACATTTGCTCCAAGTACACACATTTACTCAGCTATCTGAATTGGGACATTTCATTCTATTGGCTTCATATACAGCTAGACATAGATACTATAACCTAAGCCTAATCTTAAATGGATAAGTCATCCAAAAATGAAAAACTTGATAAACACAAAAGAAGATATTTTGAAGAATGTTGGGAAACAAACAGTTGTTTGTCAAAGATGACTGACAATTAGGGCTGCAACAATTAGTCGACACTATCTACAATAAAAAATTGTCTACAAATATTTTTGTTGTCGAGTAGTCGTTTGTACGTTGGCCGAGTGATCTCAACGCGCTGCAACTTCAGAAAACACATGCAAATAGAAAAAGCACCAGCAAATCAAGAAAACATCTTCATCAGTTTGACAGCAGGTGCTGCAAATGCTCACAACACAAACAAATTAAAAAAAACGCACTGCAAATGCTCACAAGAATTTTATTCGCAGCATGTTTCTTTATTTGGTTGTGTTGTGAGTATTTGCAGCGCGTGTGTTGTCGAAGTTGTTTTCTTAATTTGCAGGTGTTTTTTCTACTTGCAGCGTGTTGAGCTCTCTCAGCCACCGTACGTTTGATCTCACATGGCCTAATGTAAGAGCCTGCAGTAATGCGGTTTGACCAGCAGTGTGGCTCTGTAGCGCAAGGCTGTAATTCAGCTCTCCTGGATGCAATTCAAGAGAAGACAACAGCGCTTCAGAGCAAACGCTGCCGAATGAACCTGAAGCTGTTGAGCGGTGTTTGGATGAATATGTAAATATATACTGTGCGCTTTCCTCTCAGTAACGAAATAAACACAACAAAAACTGACAGCGGTGTGAAAGCAGCAGTTAATAACGCATCTGATTACAGCGATGTGGATGTTTGCACGAGCTCTGCAGTAAAGTCCAGTCACGTCACGTGTATTTATATAGTACTTTATGCAATAGATAGCCTTAAATCAAGCAGCTTTACAGTATTAAACATGAAAAACCAGAGTCAGTGTCGATTTCAGTTTGAATTACAACTTGATTTTCTGTTATAATGCAGCTCTCCAGTGTGGAGCTAGCTAGTGATAAAATATTTTTATTAATGAAAAAAAAAAAAATTACAAAAAAAAATATATATATATATCATTAAAGTGATAGTTTGGTTTGCAAAGATCTAAGTTTGATCTAGCTAAGGACTGTTTTGATTATCATAACCCTATAAGGTATTTTAAGAGAGATTATTTTGTGAATAAAACGTCTTATCGCTTACCTTTATTTTGTTTCTTATCCATATGACTTACAAAAGGAGACGTTAGGCAGAATGATGTGTCATTCAGTTACTTTTTCATATAGCTAATTACATGGTGAATGAGAGAGTTTCTCTGCCGGTCATCCATTTTGTGTGCCAAATATATATATTTGCATAAATTAATTGTATAATAATTGTAATTACATAATGACTTTCAAAAGCTGAAGTGATTACCGTTATATATTTGTTAAAATATGCATAACTCAACATTTTAACTAATTGCAAAAGCTGAATAATCAGTCAATGTCTACCGATTAATCAGTGAAATAACCGACGATTAGTCGATTAATCTATTTTAATAATCATTAGATTAATCGATTATCAAAATCGTTTGTTGCAGCCCTACTGACAATTAGCATACAGTTTGGATTGGCGGTATGGTTCTGTTCTGGGCAAGAACTCCCTGCGCATCCATGCAGCCTAGCATGGATGAGAGCAGGGAGAGTAGCAATAACCCCCCAGGGTAAACAGAACAGAACCAACATAAAATGTATTGCAGATATCATTAAAGTTCAATAATTTAATGTAACATTTTAGAGATTAGTCTGATTCAAAGGAGACTCAGAAAGCTGAATCCTGACTGACAGAGGAGGAGTTGGGGATGGAGGAGGGTAATTAGCTATTGAGCAACGTGAAGCTGGTGATAATACTGATGGACCTTATGAGTGCTGTGATTGGTGTCGCATCCCTATAGGTAGATTTGCTGGTAGCCACTGACTTACATGGTATAAAAATATTTAGAAGTCAATGGCTACCAGCAACATTTACATTTATTCATTTAGTGGATGCTTTTATCCAAAACGACTCACAATTGAGGAATACTGTTCAGTTACCAACATTCTTTTGTGGTCAACAGAAGAAAGAAAATCATACAGGTTTGGAACAAGTGGAGGGTGAGCAAATGATGACAAGATTTTCATTTTTGGGTGAACTATCACTTTTAAAATAAAAATATTTACAAAAAAAAAAGCATTTATTTTATATATCAGTGCTGTTTTTACAAATGATGACATCCCCCAAAAGGAGGCTTCAGGCAATTGACCCTTCGCAAAAGCTTAAATGAGCAATCATAACGCCAAATCCGCCATCTTGTCCAACAAACAAATCAGACAGGAGAGTAGATTAACTTTGGTGGACTTAAACTTGAAAATGGTGTGTACTGATGTCTTTCCGCGGTTGAAATAAATACCTTCTAATGTGTGTTCATGTTCATTTCGTGCTTTAAGTAAATATGAAAAGACGATCGGTTCATGTGTACCGCTTGAAATGAGGCACTACAGCGATCTGTCACGACACATTAAAGCAGCCCTATTATGGATTTTGGAAAATGATCTTTCATGCAGTGTGTTACAGCTCTAAGTGAATGAAAACATCCTGCAGTTTTAAATCTCAAAGTGCACCGTGTATAAAGTTATTTTCTCTCAAAAGAAATATTTGACTCTAAATCATTGAAACGAGTCGTTTTTAAAACGAATCCCAAGCCGTTTCATGTTGACATCAACCTGAAACATTAGCATATTGCCCATCCATTTTTGCACGCACAGACCTGAGAAAACCAAAATATGAACCTTTCATAACCCGTTATAGGGGCACTTTAAAGAGCCACAAAACAGTATTTATTGTTTGAATTTCTTTAAAAAATTTAAAAATGTATGTTTCATACCAAAAATAACCTGCTCTGTCTCGTCTGTCAGCATGTTGTCAGTTTCCTCTTTACTCCGCGATATATTTTTTACTCCATGAGAGCATGTGTAGTGTGAGAGCGGACGTAGCAACAGTAACTAAGGAGGGTGTGGTTTTACAAAGGGTCAATTATGTCAGGTTTAGCTCACTTCTGAGTAAATACTGTACTCAAGACAAATACAACTAGACCATGCTGGTAATAAACTAAATGCCTCTTTATGATCCTGTCAGACAGCACTGATAATACAGGTGTTTCAGATGTATCTCACCTGAAGTTGCTTTGTTGAGTGCAACCAAACAATTCAAGACCTTGGAGAAGTTCTGGCCCTGAAGCAAGTCATTGGCCTCAAATACCTGCAGAGGGACAAAAACAGAGACATGCATGAGCTCAAATATAAAGTGAGGAAAAAAAAATTGGATCTGCTACTCTCAGATAATCCTATACAAAAAGAAATTGCATTTTAGATTAGCATGTTTGATGCACAAGATCATAAATCATAAACCCTGATGCCTTAAGTGCAGTGGGTTCACAAGTCCCAAAAGGATAAATACTGTTTTTCAATCTGCAATACAAGATGGACTTGATTCATAACATACCATTCAAAGGTTTAGGGTCAAAAAGGTTTTTTTTAAGTACATGTAATTAATTATTATTGTAATTAATCATGTATGAAACTGATTAAAAGTGACAGTAAAGATTTTCAGGGCCAGATTTACTAAACAGGGCAAATTAGCATGAGAGCGCAATTCCAAAACAGTGCCGATGGGTGTGGAAATTTCTGTGGGTGACTTACTGACATTGAGCAAATTAAATATTGACCAATGCAATATAATATAATATAATATAATTAAATAAGCAGAGCTGATGCTAACCAGTTTCGGGTGATCTACTTACGACACAGGCGCAAAATAGTTTAAGATATGCTTTTTTGGGCATTAAATAATGGCGCAAATACCAGTAATTTGACGAGTACAAACGTTACTAAATCACATTGAGTGATTCATTTTAATACTCTCCTCCCATAAATTTTGCATCTGAAAGGGAAGCTCCCTACATATACAAATGCATATTCAATAAGGTCAGGCGCAAAAATAACTGTGTCCACACCTTTTCAGCGCTAATTCTTCATTGCGCATCTTCAGTAAATCCTGACAGTACTATTTTAAGGGCAAAAAATGTTTTGCGCTGTCACAAGCTGTTAGTAAATCTGGCCCTTAAAAATATTACAAAATAACTGCTGTTCTTTTAAACTTTCTATTCAAAAAAATTTAAAAATGCATCATGATTTCCACCAAAATATTAAGTAACAACTGTTTTCAACATTAATAATAATAAGAAATGTGTCAAATCAACATATTTAAATGTATGCATTGAAATGAAATGCATCAAGGGATCAAAATATGATGAGGGATGCGGACTCAAGCATTAAACATGGTGAAAGGTCTATATATTAAACCTGGATGGACAATTTCGGCAGAGGATGGATTGTAACTCAAGTCTAAATATGCAAATCCAGAGGCCATATGCAAAACAGCAGAACAGTAACAACCATTCATAAAAATATGGACATATTCTGCAGAATAAGCAACATTAGAGAGACTCTTGCACTAGGGTGAATTTGGCCAGATTTCTAGTCACAGAAACCTACAGAAATTTATGATGATCACAGATTCTCTATAAAATGAGTCTGCTTCACTGAGGGAATATCAGAAAGTAGTTTTGCTACGCTTGGGCAATGTTGTGTTTGTGTGTGTGGGTTTCTGGCTCTCAGACTCCCTGCTGCTCTCTAGGCCATCTGGACACATAAGCTCATCCCAAGTAAACCCAAACTGGCCTGATCTGACACCAGCTTAATTTGAACTCTTCAAACGATACAGGCAATGAGATAGAGTAAAGTGGTCCTGGATTTGTGTCTACACACCAAATGTCTCATGGTGGATCAGCTCATTTGCATTCATGATGATTATAATTTAGGAAACCATATATTTTGGGGAAATCAACATATAAATGGTTTACTTCTTGTTTCTCTGCACAGTTAGGAAGCAGGCTATTTTAACATTTAAAAAATGTGTCATTTTTGGAATGGTGTTTGCTATTTGCCATTTTACTGCCAAAACGAAGTATTTTCAAGCAAAACACTTGATTTTATCATGTATTCGGGAAGTAAGCTGTGAATGTCATGTTGTCTTAAAAGTAACCTATTATTTCTCATGCATACATACATACATACATTATAGAGAAATTGTGTTTATTTTTCATAAATAAATACACTTACATTACTGTTAAAAAGTTTAAGGTTGGTAAGATATTTCATTTTAAAAATAAATACTTTTATTTAGCAAGGACTCATTAAATTGATCCATAAAGGCATTTATAATCTTACAAAAGATTTCTATTTCAGATAAATGCCGTTCTTTTTGAACGTTCTATTCACCTAAATAAATAAATAATCCTGAAAATGTATCAGTGTTCCCCCAAAAAACCACAACTGTTTTTCACAATCATAAAAAAAGCTTCTTGAGCACAAAATCAGCATATTATAACGATTTCTGAAAAATCATGTGACACTGAAGACTAGAATTTGACATTTTTGCCCCATGGAAACGTAGCAATCTAAAAACCGTCAACAATGATTTTGAATTGATCAGGAACTGATGAAAGCAACTTTCTCCTTTCAGTGAATTAAGAGCACTGTGTTTATTTGCTCCAATGTACCTCTCAAAAAAGAGACACAAAGACATTTCATTAATATTCAGTACTTGATACAGGCCTAAAGTCCAGTCCTCAACACTCAAGCACCACCAACAATCATCACACACATCTAAGTCTACATTACATCATCTGCCATCACTGTAGTGGAATTAAATTCCCTCCTGCTCTCTCTCTTTAAACCAGTCATCCGAACATGCCATTTGAAAAAGCAGTTTTAGTGTGGAGTGCCTCTCTTCATTCTGGCCTGTGCCAAACCACAGCACCATTAATGAGCTGGCAGCTCTGCCCATTCAAACACACAACTCCATTCACCACAATAGAGGGCTTGTCTGAACCTCTCACAGCTGGCCAGAAGAACCGAAGACACTGGCACTCCTGAAACTCACAAACACACACACACACACACAGAACCGTAACCGTCCTACACAACAGAACTCATATAGAGCAACAAATGCCTCACAGAGCAACATACGCACACAGCACCCCTGTGGGCAGAGAGATCTCAGTTACACCATCATCCTGCCAAACGTTAAAAAGCACAGAACTGTTTGTGAAGAAAAATCACTCTCAGATTTCCCAAAAACACGCAAAAGTGACAAAAAATGTGACATTCAAAAATTAAAAACAGCTTTTACTGACAGAACAGCAGTTGTTGAGAAAAGCGTCCCTTTCAAAATAACATGCTGGTATCACATTAGATCTGAATGCAGTTCATTACACAGCCAGCGCTAGACTTTAGAGATTGCAGTAAATCAAAGGTCATGTGACAATTCATTGCACTATAACGTGAATAATTTATGGCTGCATACTGTGCAGTCTATTGCATGCTTTTTCCAAGAATCAACATGCAATTGCCTGTACAGACATATTGTTGATATCTGCAGGAAAAATGGGCAGAGCTGGATCTGAACACAAAATTTAGCCATAAAAGTAGGTTTAACAATAACACTGGCTCTAACGCCAATAAAAACACTGTGTGGGTGAGGGATCTGATTCAATCTCACACCAACACCTATTGGACTTGCGTGGAGACGGAGCTGCCAGAACACCATGTTTACAAACATATGAACTGTTAATAGCATATCAACAGTGTAAAGAAACTGTTACAATGCACTGCCGTTTTCAGAAAAGAAATTTTCTTGATAAACAAGTCTGGACGACTCTGAATGAATTTTACCTGGCGTTGAGAATTGTCAGGTGCAACGCCTGTTAACAACTGGCTACACCCTATAAATTACTGAAGTGAAAGTGTTTATTATGAAACGCTACACTAAATATCGGACATTCATGATTGTAATTCAGTAGTCGCCGTTTACAAATAACTTCACCAAGATCATGGTTCCCTTGCCATGTAAACTATATATTTTATGGCACAGCAGCTCCATTTAGAAGTTTGGGTCACACTTTATATTAGGTGGCCTTAACTACTATGTACATGCATCAAAAAATAAGTACAATGCACTTATTGTGTTCATATTGTATTGCAAAACACTTTTGCTGCTATTGAGGTGGGATACGGGGTCCCACTTTATATTAGGTGGCCTTAACTTCTATGTACTTACATTTAAATTAATCCTTTGGTACAATGCACTTATTGTGTACATACATGTTTTTACATTGTACTTATATTTTTAAAAATACCTATATGTAGTTACATACGTAATTAATTTCTGTAATTACATTTATAATTACACTGTTGACCCATCCCTTACACCTTAACCCACCCTTAAACCTACCCATACCACCAAACCTGTCCCTAACCTTACCCGTATACCACCTCAATAGCAGCAAAAGTGTTTTGCAATACAATATGAACACAATAAGTACATTGTACTTATTTTTTGATGCAAGTACATAGTAGTTAAGGCCACCTAATATAAAGTGGGACCGAAGTTTAATATACAAGTAAACCCAACGTTATCCATGTGGCACGTACATTCAGTATTCTCAGGTAAACCACTGTATACTACATAGCAAATCTCAACAGCTTGATTGCTTGTATTGTTGCAAAATGTAACCTATATTATCAACCAGCAACCAGCTAATTTGGTAAATGTGATTACAAGGCGTTAAGATATTATAAGCATCATGATTTTCTGTGAAGCTGCTTTGAAACAATGTGTATTGTGAAAAAGCAGTATAAAAATAAAATGCATGACTTACACACACATCATTTTCAGTTTAAGGCCCACATTCTGCTTTATTCTAGAAAAGACGCTTATTGGAATACATTGGAATAATATTCTGAATAAACTAAAATATATAGCCTACGTGTATATTCTTTTCCTGAAATACTTGCTCTTGGCATTTACGTCACATTTGTGTGTAATTTTGTACAGTCACGTTTCACTTAATTCTCATCCTTAGTGATTGATTGCATAATACAGTCATCAAGGCTCTTATAAATTGATTATTGATGGTGATATCGTGCCTTTAAAAGTTTTTATATTAAAATCTGTTTTCCACAGCTTGCCTTTTCCCTGTCTGTAAACATAAAATATACAGCAAGCTACCTGGACATCTACAAATGAGACATTGCAGAAAGAACAATAAAGCAATGTTGCATTAATCATTTAAGAAATTGTCATGGTAGAACAAGTCAAGATGCAGCAATAACACTCAATGCCATTGTTTCCAATGTAATAATAATAATAACTCAAAAAACCAAAACACACAGGATTAGTCTGTTCCCAACTCCAGCTGAGACTCAGTCTGGCGACCTGGTTTGCCTTCAAACCACACAAACAAGCCACTGAATCAGTGATCAGAAATATGAACGAGCATGCAAATGAAATGAACGACTAAAACAGGCGCTCAAAGATCATGCAGCACTCACCTCGATGTGATATAATGCACAGCCTTTCACAAACTCTCTGATATTACTCAGACACTCGTCTTTCCTCGGGTCCTGGTGGATCTGAAAATAAAGCGAACAGATAAATCCTCTTCCGAGCCGTATTTTTGAGCACGTTGGTCAAAGAATAAACAAAAACTTATGCGAATATGCCATTTGTTTATGTTACGGCTCATCGCCCCGTTCCTGCAAAAAGCCACTTATTCTTCATAGGGAAGTTGGCGGAGGAATAGCGGAAATGACGTGAGCTAATAGCTTGCGGTTGGGTTCAGAGAGAGGGGCATGCTGGCACAGGCAAACACTACCTGAGCTGTCCGAGCAAAGTCTAACATCTTCACGAAATGTTGTTTATACAGTAGAGCCTGTCAATGACACTGTGCATTGATCGCAGCATTCCGCTTTTCACAGTCTGTTTAGCATCAGACATTTTTATGAAAACAAATCAGCATCGATGATTTCGGACCATATTGTATTGCCTATAATAAATTAGAATCACTGATCTATATATTAGAATACATTCTACTACGCTGTCTGTCGAGACTGTGGTTGATAAAATGTTTATGAATTATTAATTAAATACATCCACCTTGTCGTTTATATCAAAGCGTATGTGGATATAAAAAAATTAACAAAAATAATACTTAACTCTATACATTTACAAATAAACACCCTACCTGCAAAGACTAAATAAATAAACAATTCAATGTTGTGTTGAAATGTGCTCAAATTCAATTACTCTGCTCTATTAGCAGATTTCTATTTATAATTAAAATGGTACTTTTTAGTTATAATTATAAAATAGTACTTTTTAATTATAAAAAGTAATGTAACACCGCTAGTAGAAATATTTCCAGTGATGAGAGGTTCAATTCATTTCCGCGAATCGGTTATTTCGAACAGTTCTGTTCGTTCCAATGAACCGGTTAAAAAACAACAACAACAACAACGGACCATCCGTCCCATGATGAGGAATATTTAGTTTGATTATTCACTGTAATTTAAAGTGTCCCGATTCAATCAGTGCAGCCACGATTCGGCTCATAAAAACGGAATTTAAGAAGAATTTGTTATTTATTCATTCACCAGTTTTTGGCTCATTATTGCGGTTCGGTTCAAAGAGTCCGATTCGCGAATGAATCATTCAGACAGGTGCTCCACTGATTCACTAAAAAGATCCAACCCTAAAACACTCCGTTCACAAACCGGACATCGTCGTTTCCTCTCTTTCTCTACAGTCAATGGCGGTCGACTCATACAGACGAATTAATTTTCCACGGTTAATTTCCGTTTATATATTTATGTACGGTCCCACATTCTGATCACTTTTCATTACGATTATTATTAAAAAAAAACACTCTTGCCCCGTCACCGCAGATTATACGAGATTTCCTCTACATAATTTCCTTTCACTCACAGTTAAATGAAATTAAGCTAAAAACCAAAAGGTAAAGAAAAACAGTATGTTAATCATGTACACACTGGTTAGCGCGCTCAGCGAACACAGAAGGCGCGCGCGGAGACGAATACAAAGGTCCTGTGTCCCCGATTCACAAAAACACCAGTGCTTTTGTGTCATTTATGTACTCTGTTATAGAACTGCTCGAGCTTATTGACCAACAGCTTACCGTGTGAACCGAACCGGGTCGCAGCCGCTCCAGCAATTTACACAAAACCACTCCATCTCTGAGAGATGCCTGTAAAAAGCCTTCAGGGTCCGATAGCGTCTTTTTGGGTGATTCCAGGACACCCAGCGTTATTAACCATGTGATGGTCTGTTCAGCCGAATTCATGGCCTCATATGCGTCTAAAGCTCAATAATCCATAAGCAAACGAGCATGCAGGCTTTGTGAAATGACAGATATCCTGAGCGGTGCACAGCGGCGGCGGCGGCAGGATGTTCGGAGCGAGGGCTCTGGTCCCTCCTTTTCCCTGGATGTTAGGGATGACGATTTGTTTAGGGTTATCTGGCAGGTCCGGTTTCTCTCTCCTCTTCTTTCATCTGGCAGGATGTCAGCTAGTGTTCAACCAAAATCAACAGCCTGCAATTGTTTCCCTTCACATGACACCCAATTCACGCCGCTCGGGTCACTGAATACTTTAAAGACTAAAGAAACAAACGCATTGCCATGTTAGGCGTTTAGCAGCCCTAGACTGGATACGAAAGACAATATTAGGTCGTATGTTATTAGTGAATCTAATATATTTAACATCACACGTCCACAGCTAGAGAAAAACAAACTATTTGAGGAAAATCTTGAGGAAAAAGTCAACTTGCATGATCTACAGACTAGACGCATCCATGAAAGCCTACACTTTGTTATGAGCGCGAGCAATGAGTCTCAATTTATTCAAAGAAAAAAAGGCGCTGATGCTAAATACTATTCCATTGAAATCCAAATGTACCCCCCTAGCGCCCCCTGCCGCTCCTAAAACCCCACAGATCAATGAAATGCATAAATACACTTTTTTCCCACAACGTTTGGTCACTGACTAGAATTCATTGTATTTCACATAAAAAAAAAACACATTTAAGAACCTTTAGGATTTTCATAAATCACATTTTCTCTGAAATTCTAATGTAATATAGCAATAAATAAATGAATCAATATACTACTAATATACATTCTATGTGCTGCAATGAAGTACTGAAAACCATTCTGTCAATACAATTTTTAATGATTAAAACCAGCATAAATTTAATCGCCTACAACTAAAACTACTATGTTGTATACTTAATTTCAGTCATTTTTTCCCCACACCAGAGTGATACAGATGAGTTTCCCCACATTATAACTGGCTGTTGACATTTAAGCAAAACTCAAAAATGGTCTCCTTTTCTTTACACAAAATATACTGCCTATTTCTTCTTTTGTAATATGAAGCGGTGTATTTACCATCACCAAAACTTAAGAAAGAACAACATCTATAAATAGGCCATCTCTTTATTGTTGATTTTCACGTGTCAATTTCTTTGATATTTCATATTCAAAATGAGGAAGGGAAGGGCCTTTCATCCAAGTTCACACACTCCGGGTGAAGGTGTCAGTGGGCACAAATTAAACCCGAGAGAAGGAGAGAGAGTCTGTTTCTGGCTGGGATAAGTTTTAAAAAGGACAATTTAAGAACTGCACTCCAGAAAGGAAAGAAAAAAGCAGGGCAAATGAAAATACTGTTAAGGTAAATGTTTTTTTCATATCTAAAATCCTGGCGAAAACTCCAGCAGTCATTCACGAAAGCCACGCTGACTTCACTTTTTGATGTAAATCTAAGGTCAGGCCTCAAGCAGCTCAAGTTTAATCCAGCCATACGGTGAACTTTGAGGAGAAAACCATGAAATGAAAGAAAAATAAAGTGGATTGATCAAGAGAGAACAGGCACGTTTGGAATAATTGAAAAGGTTGTCTAACATTTTCTAACATTTGTCACTGTTTAAAACAGTGGTAGTAGTTTCAGTTTCTCACAGAAAAACTTTTTTCCTTGCTTTTTTTTTTTTTTTTTGTCAGCAACACTCCCCACCACCCAAAAAGAGTTGGAGAGGAAAAGAGGAGTGTTGTGAGTTTTCGCCCATGCACAGGAGAAACTAGTCCTCGATACGGGACTGTGCTAGGCTGTGTCGGAGTACAAATGTCCTTAAATGTATGAGCAACACTGATGACTCCAGAATCACACGTGACCTTGAGGAGTGTACAACGTATAGCGTTTGTATGTGTGCACGGGGGGCGTTTGAGATCTAACGTCAGTCAGTCATAGTCACTGGTGTGTTCAGATGATTTCAAAGGTTTTCTTCAGTTCCATGATTAATTGCCAGTCTGATTTCTGCATCTCATCTCTGAACCAGTTCTTCAGAGCATCAATTGACTGACGGGTGATCTACAAGAGATAAAGGAAGGCATTTGAGTCATATTTGGATGGCATTTAAATATATGCTTTAACATTTGTATTAGGTTTTTTCCAACAAACTAGGCATCCTGTGAGCTCCAGTGGCTTTATTTCAGGATGCAGGGAGAGAGTATACCTTGCTAACAATGATGTCCACAGCTTCAAAGTGTCGGCCGTACATCTTGGGTGATTCTCCAGGAATTGGCTCTATTTTCACACAGATCTCCTGTCCTTTCTTAGCGCTATCTACAGACTTGTGATTCATTTCAATACTGGTCACAATGCCAATATCTACAAACTAAGAGAAAGAGAGAGAAAAGGTGGAGCAAATTAAATGCAAACAATACCAGTTTTTCCCATAAACTGTTCAAATGTAGGGGCAAAGAGTTGTTCTGCTTCTTTCATTGTTGATCTTAAAGTGTGCACTCTCTACATGTCTTACCCCTTTGCTGGGCACACACAGCGGAGTGCCCGTCCTCAGTACTCCAGCGTCCACAGTGATACCCATGACTATGGGATCTCTGGAGTTGAAGATGAACTGGGGCAATATACGCAGCTTACAGGGGAACACAGCTATGTGTCTGAAAAAGAGAGAAACTTTCAGATATTCAGACTGCAAACATTCAGGAGAAATGACCTGTTTCTCAAACAAACCACTGTAAACAAAGCCTTAAAGAATTTAGTCTTGTTTGTGACGTAAAATGACTCAATAGCCCAAAATGTTTTGGCTCAGGTGAGTTAATGATGAATTGTACACCATTCAAAAGTTTGGGGTTGGTTTTTGAAAGAATTCTCTAATTCACACCAAGGCTGCATTTATTTGATCCAAAATGCAGCAAAACAATATTGTAAAGTAATATTGTAAAACATTACAACTTGTTTTCTATTTGAATATATTTTAAAATGAAATTTATTCCTGTGACGCAAAGCTGAATATTCAGCACCGTTACTCCATTCTTCAGTGTCACATGATCCTTCAGAAATCATTCTAATTTCCTTATTTTCTGCTCAAGATTATCAATGTTGAAAACAATTGCTGTTTACATTTTTTTTTATACAAACTGACATTTTTCAGGATTCTGAAAACATTATAACGTCTTTACTGTCACTTTTGAATAATTCCGTGTTGAAAAAACATTCATTTCTAATATTTTTAGTATTTTCTAGTATTTTTTTTTAGGTTTCAACTTTTGAACGGTAGTGAATGTCAATGATGAAAAACAGAGGTGGATGAGGGCAGTAGATAACGCACTTGAATTCATCCTGTTTCTGTTTCTTGTAGTCTTCTCTGTATTTGGTGAAGGCGTCAAACAGATGGTAGATGATCTCAGCGCTGAAAATGCGCACACCGAGGCTGTCGGCCAGATCCTGAGAATCTCGCTCTATTTTCACATCAAAAGCCAGGATCACTGCATACCTATAGGATGAGAGAGCGAAAGATTAGGATAACAATCTCACAAGAGGAGATATATTATGTATCAATCAGAATACATACTGTGGATCATGCTCCAACATAGTGGAAGCTTTCATGACGTCCTTCTTGTGGACAGGACCAATGTTGATGCCAGCATACTGAGAGACGGAGAGAAAATTTAAGTGGGGATACAAACACCTGAAACACTACAGCTGATAAATGAAATGCTGATTATAAATATATTGCATATCATTTAATTCTTCAAAATATATGTGACCCTGGACCACAAAACCAGTCTTAAGTCTTAAATTTATATGTATCATCTGAAAGCTGAATAAATAAGCTTTCCATTGATGTATGGTTTGTTAGGATCTGACAATATTTGGCTGAGATACAACTATTTGAAAATCTGGAATCTGAGGGTGCAAAAAAATCTAAATATTGAGAAAATCGCCTTTAAAGTGGTCCAAATGAATTCTTAGCAATGCATATTACTAATAAAAAAACAACGTTTTGATATATTTACAGTAGTAAATTTACAAAATATCTTCATGGAATATGATCTTTACTTAATATACAAATTTTTGGCATAAAAGAAAAATCTATAATTTTGACCCATACAATGTATTTTTGGCTATTGCTACAAATATACCTCAGCGACTTAAAACTGGTTTTGTGGTCCAGGGTCAAATATAAAAAAATAAAATAAAAAAAAAAGTACAATCTAATTAAAAACTGACCAATATTTGTGCACTATGTATTTTTATGGAAAATGCTACCATTAAACTTGACTGGAATCAATAGTGAATCTGTGCTACATGTGGGGAGAGCTATTTGTGCTTCACACAGAGATGCCGAGATTTGTGGTGTCTCTTTCAGAGTAGCTCATAAATATAATTTCTTCAATTGTAGTTGACCGATATAGATTTTTGAAGGCTGAGATGCATAACAGTAGTTGAAAATAAATCTATTTTACATAATGTTTACTAAATTAGAAATAAATAATTTGAAAATTAATTAAAAATAATTTGAAGTGGATTAAAAAAAAAAAAAAAAAGTAGTAAACTTTAGATGGCAACTTCTTGATTCCATAATTCTATTATAATATTTGTCGAAAAAAAAAAAAGCACACCAATACAAATGGTATAAGCACTGTAATAATTTATTAAACAAAACTGTTAAACTAAAGCTAATGAGTAAACTAATGAAGATGTAGAATGGGAGGTCCATGCACTCAGACACTGGTTTTTTCAGTGCTGTCAAAATAAAAGTCCCACTTCTAACACATCAGCCAAACAGAAAAACTCAATTAGCCAGTGCTTATAAACAATGTTCCCTCTAATTTTTTTTTCTTGCTGAGCAAAACTTGGGCGGACATTTCGGCCATCTGAGCAAAAACATTGTTTACACCAGACCTGTACAGCGCGCACACAAAAAATGTGCTATTTATATTGGATTTGACTCTTGATGCAACTAAATGTACATTTTAGGTTACCTGAGAAAACATTTTTTACAGTATAATACACTGCCAGTCAAAGGTTTGGGATCACTAAAGTTTTTTGAGGAAGGTTCTTATGCTCATCAAGGCTGTATCTGTTTCGGGGGTGGGGAACGTTGATCCTGGAGGGCTGGTGTCCCTGCAGAGTTTAGCTCCAACCCTAATCAAACACACCTGAAGCAGCTAATCAAGGTCTTCAGGATGCAGTTAAGCTGGCTGCACACTAGACAATTTTAAAACCATGGGAGACCACAGACGTGAAGACAGTTCAACTGATTTTTAGCCTTATAATCCTCTGAACGCGCACACTAGATGATTCGAGTAGACCGCGAGATCACACACTTGAAGACTGTAGGAACGCTTTCACAGTGACACGAGATCTCACTGACACTCGCGAGATCAAATGTGACTAGAGAAGAAAAACAAATAGAAGACAATCAACGTTGTCAGCTGGCTCTCCAGACGCACGTTCTGTTTCACAATGAAAAACAAAGTATAGAAAAGAATATAGGTGATATTCTCTGCTTTCATGTCATGTTTGTGGCGGCCAAGTTTCAGCTGTAGAAGCACGCAACATCCGGTAGGTGATGCTTGCTTGCTCTCATTGGCTATCGTGGGTATTTGCGTCGTGTTGAGCTATTTCGTCCGCAACCATTAAAGTATTTGGTTTCTACAGCGACTCATTTGGCACACATCATTCTCTTTCTATGAAACCTGTAAACCGGTTTACTCGAGCATTGCAGTTCTTTTTTTTTTTTTTTAAGTTATATTTATGGGCGTTTTCTGCCTTTATTGGGACAGGACAGTAGAGAACTGACAGGAAAGCATTGGGTGGAGAGAGAGGGGGGCAGGATCGGCAAAGGACCACGAGGCTATTGGCGCCGACCGAGCATTGCAATTCTTTCATTTTTACTAGAATACAATCAAATGGCTTTCCCAACTGAATTTTTGCGTGAGCGCGGCACATTATTTCTTCTGCACGATCAAGGTGGAAGAAGTGCGCGGCCGTGCGTGTGCGCAGCTTAGAGGAAACATTGCTTATAAACTTAAAAATAGTGGCTGATATATCTATACGTCAATAATAGATTATAAAATGGGTTTTATGAGAGTGTGTGTGTGAGTGTCTGAAAGCTTACAGGCACTTTGGATGTACGCAAGAACTCCAGCAGAGCTTCCAGAGAGCCGAGTGTGGAGGCCTGCACATACACACCCTTCTCCTCTAGCTTTATGGCATTCAGAGTCTGTTTCAGCTCCCGGATCAACTCATCCTAGAAACAACCAACATCACCAATGTAGCAATAAGATTAACTGTTAATTCTGACTTTTGATTGATTAATGTAAGAGTGAGAAAAGGACGGAAAGACAAAGAAAAGCAGAATGTTCTTAGAGAGAGGGAGATGACTGATTGGTTTGTAATGTAACAGTTACCTTCAGCACTGGAATTTCATCCTCTTTATGAGCGACGAGGAGAGGCAGACCTGCCAGAGTCTTCTCCAGGTCTTTTCCCAGGATCTTGACTCCTTGAGCCGTACATACTTCTTTATGCTTCTCATACTGATTCTGTACCCAGAGAGCAGAAAAACATAAGTGAGTTACAAACAAGCTCAGAGTTTTATTGCAACACAGCGGATATGGCAAACTAAACATATAATTGTGCATAAGACCTTCACTCGGAGCTCTTTCAGGGGTGGTGGGAGGAGCAACCCTCTGATCTGGGTGATGATTGGTCCGTCCACACCTGGGACGATAATAGTCTCGCCTTCCCGCAGACAACCATTGATCAGGATGACGTCTATCGTCGTACCCATTCCAGGTAGAGCTTTTACCTAAGATATAGAAGATGGACAGCAGAGGTTATATTACAGCTGGGCTCCATGGGAAGAAAAAAATCCCAAACTATTGTGATTAAACATACTAAACCAGACTGTCATGATTCATTTAAGCTTGTTCTCTTACCTCCATGACCTGTGCCCGAAGTTCATCACAATGAGCCAGTCGGCGAGCCAGCATGGTCTGAGTGAGCTCAACCAGCAGGGCGATGAGGTTCCCCATCCCATCACCCGAGTGGGCCGAGGTGGGAACCAGGGACACAAATGTACGAGGGTCTTTGTTCTCGTAGAACAGGGCAGCGTTAAGTCCCTGAAGGTTGAACAAGATAGCACTTGTATGTAAAACTCAACAGTAAATGGGACGGTACTGTACAAGATTATGACAACAGACCTGCTGCGCAAACTCCACGATGACAGCTTTAGCCCTCTCATCAAACTCATCCTTGGTGTTTTTCTTCTGCTTCTTCAGTGTGGCCACCACGTCTGTGTCTGGACTCTTCTTCCAGTCGTACAGACGGTCAATCTGAGAAAAAAAACACATCAGTATTTAAAAAAAAATACTTGCTGCAATCATCAGTATCAGTATTCGGTAGTCAGTATCTGGTACCTTGTTAAGTGCTACTATGAAGGGGCATTTCTTCTCCTTCAGCAGGTTGATGGACTCGATCGTCTGTGGCTCTAAACCGTGCATGATATCCACCACCAGGATGGCAATGTCACACAGAGAACTACCCCTGTTCCTCAGATTACTGAAGGGTGGAGAAGAGTGCCATTAAACATACAAACACTATAAAAACAGAGTTTAAAAATCCATGGTTTAGTGCTTGACTGATATGGGTTTTCTACAGTATCTACACATTTTATAAACTTTATAACAGGCAAGTTAACGTTTAATACAAATTTTCATATAAAAAATAAATAACCATTAATAATAATTTTTGGAATTGTTAAAATTTGTTCAAGCAGTCTCTTAAGCTTACCAAGGCTGCATTTATTTGATCAAAAATACAGTAAAACAGTCATATTTATTAAATCATTTTTAGTCAATTTAATGTATTCTTGCTGAATTAAAGAGTTTTTTTTCTTTCATTAAAAAAAACTTAAAATGGTAGTGTATAAAATCTGTCTATTATCACAAAAATAAACTGCACGGTGTGTACCTGAAGGACTCGTGTCCAGGTGTGTCAATAATGAGCATGCCAGGAACCTTCACATTGTCCTTTTCAAACTAATGCAAATACACAAACACATGCCTTAATAACCTTGAAGAATCCCATGGGAAAACAGAATGAGACAATGTGCAAATGTGCATTACAGAAAGATACATACATTTTTCACCATCTTGATTTGTTCTAATATGGTTTCCAGGGGCACATTAGTGGCTCCGATCTGCTGTGTGATACCACCAGCCTCACCATCCTGAACATGTGTGTGTCTCAGCTGACAGACAGAAGAAAACAATATTTAAAAAAACCACACAGGTGCTGAAGTCCACATCAGGCACTTTGAAACGCACCTTATCCAAGATTTTGGTCTTCCCTGTGTCTACATGACCCAGTACACAAACCACAGGAGCTCGGAGCTTGTCCTGATTAATGTTCTTCAGGTTTTCTTGCCTTCGTTTCTAAACACAAAGAAAAACAGTTGATTCCGCTTTGTTTACTAAAATGTGTGTATATGTATGTATATATATTATATATGCATATGCGCAAAAGACAGTATGCGTACCTCTATGCGTCTCTTGGCCTTGTCATAAAGTTTCTCCTCTTTGCTTCGGTCATCGTCCGAATCGCTCTCGCTGCTCGACTCTGAACTCGGCTCTTTTCCTGCTTTATTTGTGGTCATCTTGTTTCTGCTGTCTTTGTTGTCCTCCTCATCCTCACTCTCCTCCTCTCCTTCCTCCTCTTCTTCCTCCTCTTCGTCTTCATCCTCCTCGTCATCATCCTCTTCTTCCTCACTGCCGTTCTCTTGGTCTTCAGCATGTTTGTGTGTTTCCTTCACCTCGATGTGAACCTTCTTCATCTCTGTGAACGCACAACAAACCACCACCAAATTACTTCATGATTTTAAAAGACATGCATCTGTGGCAAAGCATGCTTTACACTCACCTTTGTCCTCATCGCTGACCATGGCCTCCCAATCGTCCAGATCAGCAGCCTCTGCTTTTGGCTCCTTAACTGTTACAATGAAAATGTTACAATTTAGAGTTAGCTATCATCCTTGTTTACAGCTACAAATCATGAACAGACAAATCCTTATCCATGATCAGCTTTATAAGTCTATAGAAGCATTTTCACTTATTTACTTTTTTGACAATAAGCCATATAATTTGTAGGGCCCTATTATTTAGGTAAAGCAGAAAATGTGGCCAGAATTGTGGAATCCTGGCATTAAAATGGAATTTAGTGTATTGTGTGCAATGTCACAGAATTGGATCATTTTTGGATGAATAAATCAAAAGTAGATCTTAGATTCACATTGACATCTGTAATTAAACCGCTCATCAGCATGTCAAAAACTCAAAGAAACTCAAAGGTTTTTACAACAGACCGTCTGCCAACTTGAAATTGATGAAATATTACTATTGTACAGTAAATGTACATCAAAAAGTAGTAGTAATCATAACAGCAATAAAAATAAGCAATATTTTAGACATTTAATATGCATTTACGCTCAAGATTTGATAAAGTCAAGTTTTGTTGTGCAGCATTGCATATGACAAAATAATGACTAACGTTTCCTAATGGCTCAATTGTAATTATGATGTTAACTTGGAAATCCAGGAAAAAGGGACCTAAATTTGAGAAATTAAAGTAATTACCTTGCTCTGCTTCAGGTTTTTCCACTTCCATCTCTGTCGTGATTGGCTGAGGAGTCTCTGATGTGGGTGATGCCACTTCTGAAGTTTCTAATATAAGCAATGAAAATGTTAGGATGTCTTTAACCATCCTTGACTACTACAGGCAAATACACAGAGAAAGAAACAGGTCGGGTTCTAACCTTCAGGAGTTTGTGCGGTTGGCTTCTTTTTTCTCTTATCAGAGTAAACAGGCTTCTTCTTTGGCATCGCATCTTTGGATGGCACTTCAACACCTGAGAGGAAGCCAATGACACCATCAGCTCTAAAAATATTTACCATTTCTTTCATCAAAGCTGCTGTCAGTCATGTTCTCACCCTGAGCCTGCAGCGCTCGCAGCGTGGCTTCTGCTCTGGCTCGAGCCTCTTTCTGGGCCTTGGTAAGGAGCTTTCCCTCCTTCTTTAGCCTTTCTTTTCTCTCCTTGTCCTTTTGTTTCTTCTTCTCTTTCCTCTCGGCCTCTAGACGCTCCTGTGGATGACGGTTTCAGAGATGAAGGAACGATAACGATTTTGACAGCATGAGCTTGAATGACTGAGTCTTTCCACTGACCTGCTCCTGTCTCTGAGCCTCCAGCTCCTCCAGCCGTCGCTGTCTCTCCTCCTCTTCTCTTTTGGCTCGTTCCTCCTCCTCCTTCATTTTGGCCAGAGCCTCTTGCATTGCTTTCACTGTTGCTTTGCTGGGACCCTTTTTCTTCTCCTCCTTCACAACTTTCTTCTTCTTGTCCTTTTTCTTTTTGTCCCCCTCAGCCTCCTCTGTACAAAAACAGAGGAACATAAATTGGAGAATAAGCGTAGGACTTTCTGATGTATTGAATATTCACAATCATGCTGCTTTATATAGTGTGTTTGACTCATTTTTTTGTTTTTAGCACCCCTTGCCTCATGAGTATTAGAGCTTTAAGACTTCAGTAACATAAATGGCATTACAATTGGTAAGTTTGAATAATTTCCATGAAACAGTTAATTCAAAATTCTGTGATTCAAACAATCATGCCAAATTATTAAAGAAAGAGGAATAAATATTTACAAAATCGTGTCTGCGAGTTTGAATAAATGTTTTCCTTCATTTTAGAAAATACATGAATACATAAATATCAAAAGAGACACACACTAACATTCAACAGTTTGGGGTCAGTAGGGTTCTTTAATGTTTTTAAAGCAGTCTCTTATGCTCAGGCTGCATTTATTTGATAAAAAGAATAACATTAAGAAAAACTGTTACTACTTAAAATATCTCATTTTTAAAAATGCAATTTATTCCTTTGATTGTAAAGCTGAATTTTCAACATCATTACTCCAGTCTTCAGTGTCACATGATCTGTCAGAAATCATTCTAATATACTGATTTACTGCTCAAGAAACATTTCTTCTTATTCAAAACAGTTGTGCTGATCATATTTTAGTGAAACTAACATTTATTTGAGATAGAAATCTTATAGAGATAAAGAGATTGCTTATGGAGATTGTCATTGCTGTCCATTTTAATGCATTCTTGCAGAATAATAATAATAATAAAAGTTAAAAAAACAGCCACTGTCCTCTCAAGAGTGTTTATGTATGTGTATATGTACACTACCGTTTAAAGGGCAATGTACTGTGGACAATCTGACCTTCTCCCTGGACATCAGCTCCATCCTGCTCCACTGAAGCCTCTGCCTCTTCTGTTGAAGGTGTGGTAGCAGGTTTCCCGGTCTCCTTCTTTAAGGTCTCCTCTTCTTTCTCTTTCTTAGCTCTCTGCTTGGCCTTCTCCTCCTCTTTCTTCTTCTTCTCCCTCTCTTTTTTCTCTGCTTTCTTCTGCGCAGCTGTCTTCACCTTGAAGGCCGATTCTTCTCCTTCGTCTTCCTCACTGTCTGGTTTGGCTTTGGCTTTACTTTTCTTCTTTTTGCGTGCAGCTTGAGAATCATCATCTGATTCATCGTTGTCACCTGCTTCTTCACCCTTCTTCGCATCACCATCTTCATTGTCCTCCGATTCAGATGCACCCTTTCGGCCACCTTTCTTATTAGGCTTAGGTTTCTGCTGTGACCGCGAGCCCTCGTCCTCAGAGTCTGAAGCAGCAGCAGCAGGAGCGGGAGCCGCCACCGTCTCGCTGTCTTTTGCTCTGCGCTCGTTTTCCATGTCGTTCTGACCCTGATCTTCATCACCTTCCTCATCCTCTAGATTTGCCTTTTTACCCTTCTTGGCCTTCTTCTTGTCCGCTTTACTCAGAGCGGGCTCAGGTTCAGCGTCCACTACAGAATCGGATTTCTAAGACATGGAGAAAACACATGATGAAATTGCTGTCGATGGCACATGACTCAGCTTGTAAAATTGGCACTATCAGAAGAGAGAGCAAAACAAAAGACAATGCATGCTGACCGTGATTATCATCAGTTTATGTTAATGAAGAATACCTTTTCCTCTTCTTTAGATTTTCCTCCTTGGTTTTCTATTGACAGTGCCTCCAGTTCTTTCTGGATGTCATCCTCACTGCAAGTAAAAGAGATCATCATTAATTCCCGCACACTAACATTCATGTTCAAAAGTTTAATGTCAGTAAGATTAATTAAATTAATTAATAGTTTTAGCCCACAAGGATGTATTAAACTTAGTGCTGTCAAACAATGAATTGCAGCCAAAATAAAAGTCTTTGTTTATATATATACACACACACACATATACTATGTAAACAAAAACTTTTATTTTGGATGCGATTAATCATTTGACAGCACTAATTAAACTATTTAAAAGTGACAGTGAACATTTAAAATGTTATAAAAATCCTATAAAAAGGCTGTCCTTTTAGACCTTTTATTCATTAAAGAAACCTGAGAAAATGTGTCACAGTTTCCACAAAAATATCAAGCAGCACAACTGCTTAAAACATTGATGATGATAATAATAATAATAAAGAAATGTGTCTCGAGTAGCAAATCAGCATATTTAAATGTTTGTTGTAGGATCATGTGACACTGGAGACTGGAGTAATGATGCTTAAAATTCAGCTTTGCATCACAGAGATAAATAACATTTTAAAATGTATTACAGTATATTAAAAATAGTTATTTTTAGTGGAAACAATATTGTTTTTTTCTGTATGTATTTTTGATCAAATAGCAGCTTTGATGAGCATAAGAGACTTCTTTCAAAAACATTTAAAATCTTACCGACCCCAAACTTTTGAGCAGCACTGTATAGCAAGAGAAAATCTCTTTAGGCTTATTAACTGTGTCAGTGTTGGAGGAAAGAAGTAAGACCTACTCAAAGTCATCTTTCTTTACTTTCTTTTTCTTGCTCTTTGATTTGCTCTGCTCCTTGCCTGCTCCTGCACCTTCAATTTCAGCTGCAAGCGCGTCGATGTCAACTCCGTCGTCTTTGGCACTATGAAAAGCAGTAAAGAATACATTACATTTTTTACTGCTGAACTTTTTTAAAAACATATTTGCCATATTACAACCACTACATTGAGTTATACTCATAAACTGGGCCATTAGGTTTTTTTTTTTTTTTTTTTTTTACAGCACATTTAGATTTGAGGTCATCTACATGCTAGTGTACTTCCAAAAGTTGACTAAATTTTAATTACAAGTGACAAAATTACAGTTTTCTACTTCCAGGACAATGCACTAACAATGAGGACACATCTTGCATCACCAATTTTTCTCGAATCAAATGTACTCAAAAGACAACAAATATTTGATGAAATCTGGATAACATACATGTACAGTGCAGTAAAACAATTAACCTGAGAAAACACAGACCACCAGAAATGATTAACTAAACAACCAGCCAGGAAAACACTCACCTGTTACCAGAGATTTACAAACAACAACAGGATTACTGACTAAACGTGGCATTTTCACTAAAAGGACTTCCATTATTCAGTAGTGGTGTAGGATAATACATTTTTATGACAAACTAGCATTACAGCAGCAGCACAGATTACATATTACATCCCTAAACACCACTCTAGATAACCAATGAAAGCACACAGCAATATTTGCAACAATATATAAACAAAAACTGATAATACTAAACACCTAAGCTCATATACCTTACCAATCAAGTCAAACACAGCAATGATGAGGAAATGAACTTGTGCTGCTTATATAGTGGAGCATAAAGCCCTTCTTGCATGCTTGTTGCATCAGAAAGGGGAAATCACAGTCATCACGGGGCAGATCCCTCGCACACATAAACCTGCTGCCCTCAGCAAACACAGAACAGGTGATGAAACATCAGTTAATGCAAAGATGGACAAATTACTTGAATGAATGGAGAGGAGATGCAGGAATGTTTAATAAAAGGTGCATCTCAATAAATTAGAATGTTGTGGAAAAGTTCATTTATTTCAGTAATTCAACTCAAATTGTGAAATTTGTGTATTAAATAAATTCAATGCACACAGACTGAAGTAGTTTAAGTCTTTGGTTCTTTTAATTGTGATGATTTTGGCTCACATTTAACAAAACCCCAATTCACTTTCTCAACTAATTAGAATATGGTGACATGCCGATCAGCTAATCAACTCAAAACACCTGCAAAGGTTTCCTGAGCCTTCAAAATGGTCTCTCAGTTTGGTTCACTAGGCTACACAATCATGGGGAAGACTGCTGATCTGACAGTTGTCCAGAAGACAATCATTGACACCCTTCACAAGGAGGGTAAGCCACAAACATTCATTGCCAAAGAAGCTGGCTGTTCACAGAGTGCTGTATCCAAGCATGTTAACAGAAAGTTGAGTGGAAGGAAAAGTGTGGAAGAAAAAGACCAACCGAGAGAACCGCAGCCTTATGAGGATTGTCAAGCAAAATAGATTCAAGAATTTGGGTGAACTTCACAAGGAATGGACTGAGGCTGGGGTCAAGGCATCAAGAGCCACCACACACAGACGTGTCAAGGAATTTGGCTACAGTTGTCATATTCCTCTTGTTAAGCCACTCCTGAACCACAGACAACGTCAGAGGCGTCTTACCTGGGCTAAGGAGAAGAAGAACTGGACTGTTGCCCAGTGGTCCAAAGTCCTCTTTTCAGATGAGAGCAAGTTTTGTATTTCATTTGGAAACCAAGCTTTTTAAAGATGCTGATTTCATTTTCCAGCAGGATTTGGCACCTGCCCACACTGCCAAAAGCACCAAAAGTTGGTTAAATGACCATGGTGTTGGTGTGCTTGACTGGCCAGCAAACTCACCAGACCTGAACCCCAGAGAGAATCTATGGGGTATTGTCAAGAGGAAAATGAGAAACAAGAGACCAAAAAATGCAGATGAGCTGAAGGCCACTGTCAAAGAAACCTGGGCTTCCATACCACCTCAGCAGTGCCACAAACTGATCACCTCCATGCAACGCCGAATTGAGGCAGTAATTAAAGTAAAAGGAGCCCCTACCAAGTATTGAGTACATATACAGTAAATGAACATGCTTTCCAGAAGGCCAACAATTCACTAAAAATGTTTTTTTTTTTATTGGTCTTATGAAGTATTCTAATTTGTTGAGATGGTGAATTGGTGGGTTTTTGTTAAATGTGAGCCAAAATCATCACAATTAAAAGAACCAAAGACTTAAACTACTTCAGTCTGTGTGCATTGAATTTATTTAATACACGAGTTTCACAATTTGTGTTGAATTACTGAAATAAATTAACTTTTCCACGATATTCTAATTTATTGAGATGCACCTGTATGTTTTAGCATACCACTGTTCTTTGACACAATGTAAAGCCTTTATTCCAAAGGGCAGCAATGGTCTTTAAGTAACAGGTAATCTTGTTATGATGCTACACTCAATAATTCATGGCTGGATCGCATGACATCTTTTGAGATTATGGGAACAGGAAATGACATGGCAACCAGCACTTAAGGGTTAGCACAGGTTAACACCCTCATTAGGACGATAATCAACTTAACCATCTCCCAAAAGACCAAGAATCTGCTCAGCATCAGACCCAGACAGATTTAGCCATTCAAGCGACTGAGTTCAGAGAGGGAAAGAAAAACACATCAAACCAGGTGAAACTACTGTCCCACATTGGCCAGTATTACAGCAAAACCTAAAATCTACGTATTAAATTCAACCTAATAAACTAAAAACAAACCAAACCTTACAGAAGAAAATTTCTTTAACTAAACAAGTGGAACATAAAAGCAGACAATCAATCACTTTCAAGGTACAGATTTTTATATAATAATTATAATTAGGTACTGAATAACTTAACCCAATCTGAACCAGATCAAAAACAAGGTAAAAAAAATGATTCGCCAAAATAACTATGCCAAGTTTTACTCTTACCAGAAAAAGTATTTATATATGGATAATATATATGTACGTACACACACACACACACACACACATATATACATATATATATATATATATATATATATGTATGTGTGTGTGTGTGTGTATACACATATATAAAAAGAGAGAGAGACCCATTACTTAGCCTATGTCATCAACGAAACGTCAATAACTTCCCTAATTCCAGCCAAATATACTATATCAATTTACAAAATTCATGTAGTATCACACAGACAAGTACATTTTAGAAATTCCAGCAACCCTGACAGAACTCACACACAGTACAACTGAAAATTATAAATACAACCTGGACTGAATGATCAATAATCATAAGCCCTCAATATTGTCTAAGTTTGACAGGTGCAATTTAACATTTAACAATTACATCCCTTGATCTCAGTGGGACAGTTCATCTCGCCCAACTTCTGGTGACAGACTGCCACGGTCCTGGAAGAATTTGAATATTTTCACAAGCCGAGATTTGTGACTCTCACCGTTTCTACATGACCAAAGGTCGATGGCATCCCACAGAAGAGCGTTTTACTGAAGACAATGCGCCGAGCAGCACAATGGAAACGGATGAGGTTGCACTGCCAGGCGAGAAATTAGATACCGCGTGTAATACACAACTGCCCTTAAAAACTAAGGTCTTCTGTGCTCGGACAGCGTCTGATATGACAGCAGACCTGAAGTACAACTAATCTAACAGTAACAGCTGCTGGATCTAGACTCAGGGGGGCTAGCAAGACCTGCTCGTTTCTCATTTTAAAGCCGCCAACGCGAAAAATACGCAATGCTCATAATAAATGACCCAGTCAGCCCGGTGTCTAGACTTGCATCATTAAATGTCAGTGATCAGCTGATGATATTGCTCTGGTTAAACGGTCAGTATCGTGATGAGAAAGACAGGCCTAGTTACAGCGGCACATGAACTCATGTCCATCAGAAGCTAGCCAGGTGGCTAACAGTGTGTCTCTTCTCGCATTAACCTGTTAAGATTGTAAACAGCACAGTCTTTCTGCTGTTAACGGAGTCCGTGTTACGCATTCGCGAGTGTCCTAACTTACCCGTCATCTCCCTTATTTTTCTGTTTCTTTCCCATTATGTCTGTATGGCTGTAACCTCCTCGTTGCGGTGCAGTGTAGTCTGTGTTAGCACTTCAAGTTAGTCGTGCTCGCATTGCGCATGCGCACTTGACAATGAGTAATAGCGTACCGCGGCCTCAGCGCAGATCTTTAGCGCACATGGATAACGTTAGTCTATACAGTTACATATAAGAGAAAAGATGCAGTTTGAATGGCATTTTAGGGTGTTTGAGTGAAATATAATATCGTTTCTGTTGCTTCTTTTTAAATAAACCGCACAAACGACAAAGAAAAACCATATTTTTTCAAATATGAAGTAGGCCATCCATATGAAATACTAGTCCGTGTTAAACTGCGCTTTTACGTCAGGAAGAGCGCGACAAGAGCGCTGCGCATCGCAACCATGTCACCAGCTAAAAACCATACGATTCATATTTTTGAATAATTTTGTACACACACATACATGTATGTATATATAATTTACATATGTAACCCTGGACCACAAAACCAGTCATAAGGGTCAATTTTTCGAAATTGAGATTTATACATCATCTGAAAGCTGAAGCTTTCCATTGGGCTGAGATATAACTATTTGAAAATCTGGAATCTGAGGGTGCAAAAATAAATAAATAATAATAATAATAATAAAATATTGAGAAAATCGCCTTTAAAGTTGTCCAGATTAAGTTCTTAGCAATGCATATTACTAATCAAAAATTAAGTTTTGATGTATTTATGGTAGGAAATTTACAAAATATCTTCATGGAACATGAACTTTTCTTAATATCCTAATGATTTCTGGCATAAAAGAAAAATCGATAATTTTGACCCATACAGTGTATTGTTGGCTATTGCTACAAATATACAGGTGTTGGGAAGGTTACTTTGGAAATGTAACAGATTACAAGTTACCCTACTTAAAATGTAATAAGTAGTGTAACTTTTCAATTACTTTATTAAAGTAATGTAACTGATTACATTTGATTACTTTTCTAAATTTCTAATGTTTTCAACTGTTAATCATTTTCAAACATGTAAACCAGGCAGGGTTAACCTTACAGTAGTACTCAACACTGATAACTATCAGATTTTCAAAATCCTTCATCACTTCATCAAGGAGACATTGGATGTAAAATAAAATCTTCATTTGCATGCAAATGTGTCTTAGCAGTGTGTGGACACAACCACCCTGCAATGATAAAAATGCACTCCATTTTTTTTAATCCCCAAAAACCTAAACAGTCTCAATTATCAAGCCATTTTGATTTTGGAGTGAATACCTTCAGGACCACGATTGAGGTGAAGCCCTTGAGCAAGGCACCAAACCCAATATGGCTGCCCACTGCTCCGGGTGTGTGTTTACGGTGTGTGTGTTCACTGCTGTGTGTGTGCACTTGGATGGGTTAAATGCAGAGCACAAATTCTGAGTAGGGGTCAACATACTTGGCCACAAGTCACTTCACTTTCATTAAATTCGTTTATGTCTGGCTGCGTAAATCATTTTACCCCAGACTGCTTTCTGAATGAGGGACAATTCAAGGCAGGTTTTGTTAAAAAGTTAAAACTCAAGGATGGATCAATACCCATTGTTCATGATCCAGCTGCACCTCCAGAAGTAAGTCTCACACTTTTTCTTTTTTTTTTTGGATTATTTGCAAATCACATTTGCTCTTCCACAGAAGAGAGGGGCGGGGTGAGCAGAGCTCATTAGCATGTAAAGAAATATGCACCGAAACGAGTCGCTGTGAACAGAGCTGTTTTTGACAAGGTAAGAGGGGTGTTGTTTTACACGACCACTGATATCATTTCAAGAAGACCCTAAAGAACCATACCAACTTGTGGAAAATGGGCATCCGATGTTCCCTCTGAAGCACAGCCACCACAAAATCAGACTTACTTTAAAATAATTCTGAGGTTAAATACAGATTTAAAATCATAAAAATAGTTTAATAGCTATGATACTGTTATGATACATAGCTATGACAGGAAACACTGGAATCTAACAATGCCTTAGAAAAAAATAAAGCATACATAAACCCATATAGGAAATAAAAGAGTTATCGGATAAGCATGTTATAAACTTCTGAAACATCGGTGTTTCATCTTTTAGAGCAGTCACTGCAATTTATTAAAGAAATTAAATCTATATGTGGGAGTGTGTGTGAAAAAATCAGATGTAACCGCTTTGTAATTCTTAACGTTTTCATAAGTAACTGTAATTTAATTGCACATTTCTTCTTAGTAACTGATTACAATTACTTTTATTTTGTAATTAAATTACGTAATTACATTACATGTAACTAATTACTCCTCAACACTGGGGGTCACATATTCAATCTAGATAGATAGATAGACAATCAATTTTGAGGGATATTAATATTTAATTAACAACTATAATATTTAATTAATATTATTAACAACATAAAGCAATATATTTATATTAAAATACAAAGCAATATTTTAATATAATTTATCATGAAAATAATCTTTATATAATTGCTCTATTAATATTTGCAAGTATTTAATGGTTTAAATTACTTATATGTGAATTATGTCTACAGTAATGTCTTAAAATTTCAAAGTATTTCAAAAGTTTCATCGGAATTAGTAACATTATTTGAGTTTTTCATATCAAATCTCTATAAACTGTGACTATGCAGGAGACCACTTTAAAGATTTTGAAATTAAGTATCACACAATGTTCATTTCTGAGTTTTATTCACATCACTGAAACCACACCAGCACACAATCTATGAATCTTCTCAGCAACATCCGCAGTCATTGAAACGGTTCTCATGAACGCCGCCACCAGCACTGCGGTTTCATTCGGACAGTATTTGCTGCCGTTCAGAGCTGATGTAAACTCATTCACCATCTCTGAAGGAAGCCAGCCTTCTGGGATTTCCATAGCACATTGTTCTACAGCACCATTTTTGATGTCCATACCAAGCTTAATAGTCACATCATCCACCACTAAAGAAGTGCAAACACTGAATTTTGGAGTTCTGCCATAAATCCACTCCCACATCTGCAGATCCTGTGCCATCTTATGAATGCCGGGCATGAGAGCTTCATGAGTGGGGTCTACTGTGATGACTGGGCCGTCAAAGCCAAATTCATTATTGTACTGGGAAGCAATAGCATCCATGATAGTGTTAGAGTCAAGAGTGGGATCCACATCCAAAAGGTTCTTGACAGCGGAAGGAACGCTTGGGGTAGCATTGCTTTTGATAACTTCAGAAGTGTTACTCTTCAGGACGGAGGACAATATTGAACGGTCAACAGAACACAATAATGTACAGTGATGATAAGCACAGGTTCTGCCTAATTTCGCAGCAGTGCCTGATATTTTGTAATGGCCATTTATCAAAATATCAAATCTGTCTGTCGCTGCGACATCTAGATCGGGTCTCAGTGCTTTTAATGCGCTAGTAACGACTCTGAGGTTTCTGTGACGGTCGTATTTCTTCTTGGAGGTGAAGAAGGTCATGTTGATGTTTCCAAAATCATGGAAAACCGTCCCACCTCCACTGCGACGCCTCGCTAGCGGGATTCCCAAGCGTCTCATCAAGGGCAGGTTACACTCCTGCCAGGGGTTTTGATGCCTGCCTATGACAACCACGGGTGCGTTTCTCCATAATAACAGCATGCTTCTGTTTTGCAGATCGACGTGATCGTGAATCCAGTCTTCTAAGGCCAGGTTCTCAAATATACCAGTTGAAGCAGATTTTAGGATGATACCAGCCTTTCCCATCTCATCGAAGAAGGCTGACAAAGTGCTTTTGAGGCGAACTGACCCAGAGAGGACGCATGCCCTGTTTGACAGTCTGAAAATCATCGCTGACTTTTAAACTCTCCAAAAGTCTGCAAGGCACGAATACACCACAGATTATTAATTTCTGCGGCGTGTGGACAATAATGCACATGGGAAACCTATCTGCACAGTTTAGGCACTGTTTCTCCCACGCATGCAGCAGCGGACCTTTAACGTTGACAACCGGGTCGACAGGATCCCGTTTCCTGTCAAAGCATAATAAAAGTCCTGCACGAAGCAAAGTCGAATTTTAAATATATGCAATGTTAAGATGTATAAAAAAATGACATGTTCTTTACGCAGGCGTTTGATCTCTTGTTTTTCAAAGTGCTGTTCAAACGTGTTGGTCAAGTGTGTGTGTGTGTGTGTGTGTGTGTGTGTGTCTCACTCTAATTTTAATTAATTTTACTTAATAATATTATAATACTTTTACATTTGGAATCACAATAGAACCCTCAAATGCTAAAAAAAAGAGAGAAAAAAAGTGCTTGTTCACATTTGGTGTCTGTCTCACTGTAAGCAGTCTGTATATTTAAAGACCACCACTAGGTGGTACTAGATAATTTCTCATGCATTATACAGTTCGACGGCTGTAATGTGATCAAGATCCACGTTACTTCTCTCCAAGTAGTTAATGATTAAGATTCAGAATGAGATTAGGAAATTACTAAATTCAATCAGCATGAAAGAATTTTGTTAAATGATGCTCATTTTGATCAGTAAACTCTCCAGCTTACCCAAGTTAATATCTGACTATTCAGAGAATTTTATCTACCTTGAAACAAACTGCTCTTATCTAAGCTCGGTTCCTGGCATAGATCAGAGTTAGTGATATGTACCTTAAATTTAGATTTTGATTTGCTTACGCTTGCTTAAATGTAGGCACTAGCGACTTTGACCTTATTACTTCACAAAGTGTTGAAATATTGTATATTAGTTAACCCATGTGGTGTGGTTTGTATAGTCAAAAAAAAACTGCCTAATAAAAATCGTTTATCACTTCTTACATTTTCTTTTCAGGTGTTTCTGCAAAGACTAAATCATAAAACATATCAGTAGGCTAAAAACTAAGAAGAACGTTTGGTAAATAACAATGTGGGAGGGAATCAGTGAAAGTCATTTTCCTCCATTCTGATTGGTCGGTTTGTCATCCCTGATTGGTTGTTGCACTGACTGGGCGGAGCCTACGCAGAGCTCTGAACGGATGTTTCCGGTTTGCCCGTTGTTTGACAGATCGGGACGGACCGTCGCTTTCAGGTATGGTTATAAACCAAACATCACGCACAACTGACTGGTTCTCCGGATTATGTGAGAGAAGAGTGTATATACAGTGTTAGTTTACCGTGAGAGCTTCCCGGTGGAGGTCGCAGATGGTGCGCTGTGTTGATCCGCCGAGGTCACCGCACAGCATCACTTTACACAGCTCTGAATGCGGACAGAAAACATCAAGACCTCGCGGCTGAGTCATGGCTTTCAATAACACACACATATCTGCGATCAGTTTATTAGCGCTCGTTGGTTTAGCTGTCATCGAGGGCTTGTTTGCTGACATGTTTGAACCCATGATCAGCTGGTGAGACACATCCATGTGATGCTGTTTCATTACTCCATCATCTGAGGATGTGTTCTGCGTTTCATATCACATGCTGGTGAGCATAAATGATGTTTCACGGATTCTGGCTTCTCGGGTATATTATGCTATAGCAGCATGTGGCCTACAGCATGTGATAGTCTTCGGGAGATGCAAAGATCTGTATGCTGGACGAGCGAGCACTTTTAACGAATAGGAGACAATTTAGTGTCCCATTACTGAGCAGAGGTGCTAATTCCATTAGCTGTTCATTTACTATTAGACAAAGTATTTATAAAATTAATGTAGCGTGAAACGTTGCTAGTTTTAAAGACACCAATGTTAAAATGGTGGTTTGCGTTCATCCCACCTTAGAGAGCTTGACTGTATCTGTTAATTAAAATCATACAGAATTGTCACAATTTTGCCATAATAGGTTGAATTGATGTTTAATTAATTAATAATTAATTACTAAACTGATTTGAATGACAAAAACATGAGTCCCGCTAAAAATGTTTTTGAAATATTGTGTATATCGTGAAATTTGGCGTATCATTCGAAATTATTATTATTATTATTTATTTATTTTTTATGGCTAGAAAAACAGTTAACAACTATATTTAGGCATTTGCCAAATTTTAACTTATAAAAATTAGTGATGCACCGAAATTATTGTTTTACAGAGACACCAAAGTCAAAATTATCATTTCTTTTTAACTGATAAACCAAAATAAAATGTGGGTAATTGGGAGACTGGACTCTTACGCTGTTCAGGGTGTCATGTACAGCTGAACACATTTTGCATATCTCTACTCTGGCATTATTTGTGGTCATGGTGAAGTGTGTACAAGCTGCTGTTATGTTTTTACCTGTTGTAGCTTATACACCTTGTGTAGACAAAATATACTCTGACACAGTCAAAACACTTTATTAGAGTAGCATTCATTTTTCAGTCAGTGGTTTTGGCCCTCCGAACTATCTTGGCTGAAACTGGAAAATCATTTTTTTTCTCACTGTTTCGGCTGAACATTTTAGGTTACCAAAATCATTCAAGGTTAAAGGGATAGTTCACCTCACCCAAAAATGAAAATTCTGTCATCATTTACTCACCCTTCTTCTTTCTTCTGCTGAATATCATAAAAGAAGATATTTTGAAGAATGTGGGTAACCAAAAATTTGTCGGTCCCCACTTTGAATGGAAAAAAAAAAATACAATAGAAGTCAATGGGATCAGAAACTTTTTGGTTACCAACATTCTTCAAAATATCTTCATTGTGTTCAGCAGAAGAGAGAAAGGCATATAATTCTGGGTGATACATGATGATGGAATTTTCATTTTTGGGTGGACTATCCCTTTAAGCACCTCCTTTCACTGACTATTTATGGAAAAGAAAGAGTTTCAAGAACTATTTTGTAAGTAGAAGCAGTTGTTCCCATCAAAGTCATGCTTGAGTTTACGCATGAGTCATCTCTATCGCGCAGCAAAATCTGTATGCATAGAATTTGAAATTAAGGATGTTCACATTGTGTTTAGTCCGTCAGTCACACTTCTTGACCACTGAACATGTCTAATATCGTAACGGTCTCATCGTTGCAGCTTTTACGGTTCTTATTGAATTATGGAGTGTTGTATTTGTCAGTTGGGGGCTTTAAAACAAAACTGTGTCTGTAATTGTGTATGTGGCTGTCTTTTCTTCTTCTCTCATGCTTAAGGGTGCATAGTAAGAGCATTGTTAAACGAGGACAATGGCTATTAGAAGGTGCCCATTAGTGAGTAACGAATACTGGCGTTTCAGCTTTTCTTTCTCTTCCCCCTGTCATTATCGCCCAGTGGCTTTCATTCCCTCTCTTGTTATTCTATAAATACATCAACAATAAATCTCTCATAGTTGGCTTATATCTCCAGCCATTACCAGTGCATTTTATACACACTCAGAATCAGATGTGGATGAATCTGTGATCATCTCAGTAATCTGATCCTCTCTCTCCACCCCCAACGATTTCAGTTGTTAGCCTCTGGACGCTGTGATGTCATCAGTGAATGGCTTTAGATAGACTCAGTTTTTTAGGTGTAGATGGGAGGTGATCATGTGTTTTTGTCGGAGGTTGTGTTTATGTGTGTGCTGAACGTGAAGGGCTTGTGTTGTTTGCTGCAGAGGTCAGCAAAATCAGCATGTGTGTGGTTCAGTGTACATGCAGTCTGCTCGTGTAACCCTGGATGTCAAAGGAACAATGAAGTTATCAGTATACAAATCACTCACACTGTACAGCCATATGTGTGTGCTTTATTGAGCGTCTGTCAGGGATGATGACATCAGTTTGGGGAGGGCTTGTGATTGGATAGATTCCTCTGCTGATTGTGATGTTTGACCGACCTGTTTTTGAGCACTGTTTACATTAACATTACTATTATGAAAATAATGTTTACATATACTCTGTTTGCTGCCAAATGCAGTGAATCATTTCTGGCAGCAAACGTTTTTTTTTTTTTAATACTGGCTGTACTTGTTTGTGTGTGTTTGTATGGTACACATTAAGGTACTGAATGTTATTTTGTGTTATTTTATAGCTATTTATAGCTTTTATTTGTATATTTTTAGTTTTCATTTTAATTTCAGTTTAGGTTTTAGTAACTGTGTTAAATTGTGTTCAGCTATTTAATAAATGTGCTTTTGTCATTCAGTTTTAATTTGAGTAATTTTAGTAATTAAAGTGTAGTTGCCAAGGCAACATTTCTAATTATCATTTAAGATTTTTAAGTTTAAGTTTTTCATCTTATAGTTAGTTATTTTAATTTGAGCTTTATTTCAATAAATAAAAGACTAGGATAAAGTTGTAACAATAACAGCACTGTAAAATGGTTTATACATAATTAAAAATATTAATGACACATTTTTATTAAAGAAATATGTTTTATAAACAAATTACGTGGTATACTGTAGTTATTATTACTACATTGTGTATTTTAGCGTGGCTGAAAAGCTGTACTGTTCAGTCGTCATCTATGATCTGGTTAGGGCCCTATGAAATCGGTTTAATTTTTTCCCAAATTCCGTTTAAATTTTTCTGGATTCCGTTTTTCCACTTTCATTTTTGTGGACTAGACTGTTTTAATGGTTAAATTAAATTTTATTATTCAAAAGCATGTATATTTAATTGAAATCATGAAATGTATTTAACTGCAATTTATTAAAAAAATTACATTTTTAAGGCCCAATGAAAAGTGTTTTATTTTTTTTTCTCAAATTCTGTTTCATTAATTTTCTGAGTTACATTTTAATGGTTTCATTTAATTTGAATCAACTCTAATTGTTTTTATACAAAATAATGTATTATTATTTCAGAAATACTGTATTTACATTATTCTGCTAAATAAATTCTGGAAAAATAATTTTCTGGTAAATATTCCTTTAAAAATAATGTTTAATAATAACTTTATTAGCAGTAGTAATACTATCATTACATTAAGTAATGTATTTCTGTCACAGTTTCTTCAAGTTAAACCAAACTTTTATTCTGACTGGTTGCTGTGAAGAGCTTTAAGTTCTGTTTGTATATGATATGATGATAGTTTTTCTCAAAATAAATGGACAAATGCTCATGAAGCGACTCTCAGAGCAGTTCTAGAGATCATGTTCATATACTGAGGCGGCAGAGACTGAAATCACCGCAAGCGTCACGCACGCTTCAGCATGTGTGTGTAGAAAACGAAACCGCGCGTCTGTTTCATTCATTCACACAGAAACACGCAGAACATGCAAGATTCATATCTAAATAGTATTTTTGCAGCTTAACATTCACAGACACTAGTCCATATCGCGTTTTGATTTAAGTGTGCTACTACTTTTGATTCATCTATCCAAAATTTGGCAAATTCGGTGACATTCCGTGTTATACAGTAAATTCTGTTTTTATGACTGGAATCCGCGATTCCATCTGTGTTTTCCGCATCACTATTATAATAAAATGCATCCAGCTGATTCCTGTAATGTGCATGGACATAAATTGAATATGTTCATTCATAGCAAGCTTCTTCTTTTTTTTTTTTGTAGCATGCAGTGATTCTTATTGAATGTGTGTGTGATGCTGATCTGTGCATGTTGCAGCACCTGTTGTTGATGGCCCAGCTGTGTGTTGAGGTAGAATGGGACAGAGCACATCGGGCCCAGAGTCCGCAGAACCTCCACAGGTGAGCAGAACCACCTAATGCTTTACCTCACACACACATACACAAACCTGAACGCTCTCAGTCTGAGCGTTCACATGTTTCAACGTGAGTGCAATTTTGACTCCAAATTACACTGTGGCCCAATTCACGTTTGTGATTAATGTTCTCATTTACATATTCACACGGTTAGTACAGCACACAACAAGCGAGCTGCCTGTTTTGATAACAGTTTGTCGACCTGTGGAAAAGTCTGCTGTAAATCCTTTCCATTGTCTACTAAGTGCATGAATATTTATTGAGGCATTTATGAAAGGTTGTGTGTTGTTTAACCTTTCACAACTATAAAATGTTTCTCAGTCCTGCGTTAAAAAAGACAGTAACCCATAGAGAAGTATAGTGGGAAAATCCCTTAAGTTTTAACTAAGACTCTTTGCTGAATCTCCTTATTCGCTGACACAGATAAGCAGCTGCACTGCTTTCCCATCATGCACCTTGCAACTCATTTACATTCCTCCAGAAACCCCGCCCCTGCGTTCACCAATCAGTTAATTCGTCAATATCAGCAGCTATTCACTTTTGTTTTACCACCTTCTCTTCTCTCTTCTCTTACAAATCTTCTTTGTGTAGGTCATTGACAGCTGTGTTTTGTAGTTGGGCAGATTGTCTGCAGCTAATCTGATCATGTGACTTGTTTAGAAAGGTTTGTTGGTGTGATCTGTAATGCTGAACAGAGCAGTTGTTTGCTCTGTCAAGATGGGCAACGTGAGAGTTTAGTTAGAAGATGCAGCTAGATGCCATGGAGTAATCATGCAGAATTGCACAAATTCATATCTCGGTCCAAAGATTACAAATCGCAAGGCCGTATTTGTTTACGACACATCTGAATGTTGGACTGTCCATGCATTTTTCAGTCCATAAACAGTTTATATTAAGGTTTGATAAAAGTGCACTAAAATCTTTGGATAAAAGTTCATGAAATTAACAGTAATTTTTGGAAAATATGATTCAAATAATGTATATCCACATATGGCGGGTCTCTGTCATGTTGAGATCACACTACTTTATCTCTGAAACCCCAAATATGTAGTGCACCTTTAAGACAATGTGCAGATACTCCTGTAATGCAAATGTAAGTGACATTTGAGAGAGGTTTTAATCTAAATACACCCTGAATTCAAAAATTTGATGTTGTGATAAACTCAGAGGATGTGTAAACATCTACGTGTTTATGTGGTTTCCACCAGAGATACTGAAGATATGCCACCACTTCTGTTTTCAAGTACTTCTTCATTTTCAAGAATGTTGCACTCAGTGCATGCAATTCTTGAAATTGGCGAATAAAGCTCATTCTGAAGTTAAATTTCATCATTCCAAAAAAATTAAAAATTAAATAAACATCTTAATCATTACTGCAAAAACATTTACTGCTCAGTAGTATTTTTGATTATTTATAATAAAAAATAACTAAACATTCTCAAATCAAGGTTTACCTGAGAAGAAAAATTATTTAAGGTATTAAGTCTTCTAAATAAATGTCAAAATTAAGTGAGTTAAACAAGACTTTGTATCTTATGTCATTTTTTCTCAAGTAAATGTATCTTGTTTTAAAGATGTTGAGATATTTTACTAAAAACGGGACAAAAATGCTTTTAGAAAAAAAATGATATTTAAAATAAAAATAAAAAGTCTGTCATCTTTTACTAGGTTAGTTTTTCCAAACCTAGATATTTTTTACAGGAAAACAAGACAAACCTCTTAAGAAAATTATTTTCCAGTGCATTTATCGTGTCTGTGTAAGATTCATTATTATTTCATTTATAACTGATTCTCCATTTAGCACACTAAGCTACTATAGAAACAGTTCTGCTATTCATTTTAGAAACACTATGGGCTTTATTAACACTGCTTTATAGAAAATAAATGAGCTGAGAAAGAGAGAAGGAAGGAATGAGTGAGTAGGAGAGTGACAGAGTGGGAATGCTTGAAGGAATGAAGGCACAATGGAGAGAGAGGAAAGGTTTACAGAATTATGGGACAGAATAAAATGGTTGTGCTCCAGTAACAAATGCGTTTATCTTTTGCATATTTCTCTTCCTGTCCTTCACTTTTTCATTATTTCTTAGTTCCTGTGCCAGATCTATAGTCTTTTTTTCCCTCATGTTCTCATTTTTAACCCCAGTGTTGTGTTCTCATATCAAAGCTGGCTATATTAACATCCTGTGTGTTTTGTAGCTGGACAGATTTGGAAACATCAAGAGTTTAGTGGAGGATCAGCTGCAGACCAGCATGGTCAGTAAACTCTCATTTAACACTGTTACACTGAATCATAGCCTTTGCAGAATTGTGCAAATGTTTCATTTTTAATTATGAATTACAAATAAACATGATATTTGGAGTATTTTCGAAACATTAGATGATATGAATCAATTTCAGTGTCTGACATGTCACATTTAGACATTTGTATACAACAATATTGTGAAAATATTACTAAAATAAAACTGTTTTCTATTTTAATGTATTGTAAAATGTCATTTATACATGTGATGCAAAGCTGAATTTTCAGCTTCATTACTTCAGTCTTCGGTGTCACATGATCCTTCAGAAATCATTCTAATATGCTGATTTGTTGATCAAGAGATTTTGTATTATTATCAAAGTTGAAAACAGTTGTGCTGCTTAATATTTTTGTGGAAACTGTGATATATTTTTTCAGGATTTGAAAAAGTTCAAAAGAACAGCATTCAAATCTTATGTAACTTTATGAATGTCTTTACTGTCACTTTTGATCAATGTAATTTGCCCTTGCTGAATAAAAGTATTCATTTCTTTCAAAAGGAAAATGGTAAAATATCTTTTGAACCACAGTGTGTGTATATATATTAAATTAACTTTAATTTTTCAAATTTTCAAATTCAAATTTAAATTCATTACTTATTTTTAATGTAAATAAATGTTGCCATTATTTAAAATTCAAATCTGTTTTGAATGTTGCCCAACCTTGGCTTCATGACTCATCCTTTCACTCATACTCATGGATCTCACACTGGAACAAACTGATACAAACATTTTCCTGATTTCTCACTGTCTTGTTTCTGTACAGGTGGTGGGAATTATAATTGGCGCAGGAGTCGTTATCGTCCTCATCGCTGTCCTCATATTTTTTGTCCTGCGCAGGATGCAGCTCCGCAGTTAGTTCTCCAAAAATCATTTGTGAAATGAATGTTTCTTGCATTACTTTTTTCAATGTGAAATGATCAAGTAATCTAAATTTATAATAACGAAGTGCTGCTAATACTCTCTGTGTTCTCCTTAGACATTAGAGAATATTTAGAGAACATATAGACGCATTGTTCCCTTTAATTTATTCTTTGAATTTTCTTTTAGTCTTAAAATGTCTTAAATTTACCTTAATAAAACTTGCAGAAATTAATATATATATATAAAATTATTTGATCCCCTGCTGATTTTGTATGTTTGCCCACTGACAAAGAAATGATCAGTCTGTTATTTTAATGGTTTATTTTAACAGTGAGAGACAGAATAACAACAACAACAAAAAAAAAATCCAGAAAAACGCTTTCAAAAATGTTATGAATTGATTTGCATTTTAATGAGTGAAATAAGTATTTGACCTCTTCTCAAAACATGACTTAGTAATTGGTGGCAAAACCCTTGTTGGCAATCACAGAGGCCAGACATTTCTTTGTCAGTGGGCAAACGTACAAAATCAGCAGGGGATCAAATAATTTTTTTCCCCACTGTACATATTGTGTATATATACTGTGTAAATATATATTTGCTTGTTTTGTTTTTTTCCTCTCAGAACTTGAGGCCCAGGAAGCCCCGAAGTATCGTTTTCGTAAAAGAGACAAAGTCTTGTTTTATGGGAGGAAGATTATGAGGAAGGTGTCTCAGTCCACCTCTTCGTTAGTGGGCTCCGCTTCTTCCTCCAGGCCCCGCCTCAAAAAGAAACAGAAGATGCTGAATATTGCCAAAAAGTACGTTTCTGTAATGCCATTATGTGGTCATATTCACTGGCTCAGATGATAACAGTTTGTTTCTCAGGATCCTGCGCTTTAAGAAGGAAGTGCCCACTCTGCAGATGAAGGAACCTCCTCCGTCAGTGCTGGAGGCAGATCTCACAGAGTTTGACGTGGCCAATTCTCACCTGCCATCTGAGGTGCTCTACATGCTGAAGAATGTGCGGTACGCTCCCATCGTTTCTGAATTGATTCACATCGAGAGTGAAATGAAAGAGAACTTGACCACTCCCATGCGTTATGGAATGTAAAATATGATATATAATGTATGTTTTTGGTCTGGCGTGTCTCCTGCAGTGTGTTGGGTCACTTCGAGAAGCCGTTGTTTCTGGAGCTGTGTAAGCACATGGTGTTTCTGCAGTTCCAGCAGGGCGAATATGTCTTCAGACCCGGTCAGCCTGATAGCAGCATATATGTGGTACAGGATGGCAAGCTGGAGTTGTGTCTTACTGGACAGGTGTGTGAATCACTCATCCAATTTTATTTTAGTATCATTGAGGCACTATTATAGATGTTTTGAATTAGTTTTTATATTTTCTGTTTTCATTTTAAAAGGTTAGTTCACCAAAAAATGAAAATTCTGTCATTATTACTCACCCTCATGTCGTTCCAAACCTGTAAGACCTTCGTTCATCTTCGGAACACAAATTAAGATATTTTTGATGAAATCCAAGAGCTCTCTGACCCTCTCATAGACAGCAAGGATCCTTACACGATCAAGGCTCAGAAACGTAGCAAGGAGATCGTTAAAATAATCCATGTGACATCAGTGGTTCAACCATAATTTTACAAAGCTATGAGATTACTTTTTGTGCGCAAAGAAAACAAAAATAACGACTTTTTTCAACAATTCGTCTCCTCCGCGTCATCCTATAGCGCCATTTTGGAGAGTATCACGTATGTATTTACGCAGATACCTTGTTTACCACTGTTGTCACATGGACTATTTTCTAAGATATAAGATAGATATGTTTCTAAACCTTGATCGTGTTAGGCTCCTTGCTGTCTAGGGGAGGGTCAGAGAGCTCTTCGGAATGCATCAAAAATATCTTCATTTGTGTTCCGAAGATGAACGAAGGTCTTATAGGTTTGGAATGAAATGAGGGTAAGTAATTAATGACAGAATTTTCATTTTTGGGTGAACTAACCCTTCAATTTTAGTTAAAGTTTTAGTAATAAATGAAAATGGGAAATGCTTCCTTGGCAACTGCCAAAATTTGAAGCAACATTATTTTTTGATGGCTTTAGTTTTATTTAACGATAATAACCCTGGACTCGCCTCTCTCTCTCATAAGGATGGAAAGGATGGAGTGGTCAAAGAGGTTTACCCTGGAGACAGTGTTCACAGTCTGCTTAGCATCCTTGATGTCATCACAGTGAGTCACACCCACAATTCCATTCTCTGTGCGCTCATGCTGTTTAACAGCACAGGAAACCCAATTACTTAAGACAATGTTACGCAACATTTGTTTGCTTCTCATTATCTTTTCCTTTTCTCTGTTCCCATTCCTTATCCTGTACTTGTTCCTGTATTTTGTTCTCTTTCCTGTTTCTGTTTCTTCCACTTTTTCTTCCCTTTTCTTAGAAAATCCCCCGTAAGAAGGTCAAGTAGCAATTTTTGTGAAAACGCTCACAGGAAATTACATATTCTGGATATTATGAATAATTCACAGGTTTGAACGTTTGTGTATTTCAGGGGCACCAGAGACCATATAAAACTGTCTCAGCGAGAGCAGCAGAAGTGTCCACTGTCCTCAGACTGCCTGTCGATGCCTTTCTGTCCATCTTTGAGAAATACCCAGAGAGCCTTGTGCGGGTGGTTCAGGTCGGGAATTTTTAAATTGCTCAGAAGATTCTGTTGTTGCCTGTAAGGACACTGCACATAATTGAGAATATGTTTCCTGTTGTGTCCTCTCTGCAGATCATCATGGTCCGTCTTCAGAGGGTGACTGTTCTGGCCCTGCACAACTATCTGGGGCTCACCAACGAACTCTTCAGCCATGTGAGTGAACACACGTCTACACTCAATGCACACTCGATTTCTTTCTTATGATTGGTTGCTAGCACACACAAATTATAGTAGTTTTTATTTTATATTTTATACTATCCAAAATATTTACTATTTCCTTTCTGTCAATCTTCTCTTAGGACATGCAGGCTCGTCCCTCTCCTGTCTCTCCTCATCCAACACGCTCCAGTCCGGTACGACACAGCAAACGCTTTGGCAGTCTCACCGTTCCTGATAAACATCGTGAGGCCGCTGTTCAAAGTGCTTCTGGTGAGGCATAATATCATTATATCTGTTTATTTACTAGACGCCTCAAGTTGTTTATGTTGAGAGATGTTAGATTTTTGTTTAACAGTGAGTGTCTGCAGGTGGGGATCATGGGAAGGATGGTGGCACAACACCGACCCTCAGTAGGACCATATCCATGCCTGTAGACATTGCAGGTAGGTGCATACACTACTATTCAAATGTTTGGGGTCAGTAAGATTTTTGTTTTTTTTGAACAAATTAATAATTTTATTCAGCAAGGATGCATTCAATTTATCAAAAGCTTCAAATAAATGCTATTCTTTTTAACTATCTATTCATCAAAGAATCCTGAAAAAATATATCCATTTTCACAAAAAATGCATATTAGAATGATTTCAGAAGGATTGTGTGACCCTGAAGATTGCTTCAAGGCTGCTGAAAATTCAGCTTTGAGATTACAAGAAAAACAAATATATTAGAATAGAAAACAGTTATTTTAATTTGTAATAATATCTCACAGTATTACTGTTGTTACTGTTTTTTTAAATCAAATAAATGCAGCCTTGGTGAGCATAAGAGACTTCTTGTAAAAACCTACGGAAATCAAACAGAACCTAAATTTTAGAACAGTAGTGTACATTATAATATTATTAGAATGTGTACAATATATATTATACATAATATTATAGAATTTATACAATGTGTATATATATAAAACATAATTTATGCAATATAGAAATGTATGATGTATCATGCTTATGTTGGTGTCATGTTGTGATGATATTGCTGAACATGTTGTACAGGAATTCAGAAGAGTCTGCGTTCAGATTTCGACATGGCTTATGAGAGAGGCCGTATCTCTGTGTCTGCTGAGGATGGAGAGGAAAATCTGCTGAGGAAAGCTCCACCTGCTTTCACACGAGTGAGTTTTTACATACTAACATATTTTATATTACAGTAATTAAGAGTCTAACGAGAACAATCGTTAATAAGAATAAAAAAAAGACCTTTTGGTTTTACACTGAAATATGACGCACACAAAAAGTACCGAATCACGCCGCCTTTAAGTCTAAAGACATCGTGCTTGTTTTCTGTGACACAGGAGCAGCGGGAGAGGAAGGTGATAGTGGATGAGGTTCCTTCAAGTGTGTATTTGTATCCTGAGGAGGAGTCGGGAATGGAGAACATTTTTAGTCCATTTCAAGGACGACCTAATGCTACACTGTTCGAGGAGGCCCAGAAAGAGATTCTCAAACTCATGAAGATTGAGGTATCTTTCTGTATTTATGTGCTACAGTTAATTAAACCAAAGTTCATCGTCGCAGTTTCACATGCACTTTAGTTCTCCTCTGATTTCTGACGGTCACACCTGTCTCTCTTTTGCTGGACTGGAGTGATGCCCTTTCCTCATATGCCCTCTTTCATCATCAGGACCCTGCGCTGCTGAATGGGAGGGTGACGTTTCATCACGCTAAAGCTGGATCTGTGTTAGCGAGACAGGGAGACCAGGTGCTCATTCTCATTTCTTTTCTTCTGCCCAATTTAGTTGGCAAACCTTAGATCTCTTATACTGAAGAAACAAATATTGTAATCTTTGTAACACGGTTTTTCCCTCTTCTTTTCTATAGGATGTGAGTCTGCATTTCGTCCTGTCTGGTTGTCTTCATGTCTTTCAGAAGATGATTGACAAGCAGGAAGCAGTGTGTTTGTTTGTGACCCAGCCGGGTGAGATGGTTGGACAACTGGCTGTACTAACAGGAGAGCCGCTCATCTTCACCATCAAAGCTGAGCGTGATTGTACCTTCCTCAAGATCTCCAAATCTGACTTCTATGAGTGAGTGTTTCCATACAGTCCTACAGCTGATTTCACACAGACTCTCAAACTTTCAGTCTTTTGCAAATTTCACAGAAAAACTAAGAACAAATCTACATTAGTAGATAGCGGAGTCATATTGTCTGTGATCGTGCTGCCCCCTGTAGGATCATGCGTGAGCAGCCAAGTGTAGTTCTCAGTGCAGCTCACACCGTGGCTATCCGCATGTCCCCGTTTGTACGGCAGATGGATTTTGCCATTGACTGGATGGCTGTTGAAGCCGGGCGGGCCCTGTACAGGTACCATAACTCTCTCACATAAAATGTTTATTTATTTATTTATTTTTTATTCAGTTCATTGTAACATTTTCTTTAGCTGAAAGCATTCACAGGTAATAGTTCAAATATAACTTTGAATAAATGAGAATGTTGTTTGGATAATTAATTTAGATAAATCTTAAGAAATATTATTTTTATATATACTTGAAGTATATTTTATTTTTCTACACTAGTGTTCAAATGTTTGGGTTTGCAGTAAAATTTTAAAAAATATATTTTCTAAAATAAGTCTCTTATGCTGCATTTATATAATAAAAATACAGTAAAATAGTACACTTAAAATTTTAAAATAACTCTTTTCTATTGAAATATATTTTAAAAATGTAATTTATTCCTTATTACAAAGCTGAATTTGGGATTCTTTGATGAATAGAACAATTATTTGAAATCTAAATCTTTTTGTAACAATGTAAAAATCTTTGCAGTGTCATCAGTTAAAAGTGTCCCTTTTGAATAAATGTATTAATTTCTTTCAAAAAAATATTGATACATGTTCAGTCAATATGCAAGTAATTAATATCATTACATTTGTTGTGCTCCATAGGCAAGATGATCAGTCCGACTGTACCTATATTGTGCTGAATGGACGACTGCGTTCTGTCATCCGAAAAGCGAATGGCAAGAAGGAGCTGGTTGGAGAGTACGGCAGAGGAGACCTCATTGGTGTTGTGAGTCTAAAGCTCTGGAATGAAGGCCAAAGGGTCTAAACTAATCTCAACTTTTTTTAGGATCGCTGAACTGTTTATCTTTCTCTCAGGTGGAGGCTTTGACTCGGCAGCCTCGTGCCACAACAGTCCATGCAGTCAGAGACACTGAGCTGGTGAAGCTTCCAGAAGGAACGCTCAACAACATTAAGAGAAGATACCCGCAGGTGGTGACACGCTTGATCCATCTGCTGGGGCAGAAGATTCTGGGGAACCTCCAACAGCCCCGTGGACCTTTCTCAAGTATGTCGAGAAACCAAACATTAATCATTCACATCGCATTCAATGCTTCAGTAAAGTCCGTCTTGTTAGAAGAGACATCATCTTAGGAACAAAGAATAGGACGCTGAGTCTTTTCTATGTGTTTAATCAAAGAAAGAGTAAAGCAGTGAATCCTCTCTCTAGGCTCCGCTCTGGGTCTGCCAAGCGTGGCGTCGAGTCCGGACGTCACTAACCCAGCCAGTAATCTCTCCACTGTGGCCGTGCTTCCTGTTTGTGATGAGGTGTCAACCAATGCCTTCAATTTGGAGCTCAGCCATGCCCTCAGCGCCATAGGTACACTTAAGCAGTGATTGACAATTAAAGCCCATGATCTAGACCAGGGTTCCTCAAATCTTACCCTGGAGGTCCAATCCACTGCAGAGTTTAGCTCCAACCCTGATCAAACTCACCTTTCTGTGATTTTCTAATGATCTTGAAGACATTGATTAGCATGTTCAGGTGTGTTTGATTAGGGTTGGAGCTAAACTCTGCAGGAAAGTGGATCTCGAGGTCCAGATTTGAGGAGCCCTGATCTAGACGCATAATCTAACACACATTCATTCTTCAATCAGGACCAACCCTGCTGCTAACCAGTGAAATTATCAGAGAAAGACTTGGAGCTTCTGCTCTGGACAGGTAGGCCTATAAATGAGATCACAACAACAATACATAGTTATCGCATTGATTTTTAAAACTGCAATCTGAAACGCTTGTTTTTCTCTAGCATTCATGAGTACAGGTTATCAGGTTGGTTGGCTCAGCAGGAGGACATTAATCGTATAGTGCTGTATCAGACGGACAGCAGTATGACTCCATGGACTCAACGCTGTATCCGACAAGCTGACTGTATCCTCATTGTGGGGCTTGGAGACCAGGAACCTGCACTGGGAGAGGTATTTGTTTCAGGGTAGTGTTGTTTCTGTCCACACTCATGTGAAATGTGTGAGGTGGATCGAAGTGATTGAAGATCAGAGCTGAAACCCCACACGGAGAGATTAAAAATTTTTTACTTTTCACCTTAAGCAAGGCACAACTTTAGGTTAGCAATTATAAATTATGTTAATGCATATGAATTGATTTTGAAAAGTGGATTTTTATATCGTGAATCACTTTAAAGAATTGATTTAAAATGCTGAAAATTGAGTGACTCAGAAAAACTCATGGAAATCTTTTAAGCATAAATTGTTTTCAGCACATTGTACACTTTGTTATATTCCAAGTAGACTGTATGTACATGTATTTAAAGTAGGGTGGTAAGTGTTAATTTTTTGGAAAAAATTTAGATTTATACATCAATAAATAAGCTTTCCACTGATGTATGGTTTGTTAGGATCGGACAATATTTGGCTGAGATACAACTATTTGAAAATCTGGAATCTGAGGGTGCAAAAAAATCAAAATATTGAGAAAATCGCCTTTAAAGTTGTCCAAATTAAGTTCTTAGCAATGCATATTACATAAGTTTTTATACATTTACGGTAAGAAATTTACAAAATATCTTCATGGAACATGATCTTTACTTAATATCCTGATGATTTTTGGCATAAAAGATAATAATTTTGACCCATATAATGTATTTTTGGCTATTGCTACAAATATACCCCAGCGACTTAAGACTGGTTTTGTGGTCCAGGGTCACATTTATATGTAAAAATGGCCCATATGGTGGTCACCCTAATTTAATTAGTGTTTAATTTCAAGTTGCTTGGTGCAATAAGCATCTTAAGTAGTTTGTATTTTTGTACCTAAGACGCATTAGAAGTAGTTACGTAATCCTGTGAATGTACTTAAAAAAAATACAGAATCAAATTGAATGGAGTTAAAACGAATCTCATTGTGAATCAGATCAAATCAAAATCATTCCTGAAATTAAGAACTTCTCAATTCACTGTCTGTCCAAAGATTCACACCCCTAGCGGTTCGAATAACTTCAGATGGAGCTGATCCAATCACAATTCTGATTCAAACTTAATAGTAAAGAATTCTGTTTTGATTCTCCCATGTTCTTACCTTCTCAGTTGGAGCAGATGCTGGAGAACACAGCGGTACGGGCCCTGAAGCAGTTAATTCTGCTGCATCGTGAGGATGGGCCGGGTCCGTCGAGGACCGTTGAATGGCTGAACATGCGAAGCTGGTGCTCTGGACACCTTCACCTAAAGTGCCCTCGTAGAGTTTTCTCACGAAGAAGCCCCTCCAAACTGGTAACATGTAGCTTTCTGTTGATCCAAAGAACAAAGATTGTTAGTAACCCTCGTGTTTGATAAGGGATGTGTGGTTGTTGCCTTAAACAGCGAGAGGTATATGAAAAGGTTTTCGAGAAGACTGCAGATAGACACAGTGATTTCTCACGGCTGGCCAGAGTACTCACAGGAAACAGCATAGCACTTGTGCTGGGCGGAGGCGGAGCCAGGTCAGTGATTACAGTCGTAATACCAGAGATGGTCTTATTATTGGGAGATAATATGATCTGCAGCTCTACCTTTGTCTCCTTCCCTGCAGGATTGCGCGTAACAAATTTAATGTTTTTTTGCTAACCTTGGAGGCTTGCCTTAATGTGGCTTTTGTTAAACTACAGTTCACAATCACACTTTTAAAACTGGCTAAAGGGATTTTTTTTCAATTCACTTATTCTCAGATGTGTCTGTAGTATTTTAGTCTTATTTATATACAGTTTATATTTTTTTCAATACTTTGAATTTTCTTTTATTTTTAGCTATTTTTAGTGTTTTAGTGTTTTAAGTTGTTTTTTTTAAATAAATTTTAGTTTGAGTTCAGATTTAGTTTTTATTTATCCAGTTAGTAATTTTAGTGTTTTTTTAAACATACTTCAGTAAGTTGCTAAGGCAACATTTCTAATTTTTGTGTAGTTTGAGTTTTGATCTAATATGTGACCCTGGACCACAAAACCAGTCTTAAGTCGCTGGGGTATATTTGTAGCAATAGCCAAAAATACATTGTATGGGTCAAAATTATCCATTTTCCTTTTATGCCAAAAATCATTAGGATATTAAGTAAAGATCACGTTCCATGAAGATATTTTGTCAATTTCCTACTGTAAATATATTAAAACTTAATTTTTGATTAGTAATATGCATTGCTAAGAACTTCATTTGGACAGCTTTAAATGCAATTTTATCAGTATTTTGATTTTTTTGCACCCAATTTTTTTCAAATAGTTGTATCCTAACAAACCATACATCAATGGAAAGCTTATTTATTCAGCTTTCAGATGATGTATTAATCTCAATTTCGAAAATTTACACTTATGACTGGGTTTGTAGTCCAGGGTCACATATTTGTTTTATTTTATTTTTGTTTTTAAAAGTTCTAGTTAAAAATAATAACCCTGGTCTTTGTAAATGGTCAACATGATGTTCGATCTTGAAGGGGCTGCTCTCATGTTGGTGTAATCAAAGCCATGGAGGAAGCAGGAATTCCCATCGACATAGTGGGAGGAACTTCCATTGGCTCATTCATTGGTGCTCTGTATGCAGAGGAGAGAAGTGCTGTTAGGGTCAAGCAGAGGGCGAGAGAGTGGTCCAAGGTAATGTGACTCTATCCATTAACTGACACCCTTTACCTTGCTTTGAGCAATCAAATAAGATAAAAGATGTTTAGTTATTAATCACTGAAATTTAATTTCGTATCTCTTTTGCCTTCAGGCAATGAACTCTGTATTCAAAACAGTACTGGATCTTACTTATCCAATCACATCCATGTTTTCTGGCTCTGCCTTCAACACCAGCATCTCCAAAGTCTTTGAGGACAAACAAATCGAGGTAGGAAGTCACCAAAACTCTTTTGGAGGTGCACTTATTTCAGAAATCTAACCTAGTGCTCCTAAAAGATGCATTTTATCAGTTTTAATTGATCTGTATTACTACTTTATTTAACTGTTTTAATCTTCATAATAGTTAATGTAAATAGGAAGGGTGATTATCATATGTATGACACCATCTCGTGTTTTTCCTGCTTGTATTTGTAGGACTTGTGGCTGCCTTACTTTAACGTGACCACAGACATCACAGCTTCTGCTATGCGTGTTCATAAAGATGGTGAGTGATGACTGAACTTTGTCCTCTTAATGTGGGGTTCCTCAAGGTTCCATGTTAGGGGCATTTGACTTCTGGAATATACATATTTTTGGAATTATTAATAATTAAATACTTAATTTTGGTAAATGTCGTTGTTAATAACTGATATAAAAATAACACAAAAAAAAAAACGTTTACAGCAGTGATCGTTTGAATGCTATTAAAAATGAACATCGGTTCTTAAATGATAGATATTTGGGATGTTCAAGTTGTTTGGGGTTTGGTTATTATATATGTTCTCAATTTGTAGCGATCGAGAACGAGAAGCTAATGTTGCATGTGAGTTGAGCAATTTGCTGAAAAGTCTGAAATAACCGATGGCTTCTGAGAGAGATCTAGAAAATGGCCATTTCATTAATGCCTGTTAACTCGCATGAAATTGAGATCTTACTGAAGTGATTATTTCCTTAACTCTGTTTGTCAAATGCATGAATACACTTTGGGATTGACCAGTGGCATATCATGCATCTCTGAATTCTGGGTTTGGTCCCCAAATTCAGTTGAATGTATATCTGTTTCCTTATTAAAACAAGTTCATTCACACTGGCTAAATCAATGAATGATTATGTTTAAAACACTGACTACAGTTTAATGCTGAAAAATGCTGGACTTGGGGACCTTGTAATGGTCATGTGTTCACCTGTGTTTTCCTAGATGGATTATGGAATTGAATTTGCATGTCTCACTAACTGCAAGGACAAAGCTTGTATCTGTTTTCTTTCCCACTATGTTTCTCTCCCCTTTTTGTCAAAGTTTCTCTCTTCCTTCTGTCCTACCCTCTGTCCTAACCTGCTTTTGTGTCATAGAAAAGAGTAAGCTCTCATTCAATGTTGTCCTTTTCACACATCTTTACTCACCATTTTCTTTCTGTTATATTCTAAATGCCCATCATTTCAAGTATACACTATTAGTTGTGGTAGAAGGTAAAACCCCTCTTAGTGGTGTCTGTAGGATCCAGAATGCATCATCCATTTGCTTCCCCCTGCCCTCTTAATGCCGTTTCCTCTTCATTCTGCTGTTGCAGCATTGCTTATTCTCACACTGACTGCACAAATAAGACATAACAGGTCCAAAGACTTTACTGCAGCTTACAGTATGCCTTCACTCAGCTATGGATATTGGTCAGGTTGTGCTAATGTGTTATAATGTCTTCTTACATTCAAACAGTTTCACAATGCGAGAGTAACAAGTTCAAAGTCATTTCACTGATTTTCATTCAATAGTAGTTAAATGTGCGTTAGGCAATATGGCCAGAATGTTGTAAGTCTCATTACTAAATAAGAGACGTTTGTGAGCTACAAGATCTATTGCTTTGTCAATGGATAGTGCACATATTCTGGGTTTTTTCCCCCAGCAACTTTAAATGCATCTCATTTGCAAGTTTGTGGTCAGTAAGATTTTTATTTATTTATTTATTTTTGTTCACCAGGCAGCATTCATTTGTCAAAAACAGTAGTATTATAAAATATTATTACAATTTAATAATATTCCTATTTTATTATATGTCTGTGTATATATCTATTTTAATATATAATTTTTTTCTGTATACGTTGTCAAATATTTTTTTGAATTGATATGACGAATTGGTACTTAAGAAACAATTCTTCTTTTTTTATTAGTTTAATGCTTTGATGAACAAAGTTTGAAAGCGTTTTTAAAAATGAAATTTTTTGTAACATCATAAATGTCTTTACTGTCATGTGACCTTGTTGGAAGTATTATTTTGAATAATATTTAAATCCTATTATTTTATTTTTAATCTGTGATATTCAAATCTTAAAACTTATTGAAATTTCATAGTAAAATATATATATATATTTTTTTTCTCCCCCACTAGAAGCATAAATCACACTGTTGTAGTTTTGTCAGAGAAGATGCTGTGGTCAACGTGCTCTTGTCATTATTGTGTGCTATAACACTTAACAGCCTGCAGATCTCTCAATCTCACCCTCTTTGGTCCTTCCACCTCCCCTGCTTCCTTCCCTAACCTGTTTATTTGTCCATTATGGCATAGACTGTCATCGCTAATAAATGCAGTTTAGATTCATATATTCAGCATTCATCCTAGGGATGCATCGATCCGATACTCAGTATCGGTATCGGCTCCGATACGGTCATTTTCTGTGGATCAGGTATCGATCAGACGAGACGGATCCAAATCCGATATTGTGCGTATACTATTCTGTGTTATTGTTGAGCCCCACGAAAGGCACAAAAACATTATGAAGCACTATAAAGTTTTCGTGCAATATATTTCAAGTGTTCTAAAGCTGTTGCATAGTTTAATCTGAGGTACAGATGAATATTTAAGTCGTTAAATTCAAGTTCAGGTAAACTCTTCTCCCCGCTGCGGCTGTCTGTCATCCTCCATTCAGCGTTCAAACTGTGTGTTGCGTTCGGTTACTACAGTCAACCAGGGGCGGTTCTAGACCACAGTAACTGAGGGGGGCCAGACAGGGGCCACTTGTGCTTTTAGGGGGCACAATTTTAAAATTCATCCTAACCTACTTTAAGTATTATTCATTCAGTCATTTTTCACCATGTCATGTATCATTGCAATCTCTAGAAGTAATCTATAACAATTTCAACTAAAATTAATATTTCATCATATTTCATTTATTTTGACAAATAATATTGTATGTCAGGGGCATCATTTTTGAGGGGGCACGAGTGAGGAGGGGGCTCTCATGCTTGTCATATGACACACAGCTGCCACAATACCACTGTATAACTAATATAGGCTTATGTATTTTTTTTTTATTATTATTCGAAATATTCCCAAAATATATCATGAAATATCTCGATTCTCAAATATGTGTAAGTAAATGCATTTTGCACCTTTATAGATTGTTAGTTGATCTATAATGGGCGAAGTAGCCTAATACTGTAATATTAACTTTGCATAAAAATCCTTCTTTTTACTTTTTACTTAAGTACCAGATGTCATACCATAAAATGAGTATCATACCATAAACATATAATACGACTGACTTTGTATTTTATGTGGATTTAATAAAAACATTGTAAGTTACTAATTAGCCCATAGCACTTTCATTGTACAGGAAGAGCAAAGAACGTTTACATTATCAAAGAACATTTTCACTTCAGTCCAGTGAGTTCAAGCACTCTCAAAAACTCCCATAATAATCTCTAAAGCTGTTTACACTGTGAAATTAATACATCTTCACTTTGTTGTTTCTGAGGAGAGAATTCAGTCGGCGAGCGCGCACGGTGACGAAATAGCGGAGCTTCGGCGATGACTCATCTGAACGCTTCTGATTGGTCCTTGCATTCATAAACGCAGCAGAATCGTGTGTGATTGGTTATAATGCGCAGCGCTTTAAAAACGTGCGTCTCTGGCTCTGTGCCAGCCAGCGAACGCAGATTTGAATTTAACAGCTGTTTTTCTTTTTATATAGTTTACAGGACAAACTGCGCATTTCACCAAAAATTGTTTTATATCATTCCAAATTTAGGGGGGCCAAAAATGATATAAAACCATGATTTTTCTAGGGTATCTTTTGCTGCTAAACTATCCACTAACCTAGTTTATAATAGTATTTTTGTAATAGATTATGATTATATATTTTTTCATTTGTTATTTTTCATTAAAATGAAGTTATCTATATGTAGTAGATTGTGTTTAACACACAAAAGAGTGACGATCAGGTCAACACACAGAAGAACAGAAATTCTACATCGATTTAAAAACAAAAAAAACTGCGCTGGTATCGGATTGGATCGGATCGGTTCTGAAAAAATGGTATCGTTGCATCCCTAATTCTTTCCCTCTTTGTCTAGGTAAACAAGCTGTTGATTGTAGTTTCTCTCATTTCTAAATGTCAAATACCATCAAGTTTTGTTTTTTCGTTGTTTATGTTGAATGGAATAATGTAGTCTGATTGGCAAAGCCAGATCTCAGCATGATGTCCATGAAACTGCGGAGAACTACAGTCAGAGAATTTTGAGTCCCTTTCTCATTCTCACTCATCTGTTTCCTGTTGTATACTGTCCCTCCCTCCTCTGTCTCTCTCCACGTCTTGTCCAGTTTTGATTTACTCTCCATCTTCATTTTGCCAGGCTGTGTTTGGCGCTATGTTAGAGCCAGTGCCTCCTATACCCCTTATCTGCCTCCTCTCTGCGACCCCAAGGACGGCCACCTCCTCGTGGATGGTTGCTATGTTAACAATGTCCCAGGTCAGGATTCTGCCCCCTTTTCACCAAAGCCTTCTAGAAACCTAAAGGAGGTTTATAAAAACCTGCTACACCAGTATCCCTGCGACAACCAACCACTCAGTTACCCTTTGCTTTTTATTGTCTCTTGTCCTGTTTAAAACAAATTAACCCCCTGCTTTCATTGGGAACCCATGGCTTGGAAGGAACCCAGGATAGTATTCAGTGAGAGAAAGAATAGAGGAGAGAGACTGTGCTTTCATAACCAAGATAAACATTACATTCAGCTGAATCTGATGAAAAACATGTCCAGGTTTCATTCCATCCCAAAATCAAAAAAGGAAAGAAATTAGATTTTGCATTAATAAAATAAAGCCTAGATGTTTTTTTTTTTTTTTTTTTTTTATAGTGTGGTTATTTTTTATGGCAATTAAGCACAATTATTCCCCATATTCTCAATACCGTAATGTGTCCGGATGTATATAATTGTTTTTTTATGCTTAATTGCCATGAGAGGCTTAATGGAAGTAGCATAGGCTTCATTTTCTTGTTGCAATTTCTTTTTTAGGGTGAAATGTGACTCAGTCATGTTCTTTATCAGTTTTGTAAGATTCAGCCATTTACCCTCAGGACCACTAGGTGCACAATTTACATTCAGTTTTTCTATTCACACCCATTCTTCCCTGTTTGGCTCTTTTGTAAAGAACACTTTATGCACACATAGAGTCCAGTCATTGATTTCAAATCACCTGATGCTCAGTTTCCCTTTCCTTGTGCATTAGTGTAGAATTTAGCCGTTGTGTGGTTACAAATATGTGCATATACATTACATTATGTGCATATGTGCATTATTACAACGGCAGTACATGTAACAGTTCTGTCTGTTACTTTTGACTTTGTAATATGATGTTTCATTAGCATTTTAAATTTGATTAATCAACAGTAGGCTTTCGGAAAATAAGGCATTGATATGTTTAGTGATTTTTGCTGTTGTTGTCATTTACTGAGATGTGTTTTAATAAGGCCTCTGTGTATGGTTGGTGAATATTGTTTAGCAGGCTAGTGTCAGTTGCTCTAGTTAAACCGCATATGCTGATTTGCATGAAGCTATGAACAACACTGATGCTGTGATGTGACTTTCGGTATCGATAAAGTAAATGATGGCTGCTGATGCTTCTCTATATTTACGTTTTTGTTTTGCTGTTCAAGCTGAAGTATTTTCCCCATGCGCTGTTCACATCACATGCACTCTTCCCATCTACCTTGATTGTGGCTGTCACAAGCACACCATACACTCTGTGTGCATGCTGTTGCATGTTTATCTATTGTAGGCCATTATTCTTCATGTATGCAATATTTATAAGGATAAGAGTCACTGGGAGGTGTTGTTCTGGATCCTACAGCACACATTTTTAAACAGGCTCACAGACAGATCTTTTTATGTATAAGTGGGCACCATTTTTGCTTTAAATCAGTAGCTCACCCCAAAATTACAAATCTGTTATTATCCGCTTTATTAAACATGAGGGTAAGTAAACAGAGTGCTGCAGTGATGACATTTTTTGTAGGCCAACCCACATGTAAGCATCACCCCTGGATCAGTCAACAATAACAACAACAAAAAAACAGGATTTTATTATTCATACATTTTATTCATCACAATAATCATCGCAAATGAACACAGTGTATAATTTTTGAAGCCTAAATACAATCGCCAGAAGTGTAAACAAACTACACCACAGTCGCATAACTTCAAAGTTACCATCATTAAGCTTCCTGATTAAAAAAAATTTGGATATTTTTCAAGACCATGATTATAAATGGTGAAAGTTAACTGTTAGTGTTGTCAAACGATTAATCGCGATTAATCACAGTCAAAATAAAAGTTTCTGTTTACATAATATATGTGACCCTGGACCACAAAACCAGTCTTAAGTCGCTGGGGTATATTTGTAGCAATAGCCAACAATACATTGTATGGGTCAAAATTATCAATTTTTCTTTTATGCCAAAAATCATTAGGATATTAAGTAAAGATCATGTTCCATGAAGATATTTTGTAAATTTTTTACCGTAAATGTATCAACTTCATTTTTGGTTAGTAATATGCATTGCTAAGAACTTAATTTGGACAACTTTAAAGGCGATTTTTCTCACACCCTGATTCCAGATTTTCAATTGACACTTAAGACTGGTTTTGATGACCAGGGTCACATATGTATGTGTACTGTTTATTTATTATGTAAATATAAATACAAACACATGCATATATTTAAGAAAAATGTATGTTTATATATTAAATATATTTATATATAATAATATAAAATATAATAATATGAATGTGTAAATATTTTCAAAATATATACTGTATGTGTGTGTATTTATAATTACATAATTATAAACTGTAATAATACAGTACACACATATTATGTAAAAAAAACTTTTATTTTGGATGCAATTAATCGTTTGACAGCACTAGAATAGATAAGTTTTCCTGTTCGGTGCGATGATGTTTATTGTCCCAGTTAACTTTAACAGTCACATTTAGCCAAGCATAACATTTTAGTCACATTTAAGACAAGTAAAAGCTTTTTAAAAACCACAAGATGGTTAGTCTTGGGGGTAATACATTACAAGTAGTGTGAGTTACGTAATTACTTTTATGAAGTAACTAGTAAAGTAATGCGTTACTTTTAAATTTACAAGAAAATATCAGTTACTTTTTCAAATAAGGAACACCAGTTACTTTGTTTTCCGATTTATTCACCGACAGCTCTTCTGTCCCCATGTTAAGGGAAATCAGTGCAGAGGTGTTTCCTTCAGCCTGAGGCGTATTCATTTCACTTTTGGTGTGATAGAGCCTTTACAGTTGCCAAAAATACACCTTTTGCCCAGCTCAGGAGACAAAAAGTAATTCAAAAGTAACGCAATGCATAAAAAGTAACTAGGATGATGGAACTGAAAGTGCTAAAATGCTACTTCATTTTGGGGTTTCAGCCTACACTAATAATGCACCATGTTTGCAGCACTCTATTATGACAGAATGTTGAGTTTTGGGGGAACTATCACTTTAAGAGTGCCACATGCTGAATGCACCTGCCTCTCTGGATTTTTCTCTCTCCTTCCAACCCATGCCACTGTCATGCCTCTCCTGACACCTGATGGTCCAGTGGAGTACTGCAGGCCAGGACAGGCTGGCAGTGCCCAATATGTTCACTGACTGTTTTTCAACTCTGTCTCCCCTCTGCCTGAAAAATACATCATACTGATTTATAATGATGTATTTAAGTGAATGAACAGTAAGAATATTAGCACAATTTGTATCTTTTGCATAACAGAAAAAGGATCCATGATCATTTGAAATTTTTTGATTGAAAAAAGCCAGTGGGACAGGGTTGGAAGATAAGTCAGCCTTACCTCATGTGTGTTTACTCAACCTCTGTCAAGGTCGGGTTCACTGAATGAGGTAGGCCAAACTAAACCACCGCACACCGTCCTTGGGGTGACAGTCACTGTATCTCCCTGCTGGTCTGTGCGCTACTAACCAAAACTGTGACTTCAGGGTCACCTCCAAACTCTGCTGAGGCGTTACGTTGACGTACTTTAGAGGTTATTAAGAGGTTATTGTCCCCTCCTGGTGTGGTAGGCTCCCTGTGGCGCTATGTCAGGGCGAGCATGACCCTTTCCGGGTACCTGCCACCCCTCTGCGACCCTAAAGATGGAAACCTGCTCATGGATGGAGGATACATCAACAACCTGCCAGGCAAGTACGGCCCAGAGCAACTCCTCAGAGAGAGGGCTGCTGGGCCAGAAACACAATCTGGTTTGGTCAATCACTTAATTTTTGGTTTTAAAGAGCTTACATGGCTCTGAGTAAGTATACTGTGATTTTCTTCATCATTTTGAGGGTAGAATGAGTGGTTTTGCTTTATCCATTTGATCTCAGAATGTGTCTCTATTTTAATGTGTTAGTTAGTCAATTTGGCATCTTGGAGATTTCCAGCACATTTTAAATTCATTTCGAACGTTCACTCATTTCTGGTGTTTATCAGATTGGTTTATGATTTGTACAGAGACAAATGGATAAAGTTCTGCAGGGATTGGGTGGTGTGGACAAAGATGCTCTGTTGTTTGACCTCTTGTCCTCATCAGCCTTAAAAACATGAAATTTTATCAGATTGTAAATATTAATCATTGCAAGCTGCTGTTGTTGTTGTCTGGTGTACGGTTGGTCTTAAATTGTGATTATAAATATGCTGTATCTCTTCTTTACAATATAGGAAAGTGTGATTCAATGTAGTCAAATTTTAAATAATGAAAAATACATTCCAAAAAAACATATCACCAGACAGCAATAGCATAATGTCCCTCAGTTTGCAGTGCAACATATTGGGCAGAAAGATATAGTTCACGTAGTTCAGATGTTGCATTTCAACTGGGAACATCTTAATTCAGGGGGAAAAGACAAGATTTTGAAGATTACATTCCATGTTATAATTTGATTTAACAATTTAATTAATTAGTTCATCAAGCAGTTTGCACTGCTAAAGACACAATTATTTCTTGCATTGAAATCATCTGTGTTATTGCCAGAGCTGGGTAGAGTACTTACAAATTGCAATCCGTTACTGATTTCAAATTACATGACAAAAACTGTAGTCAGTAAAGTAATCCATTACATTACACGACACATTTTAGGTAGTATAATCAAGACTACTTTTGGATTACTTTTAGATTACTTTTAACCTAACTCGTTCATCACATCTATTTAAATAGGATTTGTATTTATATTATGTCAAGGTTTGCCAAACTGGGGTTCTTTTACGAACCGCAGGGTGTTTCAGAGTTTGAGCAGTCATGCTAATAAGCAACTAGTACATAGTGACATTGTCCCTATACTAAAGTGTTACGATTTAGGTCAAAGAGGTTCAGATGACAAAAAGGTTTGTGGATACCTGCATTACATATAAATAAGAAATAACACGAATTTGTGCATTTTAATGTGTTTGAAAGATTTTAAAATGTAATTTAAACTAATTACAAGTACTTAATTTTTGTAATCTGATTACGTAATCCAGATTACATGTAATCAATTACTACCCAGCTCTGGTTATTGCCTGTAAAGCAGATTGGATGTTAAAATTCCAGGGAATAGTTCTTAACTCCTTTTTTTTTTTTTTTTTTTGGTAATGCATCAATTTTTAAGCCTACATTGTTAGGTTTTAATTGCGTCTTGTCTTGTCATCATTGAATATAATTGTCTTTTTCCATCCTTTGTTTTTACTCATCACCTGCAAGGCTGTTTTACCTCAATTCTCAGCAAATGTTTTAAGAATCTACTTAATTCTAAAATTTTCATTCTTACTTTTAAACATTGATGTTTATTCAATTATATTACTGATGAAAATGGCAGCTTTTCAGTGAGGGGTTTGGTTAAACAGCGTTGATTGGTGATAAATTATTAATTGAAGAATGTTGTCTGAAATATTAACGGTACTTTGATTCTTCCTGCTACCTTGTGGATGTCTGTCTTTGTGTACGTGTGCATTTGTTTGCATTCAACTGGCGCGCTAACGCCTTGCAGCGGACATAGCTCGTAATATGGGCACAAAAACAGTCATCGCCATCGATGTGGGCAGCCAGGATGAGACTGATCTTTGTAACTACGGTGACTGTCTTTCTGGCTGGTGGCTGCTATGGAAACGAATCAACCCGTGGGCGGAGAAAGTGAAGGTGAGTCAATGTTGTGGGATGTTAGAACACTTCTTGTGGAGCCAATGCAGCCGATTCAATTTGAGATCCTCTAATGGAATTAAAATCTTAAGAAAATATTGTACAGTCTATGAAATTGATTGTGCTAGCTCTGAATAAATGGCTTAAAAATGTCCTGTATCTCTCAGGTGCCTGACATGGCTGAAATCCAGTCCCGTTTGGCCTATGTATCTTGTGTACGGCAGCTGGAACTTGTCAAGAAGAGTGCATACTGCGAGTACATTCGGCCACCCATCGACCGCTTTAAGACCATGGACTTTGGGAAATTTGATGAAATCTATGTGAGAACAAAAGCCCACATCTGCAGTAAACAGAGGGGGACAATTAATCTATGTAGTCTTGATACTATAAAATGAAATGAAAATTCTTCCAGATGGTAAATGACCTCTCAAAACTGGTATATTTAAAGTTTTTCTGTTTTCTCTAAGGATGTGGGTTATCAATATGGTAAACTAGTGTTTACTGAGTGGGCTCGTGGGGACATTATTGAAAATTTGCTGAAAGACCATCGCTCAGCGGACTACAATGACAGCAAGAAGACTGATGTGAGTTTAGTATCTCATTAAAACAAGCCACTATTCTATCACCCTTTTGACAATGAATATGAGAATCCTTTGATAAATAAAGTTCACAAAGAACAGTAATTATTTGAAATTGATTTTTTTGTAAAAATGTAAATATCTTTACTGTCACTTTTGATCAATTGAATGCATCCTTGCTGAATGAAAGCATAATTCTTTCTTTCAAAACAAAATTTTACCCCAAACTTTATAGATGAATGAATTTTGAGTAGTTTTTTCTTATTTCATTAAATTGCATATTAAGCTGTTGTGATTGTGTTTTGTTGCTATTTGTTTCAGTCGTGCACGTGTCCTAGCGCAGACTTCACTGATCTAGCTGAAATTGTGTCCAGGATTGAGCCGGTGCAGAGCTACTTAGGAGCTGATGGTCAGTTACTCAAAACAAAAACAAAAAATACTTCTTTACTAATTTACCCCATTACATGTATTTGAAGATTTAGCTTCTGAAATTTATGACAGAATTGACAAGGTATTTAAATTTACAACATTGGCCAGCAGAGTTGGTATTATATCATGTACTTGTGCTTAACTGATGTTTATGTGTCTAGCAGAGGAGTCTGACTATGCGACGGAGTATGAAGAGGACGGGATGGACACAGTGAGAGAGGAGGAGGGGGAGGGTGAGGAAGAGGAAGAGGAGGAGGCCGAAGACCCTGAGGACCAGTCTCCTGGAGAATGGGGACCAAATGGGATCTTCACATCAGTAAGTGTACACACACACAACCTTTTATATAGTGAAATTAAAGTCAGGTGACATTAAAAACTAAATCATTTGTGTAGGATGAAGAGAAGACAGTCCGTCAGAGGAAGAACATCACCAGGGACCCCAACTTGGACTTCTCTGGAGTGTCAGATTGCTGAAAAGGGAGTAATGCAGGGTCAAAGGGCACTGGAAAGAGATGCAGAGTCCCACCAGGGACTGAAGAGTGTAAAGACAAATACAGAAGAAAAGACTTCTGAATTAATAAGATTGTTGGAAAGTCACCAAAGATACTGTGATTTAGACCCTGTTACGACTACATTACCCACAACTTGTCACCAAAACTGTGACTCTGTTATGCCTTTGGGATTTTTTTTTTTGGCTCAAGACTCTACAACAACAGGGTCCAAAGTCTGTAGGGGCCCACCAAGGCAGAGGAACCACTCCTTGAGATACTTTGCCACTGAAATTAGGGGCTCTACATCTTTTGAGATGTTTTGGGAGTGGGAAAAGATGTCTACAGTAGCGGCCAGTATACGACTATCCTTAAGTCCTGGTTTCCCCATCTGTTTCCAGATGATACCAGTTCATTAGAGATAGTGTGTGGTGTGGCTGGTTTGTGATTTTAATTTAATTTAATTTTTTTGTGATTTTGTGTGTGTGTGTGTGTGTGTGTGTGTGTGTGTGTATGGCCACATCCTAAACATAAATTGGCAACTCCTCTCATAAGATGCCTTCTAGACTGAAAATGGCTTCCCAAGATGCATTGTTGTAGGTCTGACACTGAGAATAGACTGTATAGGTTTAGAAAGACTTCAAGAGGAAGTGATGCTGCTTAATAGAGACCTATTATTTCCTTTATAATGGTTAGATTGTGATTTGATGGTATTTGATGTAAGGTTGCAACGTATCACTGCAGATTTTTAGTAACACTGTTCCTGTTATCTAATATTATTTTAAAGAGGGTCAACAGAATGGAAAGCTATGTAGGTGGTCAAATGTGGAATGAATTATGATAGGAAAGATCTCAGTGGGAGTAAAAAAAAAAAAAGGATGACCAAATAGTGTAGAATACAGATGGATTGACTCCTGACATGAAAATGTGGACAGATGGATACACTAATGGGGAATGAAATCAAGAATGATGAAAAAAGTAGATTTTTTTTTTTTTAAAAGAGTAGTAGGAAAGAAAAACAGATAAATGTAGGGAGGTAGAGTAAGGTAGGTAAATAATAAAGTAGGGTGTGAAGAGGAAGTGAGAATGATATGCAGTAAGGAAACGAGTAAGCATGGAAGAGAGAGAGGAAGTGAGTGAGGAAGTGATTGCAGTAGTAAGCGAAAAAATGATTGCAGGAGTGAGCGAGAAAGTGGTTGCGGTAGAGAGCGAGGAAGTGGATATGTTAGCGAGTGAGAGCGGTAAGGAGTGGGAGGAAGTAAAGAGTGGTAGAGAGAGAGGGGGAGTGATTGTGGTAGTGAGTGAGAAAATGATAGCGGTAGTGAGCGAGGAAGTGAGAGCTGTAGAAAGGAAGTGGGTCGTGGGTGTGAGCGAGGAAGTGGGTGGAATAGAGTCAGGAAGTGGATATTTTAGAGAGCGAGAGCGGTAAGGAGTGTGAGGAAGTGAAGAGCGGTAGTGATTGTGGAAATGGTTGCAGTAGTGAGTGAGGAAGTGAGATCGGCAGAGAGTGAAAAATAAGTGACAGAGTGAATGAAGAAAGGGAAAGCAGAAGGCTTTCATGAGGAGTATCGTTAATGCCAAAAATATCTTATGTGGAATTGGATGTGTCTGTGTTTGTGTGTGTGTGTGTGTGTGTGTGTGTGTGTGTGTTTTCAGCCTTTAAGAAATGCAGAACTACTTGTGCTTCAGGTAGACGAGGTGGATGCCTTATTTTGTTATTGCACATTCACAAAGCAAAAAACAAAAGAGATGAACAAAAACACCTGTAATATAATCCCATGAAGATGTGGAGAGTTTAAATTGTTATATTGCTGAACGAGTGCCAGGTATGCAGTGTCCAGTACTGGAGCAGATCTTCCTTGCACTCCAAAGCCAAATGTCATCCTTCCCATATTCACCAACCTAAAACCTGTCCAGAATCAATGTATATTATCTCTGAAACCTCACTGAGATGTACAAATCCCTCAACCCTTGATGCTTTTGCTTTGTTTCGGTCTTTTATGCTGAAACGGTTTGTTTTATATGTTTATGAGAACTGAAAGAATTGCCAACTACTATTTAATTTATTTGTGTTACCACTGGCTTTTTAAATAGCTTTTTAAAACACTTTAGAGATTATAGAGAATAACAGTAAGCGGTTTCTTATTTTGCTTGATTAGCATTTTTGCACTGACGATAATGAAGAAAAAATAATGTTGATGTTGTCTTTACTGTCTAATTTAAAAGGTGGCTGAGGTACAGACGGGTCACGTGTGTGACCATTAGAAGCCTCCGAAGTAAATGCTGAATAATGAATAATAAAATCCTATTTAATGCCATGCTGACTAAATTGCTTTTTGAAATGAGGTATTATGTTCCCAAGTGAATATTTATGACAATTTGAAATGTAAAGCAACTTTATCCATGGGACCTAAATAAATCCTATTCTACTACATTCTTTGTCAATATACAGATAATTGTAGATTTAAACCTGACAGGTTTATTCACATCAACACCTGATGAAGGGAATGAAAACTCTCGCTGGGTCATCATTTGGATGCTCTTTTGATGCCTTCCTTCTGCTATTGGTATTAAAGGTTTGTGTGTTTGTGAAAGTTTGAATATAATCAAAATAGTAAACACAATGTAGTAAAACTCGAAAACAATCTTAATTCGTTAACATTAATTTAACATTATTATTAATCTGCATCCCACCTTAACTTAGTCTTCTGCTTCAACCAGTTCTTTGTTCTTTTGCTTTTCTTTCTTGATTTTTAACTGTAGATTACATTTAAGCATCAAATGTTCTTCGAGGCCGTTTTAACCCAGACAGTAACCGTTGGAAACGTTGGCGCCAGTTGCCTTTTTAAACGTGTTTGTGTGAAGAGCTCACGCGGAATAATACAAGAGCCATAAAAGTAGGACCGGTATGTTGTTATTAAATGAAACATCGGAGAACATGGCCACTGTAAGTTAACTAACTCGAACAATGAGTAGGCCTGTATTTAAATTATTAAATATTTCGTTGCACGTTTTAAGTATAGTCCTTATATTAACACTAAACTAAATTTCCTAATTAACGTTATTCCATTCTGACATTACCAGGACCTCAGAGGATAATACAGTATTTTATTAATATTGACTATGAAATAGGCCTACATCTGTACTAAACCAGCAAGCATTTCTCATGCTGTATAGCAAAAAGTAAACTTGACTCGGCCTGTTTTGATTAACAAAATGTTTGGAGAATTTTTAATAATCACTTGCAACCCATTGTGGCAGAAAACGGAGTCGTGTCTGATTGTAGTACATAAAAATAAACCACACAAACACTTTTTTTGTATTTTATTTGTTTTAGGTTTTTGAAAGTTTTTAATTTTTCCCAAAAGAAAAAAAAAATCCTGAGGTATTCACAATATAATGGCATTTCTTTCATTTGAAATGAGGAAACAACAAAAAAGTGGGGAAGGGGGCATTAAAACGATGATAAAACTCTGATGGCTGTCTCTCAATACAATACAACAGGTTGGGATACTTCTGCTCCATATATAATATTAAGATGGTACCCCAAAAAAAGCAAAATAAATAAAAGTAAAAAAAAAAAAAATTCACACAAGACAAGCTACATTATTCGTGCTTGGCTGTTGTAATTGAGTCTCATTTTTAACATACCACATCAAATATCTTAGATGAAATCAAACTAATCCCAAAACGTTAGCAAAAATGTTGCATCATATCTATATTCTATAACTTTCATATATCCATATACCAGAGAACATATAAGGTTGTCTAAATTTGTTGGCACAAAGCATTTCTAATTTTTGCAATATATTTTTCAAGCTGTTGAAATATGCCAACAAATGCTTCTTTTTTACTTGAACAGCACGTCAATGGCCGCACCAAACAGAATTAGCAGGTTTAAACAGTTCTAAACTTCAATAGAATTTGGTGAACTACACGGTTCTAAACTCCATCATGCCAATTAATAATAATAATAATAATAATAATTAAAACAAAAACCTCCAGTGCAACAGCAGCTAAAAATTGTGAGATTTCCACATTAAAAACACATTGTAACCATACAGCAAATCAGAGCTCTAATAACAGCTCTGGGGGGGAAAAAGACAATGCTCTACCAAAAAATAAAAAATAATAATAATAATTAAAAAATTAAAAGAACAATAAATGATTGCTTAGCTTCAACAGAAAAAGACACACCTTTGACGCACTATTCCCCAGAAACATTTTGAAACAACTCACAATCTGTCCCACTTTTCTCTTAATTTGGTGTGATCTTAACCCTGAAGATAATAGTAATAACAACTGTATTAAGAGCAAACAAAATGGTAATTGTATTCAAAGTTGAAAATAAATGGTTACAAAGGACCAAAATGCATACAAAATAACAGACTTTTGGTTTTCTAACAGCTGAAGACACAATGTCTTGCTAAAACCTCTTTCAGCACTCATTCATAGATCAATGGAACACAATTACAACATAGAAGAAAAACAAACAAAAGGTCAAGAATCGATACAAACGACAATGTCATTAACAGCTTGAAATCAGCCAACGATGATAAAAGTAAAAATTCTATAATGTATATTAAGATCAAAAAGTCAGACATAAAAAGGCAAAAGTGTGTCTTTTTCTAAAAACACAACGTTTTGGAAAAAAGTACAGTATTATATATGTCATAAATAAAGATAAAATATTTGTCCCCTCCCCCTTCCAACCCAAAACAAAATGTAAAATCAATGGCAGTTACTTCAGAGATCATAACATGCAATTGATATACTTACAGCACTGAACAAACTATTTCTCCAAACTACCATCCCCCTGATTCTGACCCCAAACACATCCCACCCACCCCGTCCCGTCCCAGTACAATCCTTAAATATGTCAGCTCATTGAAGAAAAGCAAAAGAAAACACTCTCTCTATTGATCGTAAATTCTCTCTCCGCTCTAGCTGAGGATGTGATATTCACTCGCTCTTCATGGAGACTCCAGTAGTTATGTGTGTGTGTGTGTGTGTATATAAAGGAAGTTCGGGGGAAAAACGCAAACGGACTTGATTTGAGTGACTGCATAGTGAGTATTTGGTTTAATTACAGATGGGGCATCAAAGATAATTTAACAAAATAATAACAATAACAATTCTAAAAAGTAATAAAGACTCAAACATCATGATGGCAAAGTACACGCCTGAGCACACACTCCAAAAATAACAGTGATGCTGCAACACACACACACACACACACACAATCATACACAGATAAACAAGAACTAATGAAACAGCAGCATACACTGGTTTAGTTAACAACATTTGGTGTTCGGGACGTGTACAACTACCGTCGGCAGACATGGGTTCAATATCTCTGTCCTATTCACAGAAATTGATCATTTCAGATAATCAAAACACACACACATATAAAGAACTGATGCTTTGATTTCAGAAAGCAAATAAAAAAATAATAATTACAAATTAAAATAGTGCCAGAAAACAGTGAATGGAAGTACACTTTAAACCAAGCATAAACCATATAGATTAGCATTTCAGATCATATTTCCAAAGAGGCGTGCGTGTGTGTGTGTGTGTGTGTCACCAAAATAAAACCCCAACAGTGAAGGATGACCCACCACTGTCTCACAGGAAATTACATCCATGAAGCTGTATATCCCTCATCCGAGGTCCTCAGAATAACAATCCAGCATCATCTAGTATAACAATAATCATCCTAATGACGACAACGCCACTGGTTTGAATTAGTTTTATTGATGACACCTTTGGTGTGTAATGCTGTGGTCGCATCTATAAGGTCTACTGAGAGAATGACGGACAGACAGACAGGCAGGCACCACAATATCTGTGATGAATATCAACGCCAAACAGGAAATCAGTGTTAAGTTGATGGCAAGAGTCCTGTTAAGAGATTCTATTTGGCATCTGAAAGGAGTGAAGAAACCACTGGGAGGTAAACGGTTACAGATCATTGCTATAGTATATAGTGTTAGGAAAAACAAAGCATTTGACATCTTTTGACTGATTTGTCAATCTGATTCAATGGAAATTTGCTGTAAAATCTACAGAACTCCTCGACTAAAAATGTGTTTAATATTTAAAGAGGAGAATGTATTCAAAACTCATGAATTCATCCACCGCAGGACGGACACAGGAGGACAATTACAAACGTATCTGCCTGCGTGACCCACAGCTAATGGTGCAACGAACGAAATCTAGCTCAAATATATATAGATATTACCAGCTGGTGTCTGTTATTTTGTACAAATAACTGGAAGTCATTCTTATTAGTTGCCTACAGTGAGCGGCGATGTTTGTGTGAGTGGTGTAGTTTCAAAAAACTATTTCGATATAAATATAGATATAGGTCTATATATTTCCTTCACTTCCTTGCTTGCTTTCTCTTTTCCTCTTAAAGGAACACATCAGGTAATTATTTTCGTATTTGGTAAATGTGTAGACATTGCAGTGTTTTATGCATTTGGTTCAGAAAAAAAAAACAAAGATTTTCCTTTGGGGAATATAATCATTGACAGCAGCATCTAAAGTAAACAGTAGCAGCAAGTAAGATAATAAATAAATATAATAATAGTAATAATAATAATAGCAAACAAAGTTTCAAGGATAATGAAAAACAACACAACCTAATCAACCCCTAAAAATAAAAATTGGTACATTGGTTCAAAACGATTGAAAGCTTTTATGCAACGTCCAGCTAGCGATCTAGAAAACAACCAACACCTGTTACCGTCAGCCCTGAAATCTCAGCAAACCTCAAAAAATCAGCCGATACTTTCTATAAGACTTCACTGGAGACTTTCTTTAATACTTCCTATACGCCTTCCTCCTATTTTCCACTCCTTATTTCCTCTGCTACGTCCTCTTTCTTCAATCCCTTATATAACTCCATACTTCCTGTCTCAACGTACCATTACCATCTAAATTTCTCTGTGCTGATTCGTTTAGTTATATTTTCTTTGTTCTCGCACACTTTCTCACTCAGTCTAGCAGTGATTTGGCTTTTTAAAGCAGTGAATCTCGAACTCTACAGCTTTGGTTGTGAAAGTCGCTGAACATCTTCAGCATGACCCACGAGCAGGTGCTGAAATCCTCTGAGAACAACAGCTTGGCAGAAAAAAAAGCAGTGCTGTGTCAAAAAAAAAGAAAAGAAACAAGCTTTGGTTTGCGGGAACTCAAATGCTCATGGGAAAACGAGAACGGTGAAGAGAATGAAATGAACGGTTGTCTGGGTAGATGAGTCGGGTGAATCAGAGCAGAAACGTTCCACTCACAAAACGAGCCGTTTTTTTATTCTTGTGGAGGACAGGCTTGAAAGAACCGCTCTCACAGCACAAACTCCAACTCCCCCGCTCGTCTCTCAACACCACTCTGAGTGATTACGACAACATCTCTCGTCTACACTTTTGGTGACTTGATTGCGGTTTCTTCCTCGCACTCTAAGACTGAAACACACAGCTAAATCTGGTTAAAATACCCATTTCTAACACTTGTCTTCCTGAGATTGTGTACAACTTTACACATTCTGAGCTAATTTTTTTGTGTTTTATCTAGTGATAGACCGATACATGAGATTATCGTTCTTGGCCGATGAACAATTGTTTCAAGATATCGTCATCAGTCAATGAAAGTGAAGTGTGTAATTTCTGAATGACTAGCGTAAATACCAATGACATTTAAAACGTTATGATAACATTTTTCACACATGTTTTCCTGAACATTTCCCCCATCCGCCATTGGTCAAAGCAGACAGTCCCACCCCAAATTGACACCATTGGTTTAACCAATATCGCTGAGTCAGGCTTCTCATACAAAGAAAAACTGGTCATTTGTAGTTGTCTCTGCATATTAAATTGGGATACACACTTCATCTTATCGGTCAACCACTAGTTTTATCTTAATATACAACCTTCTCTCTTAGCCAATATAGCTACTTCAATACATGAAATTCCAGACCAAACTAGTTATAACGATCTAAACACCAAGGATTAGAAGCTCTACGACTAAGAATCACTAACTCTTTAAGTACACGTTACAATTACTGAAATATCTGCTGATGCTTGCTAGCAAAAGAACACTTCTATAAAACATAGTTTTTGATATATCACACTGCTATTATCTCGCTAATTTCTATTCGCTTAGATTCACCTAATGGCTTAAACGGTACAAGAAAGAGAAGAGCTAGGACTGATAAACGGATAACACACACACACACACACACACACACACACACACACACATTGCACAGTGTTGTTCGACTACTCTGTTCAGTCCCTGAGTAAGGGGCTACGGAGGACTTTGTGACGTGTGGATTTGGATTTTGAAGTGAACGGACTGTATGTTTAATATGGCGGTCAGTGATCGTGGTTTGGTGAAACAGTGTGTTACTGTAAATGTGCGTGTGTGCGCGTGTGTCACAGTGACTGTGTTAGACTGCAACCTGTAATGGTCCATCCTGTTTGATGGGTGGATGAGAAGGATAAAAATATTGAAGATTTACATCAAACCTGCCCAGGATTGTCTGTCGATCAGTCAAACTCCCAAATGAACATTCTCTTTTGTTTCAGCCATTGCTTAAACGGTCCATTTCCACTCCATCCTGTCTTTCTCGTTTACATAATTTATATTTCAAGCCTGTCCATCTGTGTCTCTAAATCAACCTCTCACAATCGCATCATTCTTTCTCTCCCGCCATCCCTCCGTTTCTCTTGTTCTCCTCCTGGCTACCTGCTGAAGAGAGAGTGGAGCTGGTGATGGCTGAAGCACTGGCTGCTGCGAGGAGACTCTGTGCGCTCCATCACCGTCTGGAACCAGCCTGCCACGTCTACTTCTGACACCTCGTAACGACGGATAAAACTGTGTTCCTACGGAGAAAAGAGCACTAGTGTGAACACATGATCATAACAGGCTATACAAGATGTTTAATGTTAAGTTACATGGGAGATTGAGACTTACAAGCAGCTTGTGGTATTTTGGCCTTTTTCTGTGATCCTTTGTGAGGCTGTAGAAACAGAAAACTCACACGTAAACACAATAGATACTGGAGCTAAAATTTCATGTTTATGTAAATTCATGCGAGTGTACCAGTCTTTGACGAAGGACTGAAAGTCAGGGGAAAAGCCCATGCTGAGAGGAAGGACCGGCGGGTCCTCTTGCAGAACTTTGGTGAGGACCTCAAAGTCTGTCTTGCAGTTCTTGTAAGGAAACTGTCCCGTGGCTAGCTCCACCTACAGGTGAGGAGGAATAATTACTTACAGTTGCACATGTAGATCGTGTTGTGAAATACAGCTCTTTACTTACATTTACACAACCGTTCAAAAGTTTGGAGTCTGTATGATTTTTTTAATGTTTTTCAAAGAAATCTATATGCTCACCGAGACTGCATTTATTTAATCAAAATAACAATAAAAAATGAAATATTGCAAAATTTTACTACAACTTAAAATAACTGATTGCAGAGCTGAGTTTTTAAAATTCCTAGCTGAATAAAGTATTAATTTCTTTCGTGATCCCAAACATTTGGTGAAAATTAAATAAGAGTGATCGTAATTACACAAATCCAACTGCTGGTCTTAGCAAAGTAATCCAAGTAAACAAGTGTTGGCTCAACAAAATGTAGGGAGAACTCACCAGAGAAATGCCAAGACTCCAGACGTCAGCTCTGATGTCATAGTCAGGCTTACTGGGGTCTGGAGGGTCTATTCTCTCAGGCTAGAAAAAAAAATGTATGCACGATGCAAAATATTTCACTTCATAAGATTTAGTTATTTTACATTTTTCAAAATCCTGAAACTGAATGACTCTGAAACTCAAACTCTGGGACCATGTGCTTACCGCCATGTACGCAGCACAGCCAGCGCTGCGAGTCTTGGCCTTAGAATCTACCAGTCGGCCGCTGATGCCAAAATCACACAGTTTGATCTGCCCTTTGGCATCCAACAGGATATTAGATGGCTTCACGTCTCGGTGAATGACACCATGTTTCTCTTTTAGATAAAGCAGAGCCTTTACGATCTACATACGAAAAGAAGAACAGCAAGATGAAAAGATATCTGAGAGGTTCAACTTGGAAACAGATGCTATCAGCTGAATTTAAAGGAAGTCTTACGGCCACGGTCATCTTTCCCAGAATGGCCTCTGGTATGGGCCCCTGGATCCGCTTCTTCAGCTTCTCTGCACACGTCCCCATTAGTTCCATGGCGATGAACACATCCGTCTAAAGAGGAAGAGAGACACCACTGAATAATTCAGGTAATTCAGTACATTTGGCATAGAGCAGTGGTATTCAATTCAAGTTCAAGAGGTCCAATCTGTAAATTTCTTTGCAAGAAAAGTTCCTCAAAATATCAATTTGAGTACTTTAGGAGCACTAATGTGATATAAGGCTACAAAATGAAATAGATCATACAGATTTCAGAAGTAATTTCAGGTTGGCAGCTAAAACACAGTAATTAATGGAAAGTAGTCAAGGATTGATGATTTGCATTTTTCCTAAAAAATGAAAAAAATGAAATTTGGAACCTTTTCAAAGACATCAGACCACTTTTGCTATTTTCAACTGAAATACCAAATAAAACAAATCCGATTATTAAAGCAACACGTCACAGACCCTGTATGCAGTAACTTAGCACAGATCATGTGTGTGTGTTACTCACATTGGTGACTATTGCTCCATAGCACTGAATGATGTACGGACAGTCATGACTCTTCAACACAACATCCAGATCCATGAGGATTCTCTTATTCTCATCTTTATTACCCGTCCTCCTCATTTGCTGCAGGGAAAAACACACAAAGGAAACATGCTCACATAAACACTACTAGAACAACACAAACCAAGAGCAGTGATGGAATTAGTAAACAGTAATTACTGCTGCCTTAACTGCTGTTTTAATGACTCGGTAATTACAAGGAAAGTTCAAGACGACAAATACTTGGATACACAAACGCCTTCATCCAAAAATTTGATTGATTGGAATTTCTTTTGGCTTTAGTACAATGACTATGTAAACGCCACTTAGTTTAACATTTGATATCACACCTACTATTTTTCTTAGTATAAATCTTAAAGGGATTTATAACTTACTTTCTTCTGTGAAAAAAAACAAGATAATCTGAAGAATGTTGGTATATTATTGACAAAAAGTTAATGGGACACAAAACTGTTTGGTAACCAACATCCTTAAAAATATATTTTTGTGTTTCACAGAAGAATTTTTGTCATACAGGTTTGGAATGACATGAGGGAGAAAATAATGAGAGAATCCCTTTACGTCTGAGTACTAAAATATACTGTTGATTTTATAATTTAGGAATGAGTACCCTTGCAAGGTATTCATCATATTTAGGGGTTGCTGATCAAAGGTTTTTAAAACCCTGGTCCTATCCAAAAAAAAAAGAAAAGAAAAACAAACTGTTATCAGGGACAACAGACTGAGCAGAGAAACCAGGAGCTGAACCGACCTTGACTGCGATGACATGGCCAGTCTTCTTAAAGCGAACTTTAAACACCTGTCCACAGGTTCCACTGCCGATCTCCCCCTCACTGATCAGATCCGTCACCTCTGCAGGGTAACGCTGAAGAACATACACACACAAGAGGTCGGACTCTTTTCCCACATTTAATAACTAAAGCCTATGGGACAGTTTTACTAACAGCTTGTGCCAGCGCAAACCGTCTTTTGGCGTTAAAATTGTACTGTCAGGTTTTCCTAAAGTGACGAATTAGTGCTGAAAAGTCGTGGACAGTTATTTTTGCACCTGACCTTATTGAATATGCATTTGTAGGGGTTTCCCTTTCAGACTCGAAAGCTATGGGAAGAGAGTATTCAAATGAACCACCCAACGCGTTTTACTAACATTTGTGCTCATCAAACAGAGTGGTGGAACTATAATGTCACTTTGTAGGCAAAAACCCAGAAGCGAGTGCATTTTAGCACTTTCCGGTTTTTGAAAGGGATTTTGGTTAAATCCCTAAAATAAGGTACGTGGTTCACACAGGCTCAAGATACTTTCACGTTTTATTCTACGACATAAAACACACCAGTTACACCACACTCATGATTTTTTAAACTGTTATGTTTCTTAAAAAAGACGGTTGGTAACAAGCTGCTAAATGGGACTACAGGCGCTGTCTGAGACATTCAACGTCATCACGCCTAACAGTTTATTTTCCAATAGTAGTATAATTTGTAATACAATTAATTGTAGAATAACTAATGAATAGTTTCCTGCATTTTATATTGTTGTTCGACAATGTTTTTTTGCTTTGCCCCGAAATGCAACAAGTCTTCGGATGGAAGCAACTCGTTTTATCGCTTTCCTACTGATACAGAGACTCTGGGTTCATACTATAAGGTAAAATCAAATTACGATTATTACACCACATTGACCGGCTTTACGTGGTGAAAGTGGAACTTTAATGACACATAGTGCTTAAAGCCACGTTAAAATTAAATGTTTGCGGCCACATGAAGCTGTTAGAAAGCATAGATTGAGGATTTCCTAGAAGCAAGGATAAAATAACATTTTGTGTATCCACCCTAACAAAATGAGAGCTGAAATGTGATACTTTATTCACTAAAATAAGTTTAATCTTACCGTATCCAAAAACTCGCTCACTCTGCTGTTATTTAATAGATTAAATGCACTAGAACTTTATTGAATAGTACGTGGGGATATGTTTTTAATTAAAATATTCATATTAATCGAGGATTTATTGACTTTTAATGCACCTTATTTCGAAATGTACAGAAATACGTGGTTTCAAATGTCCTTTAGTTATGATTATTTCATTTATTCACTATACTATTTATTACTAATGTCTCATTTCAGCTTTAGTTTGGCTCTAGTTTTGTATTTATTACAGTTCATGTAGTGTGGATTTAAATTCATATACAGAGTAAATACGTTTCACTGAACATGTTAAAAATAAGTTTGAAACAGTTGTGGGGAGCGCGGTGGTGGTGACGCTGAAGGCGGGCGACCGTGGTGCTGTAGTTCGCTTATAGCCTAAGTTTAGCTTTTAAGTTCTGGAGCTTGTATTTATGCTTCAAAATTCGTCAAAGTTATATTTTTTTGTTAAGATTATCTTGATGGACAAAACGTGTAAGTTTCATGAACTATGACTGAACACAGAGCTTATTTTTGCGATAATCCAAAAGTCTATGGAAAAATCCCACTGGCTTTTTGTCGAGGAACCAGTTTCATGCTAACATCCGATCCGCCTACAAAGTGACCTCATAGTTCCCCCACTCTATTACTGCCATTTACACCATTTAACGGGCAAAAAAAGCTATTAAACTATTTTGCGCGTGGTAGAAAGTAGAGGATTTTTTTCCACACGTATCAATTTATTTTGAATGCTAAAAGAACACATTATCTGAACATATTGTATGCCAAGCCATGCTATTTTTAATTTGCTTCAGGAAATAAAAGACGACTTCGAACCCTCAACTAGGAGTCACGCAATACCAGCTCTATCAAAACTTCTAGCAAACCTTCATTTTTTGGCATCCGTTTTTTTCCAACGTACTGTGGCTTCTTTATTCTTTATTTGCGACTACTCAAATTTGTGCTGCGCTTGGTATATTATGTTGGTCGATATGTAAATGAGATGTTGCGTCTGTGTTCTTTAATTTGCGCATTGTTAGTAAATCACCTGAAGAAATTTATCCTCCCATCGGCGCTGTGTTGGAATTGCACTCTCGCGCTAATTTGCCCTGCTTAGTAAAACTGGCCCTATGACTGATGACTCACCTGTCCGTCAATCTTCAGATATCCTGTTTGTTTCATGATTTCCTGCAGCTTCTGATCAATTTCAGCACTGAAGATAAAGAATAAACAGATTAACACACCAAGACTGTTATATATAATGAAAACTCTGCAAACTACACTGCTGTGAGTGTGACATACTTCTCCAGGCTCTTCTGTAGGTTGTAGGGTGGGGTGGGAAGCGTAAGCATTTGTCGGGGTCTGCTAGGGTACGAGGGGTGTTGAGGAGAGCTTTCTGAGGAAGACGAGCGACTTCCTCCATCGTTGGCCAATGGTAACTGTAGAGCTGTAGAGAAAGACAAAAAGGTTGGAAGTCAGACTCAGAGAAAGGATAGAAGACAGGAAGCCAGAGACTGTCAATACACACTCATTACTGGGACAAATGTTAATGAATGTTCAAGGACCCTAAATTTCAGATCCTCAGGTCTGAGGATCCAGAATATGACAGCTGATCCAGATTCAATATGAGGTCTATTTTTCCCCTCGTAGTACAGCAGACTACTCAGAATTGTGGGTAACGTAACATGCAATAAAAAAAAAGTGCCACAATGAATCATTATCCTGAATCTCTTTCTTCATTTTCTTTACTGATAATATAATATAATATAAAAAATAAAAAAAGATTTGTTTTCTTTATTGAAAAATAAAAATATGATTGCTGTTGTTGTTATAATAATATCAAAACTAAATAAATTTGTTTTCTATCAACAATTATTGTTATTACTTTTATTCCATACAATAACAAAAATAAAATCAAACATTTATCTAAAATATTATTATTATTAAAATAATAAAATAGTTTATGATAAGACAATAATCATCATTATTATTAGTTTTGTAAAATATTTATATTATCTCCTATAATAACACAGATTTACGTTACAATAATAATAACTATTATTATTACTAGTAGTCTTTTGAAATATAGCCTAGACCAGGGGTCTCCAACCCTGCTCCTGGAGAGCTACCATCCTGAAGATTTCAGCTCCAACCCCAATCAAACACACCTGAACCAGCTAATCAAGGTGTTCAGGGCTACTTGATAATTACAGACAGGTGTGTTGCAGCAGGGTTGGAACTGAAGTCTGCAGGATGGTAGCTCTCCAGGAGCAGGGTTGGAGATCCCTGGTCTAGACATTACTTAACAGTTTTTAGTGAAATTCACTACATTCTATTAGTGAATTCCGGAGCACATTTTGTGTGAATGTTTAATTACTGAGTCAAAGTTTCAAAGGAACCCATTTTACCATCTTAGATGACATTTGTGACACTTTCAAGTCCTGAGGAAATTCAGTCAAATAAAGACAGTAATAAAAGTCCAAGTCATGCCAAGATCAGACACACTCACACACAGAAATGACAAGGGCTGCCACACTGTGAAAACCAGCCATTGGAGTTAGTGTTAGCATTCCCAGCATGCACCGGGACAAGCAGAAGTCACCACAGGGTGACATTTGACATTCGCTCACCAAACCGTGCAAAACAAAACATTTTACAGATTTTCTATATGTTGTTTGAGCATAGAAACAACACTGCTTTTTCAGGAGAAATGGATAACCGTCGAACTTCTGATTCCTCCTCAGGAAAACCTGTTCATGGGAGAGAATCGGTTAGCTTGGGTTAGTCAGTGAGGACAAGCAGTTTGGTGTAGAAACACCTGCTGAACACACAAACAGCCTACATGGCCGTAATCCACATCTGTGCAGAAAACAGAGCCGAAGCCGTCTCGTCTGGAAAGAACAGACAGAGAGCTGAGAGACAGGAGATGCCAGACAAGCTCAAACCCAAGTTACACCCTGTCGAGTGCAGCCATAGCTTTGTGTTTGTGTGTGGATGTGCTCGCTCACAGTCGGGCCATGCAGTTATAGCCACAACATGCACAACGTCTGATCTTCCAACAAAACACTTCATCCTACACACAGGTCTCACACTCTCACACACACACGCTTGCTGCTCCCTCTTCATGTTGAGGTGGAAAAGAGAATGAGAGAATGAATGAAAAGAAGAATATTTTAAAATAGACAAAGTGAACAAGGTGAAGGTAGGAGAATGCTTATGTTCCCCAAACAAACATCATGCATTTGATGAAAATATGAAAAATGTTAACGTAAGTGAGATGACAGAAAGCTGTATGAAATTAAACCAACATGAAATAAAAACGGACCCTATTCATCCACTTTTCAGGATTTATTTTGGATTTAAGGTTGGATCAATAGCAAACATTCTGCTTGATACCTTATAACAGCCTTGGCGATTAATATGGCTGTCAACAGATTCAATAATTCAAAGTTATTTCACATTCAATTCTGATCAGTTTTTTGGAGTGTACATGCATATGTTTGGCTATTTATCTGAAAGAAATTAACTATTATTCACTGAGGACGCATTCAATTGATCAAAAGTGATGGTAAATACATTTGTAATGATACAAAAGGTGTATTTTTATCATTTTTATAACGTTATTTCTATAAAAATATTAAGCAGCACAAGTTTTCAACATTGATAATAATAAATGTCTCTTGAGCAAATCAGCATATTAAAATGATTTCTTAAAGATCATGTGACACTGAAGAGTGATAGAGTAATGACTGAATAAAAACAGCTTTGCAATCACAGAAATAAATTACACTTACAGTAAAAACAGAAAGCAGGTCTTTACAGAAAACAATCCTTTTAAATTGTAATAAAATATTACAACTTTTACTGTATTTTTGATCAAAATAAATGCAGCCTTGGTGAGCATAAGAAACTTTTTACGAAAACAATCAAAAGATACAATACCAAATTGCAACCCTATTATTAACTATATATATGTACAGACTTATATGTAAGTGCACAATGCAGAGCATTCATGATCATTTTTCAAAATGTAGCAACGAGGCTCTGCTTCTGAAACAACTTTGCTTTTCAGCTGACATATCCAAACACCTCATATAGTGGTATACAACTCATATAAAACACCATTCCATATTGTGAAAGTAAAAATGGAAACAAATGTCATTTCATGTTGACTATTTGAAAAAGAAAGAAAAAGAATGAGAGGTGGTAGAATTTTTAAAATAGAGAAGAATGAGAAGAGAAAGAGAAGAGAGCAAACAGAGATGAAGAGGGTGATGTAGTGCATGTAACCTGCAAGGTAAAGAGAGAGAGAGAGAGAGAGAGGGAGGGTGATGCAGCGTGAGGTAGTGGTGATGATGATGATGATGATGGTGGTGATGGTACCTGCGCGCTGGGAGGGGGCTGGAGCTGGACTGAGCTGGATCACGATGACTAGATACAGAGGAGAGAAAATACACACACACTCATTACTAAAAGCCCACACACACCTACAGGAATCACTGCGTCCCTCTCTTCAAACGTCATGATTCACCTTCAGCACGATCACACTCCACCTAGCCTAAATAACACTGACACCATCTACAAAAAAAAAAAAACATCCGTCCAGCTAATGACAGAATATGATATAGGGGGAAATCTGTTAATTCAGCTTAATGTATTTAAATAATATTTGTTATACATGAGAAAATACTACATTTTAGTAGCTGAAACTACACTATATGGACAAAAGTATTGAACAGGTTTGACTACTTTAGTAATTTCCATGAGTACAGATCTTAATGTTTAAGCATATAATGATATTCTAGGGAACTGTGTGCTTCTAATTTTAAAGCAACAGTTTGGACAGGACCCTTTTCTATTCTAACATGACAATGCCTCTGTGTATAACGCAAGGTTCAAAAAGAAATGATTGATTTAGTCAGTGTGGAAGAACTTGACTGGTCTGCAGAAAGCCAAGTCCTAATCCAAGCTGAACACCTCTGGTGTGACTTTAAATGCAGATCTTGAGCCAAAAACTCTTTACCAAACACCAATGACTTGTACATACACTATATGGACAAACGTATTGGGACACCCCCTTCTTTAAAACAGAAAAAGGCACTTCCAAAAAGATGGAAACATAATTCATGTATTTAAAAACTGTATTTCCATCTCTGTTGCAACAGTTTTGGAAGTGTCTAAAATGACTCTACCCATATGTACAAGTCATTGGTGTTTGGTCATTATATGCTTAAACATTAAGATCTGTACTCATGGAAATTACTAAAGTAGTCAAACCTGTTCATTAGAAGGGGGTGACTCAATACTTTTGGCAATATAGTGTATGATCAATTAAAGGGAAAACTCACCCACAAAAAAAAAAAAAAAAATCTCAGTATTTTCTGAGATTTGATGATAACGACATTTAAACAATATTTTGCTTCTTCCATGGGAGAAAGTCAGTCATAGAGTTTTGGAACGGCATGAGGGTGTGTGAATTATGCCAGAATTTTCATTTTTGGGTGAACTATACATTTAAATTCAGCATTAAACAACTAAATAAATAAATACTAAATAACTAAAATAAAATAAATATTATTTAGTAAAAGAAATTACTAAATAATAAAAAATAAGTCAAACTCACATACACAACAATAAGGCTTAAACTAATTCTTGGATAAAATAAAATAAAAGCCAATCTCACACATCCAAAAAAAAAAAAAAGGTTTAAGAGATTAGTTCACCCTAAAACTTAAAACTGTCATCATTCACTCTAAAGTCATGTATGTGGAAAAAAAAAAGCATAAATTAAATACGTTTATCATATAAAATGATTGTGTCTCTTCAGAAGGTTTGGATTAAACCACTCAATTTGAGATTTACTTTTTCATCGCTTTATGAACATTTGAAGCGTCAAGAGTTTTGGGTGAAAAGCCTTTCAATGGAGTGACAGAGATTTTTCAGACTTCATTTTTGTTCTGAAGACGAACACATTTCTTCTTGGAACAACATTAGGGCGAGAAAATGATGACCGAATTTTCATTCTGGGTCGAAAAATCTTTTAAAAACTCATTCTCAGATAAAATGAAATCAAAGGCAATATCACACATTTAGCAATAACAGTTTAACTCTCGGATCTTTCACTTTTCACAGATGAAAAAGTAATAAAATGATGTTTCATGTATGTATATATATATATATATATATATATATATATATATATATATATATTCCTGCTCATTTACCATGTCCAGTGTGAATAATGGATAAGGAATCAGTTTGCACATGACTTCAATCACTGTCCACAAGCATGTAACAAAATCCAGATGCTCAAAATGCTTTCTGCATAACATAAACACAAAAAAAACTGACCATCTGAAAGTGTTTTTGATCAGAGTAAAAAAAGAGCCACCACAAGACAGAAACTGACACGAACACAGAGCATCCAGGAACATAATGTACTGAGACATCAGCACATCAATTCAAACACACTGAAGCTTTGAGACCAGACCTTACACTTCACTCATGCAGGAACAACCCCTGTCTAGTACATAAATACATTCATGTTAAAATACTTTCAATGATATGAAGTGTCACTCCTGATATGATCCCTTCATCATGGTCACTACAATGTGGCAGTGATCTCAAGACAGTCCTCTTTAGGGACAAAAAGCTTAAGACATTAAATCATTCATTTTCTCTAAATACAGACTACTGACAATCTCACAGAAAACCAAACCAGCAATTCACAACAATGCAAGTCTGTCATGACTGATGATTTTACAACACTAAACACCAACAGCCTTTCTAAATGAAAATATTCCCACACGAAGACTGACATTGTGTGAGAACAGACGTGGAAAAACGGACAGACAGATATGTGAGACTCAGACAGACAGACACATACAGTCAGACTGATGTGTGAGTATCAGGGCCTGCTAAACACAGCTAACTAGCCGCCAGGCTAACGCCAGGACTGCCAGGTCTTTTTATTATTTATTTATTTATTTACTTTAAAGAACAAATCTGTAGTGAACAATCTTGAGTACAAACCCTGATAAACAACCCCCGCCCCAGACCTTTAACAAAGAACCACGAGAGTCAATGTGAGTGAAGTGTCAGGATTTGATCGGTTTGTTTGTTTATATCATGTAGAATGTGTTTCATTGCTCCGCCGTTGTGCTCAATCACTCGTTCACTCTCTCACACACTCACTTGGCCTGGGACGCGACCGCTGCGGGCTCATGTCGATGTTCAGGTCGATTCGTTTGCGCGCTTCTTTATTTTCCTGCTTGAGTTTCTCCTCGATTCGGGAGAGTCTCTGCTCCAGCGACGACATCTTGAAAACTTCAGCAGCACCATCGAGCGCCGCAACTCACTGCCCTCTAGCGGCGACTGAGGGAAACACAGCGCCTTCGCTGCCCTCTAGCGGCGACTGAGGGAAACACAGCGCCTTCGCTGCCCTCTAGCGGCGACTGAGGGAAACACAGCGCCTTCGCTGCCCTCTAGCGGCCAATGAAAGAATAATTAGAAAAAAATTATTATTTTACAGCAAAATTAATATCTGAAACAAATACGCACCAGAATCATCATATGATTTGTCTAGGTATCCAGTAGAATCTTCTTAGCTGTTATTCACACCCCCGGGTTTCTCAGCAGCGGAAGTCGTTATTTTTGGCCAGGGACATGCCGAGAGTTCCTCAGGGGCTCAAATGTAAAAAAAAAAGGAGAAAAAACTATAGGTCAAAAGATTGGATACATTACTATTTTATATTTTTGCAAGAAGTCACTTATAGTCATCAAGCCTGCATTTATTTGATCAAAATGTTTAAATGCTTTATTAATTTACTTAATGCATTTTATACAATGTTGATTTATTAGCATTTACGTTGAAAACCTGTGATACTTTTTTCAGGATTTTTAGATGAATATAAAGTTAAATAAGAACAGCTGACCTCAAGCTTTTGAATAATATTGTTACAAAAGTCTTTTGTAACAATATTATTCAAAAGCTTGAGGTCAGTATTTTTATTTTATTTTTTTAAGAAATTAGTTTTTGTTCAGCAAGGATTTGTTAAATTGATAGAAACAGTGATAGTAAAGATTGATATTGTTAGAAAATATCTCTATTTTGAATAAATGCTGTTCTTTTTTAACTTTTTATTTATCAATGAACCCCCCAAAAGTATCACAGGTTCCAATAAATAAATAAATTAAATAAAATAAAAAATCAAGCAGCACAACTGTTTCCAACATTGATAATAAATCAGCATATTAGCATGATTTCTGAAGGACCATGCGTTGAAGAAAGGAGTAATGATGCTGAAAATTCAGCTTTGAATCACAGAAATAAATTATATTTTATTAAAATAGTATAAATGAATATTAAAATAGAAAAAACTTTCTTTTAAATTGTAATAATATTTCACAATATTAGGCTACAGTTTTTTCTGTATGTTTGATCAAATAAATGCAGGCTTGATGAGCATAAGACACTCATAATGCTGCATAATTATCAAAAATGGTAATATAATAAAGTCCTTTTACTCACCATCTCGCCAGCCTACACTTCACATAATAGGCCTGTAGGTGGCACTTGGGCTTAAATAACTATGAGCGTTTCATCAAATAGTAAACGGTGTATATCATACATAAATATAAGTGAATTGAATAACCTACTGATTACCATTATTGCGACTTTTGGCGCTGCACGGTTTTGTGCAGTGCTTTTGTAGTCATTTAGCATACATTTTCCCAGCGATGTAATTTGATTTATAAAATGAGACAAACCGCAGATCCAGATCGCTGCACAAAAAGCTCGTCATGCTCATGATTGGTTGGTGTATTATAGCTACATGACTTAACGGGCATTGATGGATTATGTAATATGCAGAGCCTTAGCTTAGAGAGCGGTTTAGTCAAAGACTATAGAATACCGAGACTTTGGTTTAGTTTATGAGGCTGTCACGTGATGAACGAACGACTCGAACCCGAAGACTCGAAACAGGTGAACTAACTCAGTGCAGAACCTATGGGATGTTGCGCATGCGCGACTGAACGAATCACTCCCCGAGACGACTCGTTCTTCCCGAGTCACATTAAAGATTCGTTCAAAATGAATGAATCATTCAAGAACGACCCATCACTCACTACCGCACAGGTAGTTCCAGGTCAGTTTAATCACGTTCTATATTAATGCGCTTCCTATAAACATTGGTAACCATAGTAACATACAGTTACAGTTGAATAGTAATACAGACGAAAATAACCGTCATTTTTATCGTTCCGGTCAAATATTGCAGCACAAATATTATTAACATCTTTAATATGTGAATTCTGGCAAAACTTCGCATCGGGTGGTTCTTCGCCTCCAAGTCGTGCTGCATTCAAATCGTTTAATGCACAGCTAGCCGTTGATTATCCCTTACATATATAATATATGGATTTTTAATTAAATCGACGCACTAGCTTTGATTATTGATGAAAGATGTTTAAAATATAGTTTGGTTTATTTTTTCCTTCAGTCGACCCACTCACTGAAAGAACCATATATGGCTCGAGAGCCTCAGTTTCCGAACAGACTGCAGAATATCAGTCAGTCGAGCAAAACACACGAAACCCATAGCAACGCCTCAGATTGACAGATATGTAAATATTAAACAGGAATTTTCCGACTTTTGAGCGATTAGTTACTGTTTTGTACAAATTGTCATGTTAACTAGAATTCAAATCCATCTTGTTTTATTGACCACAATATCATTGCTATTTGTCTGAGAGGGGCTCGAGCCCCCAAAGCCCCCCCTTCTGCACGTGCCAGCTTTTGGGTAAACTTCGAGAGCAGTGAATGGGAGAATATATTTGTTGCCTTCCCATTTGCTCAAATAGCAAAAGAAAAAAGACAATGTTTTCACGACTTTCAAAAAAGGGGGGCGAGAGAGACTGATAACGGCAGTCAGAAGAGAGAACGTGTCAAATTTAGCATAGATGCATTAGCTTTGACTCGTCAGTCTTGTGAAAAGTGTCTGTTTTTTTTTTTTTAAATGTTTGTTTTATTTTGATGTATTCTATATGTTGTCGTTATTATATTTATTACTGTTCCTGATTTTCTTTTCCTTTTTTTTCTTTTTTTATGTTTAGGCAATATTGTTTGTAAATTAAACAGCGCCACCCTCCTCTAGCGGCCACTGTGGGTAACAACACTAACTAGCGGAGCAAGTTCTTGTTTTGACAGGAAAAAAGTGCCTTGTTTAATTCAGGTAAGTCTGTAAAAATTTATAGACAACACAACAATACACACACGTGGTCATCTCAACAACAGCTTTATAAATACAACTTTGATGAATTGTATAACGGTACAGGACATGCATTAGTCTGCAGACAGTTTACCATTTCAGGAAAAAAAGGAGGAAAGGTTTTGTTATTAAATGATACACAAGCCTTTCATTTACAAATATTTTATAGATGTGTTTTGCAGTTTTGCTACACTTTGTTCACAGTGTGTGCGAGTGTATGAGTTTTATTTTTTAGCTTCATCCAATTGTGTGTGTGTGTGTGTGTGTGTGTGAAATCAAATGCTTAAAAACAATTTATTCATCTGCTCCTTGCAAGTAACAGATATGTGATGGTGTGCTGTTCGCACAAACTGTCTAATAAAAAACTGCACAAAATTATGTTTCAAAGGCATCAAAACAGCTCTGAGGTAATAAAGTGTGTGAAACCAGAACTAACACATAATAGTCACTAGTCGCCATTCATTTGTATCATGACTAAAATAAACAACAGATACCATTTTCTATTTAACAGATATCTTATTTTGTGAAAACAGATATCTATTTAAAAGCATTTATAAAATTAGAGACAAAGCATCTGCTATTTGAGGCCATCGAGTTTTTAAACAAGAAGTGGTTTTACACCCTTTCGCTCAGATTTATCATATCATCCAACTACTGTTAAAAAATGTTCGCAGATGTACTTTCAGTGGCCAAAAAAAAAAATCAATGATCGGACCTTGTGAAAATAATCAACAGACACATTCTTTATGCTTTACTCCAGTACAATAACCACTTGCAAAAGAGCAAATATTTGACTTCTCAAAGGTATGAATCAAAATAATCTGTCATTTTGTCACGACACTATCTTGATGTACTCTAGTTTTACATATGCTATTGTAAATGACACAAATTCATTTTTCAGACAAGACAGTTCTCCCACATGAGCTACTGCGCTCTCGGCCTGAGAACACAAAAAGAAACGTGATTCAGAAAAACAGAGCCTTAAAATGTATTTAAAACAAAACGCAGCAATGAAGTGACGAAATAATGCTGACATGCTCTCCTAGCTGTAATGTTTAAAATGTAAAACACATTCTTTTTGTTTAATGATTGTAGCCAATCAAGATGTAATTTTCTAGCTATTTGTTTCTCTCGCTGAGGTAAAAAAACAAACAGTAAAAACAAACACCAGGGCAGACAGGAACAATGTTTTAAGGCATTTTTTCTTCAAAACAACTTGATATACAAGGTTTCATTAAGGTAACTATGCTAAAAGTGCACTTAATGAACGGAGACCAAGCTGTCTTCAAAAAGGACTGCTCTACTATATTTCAATATGCTTGATTTTCACATGTAACATGTAAGAGATGAAGGGCTTGAAGATGTATGAGAAATACCTAGGATGAGCGAGTCTAAAGAGGTTTTAACTCATTAACCACTGAGAACTCCAAGAGCAAGTACACATTCATTAATGTTCAAGCCTAATTAAATAATCCTGCTTTCAGCGCAACTCTCAAATGTCCATCAAATGTCACAGTGTCTGCAGAAAAGCGTCTCTTAAACTAGTTCCTTAGGGAATGGCAATTATTCAGACAGCATCGTCTTGTTTGAATGGACATCTTATGAGAAATGGAAGGAAGATTTTGCAGTTGTTACCAGTTCCTCGGTGGTCATCAAAGATCATTTTTCCTTAAATGTGAGAATAAACAGAAATGCATTTCCTAACATGCTCTTGGTCGTATCTTTTACAAAAGTTCACTGAGATGCTTCTGTGTGACCTTTATTGATTTGCTTCAAGTTTTAAAATTTACCTTCACATTGCCTCTATTAAGACAAGGCGCATTTTTCAAAAGTAGAAATGACAAACCAAAATTTTCAACAAGTTTATCGGTGCACTCAATCATTTTTTTTCTTTATAAAAAAAAAAAAATGTTGTAGCCCTAAAGAAATAAATGGTACTTCTAAACAGTTTAAAAGTGTGACCGTTCACATGAGATGAAGACTCGATTCATATCAGTAGCCTGTATTATTCTACATGAAGAGGGCCCCCTCCTGATGGGGCCGCCATTTTGAGATCACATGACCAGGCGAATGCTACTCACTCCTTATTGGACACTTTCACTAGTTGAATAAATGAATCATAGCTGACTGTGAATAATGCTTTTCTAGGATTGGATCAGTAACTGACCACTTTAGTGTGATGCTTCATCCAAGCCACTAGGTGTCAGTCTTGAGTTGAAGCGCAAAAAAAATGATCAAATGCACCTTTAAACCTGCTGCCATTGCCGTCTTTAATCCGATTCTAACTGTTTTTTGGCCTCCTCTTTCTTCCATCACAGTGTTCACAGGTCCAGAATTGACGCGAAACACTCAGATTGGCCGCTCTTGTCCTCGTCGTCGCTGAGTCACGGAGCAGAAAGGTCTCTCTACAGCACTATCACAGTGAAGATGCTCTCAGCAGAGGTCAGAGACATAGTCAAAGTCACGGAAGCTGTCCTGATCCTTGCGCGATAGCACCCGGGGTTCACGAGGTGGCGTGAGAGCCGGCACTTCTGTTGTGAATTCCTCATCGAAGTTACTCACGTCTTCTTTGTTTCCGATAGTCGGAAGGAAGGGAGGAGGGAGTTTACGGAGGAGAAGAGCCTCCCAGTCCATACTCTGAAAAGTGAAAGTACAGTGTATGAGCATAAAATCTATTCAGTTGTGTTAGAATTGATGCCGTCATTCCACATGCAAAGCAAAAATGCAAATGCAACACTAAAAAAATAACTTCAACATTAAAAAGAGGGATGCACAGATATTGAAATTAGAACTTTATAAAACTTCAAACGAGTCAGTGCCAATAGCCTCGTGGTTAGTGCACCGACATATAGTGCAACTGTGCTCACAGCGACCCGAGTTCGAGTCCCGTCTCGAGGTCCTTTGCCGATCCCGCCCCCTCTCTCCACCCAGTGCTTTCCTGTCTGCTCTCTACTACTGTCCTATCTAATAAAGGCATAAAAAGCCCAAAAATATCTCTTAAAAAAACTTCAAACGATAACTGATAAAAAATAAATGGCTGATATTAAAATTCTGTTATAAATAATAATTTTAAAAAAACCTTTTAAATATTACAAATTAATACAGGATTCACAACATTATGTTTAGTAGGGGTTCCTAAGCTTTTCTGTCAGCCGAACCCCTTGGATATAAATATTAAATATAAATAATAAAGAATACAAATAAAACATTTTTCAATAATTTAATGATACATTTGCATGCTCACAGTTCTCTGATATCATTAATAATTATAATTATTATTAGTTTTTTTTTTTTATTTATAAAAATGAAGACAAAGATATTCCTGTTGTAAATTACAATTGTACTGTAAAATAACTTTTTTTTAATTTATTTAATTAAATTGCAGCTTTTAATTTGAATTTATTTATTTTTAGTTTTATATTTGATATATAATTAATAATTAGCTTTTCATCGACTGACGAACCCCCAAAGATCAATGAAACCCCATTTGGGAAACCATCATCAGATACTTTTTGAAAAAGATATTTGTTGAAGACTACATTTTTAATTATTAGTGTTTCACATAAAATTACATATTATTAGTGTTTAATAAAGTAAAGATCTCTCTTACCCTGAAGAAAGGCTGTTTCTTTACATCCTCTGCATCTTTCTCACTGGAACCCAGTCGTCTTTCTGGATTTCTCCTTAGTAACTGTTTAAAATAATACGTAAAATTTCAATTTATCTACACTTAATTTTTACATAAAATCATATGCAGCAAATCATGTGGGAAAGACGTTTAGCAGGACATGTCTGCTGCACTAGCTGAATAAAAGAAATATAGGAAGGCTCAAAAAATCAGTTTGAGATATTTACCCTTCTCATGATGCCAATGGCCTCCGAGGAGAGGAACCGTGGATAACGAACTTCATCATTCACTATGCTGTCAAAAACCTCCTCTTCATCATCACCTGGAAACGGAGACTAGAAAGACAGTTTTAGATCAGACAGATGCCAAAACTGTAAGAACGTTTCAAACATTTCAAATAAAAATGCTCAAATTTCTCACCTCTCCCACCAACATCTCGTATATAAGCACTCCGAGTCCCCACCAGTCCACGGCCCGTGTACGACGTGTCTGTTAGAACCTCTGGAGCCAGAAACTCGGGAGTCCCACAGAACGTACTGGTCCGGTCCCCAAAACCCATACCTGGGAAAGAGACAAAAACAGGTCTGACAAATGCTCCTGACTATATCAAGCACAATCAAAAGTAGGTGGAAGAGAGAGAAAAGGAAGAGTCATTACCTTCTTTACACAATCCAAAGTCAGCGATCTTCACATAACCCTCTGTGTCAAGCAGCAAGTTGTCCAATTTAAGATCTCTGGTGGGAAAACACACAAATATAAGCAATATGTATTTAAAACATCTTTAGACAAAGCCAGAACGTGTGCACACAATTGTTTGCATACTCACCGGTACACAATCTTGTTGTCATGTAAAAACTGAAGCCCTAAAACTACACAAGCAGCATAGAACCTGAAACAAACACAAATTAAAATAGTCAACAAAAAAGTGGGAATTTTCAATTTTTTATTATATTTATATATATATATATAAATATATATATAAACACACAATCATGGGCAAAAATATCGGCACCCTTGGTAAATATAATCAAAGAAGGCTGTGAAAATTAATCTGCATTCTTAATCCTTTTGATCTTTTATTTAAAAAATTCACAAAATCTAACCCTTCATTGGATAATAAGAATTTAAAATGGGGGGAAATATCATTATGAAATAAATGTTTTTCTCAAATACACGTTGGACACAATTATTGGCACCCCTAGAAATTCTTATGAGTAAAATATCTCTGAAGTATATTATCATTCATATTCACAAGTTTGAGCACTCCAGGGTGATTATGAACGTGAAATTATCCAGCCATGGCTTCCTGTTTCACAGAAATATAAATAGGAGGGAAAACAAAGCCCAAATTCCCTTAATCATCCATCACAATGAGAAAAACCAAAGAATATATTTCTGATGTGCAGCAAAAGATAATTGAGCTTCACAAATTAGTGAAGTGGCTTTAAGAAAAGAGCTAGAGCAGTGAAAATTCCCATTTCCACCATCAGGGCAATAATTAAGAATTTCCAATCAACATAAAATGTTAGGAAACTGCCTGGAAGAGGACATGTCTATATCGTCCTAATGCACAGTGAGAAGGAGAGTTTGAGTGGCTAAAGACTGTCCGAGGACCACAGCTGGAGAATTGCAGAAAATAGTTGAGTCTCGGGGTCAGAAAAGCTTAAAAGAAAATTGTCAAACAGCCCCTACATCACCACATGTTGTTTGGGAGGGTTTCAAGAAAAATTCTCCTCATTCATCCAAAAACAAACTCCAGCATATTCAGTTATCAGACACGACTGGAACTTCAAATGGGACTGGCTTCTATGGTCAGATGAAACAAAAAAAATGAGCTTTTTAGCAGCAAACACTCAAGATGGGTTTGGTGAACACAGGGATAAAAAGTACCCCATGTGTACAATGAAATATACTGCTGTATTTTTGATGTTGTGGGCCTATATTTCTGCTGGAGGTCCTGGACATCTTGTTTAGACACATGGCATCATGGATTCTATCAAATACCAACAGATAAAAAAATAAGTGATAAGTGACTGACTCTGTTAGAAATCTTATAATGGGCCATGTTTGGATCTTCCAGCCGTACAATAATCCAAACACAAACCTCAAAAACAACACAAAAATGGGTCACTGAGCACAAAACCAAGCTTCTGCTGGCCATTCCAGTCCTCTGACCTGAACCCTGTAGAAAATGAGTGGTGAACTGAAGAAATTCTGGATGAAGGAATGGTCTCTGATCTCTTGTCAGGTGTTCTCTAACCTCATCAGGCATTATAGGAGAAAATTTAGAGCTGTTAAACTGGCAAATGGAGGTTTCAAAAAGTATTGAATAAAAGGGTGCCGTTAATTGTGGCCAATGTGTATTAGAGAAAAACATTTATTTCATAATGATATTTTCCCCCATTTTAAATTCTTATCCAATGAAAGGTTAGATTTTTGTGAATCTTTTAAATAAAAGATCAAAAGGATTAACAATGCAGATTAATTTTCACAGCCTTCTTTGATCATATTTACCAAGGGTGCCGATATTTTTGGCCATGACTGTGTATACTACCCCTAAACCTAAATATCACACAACAAATTCTTAAGAGTAATTAATAAACAAAATGTTTTAAACTCTTTGTCCACGCAATATACACTACCGTTCAAAAGTTTATGGTCAGTAATAGTTTTTTTTAATTAGTACTATTTTTTTTTGTGCATTTTTTCTGTTGGAACAAAAGTGACAGACGCTTAAAATGTTACAAAATATTTCCATTTCAAATAAATTAACTTTCTATTCATCAAGGAATTCCAAATTTAAAAATGCATCATGGTTTCCACAAAAATATTAAGCATCAAAACCGTTTTGAACTGTTGTTATTGTTTGATAACAATAAGGAATGTTTTATAAGCACCACATTAGCATAACAGATCCTTCATTTCTGGTGGATCATGTGACAATGAAGACTGGAATAATGATGCTGAAAATTCAGCTTTGCATCACAAGAATAAATTACATTTTAATATATTTTAAAATAGAAAAAAATTACTTTAAATTGTAGTAATATTTCACAATATTACTGTTTTTACAGTATTTTCGATCAAATAAATGCAGTCTTGGTGAGCATAAGAGATTCTTTCAAAAATTAAAAAATCTTTTGAACAGTAATGTATGTAATTTTAGTTTCTTTGATTAAACAGTGTAGCAAAACCTGACAAAACAGTTTACATACACAGCCCGTGGCTCGGTGAAGACGTCTGCGTGTATGTGCATCATTAGATCGCCGCCTGCCGTGTACTCCATGACAAAACACACATGCTCTGGAGTCTGGAAACACGCAAACAGGTTCACGAGGAAGGGGTGTTGCGCACTGTTCACCGTCTCGAAAATGCGCTTCTCACACATCAAACTGAGGGAAAAACAGAGAGAGAAACAAGAAAAAATTAAAACATTTCATGAAAATAAAATAAAAACAACAAAGTTATTTTGTTTACCTTTCTACTTCATCTCTGGCCACAATGTCTCCTTTCTTCAGGGCTTTAATGGCGTACATATTGCCTGACTTCTTGTATTCCGCCAACAGCACCTGACAGACACAAATATGATATGATGAAAATTTCAGAGAGAAAGAGAGCTGGGAAGAAAGAAGTTGTAGGATCAAAGAAATGATTGAAGGCCAGGAAGCTTGAAGACTACCTTTCCAAAATGGCCTCTGCCAAGAACTGCTATCAGTTGGAAATCCTGCAGGCTCAAAGGAGTCTTCTTCTGCTTGCTGCACACACAAAGACACACACACACTTAGAAAGCACTAAAAAGACTCAGATGTACCTGGGAATCTTCATATTGTGTGTTTAAGTCTACCTGCTCAGTGAATGTGTTCTGATTTGGCGTTCAGGTGTGGTGACGTCCGGAGCAGAGACGGGTTCAGTGGCCGGCTGCCGCTCCTGTGCCAAGAAGCAGAGAGGGGAGGAGTTACAGAGAGATGGGCGTGGTTAAAGAGAAAGAGGAGGAGTTATAGAGAGTCTCTCACTGGAGTGCTTGTATCCGGCACATCTCGACGAATGTCCACCTTCATCGGTGAGTCATAGTCTAAACTCAACTTCTCCACCGATATCTCCCTGTAACACACAAACACAGATAAGTAACGGCAACAAAATTCACATTCCACCTTTTTTGACATTAGTACAAGAGCTAGTTAATCAAATCCACTTATTTTACAATACTAATACTATTGTTTATTAGATTAGTTGTACTCTAGTTGAGGTTCATGTATGCTGATTTAAAGAATAAATAAAAGCAAAAATGGAAGTATACAATATCCTGGTTATTCTTTCCCATATAATAAAAGTAAAATAAAAGTAAATATTTAATAATAATAATTCACACTGTTGCTTTTAAGGAACCCATTCAATTTGATTATACAACAACAACAATGATAATAATAATAATAATAATTATTATTATTTTATTATAGTAAATTATATAAATTAAACAAACCAATAAAGAAATATTACTATAGTAATAAGACTTTTGTAAGTACTGTAAAATGTAAAGAAGCACTTAATTATTATTATTATTATTATTTTACAGAACAACAGTAAAATTACAATACTAATATTAATCTTAAAAGCATTTATTTAGAATTGTACAAATTTGGGATGATTATACATGCTCAGCGGATGATCCTTTTAATTATTTTTACATATCTGTGAATACACATGTATTTTGTCTGAATAACATTAATAATAATACAAATAAAACTAATAAAATTATAAAAATTATAATTATTATTACTATATTATTAAAACTTTGTAAAAACTGTAAAATAAAAAAGTACATATTATTATTATTATTATAGCTTATCATTTTACAGAACAACAGTAAAATTACAATACTAATATTCATCTTAAAAGCATTTATTTGGGTGAATTGGGCAAATTTGGGAAGATTGTACATGCTCAGCAGATGATCCTTTGAATTATTTTGACATATCTGTGAATACACATGTACTGTAATGTCTGTTTCTGTGTGTGATTTACCCTGTCTGTACTGTGTGTGCGTGAGGGCTGTAGGTTCCTGTGTTGTTGACGGTTGGTATGGCATTCCTCAGTAACCTCACCCATGTGCCGATATCAACGTTCATCTGCCGAGCTCGCAAAAATGCTTTTCCTGCATGTGACCACAAACACACACACTGTTTGACCTCTGACCACTAGATGGAGCTCAACACCATTCAAGTCACATGTCATAAATTAAAGTCAACATGAAATGACATTCAGCTCCAGTAGCCCCTCACTGCAGAACAAAAGATCCAAGGGCGGGGTTGGATCCACATCCAGGGGGTGGAGATTGGTAGGTTTAGGGATCAGGGGGTGGAGACGGGTAAGTTTAGGTAAATGTAAGGTGGGAGGAGTTGGATCAAGATCCAACCACACCCCCTGGATCTTGTGTTCTGCAGTGAGGACCATCTCCAATTTTAAGTGCATTTGGATAAATGAATCAACAGATTCTTGCATTTATTGTAAACAGAGAAAACATTTATCTGTCTCTTACCCTGTTGTTTGGAGAACACTTTCTTCTGTCGTTTTAGCCGTGGAACCCTGTCGATCACGGGGTTAAAGAAGGTAACCTGAGGCAGACAGATGGTACACATATGTCATCCACATATTTCAATGCTGGCCAGTTTAGCACATCTCTTTGGTTTGGGTGCATTTCTAAAGTAAACTAAACAAAGCATTGAGGCAGAATTTTTTTGGGGACAAAACATATTTTTGAGTGCACATGTGTGTGTACCTCTGCCAGCAGCAGTCCCTGTGGCTCTAGCTCTAGTTGTACTCTGTGTTTCTGGTTGTCTAGGAAATCCTCCAACTTGAGAAATTTCAGCGCGCACAGAGATCGGTAATCTCTCCAGTACACTGCAATCTCCATCTCTCTAGACTGCACACATAAAGACACAATTTACATTTGATCAGTTCTTGAATATTATTTGTAATACATATTATTATAGTATTTATTCATATTTAATAATAGCTTTTGATTTTACATTTTACATTTTTAGTTTTTTATTTTCATTTTAGTTTACGTTTTAGTAATTTTGTTATGTGCTTTTGTCACTATTATTAGTTTATATATATATATATATATATATATATATGTATATATATATATATATAAATACACGTTTATTTACATGTTTCATTTTAGTAAATTAACACTAATAATTTCATTTAGTTGGCAAAGTAACATTTCTATTTTTCTAAGTTTAGGTTTTTTTATCAAACACTGAATTTATTTTATTTTAGCTTTATTTCAGTTGCAGAAAACTACTTTAAATTAGGGATGTGCGCTACAACTAATTTGACTGTCGTTTAAACGGAAGTTTTGTATCCGACTAGTCGACTAGTCTAAAAGCTAGAAACTCCCAAAAAATGGCAAAAGACAAAAAACTATGCGTGTCTATATAACAGCCTACACTTGAAATACTTAATCTTCGAATCACACTCTCAAATCCCTCAGTGAATTCTGCTAAAAATAGGTCACGATTATGGCATATAATATTTGTATAGGCTATTATTATTATTATTATTATTACATTAACTTATAGGGTTATATTTTTATATTTGTTATATATGCTTATTTCCCCTTTCAGTTTGTGTATGGCTTTACCTAGTTAACGTTTTGTGTAATTACGCTATATTTGCTAGCCTACCATATATTTTACAAATACTGTGAACGCTTGACAATTATGCAAATAAAGTTTTGATTTTATGATTGTATTTATGCCCGTGTGTGATGATAAATGAGCATGTTGTGTTTTCATTTACGAATGAAATTACGTGAATGATTAATTCCTCAACGAATCACAATATAGTATTTGTAATTATGGTCTATTACTTAGCAGAAACAAAATGAAATATAGCCTATGTTAAATTTAAACTGCATTCCAGTAAAAAATCCAGTCAGCATAATCAAAGCTTTATTGCATGTCGAGCATTTACAGTAGGCTGTTATTTACAATTCAGAACGTTAAGTAAAGAGATCGAAATGAAGAGAAAAAACCCCCGAATATAAACGAATATCAAAACATAACCAATAATACTAGGCTAAAAATAATAATAATAATATACAAATATTACGGGAAAAAGACGATCAGTTAATGGATTTACAAGACTGTGGGATGGATAAACATGTTTTCTTGTGGGCCTATTTTATTTTATGCACTTTATGTAACATTTCATGATAAACTTCATTTGAATGCTGACTATGGCACATAATACAGCCATGGTAATAATTTAATAATGCAATTTCTAAATAAATGTAATAATTTCTTAATTCTAAATAAAATATTAATGAATCCATCTCTGATAATTCTGGGTTTCTATGGTCACACAGGTTTGTTTACGCATTATTATTATATTCCCTCAACATAAGAAGTCATGGCCACGAGAAATGGATATCGTTCCCTCAACATAGCATCTTGAGACCACGACATAAGGATGTCATTACCTCGACAAAATGATCTCGTGGCCACGACATAAAATCACATTCCCACGAGAAATGGATGTGACCATAATGTGGCCATGTCACCTCGCGGGCATCGTACATAGCTTATTTATTCAGATCGGCTGGAGCAATGCAGAAATGGAAAATAGACTGACAGAATTCTTCATTTTCATATATAACGTTAGCCAACATATTAAAACACAAGTCAAAAACAATAGGAAAGTTTATCAAGGAATAGCATTAAAATGGCTTTTAAAAATTTACTTCATGTTGGCTATATTGTCTAAAAACAAAACAATGTTCGTTGTACTCAGACCATGCGCATTTGTTCAGTGAATTTAACATGTTAACGTGGTCTGGCGAAAGACAAGAGAATTCTGCACAAAAAAAAACCGCGCTTGGCAGGAACTGAATAATCCCACACCTTGCTGGTCTGTCACGTGGTCATTTCGAGCTCACCACAACTGACATGAAGAAAACGCATGCGAGGTAAAAATGTGGTTTCCGCCCAGATACGCTTTTAAAAATATTTATATATTTAAATATTTTGATATGTATTCTTTTTCAAAAGTTTTAAATGTAACGTTAAAATGATGGTAATTTGAATGATAAAATCATGGGGGTTTTTTCTCTCGTGTAATCGACTATTGTTTTCAGTGTCGACTAGCAGGAGCTGTACTGTTTAGTCAACTAGACCCGCACATCCCTACTTTAAATAGTTTCAGTTTTAGTTAACATTTCATCAGCATTTCAGCGTTGCTTCATTTATCAAATAACTGTATGGATATTATATCCTGAAAAAGACATAGAACCATGCATGTCCTAATTTGCATGGCTGTTAGTCATTCTGCGCGTGCAATTTGCTTTTTTCCCTAGATAAGAATAGCATGCCCTTGCTTGTGTAAGAGTTATTTGAGATGTTCCAGCAGTAAAGTCACTGATGTTACACAGCCAACGGATTTTGATTTTGTAATTATAATTACAGCCTTTTGCCTGGAGCTTTAATTAATGAAACAGACACTGAACTTCTAATCTGTGTAAATCTACTATTAACTCACTCGCTCCAGCTCTATGGTGAAGGTTTGATCCCAGCCCTGTTCTCCAACCATCTTCCATGCCGTTTGACCCACGACTGTGTTATCCAGCTTCAGTACCGCACTCACCTCCGCTGCGCACACACACACACACACACACACACACACACACACAGACATGAATACAAATGTGTCTTTTAAATGTGATCAAATGAAGGTCAATATTTTCAGATTTCTCGTACACTCTCTAAATTATTTTTGTGTCAGTAAGTTTGTTGAATACGTCAACCAGTCACTCGCCAGCATGATGATGCAACACCCCATGTGTTATAAGCTCAGATGCACTACATCCTGTTCTGTTCAATGTAAAGCTATCTTCACACATGACCGACACAACAGACTGAGTTATATCAAAACTCACACATCACCAAGGACTAATCACACTATGAATGTTACATCCTCCAAACACACACAAGTACTCACAGGAGAGTTCGTCTGTTTTGGGGGGTGTTTTTCCACTAACACTGCCACTGCGACTGTAAAGGCCTTTTCCACTCCGCATAAAGGACCGTCCTTCTCCCGGACTGTAACACGGCAATACTACCTGACTGCCACGGGAACGTCCGGGAACCACCTCTAGCACACCCATACAGCCCAGCAAAGTGACCTGCAGAGTGCCTACACACACACACACACACACAAATAAAAACAGGAAAATAATCAGATCTTAGAAGTCAGTACCTGATGATTTATTTTAAAGGGGTCATATGACGTTGCTAAAAAGAACATTATTTTGGTATATTTTCGTGCTGCGTAAATATTACCATGTCTGCATTCGTGATCAGAGAAACGACAAACAACAAGCACTACTCTACACAGCTCAAAACGCTTTTGAATCGTCTGTGGCAAATTCTTTAAATAAGAAAACATACTTACAGGCTGTGAGTCAGAAGCGCCAGACTGTCTTTGCAAAGTTGGAATTGCCCGACTTTATAGAAACAGCCTGTGCACAGCTGGCATTGTAGGCTACTCTCACAGGTTCAGGAAATAGTCATCCGTAAAATACGCTGCACACACTCTAATATTTGGGTTGAACTGTTCTGGAACAGTGATGTAAATACAACTTAACCACTGATTTCTAGTTGTGTCCTCTTTTGGAAGCCCAAACAAAGTACCTTCGCTTTCACATCGAATCACAGCATCTCCAGGACATGGTGCCGGTGGCAGCAACAATACTACAGCGAGAATAAAAGTCCCGCCTTCTTTCGTTGCGTAAACATTTGGGCGGTGTTATGCAAATCTCCCCACACCATGACATAGACATGTCTGGGCGTGTTTGAATGAGCCGTTTTAGGAGGGCATGGTCGAGTCTTAACTTTTATAAAGAATATCTGTTTGGTTTTGAGACTAGTCTTTGCAACTTCAGGGATCTTATCTATGCACAAACAGCTTGTAACACTCCAAAGAGAAAGGAAAACATGAAATCACATCATATGACCCCTTTAATCTAAATGAAATAAACAGGCATTTATCAGTGTAAAAGATGTTTTTGAATACCAGTGAGGGGAGAGGGTTTGGAGAGTGTGCTGTACTGGTTGTGCACGTAGGGGGCGCCGTGTCGAGAGCTGAACGCTGGTGAGGAGGCTAACACCAGCTCCTCTTTGATAACAGATGCTTTGGGATGATCTTCAGGAAGTTCTGCTAACCGCCGATCCAGTGAATCTCTCAGCAGATCCAACCTCTGAGACGACTCGCTCAGACGACACTGAGCCTGAAGAAGACGAGAGGAAGACATGAGGGATGATGTATTAAAAGAGTGCAGGGCCATCAAAAGTAGCAGTACTTCGGTATATAGTTGATACTACAATAATGATAAGTATTACTTACTGACTTACTGTATTAGACTTAATTATTGACTTAACTGGAAAAGCAGTGTTTACTTAATTGAGATGTAATTGAAAGCTAAGGTTTACGTATAATATAATGATAAAACGGGGTATGTAAGATTTTTTATGTTTTTAAAGAATTTATTAATATTTTATTTAATTATACAGAATTTTGAATTTATTAGAATAGAATTAGAATTGATTTGATATACACAAACAGAAATTTCAGATCGTTCAGAAATCATTCTAATATGCTGATTTGCTCAAGAAATATTATTTATTATTATCAATAGTAAAATCAGTTTTGCTGTTTAATATTTTTGTGGAAAAAGTGATACATTTTTTCACGATTCTTTGATGAATAGAACATTCAGAAGAACAGTATTTATTTGAAACAGAATTTACTGTCTTTACTGTCACTTTTGATCAGTTTAATGCATCCTTGCTGAATAAAAGTATTTCTAAGTTCTTAAAAGATACATAATATAATATAATATAATATAATAATACTGTATAATGGTGTCTGTATGATTTTTTAATGTTTTTAAAGTATTTATTAATATTTTATTTAATTATATAGAATTTATTAAGCATTTATTTGATATATGCAAAAAAGAGTAAAACTGCAATATTGTGAAAGAGTTCATATATTTTATAATATAATTTATTTCTGTGATGACAAAGCTGAATTTTCAGCATCATTACTCCAGTCTTCAGTGTCACATGATCCTTCAGAAATCATTCTAATATCCTGATTTGCTCAAGAAATATTGCTTATTATTATCAATAGTAAAATCTTGTGGAAACTGTGATACATTTTTCAGGATTCTTTAATGAATAGAGCATTCAGAATTTATTTGAAAGTTTTGGAACAATGTAAGTCTTTACTGTCACTTTTGATCAATTTAATGCATCTTTGCTCGATGAAAGTATTAATTTATATAAAAAAATAAAACTTATTGAGCCCAAATGATACAAGTATAAAAAAAACGACATTAGTATAATACCTCTGACATGGCCTTTTTGTCCAGTACTTTACTGGCTCCAAGAAGTCTAAGGACATTTTTTGCTCCCTCAGCGACGGCGTGCTCTACGCGGTAATGGTGTCTGAGCTCCTCGATCCGTAGCTCCATACCACATGGGTCAGGCTTTCCTGAAGAGACACACACAAACAGACATACCAGGCTATCAATATCACTCCCTCAGTGAATTACACAAGCTATTAGCCTGAATGGATCAGAGCCATTTCAAACCTCATAATTAAACAGCAAGGAAGAATATCATTTTAAGATAAATCCACACTATACAGAATTCAAACGGCAAACTACCACCTTTTTGAATGAATGAAAATGTATATATAAAGTACAAAAACTGCAAGCTGTTTAAAATGTTTTAGATAAAGACAAGCATCTCACACTGCAGGTCATTGCTGTCATTGCTTGAAATGTCAACTACCCATTAACCATAATGAAACTGAACCGAATGTGAACCCCATACAGACATCAAGTCTAAGATACAATAAATGGTACATGAGGTTGTGTGCATCTATCAGACTTTAAAGAGGATGAGGGATGATTTCGGATCAGGACAGTGCGTTTCCATATAGTAATTACTACACTTATGCAAACTGGGATAGATGATTGTAGATCAGCCGAGGTCCAACATGCTGCCAGCTACAGACTTTTAGAAATAAGAGGATTATTAAGGATTATAAACTGAAAGATTAAGATGCTGTGGTGTTATATTATTCTGTCATATCATCAAAAACATTGACATGCTGTTCCCGGGTTTTATATAAACATTTATTTTCATCTGTTTGGTTCTGTCTGAAATACAAGCAGTTCAAAGCATTCCAGTCAATAAATGAAAAGATCCTGAGTGCAGGGAATATTTTGAGTGTTTAAAACTTTCTCTCAATTTCCTAACATAATTGAGACTGCATGCTGTTTACTATTTCCAGATTTTCATATATTTTTAATCTAGCTGAGACTAGAAGAGCATGTGCTTGTGTATGAGCTAGTGGCTGCCTTAGGAATGTCCCAGTAAAATCATTTAGTGATACAGCACAGTATTTTCCCCATGAGCTGCTTCGAATGAAGACTCGGGGGCAAACAAAAACATGACAAAAGACAGAGTTGGAGGGAAAATATCACTTGAATGAGTGGACCTATAAAGAGGGATAATGAGACAGAGAAAAAAAACATGAGAAGTATTGAAGGGTCGACTGCAGAGGTTTTCGTGTCCTAATAAGGCATGAAGCCGAATGCAGTGACATAATTTCAGAAACACACTCTCGGGGAGTGTGTGTGTGTACATGTACACATTGAAGGTGTGTGTGTGTGTGTGTGTGTGTGTTTATACAGGAGTATTAAAGAATGCTAAAAGCTGCCTGTAACATTTTTGTTTCATATGATATGATACAGTCTCTGGTCTATCTGAATTATGATATAAGCTATAATTACTGCGAAAGCATGTTTGTTCTCTGTTTATTATCATAATGCAAGAGAATTTCAAATTTTACAGCAATAGCATTTTAAATTATATTTTGTACTGCAAAAACATAAACAAAATACTATATATACTGTGTGTGTATATATATATATATATATATATATATATATATATATAGTACACATATATGCACACATTTGCATAAAGGATGCATTTATTTATTTATTAAAACAGTAATATTGTGTTATATGATTACATTTATACTACATACTGTTGAAGAAATGTATTTATTAAACGGATTATTTAATGTTTACTGGGATACATTTGCTTTACATGAAAATGAACCACTTCAAAGTAAGTAAATACTGTATTTATATTTATTTGAATGTCTTTGTTCTGTGTTTTTATATATTACAGCTTTTTGTTGTAAACTGTTAATCAAAAGGTATGTGTGTTTGTGTGTGTGTGTGTGTGTGTGTGTGAGTGAGTGTGTGTATTAAGCATAAAGGAGATGGGAGAGTTGGAGTGGGAACTGACTGTCATCAGTTACCTGACCCTATGTTTGTGTCTATGTGTGCTTGATTCACTCCAAGCCAAACGGGGTCATAACACACACATTTATTGATCTGTATGACCTGCGCTCACTGCTTGTATATGTGTGTGTGTGTGTGTGTGCATGCTGTTCTCCAGACTGCATAAACACTGTACACTCCACACCCTGAAAACACACACCTCTCGTCTTCTGGGATTCATGTGGTTATTGATCTGTTTAGTTCTTTGCTCATCTATGAAATCAGACTCTAAAAGCAACAACGGAGTAGCACACACACACTCAGCCATACCCTGTATATCATCGTTGTGTTCGTAGGCCTGCACTGCTTTCCGGATCTGCATGCGAATGATGTCAATCTTTGTCTTGCTGTCCTGTAGCATCTGCTGAGCTGTCTGCAACATCTTCTTATCCTAAAAACCCACACAAACACACACCATTGTAGTTAGTAAACAGTGCGTAAACATCTTTTGACAGACTGGCTCCATTCCGAAATCTAGCGAGCTGCCTTGCTGCCTACATAACCTACAAATATTAGATAAAATACTTAATTTGTAATCACATTGAACTACTTGTATTTTCACTTTGAGTATCGAATGACATATTTAATGTCTTGCCTCATCTAGCATCTTCCCAGAACACCAAAGTGCATTCTGGGATTGCTTTCACCATGAATATGCGATGCTGCCTTTGATTTTGGAAGCAGCATAATTGAGTTGACTGCATTTACAGTGAGCACGCCAATGATGCCTCTGTAGATACACTACTGTTCAAAAGTACGGGGTCAGTAAGATTTTTTTTTTAAAGAAATGAATGCTTTCATTCAGCAAGGACGCATTAAACTGGCAGTAAAGACTTGCATTGTTATAAACAAATCCTATTTCTAATAAATGCTTTTCTTTTGAACTTCAAAGAAAGCCTCCTGAATAAAAATATTATGATTTCCACAAAACATTAAGCAGCACAACTGTTTTCAATATCGATAACAATAAGAAACACAATAGTATTATTTTTACTATATATTTCATCAAATAAATGGAACCTTATTCATAAACATAAAAGACTACCAACACCGATCACAAGTTTTGGAACAGAGCCTGTGTGTGTGCATGTGTATACCTTAGTGGAGCCATTGGCATATATGGGGATCATATTTTCGGCCCCCTGTTTAACTTTGAGTTCAATGTTTAACTGTCTTTCGAGGGCAGCGATTCTCTCCTTATGCGCCGAAGACCTGCTCTCTGCTCCCGGAGACTGAGGAGCATCATCTAGGCGTAAGAAGAAAAAAAAAGGTAGCCAAGGGATTTAAGAACGGCACTTGCCATGTTTAAAATCAGGGTTTTTGATATGAAAACATGAATTAATAATATTTCAGCCATCTATAATTTATGTCTTTAAATATATGTGACCCTGGACGACAAAACCAGTCTTAAGTGTCAATTTTTTTCGAAACTGAGATTTATACATCATCTGAAAGCTGACTAAATAAGCTTACCATTGATGTATGGTTTGTTAGGATCGGACAATATTTGGCTGAGATACAACTATTTGAATATCTGCAATCTGAGGGTGCAAAAAAATCAAAATATTGAGAAAATCGCCTTTAAAGTTGTCCAAATGAAGTTCTTAGCAATGCATATTACTAATAAAAAATTTAAAAAGTTTTGATACATTTACGGTAAGAAATTTACTAAATATATTCATGGAACATGATCTTTACTTAATATCCCAATGATTTTTGGCATAAAAGAAAAATCAATCATTTTGACCCATACAATGTATTATTGGCTATTGCTACAAATATACCCCAGCGACTTAAGACTGGTTTTGTGGTCCAGGGTCACATATGTGTTTTTTATTGTATTTAAATATTTATGAGTATTGGAATTATGCATGTGCATCCACTCGAAATCAAAACATTAATATATATATACTTTTTTTTGATTATCTTAATTAAATTTGAATTGATATTTTAATTGTTTTTAAAAAGTAATTATTGTAAAACAAAAATTAGACATTGTTTTTAACTTTAGGAAGCTTATTTTTCTTTCATGATATCACTGTCATCATCACTCAGTGTCCACTCACCACGTGAATCATCCGTCCCTTTGACGACGATATGAGCGTCCAGCTCTTGTAGCTGAGCGTGGAGCGAGTCCAGGCGTCGATTGGAGCTCCGCAACTGACTCTCCACCTGCTGTGCATTTCGTTTATCAGTAGTGGCTCTGCGGAGGTTCTCTGCTCCCTCTTTAATCTTCAGCTCCTTCCGGATTTCCCTACGGATTCGCTCTCGCTGTTCATCCAACCGCTGCTGAACACTCGAGTCAGAGAAATCGGAGCTGTGGTCCAAGCCTAGCTGCTCTAGTACTGACAACCCACCGGGATCACTCTGCAAAACAGAAAGATGAAGTTTAAAGATGAAGCACTCCCAGACTCAACTGCAGATCAAAGTCAAATTCAGCTTTAGATATCCTAAGAGATCTTAGTAATTCACTAAATGCACTCCATTGAGATCACTTCATTATCATCTTTAGTCTGACATAGCCAGACTTTTGAATGCTGGCAAGAAGTCTTATCCACATTGTGGCTTATCTGGCCAAGACGTGCCCACAGGAAAAGACCATCTGACCAACAAGCATGTTCTTGCTTTTAGATGCTGTTGGGTAAATTTGACCTACATAACTTAGAAAACAAATTTGGAATATATAATATTTTAGGATGTATTGTTTACTTACCACTTAAGATTACAATTTATTGTAGTGTCAGAGAAGATTGCAAACTGTCCCATTCCACCAATTAGCCTGCTTCTTTAAACAACTTTATTTCAGGGTGGATTGATATCAACTCAAACCAGTGCAACTTGACTCCTGGGAGTTGTGTAGAAGTCAGATTGGAAAAATATTTGTAATATACACCAGCCATCTTCTACGGTGGCCGAGAGTGCTCAACGAGCTGCAGATAGACTTCATCAATTTGACAACACACATGCTGAAAATACTCACAACACAACCAAACAAAGAAACGCACTGCAAATACTCACAACACAACCAAAGAAACGCAAAATTAGTTTGTGTTGTGAGCATTTGCACCACCTGCTGTCAAACTGATGAAGATGTTTTCTTGGTGCTTTTTCTATTTGCATGTGTTTTGCAGCGTGTTGAGCTCTCGGCCACCGTAATATTCTCTGTAACATAACACAAAAACTTGAGAATATCCCTTAAAATATCTTTCAGAAACTGTGGAGAATACACTTAGGATCTATGGCCCAAAGCACACTAAAAGCATACTAAAAACAAACTGAAAAGTGCCCATCACTGTACTTGAAGTTACTCACATTAGATTTACACAGCTCTGAAACCAACTAACTACAAATTAACGGTGGATTCCAGACATTTGGGGTCATTTTCCCTATTGTTTTCCATCCTGCTAGTCATGACTTCCACGTTGGGATACTATTCACTGCTCCAAAGATACCCCAGCCTGCCAGAAACAAATTGCCCAAAAATGTTTGCAAGATATCAGCTTTTATTGGTTTAACAAATGAAAACCTGCAACATTTGAAATCAGTCAGTTTAGAAACGTTATTTTATTACACTCCAGAAGCTTTTGAGAGAGAAAAAAACCCCTTTTTTTAAGTAAATATGCTTCAATTTGCCGAATTTAGAGAGATAATATAAACTCTTAGACAAAAGGGCTTTTTAAAAGCAACCGTCATTGATTACACATGAATGCAAACAGTCTGAAGAAGTTTACTTTGACAGTAAAAAATAAATAAATAATTCAATGCTGGGATGAGACAAAAAAAAAGAAAAAAAAGAAGCAAATATATCAGATGCAGAAGGACTAGGATGGATCTTTTACTAAGAACTGGCTGTTAAAATCTTATGTAAAAATGAAAAGTACAAAACAACCGCTTGCCAAAACTTCAAAAGAACACTGGAGATTTAGTTACACACTAAAACCACTTCATAAATCCTCAAACAAATATTTTACAGGTTACACGCGTTTGCACACTAGTTCCACCCACTAAACAATCAAGAACAGTCAGCCAACACATTTTTCCACAATTACTCAATTTTTTATATTGTTTTACTGTCTACAAGTCATAATTTGTGAAACTGAAAGTGATACAGAGTAATCTCTTATTGATTTGCTGTAGCAACTCTGTCCTGCACTCAACCTAAGGGAAATACATCCAATTGGCAAAAAAGCCCCTTTTCATCTGTTGAAATAATTTTGAAAACCAACAGTCCTGTCAATCATAAAATGTCACCTGTATTTCCAGATGTTCCCAGTGATCCCATTCACCAGACCAACACATTCTACTCTCTCCGGCAATGAGACCAATATCCAGTAGCATAGAAACAGAGAGACAGAGGGAGACGGAGGAAAAGAGAGCGAAAGAGATGAGGGAAGGGAAAGCTGTGGTCGAGGGGTCGCCCTCCCTGTGCAGGATATCCGGTTAAACCTCTGCACGCTCTCTTCCTGTTTTCTGCGACGCATGGCTTTACTAGATGACACCAGTATGGGGAATAAGGCTATTTTTTCCATGGACATGCATCTTTTCACTGTCAAGTAATAATACCCATATTTCAATAGCATACGATCTACAAGTGTTGTTAATATATCTGTTTATAAAAACTGTTCAGTGTGACAGAAGACCTCTAAGAAACTAAGGCAGGAAGGACCTTCATAAACAATTGAGAGGAACATGGAGAAAAGCATTAGTACATGTGTGTGAGAGAGGGAGATAGCGATATACCAAGATAAACTCTGTAGTGGGCGTGGGCAGAATAACCAAACGTACACGACTGTTCAAAGGTTTGTGGTCGGGAAGATTTTTCATGTTCAAGTCTCTCATTCTCACCAAAGCCACATTTATTTGGTCAAAAATACAGTAATACTGTGAAATATTATTATAATTTAAAATAGCTGCTCTTTTTAAATATATTTTAGTGTAATTTATTCCTGATCTGAGCCTTCGGTGTCACACTATCCTTCATAAATCATTCTAATGCCCTGATTTAGTGCTAAAAAAACATTTCTTGTTATTATCAGAGAACTTTTGAATGGTATATATCATTTAACATTACATATTATGATAAGATATATGGGTGGGCAATCTGAGGATTTTGTATTGTGATTTATCTTGAAGACGTCCACAATCAACTTTGTTAGTATGTAAGTATATCCACACAGCTTTCAGTTGGCAGGAAGAGCAAAAAATGGGAAAGTGAAGAGTGGGATATGTTGGACATTAAAAGGAGTTATTAAAAGTTCAATAAAGCCATGAAAGTGAATCGAATCTGGTAATGACTGACAGGATTTCTGTGCGCGCATTCCACGATGGAGAGGAACATAGACACGTGAAGTATATTTTAGGCATAAATAATCAGATGCACACAAAAAAATATCAAAATGTTCTCACCTGCTTGGTGTGTATTACGTAAACACAGTCGGTTTTGTTTTAAGTGAATATAATCAGTTTGTAAACAGAAAATAGGATGTGTGTCAGTATATTAGATCCATGTGTCTGATCCTTAAAGTGACAGCAGCACAATAAAGATTTAATGTTAATCAAACAACAAAAGAAAAAGAGAAAATCACTCACTGCTCATAACTGAATAACGTTTGTAGCTTTAATTAAAAAAAAAAAAATCTATATTTCATTGATATTGATGTTGCATTGTACATTTGATTACTTTATTTCAGTTTCTGCAATATTTCTTACCTGAAAAATGCTGTTAAATAGACTTACCTTTAACATAAAGCACTGTTTATTTCATTTGTATCTTTGTTCTGTTGTACATATTTATTTGTTCTATAGCTTGTCATTTGTTTCTTTGTTCTGACTTTACTTGTATTCAATAAGCTTAAGGACTTTTAACTAATTAGGCTTAGTTTCCATTGTTCAGTAACTTGCTAAATAGTAAAAGTAATAGTAAAAACCATATCATGATCTTGTCTGAGAAAATCATAATATGATATTTTTGCCATATGTCCACCCCATATGTCCAAAAAAAAAACACACTCCAAAAGGGTCTACACTAAAGTGTAGTAGCTATATTGCTATTGTTTCTCTGATTCGTTTGCATCAGATTTCTAACTCTCAGTTTCTTTTCTCCTTGTGTGATTTCAATATATCACACGTGCTGTATGACATCAACCTTGTTAATTATGAGTGGAAATTTACCCAAATTGCCAGTTTGAAATCAAAGAGCTTAAAGCAACTGCTCTGAAGTCTTTGATGCATTCAGCTATTGTGAAACTAAAACTCACAAACAGGTCACACATGCCCAAATTAAGCCGACAGATGCAAATTTGAATTCCAATACAGTTTTAATCCTCTAAACATCTTCTTTTTTTTCACAGCAGATACCCTGAAGATTAGCAGACCCTGTGATCAAACTGCTATCTGATAAAAGCAAGTGAACACGGAGAGCCTGAGGCTGATGCGGATAATTGCAAAAACACCATTTCAACACTAGCAGAGATTCAGCCTCAGATAAACTAGCTCACAATGACTAGACTGTGGCAGTTAAGTTTACCTTGCACAAAAACACATGAGTCATTTACAGTAACAGAAGCGATGAGTGTATTAGAAAGATTTCTGACTCAGTGGCATCAAAATAGCCCTTTACTACAAGACCAACTTACACATGGCTTTAGTTTACAAAATGTAAAAGTAACAAAATGGTAATGTATGTAAAATAATCTGGCTTCATATCTAAACTGCCAATGAAAGGTTTGGGGTTTGTAAGGTTATTTTTCTCTTATGCTCACCAAGTAAAAATACAATGAAACAATCAGTATCCTTTGATGAATAGACAATTCAAAAGCATTTATTTAAAACAGAAATCTTTTGTAAAACTATCAATGTCTTTACTGTCACTTTTGATCTATTTAATTCATCCTTACTATATTAATTTCTTTGCATTTTCTTCATCTGCATTAAAAATGGAGGCTTTTCTGAAATCAGACTTAATCTAAAACATCAAATGTGATCATTTAAACCCCAAAGGCCAGTTACAACATAACAGAGATATACAATAAATCTTTATCATATTGGTAATCGGATGATTTTTTAAAAATGATCTGTTGGCTGATTGTATATTTAACTGTGCATGCTCATTTTTCTTCTTCTTTTCTTTTTTCTTCTTTCTCTAACACTCACTGGAAATTAATATGTAGAAAACACTACATTTAATAATACTGTTAAATGTAATCTTTAGCAAATCTCAAAATTAATATGCTAAGACGCTTAAATACACTTCTTATAGGATTTAAAATATTAGTAATTTTTTTTTTTATTCAGAAAAAAAAGTAGTATAGAATTTTAATATCTCCCATTTATCAGGAAATTTATTAGCGGTTTTTTTTTTTTTTCGTCAGAATCTGGTGCAAATGTGTCCTGGACGTGTGTCTGAAGATGGACACACTTTATTTAAACAACCATGAGTACCATTAACAAATATCAAAACTTCAATCAAACTTGGACTAAAACTAGTTCACATTTCCAACATAAAAGTTCTGGCACCCAGAAGCTGACCGACCGTAGTACCAGATCACTCCAATAACAACCCTAAACACTCTTCTGTGGGACTCTTTCTGTGACACAACATCAGAGCTAATCGCTGTGGTTACAGTGATACAGTTTCAGCAACAATGGTTTAAGAGTACAACCACAGCATCCTTTCGACCATTCCACTCGAATGCAAGTCATCAGATCTCTACTGAGACAACATCTAAGGCCAGTTTGATGGGGCAGCTCTCATGCATCAGCTCTCACAAAGGACTAGAAATGACCTACGAGAGAGCAAGACAGGATATGAAGAGTGTCAAACAGAGGAAGAACATAAACAATGACAGAAAAGCACAAGGGACAGTCAGAAGAGGAAGAGGGGGATGAGAGGAAATGATGTGATGCAACTCGCAAAGATATCAAATGTTGGGGGAAGGACGGAGGACGCTGCCCACAAAGAAAACAAAAGTCAGTCCACACAGGAATAGTTTAACTCTTAGAAAAAAAGAAAAAAGAAAGAGGGAGAAATAGACAGGATCAAGAAAAAACTGGAAAGCCAAAGATGATGATAAAACAGCTGTTTTCTAAGGAAGTACAAATGGACAAGTAAAGGATTGCAGCATTGCATTTCCTATCAATATATTCAAAAAGAAATGTAAATAAATTGTAAACGTAACTTTTTTAATTAATAAAACATATTTATAAAGTTCACTAATATTTTGCAATGCTATACAATATATTCTAATTTATTACAGGTATAAATGGCATTAACATTGATTATATATTTTACACTTTTTCATTTAAAATGATTTTATGACTGGCGTGTAAAAAAATAATATTTATTTATTATATGTATTTTTTAATACAAATAATATTTATTTACATCATTTAATAATATAATTTATAACACAATATAGTCACAATACATTTCTTTAATAGAAAGACAAATACAATTGTTCTGTTTTTTAATAAATTGCAAACTGACATTAAGTATTGCAGCACTGCCTTTGTATCAATATATTAAAAAATAAAAATGTAAATAATTTGTAAATGCAATTAAAAAAAAAAATTCTAATACACTGTAATTATAGACTGTATTATTATTTAGCGATTTAATATTATATAAATTATTTTAAACTATATTTAAAATTTATAATCGCTACATTGATACTTTTGCATTTTGTATTTAAAATGATTTAAAGTGACGTAAAAATTGTTATATATTTATATTTAATAATGTTTTATTTTTTTAATACAAATAATAGATATTTATGCAATAATATAATACATTTATAATAGATTATGGTCACAATACACAAACAACAATTTGCATTCTTGCACAACACATTTCACACTACTGCAGCTATAGTGCACTGAATATGAACTCAGTTAAAGTTATCTGCATTCTACTGTCTATTCTAAAACTTTATTCTAGAGAATTCTTTACATAAGTACTCAGGATTTGGGGTGTCTTTAACAGGCCTACCCCTTGTGTAGCTGAAGTCTCTGGATGGGTGATGTTGTTGTCGTTGTTGTGCTGCTCTGTGAGGGATGTATGTCTTTCCTCCTCGTTAGCCATGTCACACCCACTATCTCCCTGCGTCTGCCCACCCGGTCGTGATAAAGACGGCTAATAAAATCTCCCACTGGAGCGGCGGTCAGTCCACCCACCCCCGACGAGACCCTCTTTATCAAACCCACTTCACAACAGAGACAGCTTCCTCCTCGACTAAAGAAAGGCGAAAAACGGAAGCGGTGTGGGGGTGAGCTGCAGGAAGGAGGAGAAAAAAGCAAAACGACAGATTAAGACACTGAGAGAAAGTGTGACTAAGCTCCACCCCTCAACTACACTTCAGCAAGCAAGACGATCTAAACTCTTTCCAGTCATGTGTTGCATTTCGTGTAGTCTACAGAGAAACAGATGCAAGCAGTTGCACTGAGACGCGATACAAAGATCACCATCGTCATCTAAACAGAACGCAAAAAGTATGTCACTGACAGTAACTGAGTCAGGACACAGGAAGAAATCAAAAAAGTAAAGTTGAGATTTTAGCATAATGTAGGTTTTGTGTCAGTTGTTGCATTTTTTCATGTGAACTATTCCTTTAATAATCATATGACACTTTATCCAGTATACCTAGAATCTATTGAGTAAGAAGAACTCCAAAACTGGGAAATGAATCATGAAAAGAGGAAAATAGGAAGACAAACAAAAAATGAGAACGAGCATGCAAGGGTTATGAAAAGGTAAAAGAATGAAGATAATAAATGCAGGGTCACTTTTACAGCATAACACTGTTTAGGGCTTTTCACAAAGTGCTTAACCCCGGGTTTTCGTCGTTGTAAACTCCAGTTTTAACCCTGGGTGTAGAGGAACGTTTAACAGCGCTTTTTACTTGGGAATATGAAATCCTTGCTCCGGAGCATGGTTAGCACTGCTTTTGTGGTGTTAACCCTTCATTACAATGTCAAACTCGGCCCTGTTTACACTAGTGCGTTTTTGTTTTAAAACAGCGATTTAAAATGAAAACGATCCTCGTCTACACTGGCATTTTCACTGCATTTCAGAAATGTTCTCCGTCCACACTACACAACCAAAAACGCATGTCACATGACCATTCATGCAGGTACAACAATGAGCATGATGTTATTGTTAACCCCGGTCGTCAAGGATACACAAACCCAATGTGAGCAGCCATGCCATCGTTTTCAAAAGTCTCCGTTTGGGTCCGTTTACACTGAAACGCAAACCCGGAGTTTTCAAACTAATCTGGAGTCTGCAGCATTTTCGAAAGTCCTCGAAAACACTGAAGTAGAGTAACCGTAGCAAAAGTTATGCGTTTTAAAACAAAAACACACTAGTGGTAAACGTAGCCTGTATGAAATGATGTGTGTCAAATCAAGCAACCGACAGCCTATCACCAGTGCTGGGAAAGTAACTTTGAAAATGTAATAAGTTACAGATTACAAGTTACCCTATTTAAAATGTAATAAGTAGTGTAATTATTTCAATTACTTTATTAAAATAATGTAACTGATTACATTTGATTACTTTTCTAAATTTCCAATGAATGTTTTCAACTGTTAATCATTTTCTAACATTTAAACCAAACAGGGTTAATCTTACAGTAGTGCTCAACACTGATTACTGTCAGACTTTCAAAATCCTTCGTCACTTTAATGTTATAATAATTAAATTTTCAAGCACAACCACCACAAAATCAGCCGTTTAGCACCTCTTGTACTTCGAGATAGTTCTGAGTTAAGTACAGATTTAAAATCACATAACAAGAAATACTTTATGATACTGTTTTGGAATCAAATCTTTGAATAGCTACGACAAGAAACACTGGCATCTAACAATGCCAAAAAACACTTAATCTTAAAAATATAAAGCATATACATAAATCAAAATAGGAAATAAAACGAATAAGCATGTGTCCTAAACTCATGAAGCATTGGTGTCGATCTAGACTACTACGGTGTCTCATAATGGATTACAGTTACATTTATTTTGTAAATTACGTAACGCCATTACATGTAATTAGTTACTCCCCACCACTGCCAATCACGTGCCTCATATTCACGTGCTCTGGACATTCACGGAAACACTGAACATTGTATAAACTAATTCTGAAAAGTCCATTTAGGAAAAACTCGATAGTATATTTGGCAATATACTAAGTCCAAACAATGACACTGACACCACAAATATGCAAATAAGAACATTAACCCAGGGTTAAGGAATGCACAGTGTGAAATGCCAATGTATGGATACCCTGGATTAATTGTTAACCATGGATACATTCTAAGCAGCGTGAAACGTGAAACAAGAGAATCCAGGATTCACTTTATCCAGGGTTAAGTATGACCCAGGCTTACCCATTTCAAGTGTGAAAAGCCCTTGTTTGTCCTAAATCATAACACACGATTGATGTTCATATTCATTGGTTTGTTGCAACAGTAACTGGTCAAGCACAGTGCCAGCAACATAATGGTCGTAGGTTCAATTCCCAAGGTGTAAAGAGCCCATGCACTGCATAAATGTAAATCATAGCATACAGTGCGCATATTTTGCGGGTTTATTATTACCCACAACCCCCAAATTCAGTGTATGATGGGACTGCCACAGCAAGAAGACTCACTGATTCCCATCTCCTGATATTCACTAAGCATTTAAGTAAAAATTATGTGTATCGGAAGAGTAGAGATTTATTAAGAAAAGAAACCCCAGGTGTTGAATACAGGTTGCACTACCATGCTTGAACTCCAGGGGGCGTTTGCTGTTTGAACAGAATTGTTAAACGAAATAAGATTAAAAGTGTCTATTTGATATCAGTTTGCAGGAGAGACCTTCGCTGACGTTACTTTGGAAGACTGTTGCTATAATAATAACAGACATTGTAAAAGACAGAATGCAGATGCATACAGAGTCAGAAGAAATATGTTAAGGGCAGATAAATAATTAGAGATATAAAGGTATAAAGATATTAGCAAGGGGTAAAATGTCGGGAAATGTCGAGTTCACTGTTAACAACCAGATCCCACTCGGTTTCACTTTAGATCTGGTCCCAGATGTCATTCCGTCACTTTCAGAGCGTGTCTAAAAGCCCTGGGTTTAATTAAGATTTAACGGCATGATGTAGCCAAACAAAAAATAGCCTGAACTCAGTATGTGTGAGGCGGGAAAGTTGTTTAGGGTGTGTACACTTCATTTCTGACTTAAGCAAGCCCCAAAACTAAACACACACTATATCATTAAAAAAAACATGTCTATCCTGTTTGCGAACTCTGTTATGCAAATACTTACACTTACACCCCATACACCATTTACATATGCATTTGGCAGATGCTTTCACCCAAAGCAATGTAATGTGCATGTAAAATGTACATATTTATTAGTTTGTGTTTTCTCTGGGAATTGAACCCATGATCTTGAGAGATGCTTGATGCCTTATAATCAACAAAGCTGTCTCTGCCAGTATACACTGAACCTACTTTTTGAGTGTCAGCTGATGTTTTTCACCACTTTTTCTCATAAGAGAGCACATAAGTGTCATGAATAAACATTTATGGTAATGAGGGGACAGGCATAAATCCGTGCACCTCTGAACAGCACTTGAAGAAAGTCGCCAAGACAACCCTAATATGAGCTCTTATGCTGTTCAGCCCAAACTATAACCGAGCAGTGCTCATTGTCAGGTCACGCTTACTCAAACACACACACACACACACACACACACACACACAAACACACACACAGAGGGAGCTCTATTCAGCTGCTGTAGCTCGTGAGAATGCCAGCAATTCTAAGCTCAGTCAAAGCCCTGCGGCCAAATGACTGTCCTTCCTTCTGTTTCGCGCTCTCTCTCTCTGCCCAGTCATGAGCTCTGGATTCATTTACCCTCATTTCATCTGTAGCTTGAACATTTGAAAAACGTTTACTATTTAAAGATGACAATGAACTTTAGAGAGAGAGAAATAAAAAAATCAGTATGCAATTGAGACAGAAACAGAGTGAAGGTATGACTGTGACAAATAGAGAGGACAACCAAGAATGTCTGCTTTAAAGTCGGCATGAAATGAAAATTCACCCAATTCTCTACATGCATGTTATTGATCTTAACAAGATTTTTTTCTTTTATTTTCTGATTTTTAATCAAACCGTTCTTCCGTAAAAAACTGCTGACATTCTAGATTTTTGCAATCATTAGTCTGCTTAAAATCACCCCTTTCCTGCAATCTACTGCAAGCTGATATTAAGATGCTTCCATCCAATCAACAACTGATGGACAGAACCAAGTCCCGCCCTTTTTACCATAATACTCAGAAGTATGTCACAATATGGAAAAACGATGTCACTACATCCGTTTCATCATGAATTTAAGGAAGTCCTTTATAATTAGAGAGGTTTTAAGTTCACTGACCTTGACGCCGTTTATAGAGGTGTTTACATAAAATGAAACACAAAGCACAACAATATGGATTTTAAAGGGGTCATATAATGCCCATTTTTTTCCCGCAAGTTGATATGATTCTTTAGGGTCTTAATGAAAAGTCGGTAATATAGTTTGGTTAAAATTTCTCAATGGTAGATTAAAAAAACACCTTTTTCACCCTGTCAAAAACAGCTCTTGTCAGAGCAAGCCGTTTTGTAGCATTTTCCTTTAAATGTTAATGAGCTCTGTTGACTCCGCCTCTCTCTTCCGAGCCATTCTCTGAGGCACTGTTTACCGCATTCATTGTGAAACGTGCTAATTAGCACATTATTAGGAAAGGTGATTTGCAAAGATTCATTAAAAACCCTTACACTCACTTCTTCTGTAGGTGAAGCTGGATCACGAATGATTCGTGCGAACATAGATGCATTTAGGTAAATCGGGATCGGCGCATTCCCTTCAAAAACAAACGTAATCCTCTGCGTCTTCAGTGGCTCAGATGCCGGGAGTAAATAAAGACTGCTATATTCATTATTACATCCAGCAACAGAATGCCTCAATCGCTTAATCAGAGACATCTTGTCTTCCCCTGCACCGGAGTCGACACAATGGCGGGTCTAAGGTAAGGCGGCCGTGTCAATCAACTGTCATGGGAGGGGCCTGTACAGAACTACATCATTTTGACAGTGCTCTCAGAACAGCCTGATTTGAGAAAGGGGATTTTAAAATAGGGATTTAAAAAAAAAACACTGGGTGAATTTGTATCATTATAGGATGGATGTGTACACACCAACACACATTTATGTTCAAACAACTTTTAAAGTGAATTTTGCATCCGATGACCCCTTTAAATATGTTTTAAAAAGTTTACTATTTTAGACTAAAAAACTTAACATACTAAAAAAAGAGAGAGAAAAAAATATTGGTGAACTAGCTGACCTCAGCGGCTCACCCCCCCCCATAAAAAAAAAAAAAAAAAGACTTGGAAGGAAAAGGAAAATTAAAAAAATAGTAAAAAGAAGAGAAATTTCCTGTGAAAAGCTTGCGGATGGGCTCTTTACTACATATACACATAAACACACACCGACACATCTGGAGCATTCTTGACATTCTCGTGTGGTGAGCGTTAGTGTTTAGTGTCAGATTGATGAATAGAGACAGACGCCCACAAACACAGGACTATATCTAGATATATCCAGACCTATGGAGATTTTGGAGCAAGTTCAAATTCTGACAGCATAGTGTGATAGGTCTGATTGATTATTTCCCAAACTAATGGCTTTTTCATTTGTTAACAATATTATCTGCAGATATTTAGCATATGCGTGTGTGTGTGTGTGCACATGCGGCGGAAAAGAGTTCCTTAGGAGGTCATTGTGCATTTCGCCATGGGTTTTCAGTGTGTTCATTATGGCCAGAAATGAATAGTGTGTGTGTGAGTGCACACTGAGTTCAGATGAATAGTTTCATTGTGGCATCGTCAGGAAAAAGCCCACTTAAAATCTCTATTGTACTCACTCAAACTATTAGACTGAGATATTATTGTGCCATGGTGGATTACACTCTTTAATACTCTCACAACTGTATCTAAACTATCATTTCAAATATCTAGATAATGGGTCCCTAAACTGATTATCTTGCAGTCGATACACAAGTTGACTGCCGGTGACTGCCATTTGAGAGGCTTTTATTTTACAAAAATAATATGAAGGAAGTGAGAGAAACTGAAGAGTCCAGGAAGTGGGTGTGAGATCAAGGGCGTCCTGACCACATTGGGTCTCCTCAAACTGCAAGGGAAAGATCTGAAAGAAGATCAGCCCAGGGCCAGTGGGTGAGAGGTGGCCCTGTTCTGCTGTACGCAATTTGAGAGCAGTTCTTTTCTGCACTAGCATATATTAAAATATTAAGAATAAAAAAAAAAGAAGAAGAAGAAAATTTTGAGAAAAAATACATATAAATTTTTCTAAAACTATTTCCAACATCTATTCGAAAAATAGTATAGATGTAGTTTAGTATATTTTATAGCATAGATTATCATTTTACATGTTTTAAACCCAATCAAAACCAAAATAAAATCTGTAGGAAACAGTAGCCGGGTTTCCATTACAGATTTGCGCAAACAGATTTGCGATATTTTATTAATGACAATAAAAAACTTGCAAAATGACGGCATTTCCATTAACCGTTTTTATGCGACTAAAATGGCATTTGTCCTCTTGCGATAAGTCATGGCGATAGATGTTCGTAGGTTTTTTTTTTTTCGATATGTGGGAGTTTTTGCGAAATTGACGCGTTTCCATTGGGCGTATTTTCAATTCGCAATTTCAATTTGCACAATTTGAAGGGTAATGGAAACATGGCTAGTGTCTTTAAGAGATCGTTCACCCAAAAATATTCACCCTCATGTCGTTTCAAACCTGTATGCATTTTGACACATTGAAGACAATTTGAAGTAACTTCAATTACATGGACAAAAAAGGTCATATAAGTTTAGAACGGCATGAGGAGGAGTCCAGGTTTACAGAAATGGTGAAAGCTTGCACCAGGTGTCTCTTATCATCTGTTCTGAGCAGAGTTCTTCACACTGCTTCTCTTGGCTGGCCTCCTATCACGAACCAAGTTGTGGGCTGACTTGATGATGATGATGATGGAACTGAGGCGGTTTCTTCTTCACAGCGTGAGTAAATCTTTTACCACAGGGAGATACAAGGCCTGGCTCAGTCAACAAATTTCACACTGCAATCATCAGATGTTTGAGAGGGTGGCAGATTAAACATAGTCCTACTCATCAGGACTTATGTTCCAGCATAACTCTTTTTAAAACAACATATTCCAGAATTAAAAAAAAAAAAAAAACATACAATGGTCCAAAAAGTTATTTTATTTCAGTTAAATTTTGATTCTTTTATTTATTTATTTATTATTATTTTTCTAATAAAAATATTAATATTATGTATTGAATAAAATTATTATTATTATTCAATTATTTGCTTGTGTGACAATGCCGAAAATGTAGCAGCCATATGCCATACCATATTTTACATTATTTAAAAAGAAACAAGGGATATTTTAGTTGTTTCCTGTTTTTGAAGGCATTTCTATTTCCTTTATTGTAGATGTAGGCTACAACTGTTTAAAAAAAAAAAAAAACGAATGCTTGAATGACTGATGCATATGAACTTCTCCAAAAAGTTTTTTACTCCAAAGTTTTAAAGTCTAAGATCTTAGCCACTGTTGATGAATTATTACGACAACTAGATTTCCCCTAACTATTGGCCTGAGCTAATTAAAAAGCGTTGTTCCTGTTCTTCCACCCTCCTGTGAGACAGTATCTTGTGACATCACTAATGGTTGCTATGGCAGCAGTTGTCCTGGAAACCAGTGTGCAAACACCTGTCTGTGACCACTCCCAATGTCTCACATTTATGACAACAAGGTGCATTTCAGACGCCAGAGCTGATCAAATCTATCTGACAGTATGCATGTCTAAGAAATGTCTAAAAATAACCAGGAAGAGGAATAAAACTGTCATGTTTGAAATACACTTAATGTTAATAATGCACAAGCCTTCCTTGTGCAAAACCAACTGATCCTATTGGAGAATAATGAATATGATCAGCAGAACAAAAGCCTATATGCCTCCGTTACTGTACTGCAATGCATCTCTCTTGTTATCTGTACTCAGCATATATGTGTGAATGAGGAAATCAGTCAATTTCTTCCTGGAGTGGATTATTTATGGCTGTGGTTTATCCCTTTGTTTAAAGGTTATCTTAGATGGGATGAATGATGGAATTGTTGAAAGAGTAGTAGCCGCTAGTGTATCTAACACAGACACAGTATTATGTAGAAGTAGCCTGTAAAACACTAGACCCACCCAGAGTCAGGGGACTGGGCCGAGACACACTAACCTGGAGAAGTTTTCTCTGTCTCAAATACACACATGAACACACATGAACACACACACACATGGTCATGTACACAAACACAGGAAGGTGTGTGCACATCCTCCTTTCTAAAGTGACAAATGAAAAAGAAGCAAAGCTTTTCTGTCACATAACTACTAACAAGCATTTTCAAAAATGTCGCTTCTCAATTTGCAGTCAAAAAGAAAGTCTGTGGTCTTGACAGGTAAATTACTTTTATAAGGAACAGAAACAGAAAATGACAAATACATAACCGAACTATACTGTACTCAGTTTCAAGAGGTCTCCTGGGAATGGCAAGCACCTAAATGTAACCTTGTTGTTAAATAAAACACTCTCGTGTAATATGCTTATCAACTGAGGTGTGACTAAAGTTGTAACGAATTCCTCCTTACCTAATAATATAAAAACAAATATTTGCAAAAAGTGTTTGTGTAAAAGTTCCAAAAGCTATTAAGAGCTTTGTCAATGTATAATGATCATTTTGCTGTTTTCAGATGTTTGTGTAAATGTCGGCGATTAGTGTTCATTGTGTAGGTCTAATGTGCTATCATTACATTTTTTTATTTGTAGGCATTAGATCAGCCATCTCCTAAATAGTCTGGGGTCAGCAATGGATGTCCTGATGACCCGGGGTGAGTTTAGGGCCAGCTGATGGAACGGTTAGTTGACCTATTGTGCCAATGCAGTTTACATTAATTGATCATGTGCTAGTTGTGACTTGCACACGTTTTTCTGTCATGTACTGACTATCGTTGTTGCACATTCTCATTTGAATATCAATCCAAGAACTGGTATCTTGCTTGTATTTTTAGACCAATTATATATATATATATGTGTGTGTGTTTATGGGACCAATTTTGACTAATTGTCATTTCTAAATAACACATTTTTATTTAAAATTCGGAAGAAATGTCATCAGTAGTTTAAAACAAAAAATATGTTTTACTCATTCATATATAACTCTAAATTTTAAATAAATTGTAAATTTATTTTTTCCATATAAAATAAAAATGAAAATATTTGAAAGGCAAGTACAAATCTGAAGTGCTGACCCAAACGAATGAATTGAAAAATCCTAACCATAAAACTGATCCATCAACCTTTACCTAATTTTCTCCATACATCCAACCATAAACAAAAACACAAGAGTGACACAATCATCCCTGCATTAACAGAATGATTCAGTAAACTACAATGCTGATCTTTTGTCAGGGACACAAGAGAGGGAAACCCCCCTAAATTCAGGCTCAAATTCAGCTTATTCTCTCAGAGCAATCCGATCTCCAAAGAGAGTGCCTGAATCCTAAATTGAGCCTGGAAATCTAAGAGAGGCGGGGGAGTGACGGAGAGCTGACCGGTATGATAAAGGGAGAGACAGACAGAGAGGGGAATTTTGGAGTGAAAGAGGGGGAGAAGCAGAGCAGCTGGTGTTTCACAAAGAGGAAGGGGGGAAGAGAGAGAGAGATAGAAGCAGAGAGAGAGATTACAACCGCTACTACACCCTGCGGATCAGTTTACAACACCCTAACTGTTGCATGCTCTCGCAGACAAAGAGCAACAGGCCAGTGTAGATGGGAGGGGAGGATGTGTCTTTCTGCAGAGTATGCTAGCTTTCACAGCATTAAATATTCATCGCTTTGGGATGTATTAACAGGACGGCTTCCAAATAAATGATTTCACGGGGCGAGTCAAATTGAAATTCCTGCATTGAACCAGGAAACGTGGTTTTTAAGTGCTTTATAAAAATCGGAGATTAACACACTGATAAACAATTAATTTAACACACACATAGAGGACAGATTTTGAAATTGCACATTAGTGACATTTCCTCCTGAATAACAAATCAAGCAATTAAACCACAATGAACAATTAGATGAAGAGAAGGAAAGAGAAAGAGAACATTTACTAAGTAATTGAGTACTTTACATCAAGATCAATGTATGGAGAACTAGCCCAAGGCATTGAAATAATGGAAGTGTAGTTTTAGTAATGGAACAGTTATGCAAGCTGCTCTAATGCTACAGAACGCTGGATAATGAGCAGAACCCATCGTGGCAACAGAACTGATGATGTTACGGAGGGGAGGAGCTGGAACGGAAACAAGGCTATGGAACACATGGCCAGAGTTTGCCTTCATGAGGTCATGAGAAAATGCAGCTGTTTTACACTTGAGGAAAAAATGGGGAGGGAAGCGATTGAGTTTCTAAGCCTCCAGTCAGAGTATTAAACCAGCTGCTGATTAGCTTAAAGTCATGAATACACTGGTACTCTCTTCACTGGAGATACAGGGATGCGCCGATGTACATGTTACACCACAGCAACAGTATCGGGAGATGGATGTTTAAAGAAACCATTGGGTAAATACAAGTTAGCCCGATCTGAGGCTTAAAGAATGACTTAAAGCTGCCCTAGGAGGTCAACACAAACATGACAGCAGTGAGTCACCGGCACACACACTAGCAGGGGTCAGTAAATAGGGTGAGGGTGTGGCGGTAGAGCACAACATGAAGTCAATGGTGAATACGATCTGGAGCTGTGGTAACACAATGGACTCCATTATGCCTGAGCATCAGTCTCATGCCCTCCTGATCCCCTCCAAAACTGCACCATCAGCCAAACACACCACAGCCAATCAGGGCTCAGCAATAACGTTTCTGGCCAGCAGAAAAGCAGACAAGATACTGACAAGTAAGCTCTTGACAGGCTCATCTTTGAGCATCCTCACCAAGTCAAATCCAAATTAACCATACTAAAAATTAGAACCAACAAAAAGTAAGTCTTTCTTACCACTCTTAAGAATTAGCATTGATAGTTCCATGAAGAACAATTAGTTGACCCAAAAATGAAAATTATATCATTAATTACTCACCCTCATGTTGTTCCAAACCCGTTAGACCTTCGTTCATCTTCGGAACACAAATTAAGATATTTTTGATGAAATCCGAGAGCTCTCTGACCCTCCCATAGACAGCAAGAGTGCTACCAAGGTCAAGGTACAGAAACATTGTTAGAACATCGTTAAAATAGTCCATGTGACATCAGTGGTTCAACCGGAATTTTACGAAGAGTATCACAACGCATGCGCATGCTATGATCTAAACGTAAACAACGTAAATTGTTTACGTTTAGATCATAGCATGCGCATACATCACGATACTCTCCGAAATGGCACCAGGGTGACACAGAGGAGACGATTGTTGAATAAAGTTGTTATTTTTTGTTCTTGTATCTTCGTAAAATTACGGTTGAACCACTGATGTCACGTGGACTATTTTAACGATGTTCTTACTGCGTTTCTGTGCCTTGACTGTGGTAGCACCCTTGCTGTCTATGGGAGGGTCAGAGAGCTCTCGAATTCCATCAAAAACACCTTAATTTGTGTTCCGAAGATGAACGAAGGTCTTACGGGTTTTGAACAACATGAGGGTGAGTAATTAATGACAGGATTTTCATTTTTGGGTGAACTAACCTTTTAACATTCATGGAAACTTTCCTTTGACTAAAGGGTTCTTTAGAGTGAAAAAAGCTTCTTTGAATTAACAAAAAGTTATTTAAATTAAGAAAATGATGGTTCTTTCACAAATTGTTCACTGAAAGGTTCTTTGGGGATCCCAAAATGATGCTTTTATGGCACTACTCCAAAAACTCACCTTTGGAACCTTCATTTACCACAAAAATACTGGAGTTTTTTGAGTTTCAGAGAGGAAGCATCCAATTAGTTCAAAGTGTTGTTTTTAGTTGGATTTGTTTGATTCAATTCACAAAACAAATGAGATTGATCCAGATCTCAAGCTTAACTTAGTGACTTAAAAGGATTGTTCACCCAAAAATGAAAATTCTGTCATTAATTGCTCACCCTCATGTCGTTCAAACCTTCGTTCATCTTCAGAACACAAATTCAGTTATTGAGATTAAGATGAACAAAGGTCTTACAGGTTTGGAACGACATGAGGGTGTAATTACTGACAGAATTTTCATTTTTGGGTGAACAAACCCTTTAACACAAACACAACAACTTACCAGAAAGAAGAATATACACATTTAGGAAAGAAAAAAAACATAAATTTAACGACATTAGGGTAAAAAAAAAAAAAGATGACAATTTCCATTTCTGGGTGAACTACTCCCTCAACCAAGAGTGTTCATTGCTTACTAGATAAAATGTACTGCCAATTTCCATCAACACAAAAAGACATAAAATGAAGCCAAATAGGTAGACTGTGAACCTAATTCTATAAACCCGCATACAGGCGCATCGATTTGCTGATGGTATGTACTGACAAAAACAATATGCAATTGTGTTAAAAGCCAGGGAAGTAAAGACAGGACAGGAAACAGGGAATTGGCATACTCTTCAAACCCCATTAAGCTGGCCTAATGCGTAGAGGGCTGGGAACTTACTTAATAAAACACACAGATACACACCAGGACATCTGAGTTCACAGGGATAAGGCTTTGCAGAACATGCTAGCCTAGCACATAACATTAAGTTCTGTCAGCTCCATCTGTGAACTAGTAATCTAGTGAGCAAATAAAGTGTTAGATTATGTCAGCAAGGAGGTTGTGAGATGCATCTGTGTACAGAATCTCCTACTGTGAGGATAAGAAAGATAAGATCATTGCATCCTTGAATTTGAAACTTGACAGAGCTCTAAACAAACCAAAAATATTATACTAATTATCTGAACCAGCTGTTGTCATTTAGTCGCTGACATAATCACATTCGCATTCCTGATGACTGTTCTTGCTTAGTCATCCCATGTGTGGACACGAGTGTGTGCATGTGGCAGTCCATACTGTGACTTGTAACTGTGTGGGAAGAGACACTTCATGTGAATTTGTGTATGACTACCACTTTGTTAGTGTTTTCCATGCTGTTTTGGTCACTTCTGGCAACAAACGGTCACATTCAGCAATATCATCTCGTACATCTATCTAATATACAGAATATTCGAACTGGGAAAACATTGGTGCCCAGTAGCATTCGGTCAGTTTCAGCAGATTATTCAAATAAACAAATTAGAAGGCTCTCCCTTGTGTCCATTTTAAAATCCACCAAAATTTTATCATTTTATGATTTCTAATTGAAATTAACTAAAGATTAATATTTTGTTATCATTTATTCACCATCATTTTGTTTTAAACCGGCATGACTTACTTTTTAAAAGAACATAAAAGAAGATATTCTGAAAAATGTCAGAATATCATTATAAAAATGCATTTTCATTTTAAAACGCATAACTTTTGCTACGGTTACACCTTGTCGTTTGCACTACTCTGGCATTTTCAACCCTCGAAAACAGAGATTTGCAGACCCCGGTTTAGTTTGGAAACTCCAAAATTTGGAATAACATGAAGGTGAGAGGTTTCATTTTGGGGTGAACTAAGCTCAATGTAAAATGCAAATAAATTTTTACTGTGAAAAATGTACTATACACAATATTTACTAAATTCAATACAGATTTTAAAAATGACAAGGGAGAACGCTTCTGTTAACTAGTGAAGTTGGTTGTTTGATTAATCTGCTGAAAATGACCAAATATTGGTGGATCAATCAGCCTTGGCTGATATATCGACTATAACTAGTCCAGTTAATGGTACTATACATTACTCTTTTTAAAAGCTTTTTGTTATACATGTGTTTTAAACTGCTTATGACATTTTCCCAAAGGATCTGGTCAGCGTATGTGCCCATGTTACATAACTCAAGTGTGCTGGCTTATATTTAATTGACAATAAATAGACCGACAGATAAACCTGTTCTTTAAACACGTTCCAGAAGTCATAAAAGTGTGAAGGTTATCTATACCAGGCCTAAACTTTGTCTTCATTTTATTCATGTTTCGGTTCAATAAGATTTCATACGAACAACATTCTGGCAAACCGCCATGATGAGTGTTCGAGAAAACATAAATATTGGTGTTTAACACAGAGCAGGTCACAAAACAACTCAAGCTATCAAGCTCAACAGGGCTTTCCAGACGAATTGCAGTATATTTAGTGTACAACCCAAACACTTTGGCTGTGTTTAGCCACCAATAATGTCCCTTTACACTATAATGGAAGAGAAATGACCCCTCAGATGAAGAAGGGTGGATGGGGGACTCCATCACTTTAGAGATAAACTCCATTCAGATGGGTTAAGTAAAAGTGAATGCGTCTGTTGGGTCTTAAAAGCAACTCTATTGTCTGTCTCCCAAATCCATGGGATTATTTTAGTATAATAAAACACGTGGTAGAATTTTAGGAACTAACTAGCAGGGTTTGTTCTGTAACAAGCAAGTCAACTTACTTGGATGGAGTCATTTGCCATTGTTGTATCTGGATTGTCGTTTGTGTCAGGACACCCAAATTGTCGTTCCCTCTCTTCCTAGATTCTCAGTGATCGACGACAAAGAGATCCTATTCTTCTGTCAGCTCTCAATGCAACAATTAAAGATCCAGCAGCGCTTGAACAGCTTATTAAAACTCTGTGCATGTAATAAATGCTGTTGCATCACGGTCAGACCAGATGCAGGTTGTCATCTGGACATAACCGAAGCTATTATGCGCTTTCCTTCTATGGAAAATAAAACAACTGCATGTAAAACATGACATAAAAGCATCAGCTATATAAATGACAACGTCCATTCAAACTATCCTCTGACATGTCGACAGCTTGCAGGAAAGTGGTGTGTATTTTTCCATGATATCGTCCTTAAGTAGTTCTTCTGGCGGAGCTCGATACAGCTGCATACACGCACCGCACTGGGCAGGGTAACTGGTCAAAGAGTTCAGCTTTTCTTCTCAATTCATCACCGGAAAACACCAACGCGTATATTCCGTTCAACCGCTGTCTGTTCATCAACCGAGGCCCGAGGAGTTCACATTCACAGCCGGTGAATAATACAGCAATCTGCTCCTCTGTAAGAGATACTGTCGCCGCTCGCCTCTGTGTGACTCGCGCCAATGATAATCGCTCGCCTCGCGCCGCGCGGGAGGGTCGTTCACTGTCCCCGGGCGCAAGCGTTGTGGACGGTCACGTGACCTCGTATTGTGTGTTCACAAGCAAATGAATTTGGTTTCATCACTCTCTCGTGGCAGACAGCATTTCAAACTGTTGATTCACACTGCAAAATATATGTTCAAAGGTTAGAGTGGTAAACAAATTAGTGTTTTTAAAATAAAATGTGTTATGTTATTTATTTAGCATACGCTTTTAAATGAGCAAATTAATCTAAGACCAAATTTATTAAAAACTAAGACTTATATTAACATCTTAAATATGATACTACTCTCATTGTATGTGAGTGCTCTTCATTTTCTCTTAAAGACCCCATGAAATCAAACTTAAAGGGATAGTTCACCCAAAAATGAAAATTACCTCATGATTTACTCACCCTCATGCCATCCTACTGTAGGTGTATATGACTTTCTTCTTTCAGACAAATACAGTCGGAGATATATTAAAGATTGTCCTGGCTCTTCCAAGCTTTATAATGGCAGTGAATCCATCATAAAAAGTGCTCAACATGTCTCCGGGGGTTAATAAAGACCTTCTGAAGTGAATCGATGTATTTGTGTAAGAATAATGTCTATATTTAAAACTTTATAAACCGTAGTCTCTAGCTTCCACTAACTCGTACGTGTGTACACAAAAGTGGCATTCAAGCTGATGATGTAGAATGTACCTTATAAAAATTAACTATGGTTTTACTACAAATAAAACCAAAAAAAACATGGTTACTAGTTAAGTTAAGTTAAAGCATGGTAACCACAAATTAACCATGGTTTTACTAGAATTGCCATAGTTTAATGGTATTTGTAGTAAAACTGTGGTTATACAAATGGCAATCACTATGCCAAAAAACCATGGTTACTACTGTCACGAATCCGGTCCATGGCCTTCTGTCTGATTGCCACCAGAGGTCACCCTTCCATCATATTGACTCTCACACCACACAGACTGTTTCACATTACCTTGGACTACATTTCCCATCAGCCATCTCACTAATAACACGCTCACCTGATCATATGCACACAGCTGTATCCAATCAGACATGCTTTATAAGCCCTGGACTTCCTCGTTCAGTCGCCGAGTATTGCACATATCGCTACCATAGCTGATAGTTACCTTACGGAGCCTGTCTTAGTTGTCTTAGTCTTAGTCTTGCCTGTTTCGGATTGTGTTTTCTCCTGCCTGGATTAACCCTTTGCCTTGCCCTGTTGGATACTGTTCGCCGATCGAAGACCCAAGCTTGCCCAAGGATTACTCTTTGTCTTGCCTGTGTTGTACCTGTTTGCCATTGTTGGACCCTGCCTGTATTTATGACCATGTTTTTAAATAAAACCCTGCAAATGGATCCGCTCGCCTCTTGTCTCGTCGGCTGTGTAACAACTACACTTTTACTGCAATGAAACCATAGTTAATTTTTCCACTTTACCACTTGTCTTTTTGTTTCCTAGTTTTATAGTGTGCGTGTATAACTTTTGATTACATGATATGGACAGTGTTGGGCAGTAACTAGTTACTAGTAATTTAGTTACTGTAATAATATTACTTTTTGCAGTAACTAGTAGTGTAACTAATTACTAATAAGATTTCAGTAATAATATTACAGTTACTTTCCATAAAACAGCTCAGTTACTTTTGATGCCTCAACCCCGCTGATTTAAAATCTAACAATCAAATAATTCCTAGATTTATTTTCATAATTTTCATGATTCGCACATGCATGTGATGTCCTCAGTGCAGCAGGCAAGCCTGGAATATGGAAAAGCTTACATTCAGCAGATAGAAATATTGCATTATATTGATTTTGTCAGGAAAAAAGATCTGTTGTGTAAGTTGTGGCTTTACTTTACTCTGGCGTTGCATCCCTCTGATCAGCATGTGGTACATTATATTAATATAATTAAAAATATTTTGGGAAAATTAAACAGTTTCTTACAAACTCATGTGATTTGATAAAATACATAACGAAATTTAATCGCATATGGGTAACGGAAAAATGACTTCAAGCTACACATGACAATTAATGAGATGAATACAACACTTCTACTTGAATGCCACTATCAGTCACTATTGAATGTTTGTAATAACTTCTGACTGCGATCAAATGTAGATTTTGGTCAAATGATGAGGCAGAAATATGTTGTTAGTAACATTCTTGAAGAATTTAATGTGGAAGATATACACTTACAACTTCTGTGGGTTGTGAAGAAAAAGTAATGTAACTAGTAGTGTAACTAATTACTGTTGCCAGAAAGTAATAAGTAAAGTAACAATATTACTTTTGAAAGGAGTAACTAGTAATGAGTAATATATTACATTCTTTGAGTAACTAGCCCAAAACTGGTTATGGAACACACTTCATGTTGCAAGAATTTTTTAATTTTTTAATTTTTACAGAGCTTTATTTACATGTCATAATACAACACATACTTGTCTGTGCACCAATAAAATAATTGAAACTTTACTTTTGACTACCAAATTGTAGGCTATGTAATGTTTGATTAATTTAGCTTAAACTGGAAAGTTTTCATTAAAATCTCTGGACCTTCCAGTGAAAATGATTGACTTCACTCTGGTGATTTGTGCAGGATTTTTCTAGTCCTGCACTCCACTCCAGAGTAGTGCAAAAGTTGACAAAGTTGTTGAGATTTTTAAACTTACGTGAACTAATTATTTAAACTATTTAAAACTACTCATATTTTCATATTAGATCTTGAGAGGGCTGCAACAGTACTGCATGCAAGATTTGAGTTTGCACACAAATTAAAATTTTCGGTTAAGGCTAGAAAGGTATTGCACACATCGATATAGCGGAATTTTGTCACACTGTACAACAATAATAACTGTTTTGCATTATTGTAAGGGGTAGGTTTAGGGTTGGGGTAAGTGTAGACATTAATAAAACACAATCTAATAGGTTGGAAATTTAATTTATTATTAGCCTCTGGTTTTAGCTGTATCCCTTCTAGCCACAACCCGGGTTTTCAAACTACCTTTGCAAACGCCTTAATAACAATTACAGCCTTGATTTAATTGAATTTCAGTCAGAGTTGTACGACACTCAATCGCCGTTTACGGATACCATAGGAATGAATGAGAAGTGCCGTAAACTGAATCCCACCTGTCGCAAAAAGTCAGTGACTTCTCTTATAAAACAAAATTTTTTTTTCTGTGTAAACTCTAAAAATAGTTCAATCCAATAATATTGTTTAGTTTAAAACATGTTGAAGGCTGCCGATTCATTAAATGATAAGCTGTTTCCTCTAAAAAGCTGTTTATTTTGCGTAGTGAAGCCTCTCCTCCACTGACATCCATTAAAAAAAAAATGGGCTCTGGTCTCCTTTCCCATGTACTGCCAGACCGAAAGCGTAAGCATTAGCCATTACACTTTTTGGGATAAAGGTTGCAGGCTTGCCTTCTAATGGCTTTGGTATATTCTCATATTTATGCTGAACACCCTCTGGCTCAGCCTGCCACAGTAGCCACGCCCCAAACTCTTGCTATTGGCTGCACAGAGGTATGCAAATACATAGGTTGACAGGACATTGCTATCATTGGATTCGGACCTAATGAAATGATTTTATAGTCCTGAGCCTTCCACAGAAGATGAAGAATGTATAAGAATATTTATATATTTTTATGTATTTATATTTATGCTGTGAAGAGACTTTCAACCAGTATAACAAAAATTACATACCCTACCTTTAATCCACCTTTTTCTTCCCGTAAAAATGGGCGCGGCCATTTGTAAATTTTATGGGACTGGCTTCTGGTCTCATCGCGTCCAGCTATTTTTAGCTGTACAAAGCAGTTAGTTTTACTGCTGATTGGTGTGTCTTACCATATTATTTTAATGTATTATCTTAATTATGAACACACTGGTTTGTAGTGCAAACAGTTTTACCGTTTACTGCACGTTGTTATTCTCGTTATTTCCCTGTAGCGGCTAATGAACCGGAAGTCTCACCCATAGGCTTACTTCCGCGTTGAAGAAAAAAAGGTAGTCCCACCAGGATCAGAATAGGAAATACAAATATGGTCATAAGGAGTGGTCTTCCAACGGTTGAGGAAATACAAATATGGTTATAGTAAGTAGGCCTACTTCACTCAGTCTTCTTAATCACCACAGTTTGGCGCAGTTAACCTTATTTTTTTGTTTATTAGGTTAGTCACTGGTAAAATACAGTGCACAGACTTACATTAATGGACAAAGTCAACAATTAGCCGTCAAAGTTTGTGAAATTACAGGTATGACATATTTAAAAAAAAACATAATATTGCTTATCTCTGTCACGTGTACGTTACTAGGCTAATTTACAGGCGATTATCGATTGTGTCGCAACGGTGCAGTTCTCAATCACTTTAAAATGTATTATTTTTACATACTTTTTTCTCACAGAGCTTATTTATTTCATGGCTTCGTGCTGGATTGATTAAGTCATGGATATCACAGAACATGCGACGTTGAAGTCTTCACTATCCGAAGAAAATGAAGCATCCCGGTCTCTGACAGAATTAGAAACGAATACACAGACTCTTGAAGGTAATGAAGGGGGGCAAATGTAATTATTCCCAAAACCCAGCACACTGATACACATTATATTGCTCTTGTTTACAGAAGGCAATGCAATGGCGCCCTCGTTCGGTGATGAGAGGTGTTTCTTAGTTGAAGGCGCAGAAGACGCAGAGACTCGGGATAAGAGAATTATGGATGAAAAAATCTCTCCCATTGAAAGGCAACTTGAGTACTTGCTGAACAAGGCGGATGAGTTTCAAACACAGCTTTTATGGAGGTGCTTTTAAGATCTAGAAAAAAAAAAAACATTTAGATTTTTTTTGGTCATTTTTTTAACAGTCAAATATTTTTTTGTGTTTTAGTCGAGAGTGCCTCCAGAATTATGGGTTTGCCCATATTGTCCCCATGTTTTTGCAAACTTGTCAGCCGTACTTCACTTACCTGGAGTCCACAGCCAGAAACTCCAACCCCTTCCGTCCACCTCTGTCCACATATATACGCGCACAAGTGAGAAACTGATTTATTCTGCACATCTTACGCCACAAACTGCAAGAATCCACATATTTACTGTATTTGTATCCCATCACAGCTTTTGCACTTTTCTCAGCAACTGTGTTCTCGTCTGGAACAGCTGGTGTTGCTGTACGCCTCCTTCAGTTTCTTCTCACTGGAGGAATCTGATCCACTGAGGTATAAACCGATTATAAATCACAGACAAAACTTAGGCAGGTATAGAAATGAAGGTGATCCTTTATTAGCACAAAAGGAAGGCCTGATTTTAGTATAAGTAGGATTCCACATTGGGATATTTCTATTACTATTATTATTTTACTTTGTTGCAGATTTTTACTATGTATCTTTTTTTACAGTATCTCTCACTTCTATATTGGCCAGTGTCAAATAGACAACATGAAGCTGTCAATCTTCCGGTACTGTTGCCCTACCCCCTTTCTCGCATCAGCCAGTACTGGCCTATACAAACGTATGCGCTGGAATGTGGAGCGACAGATAGATGGAGAAGGAGAAGGACAGACATATGACAGTGCAGAGTTGTAAGTGAGATTTAGTCAGAGAGAATCTTTTAGAAAGGAATTCTTCCATTTCTTTGTAAAAAAAAAAGGAAAAGGAGAATGCCCATTTTATTTATTTAGAATTTATTTATTATACACAATAATAATTGTTATTATTAGGTAATAACACAGCCCTGCTTCTTGAAAAAAGTTTCTGCTGATTTTGCACATACATATATATATATATATATATATATATATATATATATATATATATATATATGTGTGTGTGTATGTGTGTGTGTGACCCTGGACCACAAAACCAGTCTTAAGTGTCAGTTTTTCACAATTGAATCTGAAAGCTGAATACATAAGCTTTCCATTGATGTATGGTTTGTTAGGATCGGACAAAATTTGGCCGAGATACAACTATTTGAAAATCTGGAATCTGAGGGTGCAAAAAAAATCTAAATATTGAGAAAAACTTCTTTAAAGTTGTCCAAATGAAGTTCTTAGCAATGCATATTACTAATCGAAAATGAAGTTTTGATACATTTATAGTAAGAAATTTACTAAATATCTTCATGGAACATGATCTTTACTTAATATCTTAATGATTTTTGCCATAAAATGAAAATTTATAATTTTGACCCATACAATGTATTTTTGGCTATTGCTACAAATATACCCCAGCGACTTAAGACTGGTTTTGTGGTCCAGGGTCACACATATATATATCAGCCTTAATGCCCTGTCCAAATGACAAAAAGAAGCATTCAAAATGTATAATGTAACTTGCAGTCCTGCAAAGGAGTGGAAAAAAGGAGTCTTTGAAATCGTTCATGCATGTGAAAATGAGCTGAGAATTGAACAAATAATTATGACCTGGCTCAGAGGAAGTTTTTCTGGTGATTAAGGGATAATACGAGACTTCACCTTACAAATGGTTGTCTGAAGCAAAAATGCTACCAAAGGCACACCATATTTTGTGAGAAAGTATGATGTGCTAGAGTAAAACAGGCACTATTTTTGGAATCAGTGGCCCAAAATTAGTAAGAGACAAGTATTGGATTTTATTCAGCAAATATGACTCAGGGTGGTGTAATAATTAGCATATGCAGAGGGAAACTAAAATGACAGTGTAGAAATAAGAACAGCTTATGTATTACATCTTAGCTTATTGACACCAAGAAAGTAAAAGTACACTCTAAATGCCAATAAAACCTCAGGATAATCATGAAAACGAGAGCCTCATTTTGGCAGGGGATAATGCCATATCTATACCTTTACATCAACCATTTCCTACCTTCACAGTTACTTCCTGTGCTGCGAGGATGTCATTGAGGCAGCAGAAGATAAGGATGGAGACGGAAGGCGCAAGGGAGAAAATACAGAAACGGAGAGAGAGAGTAGAGTAGAGAGGATTTGGTCTATTGGCCGGTGGATTCAGACATACCCTGATCCAGACACAAAGGACATCACTGATTGGTAATGTATTTTTAACTACCTTCAGTTTAATAGGAAAAGATGGAGAAAACAACGATTTAATGAGTTACAGTTACTTATATTAGTATCTAACCATACACACTGTTGCTACAGTTTCTATTTTCCACAATAAGTCAAAAACCAAAGCTAATCCTATATAAGCACACATCCAATTAGAAATCATTTTGAGGTTAACTATTAGGCAATATGTAACTTAGAAATAACAATTAAACCTAGATGAAAAATTCATTCTGTGTATGTTTTGTAGGGTGCTGTGTTCAGTTCCTTGTGGTCAGCACGAGCAGCTGATGTGTCTGGGAAGTGAGGAGCCTTCTTCCTGCACTGCCACAGACTGCCTGCTGGGGGTGCTGCTGTCTCAGGAAACAGATGGGACATTTGGCATGAAAACATGAGGTGGTGCTCACTTAGGGCCTCACCCATTCTGGATAGAGCATTTGGTTTATTCATATCAGATGCGAGTACAGATCAAAGTTAAAATTTTTGCAACGTTTTTTAGTTCATGGCTGTTATTGTTGGTGGTGTTGTGCCATGTTTATTTGTTATGTGGTAAATCATTTACACTAGTGATGGGAAACTCGTTAAACAGAGTAAAAATTCCAAGATTAAATGTCAAACCAACTTTATTTTTCATTAAAACATTAAAATACAGTGGCCATCCAAGTAGTCCGTTACAAAATCCAGAAATAAAACCTGCTGGCAGTCAAGGCCCACTGCCTACTTTTCTCTGTAAAACAAAGAAATAAAACAATCCTTCCTTTCAAAGTAATAAATTACAAAAATATACACAATAAAAGCTGGAATATGTACCACACAGAAGCAGTTATGTCTCTGCACAGTTGTTGGAAAACATGGTAAAGATCAGTGGAGAGGGCAGAGCATTATGAATAACGCTGTTGTATTCCTTATTATGTCTTATTGTAAATCGGCCCAGTCAAAGCTATTCTCAGTGCATTTTTTTAACTGCGGGTTTGTGTGTCTATACAGTAGCTTTCCCTGTATGGTATTTGTATCTGTGATATGTCAAGTTATACAACAGTAGTTAAGCCAAAATACAGTGAAAGTCAGAATCTACCTGGAATCCCTGTGTTCCCTGATTATAAAATGTAAAGCGGTTCCTTTGATATACTCTAAAAAAAAGTTTGATTTAAATAAATGCTCCTACATTTACAGTGTCAAACACAGTACTATACAGTCTCTAAACTACTTCACAGCACTAGACAAATAGGCAGTACAACAGTACAGTACAAGTGAAATTAAAACAGTAATCTCTCTTCATAATACACTAAACAGACTATCACTGTCCCTTTAAAATAATATACATGCACCATCACGCACGACAAAAAAGATAATAGGGGCTCCAATAATCAAATTGTGCTTTAATATTCCACTGGGCTACGATCAGTCAATTCATTCAGTCAGATATGTGACAAACAAAACTCCTCACCGGACTCACAAACATCAATGTTTATATAACATTATCGTTATAAGTATTATAAGTTAAATTTAGGTGAACATGTTAGGCCTATTCATAATGTGACCTATTGATTTCCATTTTCTTTAGAATATTCTTTGTATTCCAATAATTCAGATTTATTTATTTTTGTTTGTTTGTTTGTTTGTGGTGGCAGAGAAAGACAGAGACAGAACAGTGCAGAGTACTTAAAAAAAAAATAATAATAATAATAAAATTCATACTACTAGATAAGACCAACCAATTTCTCCAACCAAAGTAGGGACAGTAAACTTGGGAGACTAATCTGACACAGTGTATGAGAGTGCTTATTTAGCAAAAAGTCCTTCCAGCCCTCTAAACATGGGAGTCAACCTCAGGCACAGCAAACCAGAAAACTTCATTTAAACTGCATGAGTGCTGTTATGAGAGCTGCTCCTTGTTCCTCAAATAGATACTAATCATTCATAGTTCGGACAGGTAAGGGAGGCACAGTGTTCAGAAGGTTCACAGTAAAGATTATCATCTGATGTAGCTGCACAGTTTTTCCTGTATCACTAAAAATATAATTAATAATATAATTAAAAATCCCTGTAATGCATTAATCTACAGTGGCAAAGGTTCTAGTGTCGGCGATTTTTCAAATGTTACAGCAGTGCATATACTTGAGGAAAAATGACTTTGTATGTCATGCTTCTTGAAGATAAGGTTTAGACCAAAGATGGTCTTTGAACCTGTGCATGCTTTGGAAAATTTGTAATACTGTCTTCTATTTTACAGTTATCACAATTACTCAAAGAATTAAACATTTCATTTGGAACAACTACAGTTGTCGATTCAGCAAAATTTACTTCAAAATACTCTCCTTCACTCTGTAGTTAATCCTGCAAATCTTGTGTCAAACAGTAGAATGCACAAGCACTAAAGCATGTTGAGCTATTGAACAAGAGTTAAACCAGTTTGGGTTTTTGTAATCATAGTGCAAGAAAGAAAAAAAGCCTGCTTGATCTTGAATTTTAAACCTGCTGGTTTCGATTTACCTCAAGGATTTATCGTTTTTAAAGATCTTCTGCTCCAAGAAGTCGGAGAAAGGAGCCCATTTTGTTTTAACTTGCTCAGTCATCGAGTTGGCATCTTGCCTGCATTGTGGGTAGAGGGCTCAATAATGACTAAGAGAAATATAATTTAGTTCAAGCCAGCCTGACATCTCCATTAAACCTTAAGGAAATGGCCTTCTGGCATGAGGGCAGGTCAGATATGGCTGATCAGTTTGGCAGGGAGGTTGTTTTAGTGACATAAAAGTATGGACTTGTAGTGTTCCATTGCTTTTGGATGGGTGGGGAGTGCAAATGAAAGCTCACTGCACTAGAATAACTCTTAGGAGGAAGACGAACCAAACAGAGAGCAAGATGGTGATAGTCCAGCACACTGTTCTGCAGTATCGGTTTCAGGTTCACTCAATTTCCTACTCCAACACTCGCTGAAATACTGCAGAATGAAAACCGATGAATCAGTCAAATCCATGACTAGATCCTCTGTAAGATTTTATCAGGAGAAGGCTCTATTATCTAATGCTACAACATACGCTTCCCTACTGATGGACCTTCATCTCAAGTCTTTTGAGTTCAAAAGTTCATATTTGGCAAGCATTTTATTCAGCTTTCCTCAGTGATGTGTCTCCAGCTCTACAACGGTCCACTCACCCTGAGCAGAGCTGCCTGGAGCCTCGGGTGAGAAGCTGCTCACAGACGTCACTGTGGCTGAAGGGGGTGTCAGAGGTGGCAACAAGTTGGGCCACAGGCTGCTTTCGAGGGGGCTGAGTGTCCCACCTGCTCCTCCGGGTAGCAGAAGAAGGGGCGAGCAACCATCACCTGCGAGCAGTAATGTCTGATTGATGAGCTGCTGGACAATGTCCACTTTCTTGCCCCAGTCAAACTCCAGAGGCGGAGGTCGTTCAGGAGATCCCAAGGGAGAAGGACTATCTTGGTCTGCTGGAGGGTCTGTCTCTTGAAGTTCTCGCTGGGGACCCTGAATAATAGACTCTGGGGAAGGTGTTGTGCATTGTGAATAAAGATCAGCAGAGTCATTTTCTTCAGTGCATCTTTGCATGTCTTCTGCAGGGCACACAATAAAGGAGCTTTTACCTTCTACTTCCTCTACCACTCCTTGTCCCTCCTCCTCCTCTTCGTCACTTGTTTCCACAGTTTCATAGATGGTGGTGAGACCTGATGAAGGAGACAGGACAACTGGTGTATGCACCTTGTGTTTTTGCTGCTGCTGCTGCTGTTGTTCAAGTTCTTGTTGCCACTGCATGATCTGCTGTCGCTGCTTTAGTTCTTGCTCTTGCTGCTTAAGTTGCAACTCAAGTAAGTTTCTCTTCTGTTCTTCTTCTTCCTCCTGCTGCTCTCTCTCATTCCTTGCTTGTTTCTCCTCTTCTTCTTGTCTCGCTTGTTCTCTATTACGTTTCTCCTGACGTTGCTGGATCTCATGAAGGTGCTGTTGGTGTTGCTCTAGACATCGGAGCTGCGTGTTTGACACCACATTTGGCATTCTGGGAGGGAGGTCAGTGGGAAGCCGTGGCGGCTGGGTCACATGGGGAGCACGTGGCCGGAGACGAAGTTTTGACGACATCGTCATTTGGATCGAAAGCAAGTCATTTGGTTGTGGTGGAAAATGGGAGTTTCCTTCTGTGAATGAAGCAAAGGGTCCAAAACATGTTAAAAAGGAGAGTTAAGCAGAATGCAATAAAGCAATAATGTTACAGACTGCAGAATGCGGTGAAGCAGAAAAAAAGCATTGTGGGAAACAAAATTGTCAATTTTGCACCTTGGTGACATTCTCTCAAGAATATTTTGTGAAGATATTTGTGCATTAAAAGTGGCTACACCCTGTATATGCAGTAACCTCTAACTATTGTGAAGAGCAAACAAAAACAAGGAAATAAAAGCGGATGAGGTAAACAATCTCCCTTAATGTGACAAGCTGAACACATGCAAAAGTGAGCGCTCACCATGCATAGTATAATACAGCATGAAGCAAACAGGTATTTTTTTAACAATGAGAAAATATGACCCATCAATAGATCCATGCATAAAAATTAAAACATGCTTTACACATAAGCCACCCCAATGTACAGCATATCTCTTTGGTGAGGTGAGCATGCTTAAACAGAGGAAGTATTACAGAAAAGTGCATTGTGCAAAGCAAGTCCAGTTTTGTGGATTAAGAATCACCCAGCATTGGGATTTATTGAAGTCCAATTAGTCCAGGTAAATGCGTCAAACCAGGTCCTTTCAAATAGCTTCAGCTCAAACTGTTAATAATCAGAGTGATTAAAGCAGTTGCACCCAGTTAGTCCCAAAGTGGAAGGTGTGCAAAGTCTACTCCAGAAGCAGTGGTATCAAAATACAAAGATGGAGAACAAAAAAGGATGTGGAGGACTTAAAGCACCTTGATAGAGGGTGAGATCCAGGAGGTTGATGGCGTCAGCTCTTGTTTTTCCTCCTCTGGATGGTAGGGAGTTCAGAGGAAGGTGGGGTCAAAAAAGAAAGGGTGGAGGAATACAAGCAGAAGGAATATACTGGCATAGAATAAACTCTCCTTCTGCTGCAAGCATCCTGTTTTCTTTACATAATTTGCTTACAGAAGGTTCAACGTGTATTTGTGTGCGCAAGTGTATATGTGCAAGTTTACAATTTTGTATTAGTAGCCAACTTATAATGCCACAACAAACGGTACCAAATGGTTTAAGTTAAGGCGAATATTAAATAAATATGACTTATGTGCTCTGATGCTTAATAAAACAATACCATGAATTAGTGTCTCAGCCTTATGTAGTAGTTTTACATGTTTCTTAATATTAAATGCCTAATATTTACTCAAATTAATATACCATTGAAATGTTCATTGTTATTTGGCTACAAATGTGACCAATTTGCAACAGTCCATAGTGATGAACAGTGGGCATTAAAACAAATCTTGAAACTCAAACATCAAGAAACATACAGAGCAAAGAGAAATCATGTTAAATATCTAACCTTTATTTAAAGCTAAGACATTAAAGTACTCCAAATAAACAAGACATAAAAAAGTAAGGGGTTAGCAAACCCTAAAGTGCAGAAGAGTGAAACATGTGAGGACAGGATATGGAAATGACGGAAAAGGGATGAAAGACTTATTTATTTAATAGACAACAGAATACAAAAAGCAATGAATATGCATTTGTTCAGTAAAAAAGAATTGGTAAATACACAGAAAATATGTTGAAAGTCCATTACATTGTTCATTTTTCATCAATGGTTACTTCTGTCATTTTGAAGACTCCACAAACAAATAACTTCATGCCAGTTCAGACCAACACCCATTATTAGATTTAAAAAGAATAGTTGAGAAAAACAGTCACCTTTAGTGTAAATGGTAGTAGCTATTGCACATACAGGTTTCTAAGCCATATACTTATGTAATTTTAATAGCTGTATCATATTGTGAAAGTGGCACTGCTGAATGAGCGTTTTCTTAACTGGTTAAAAAGACATCATCAACACGGAAACCCCAAGCTAGACAAAACCCTTATATAGAGATGACATCAAGGTACACTGGAAGGTGGATTTTAAAGTGCACTCTATACGTTACCTGCCAGGGGACTATCAGTCTTTTCGCATATAGTGGAGTAGTAGGGATGCTGAGAGTCAAGATCTTGTTCCTCTTCCTGGTGCTGTCGGGACGAAGCATCAGTCAAGCCAGACTCTAAGGGTACAGCTCCCGCTACTGAATCAGGCTCAGGCAGCTCACTGGACTCTCCACACAGCATGTACTGCTGCTCTGGGTGAGACTGGAACTCTGCATGTTGGCTTTTAACAGGGTCAATCTTTTCCTCAGATGCAGTAGTGGGTATCAGGGTCAACTCTTTAAGAAGCGATGGATCCTTGGCCTCATCTGGGAGCTGCTCTTCATTTTCTAGAGAAAAGATGCCAGGACTCTTGCTGCAACTCTCGGCAGATGACTGGGCATTGGAGTTAGAGGTCATGTAGTCAAAGCCATAGGATGCAGCAGAAGTGGCAGACTGAGGGGTCTCACTACCACCACCGCCATTCTCCCCACCCATTTCTTCACATTCCTCTAGAGTTGACAAGTTGCGGCCCGCAGGTGCTGTTCCACAGGCATTGCCAGTGCCAGATAGCTCAGCTTGAGGGTCACTGATCTGCATTTCACCTTCTGTGTCACTTGCCTCATCTTCAGTAGCTGATGAAGGAGATGATGGAGCAGTTGCTGGACCACCCAGTACATCATCAGCCGGCAGAGTTTCAGGTTCCTCTTCCTCCTCAGCTCGTTCAAGGTGGATGCCTAGATCCTGCATGATGTCTGGCAAGACCGTGGGGACAGGGTTTAGTGGTTCTGGCTGGAGCTCCACTTTAGGATGAATCTCAGTACGTGAAAAGTTGTTGTCTTTCACCTCTTCTGGTAAACTTGTGTCTCTGTTACTGTCAGATGCTAGGTCAGGGTCACTGGAAGTATCAGGCTGGAACTCGCAGGTTTGAGAGGGTGTCAAGGCTAGTTTGGGGCCAACATTCCCCTCTGCAGCAGATATTGGGGCTTGTTGAGGTGTGCAAGGTGGAGGCTCCAAAAGGTTTGATGGAGAGCCCCTTTCAGAGCTAACATCAAGTCTTGCTTGAGCAGGTGTCTGTGTTGGGGTTTCCGGGTCTGCTTGCCAACATTCAGAGGAAGGACTTGAAAGAAGTGTAGAGGCAGGTTGTGGTGGCTGGGCCCAGGCATCAGCAAAGTAACTAGGCTGGTTCCACTGGGATGCTGGAGAGGCAGAAGGAACCATAGGAGGAGGCTGGATTCGGTTCAAGTTGTCTAATCTATAGTCTTCAGTCAAGTCGTCCTCATCTGCATTCCCATAACTTTCAAGCCCACTCTCAGTAATGCCCTCGCTTGCCATTTCTACATCTTCATCCTCTTCATCATCCTCGTTGTCATGATTCTGCCTATGAGAGTCCTCTGCTCTTTCGGACCCAACCTCCATGTCACAGACTCGGTCATCATCATCTTCATCATCATCATCATCTTCATTAGTAAGAATATCAGAAGCCTTCTCAAAGTCAGGGGACCCAACAGATGCACCTTCACCATCAGCTCCTTTAAGGCTTGCATCCCCTAGATCATCCATGCTCTCCGTGCCCTCCAGGACACCTGGAGCACTTAGCTCTGATGCTCCCTGCTGGCTGCAACTCACATCCTCAGAGTCAAGCTCAGACAGCAAGGCCCCTGCCCGCCAAACAGAGCTGGCAAGCCCAGCTGACCCAGGTCGAGACTCTTCAGTAGGCTGGGTGCCACTCATTTCTGACAGAGACACTTGTTGACTGCCTTCCCTCTCTTCTTCTTCCACATCTTCAGAACAGTCACTGTTAATCCTTTCTGCTTTTTCAGCCACCTCTACACCAGAAGACACTATGGCAGCTGCAGAGTTATCAAATTGCAAAGCAGTTAAGCTTTCCTGCTCAGTTGCTTCTTGTGCAACTGGTGCCTCAGCCGCAATAAGCTTTTCATCAACTTTTCTAGATACCTGCTCTTCAAATTCCTGATCGACTACAGATGATGTTGGACAAGCCACTTCAATAGAACCGGCTTCTATTAAGGCCTCTTGAGCCTCTGGCTCGGTGTTATAAATATCCAGCACACTTTGAGAGCTGACATTAGTGACCTGCACATCTACCACTTCCTGAACATCTAAAGAAGAGGCTGGAACATCCAGAGAACTCTCTACAGTTGGAGTAGCTTCAAGCCCTGAAACAGACTCTTCCCTGGCTATGGCTGCAGCTGTAGCTGTTGCTACAGCTACAGTAGCTACTGCAGCTGCTGAAAGTTGCACATGTTCTGCTGCAGGTTCTTTATCATTGGGTTTTGTTGCAGGTTCTTTATCATTGGGTTTTGTTGCAGGTTCTTTATCATTGGGTTTTGTTGCAGGTTCTTCATCATCAGGTTTTGTTTCAGGTTCTTTATCATCCAGTTTTCCTTTGATAGACTGTGTTGGTTTAGCTGGCTGAAGCTTTGCACTGACCATGCTACCTGGTTGTTTGTGACTGGGAGATGCTGCAATGTTCTTGCCTGATGCTGGCCGTGAGGCATTGTTTCGTGGACTAGAAGGCACCTTACGTGTTGGTACACTTTTTTTGTCATCTGGTTTGGGTTGAGGTGCTTTGATGCTAGGTGGAGGTCGTTTGGTAACTGCAGCTGGTTTTGGAGCCTCTGAATTTGAAGGCTTGCTGGCAGCAGATCGGGATATTGTTGAGGGAACTGTTTTTTTTGCAGGTGCCATTGTGCTTGTTTTTCCAACATCTAAAAATGACAAATAGATGTTGATAGCATTATGGAATGAACAAAAAATTAAGCAGTACTTTTCCATAAATAATTTATATACATAATCCTAATGCTATTTCTATGAATGGTACGCCACCTTTCCGAGCAGCTGATGCTGTAACAAGGGGTTTAGTAGCAGTGCGGCTTGTTCTAGGAACTGCAGAAGTAGATGTAGTTGTACCAGTTACTGTTCTTCCTGTAGTTGAAGAAGCAGCTGGTCGTGGGGCAGAACTTCCAGTTGCCCTAAGAGAAAACAAAGAAAAAGTAATTGGGAGCAGCTTCGAAAAAGTGTGATGCCTGTTTGATGTTTGCCATTTTATTTTAGATATTGTGTTTTACATATTCAGATGAGGACGTTTCGATCTGTAGTTGCTTGTTTCATTAGAATGCCTTCCAAGATGTTTTTTGCTAGCACATGTACAAAGTAGGTTCTTATCAAATCAGCTTCCTGTCTTGGGTAGTAATCTGTAGTCTGCATGCGTACCATAAAGCAATCTCAAGCAGCACCAGAAAACTAATCCACTGGGGCCATTCGTCAACTAATGCATCTACATCCCATTTCTCTAACCTGAGAGAACATGACTTGGGTAGGGAGGAAACAGGAAAAGGAGGGGAGAAATGGTGTGATGAAGGGAGTAGAAGTGGGGATGGGTAAAGCATTTTGCAAGTGACCGCATTAGGGAGAAATGGATGATAATCAATTTTTCTTTCAGTCTAGCCTACACTCCCTTAATGTAATGTAGTTGCTTCATAGTTCCCCTTTTCATGTTCCCAAAGGGGAGAATTAGTGATGAGAAGATCGCTTGCATCATCTCACACGCCTTGGTTACTTGCAATTTAATAAATGCTTTTAGTCTTGCAGCCTTGCAGTTCACAATTTGTCTTTAACTAGATAACTGACAGTCATATTTGCCCTTACCGGACCTTACACTCTAATAGGATCTGATAAAGTTCTCGCGTACAGCCTGCTTTATTTGGACAAGGGCACAACGGGATATGTGCCACGGAAACAAATATCGCTACTGAAAATGCTATGGTCACAGGTCAGTTCCAATGTATATTCATACACCTGGATGCGGTGTTAAAATCTACTAACCTAAATAACTGGCTACAACTAATCAGACCTGGTAGTAATAAGAAAATAATCAGAGTAATATGTAGGAGTGGGCGATATGACCAAAATCTTATATCATGATATGAGTCATTTTTAAGATATACATAGACAAGTAAACAGTCAGTGATTAAATAAGAATAAAAAACTAATTACAAGCAATAGGACAAAAAGACTATAGTAGAGCAAATAAGAAATGCTGTATACGTTTTATAAAACAAATCAAATAGGACCTATATAAAAACACTGCATATTCTTCACTGTGTGAATTAAATATTTTTCATCTGATTAAAGTTACAAAAGTGACTAAAATCAAGAGCAGTGATAGACTTTCTCTCTTTTGTTGTGTGATTTTTGAAGTGCTGTCACTTTAAGAGCTGCCCGGATCCAATATACTGTTACACGTTTTCTTTCTCAGCTGTTTGCTTTCACCTAAATTACTGTGTTTTATGAGGATACTTGCAAAGACGGGCATTTTAACGGTTCAAGGTCTATAAAGCAGCAAAAATAACCATTTTCAACAGTCCTGCGATCTATGAGTACCGCTGTCACTTGTTTGCGTCACTGATTGCATTTCAACAGCTTCAAATCACTTGTTTTTAAACCGCAATGCTTAAAAACATGTGCAAACTATACATTTTCGTGAACATGTAGCACAGCAATGTCACATGCTAATCACGATAGGCGATAGTCCAGTCCAAAAAAAACACATATACACATACATATATATATATATATATATAAAATTCTTTAACAGTTGAACAAATTTCTACCAGTTAATTGTCTACCACAGGGCTGGGAATAGAAAAACAATCCCAATTCCAGAATCGGATACTTAAGTTTTACAAGTATCTGATTCCTGACATTTAAAAAAAAAAATTTGATCCCCCTTTCAATTTCTGTGGGCCCCTCTCTTTTTTTCTTCATCTGTGAGGACCCAACCTGGTGATCTGCCAGGGCCTTGCTGATTAATCTAAGCGCTCCGAAGTTTGGCTACAATTGCAATCAGAAGTCGAAAAAGCTCAGTATAATATTTAGGGATGCACGATATTATCGGACCGATATTGGCTTAAAATGTTAATATTGGCATCGGCCCGATATGAAAAATTATGCCGATATGTCTTGCAGATAAGAGGAATAACTCATGTGCTCAGGGTGTGCTAGCGATTAGATCACTTCAGTAGTGTGGTCATTCTTGAAGCAAACTTTTGCTTGAATGATGATTAAATTCACTGTTTTGGATCACTGCATTTCATTTAAGAATACTTGTACAAGATGATGCATTCGGTGTGTGATAGAGTCAACAGTTTCTAGCACGTGCAGTAGCAGCAGCGGCCAGTGTTGCCAAATAGTTTTCAGAGAAAGTTGCTAAAAGGAAGGTCGATTTGTTGCTTAAAGTTGCTAAATAATGTTGTGATGTCATTTCGTGATGACATCATTACATCACAATGCAAAATTCTTTTTTTTATTGTCACTTATCAAAAGTTGCTAAAAAAAAAAAATAAAATAAAATAAAATAAAAAGTTACCAAATAAATTTTAAAAATTGCAAAATTTGTTGCTAGGTGCTTTTGGAAGAAAAAGTTTGCTAGGGTAGTCTGAAAAGTTGCTAAATTTAGCAACAAAATTGGAAAACAGCAGCAGCCTTCCCTGGGTCCTAATGCCCGACCGGCAAGGTGTTTTATTTACATTAGGGGGCGCTGTTGTAACAAAATGAAAGTAAAATACACAGAGTGGTGGAACTTTGTAGGCAAAAACCCAGAAGCGAGTGCATTTTAGCACGTCCGGTTCCATCGTCCCAGAGTCAATGGGTTTTTTGAATGGGATTTTGGTTAAATCCCTAAAATAAGGTCCGTGGTTCAGACAGGCTCAAGATACTTTCACGTTTTATTCTACGACATAAAACACACCAGTTACACCACACTCATGATTTTTTAAACTGTTACATTTCTTAAAAAAGACGGTTGGTAACAAGCTGCTAAATGGGACTACAGGCGCTGTCGGAGACATTCAACGTCATCACACTGAACAGTTTATCAATTTACAGTATTTTCCAATACGAGGTTCCAATTTGAGGTTACCACTGCATCTTTCTAAAAAAATAAATAATATATATATATATATATATATATATATATATATATATATATATATATATATATATATATATATATATATATAAAATAAGCAGCTATTGATATATAGTTGATTTATAATTATTTTCAAAGCTTTCAAATGTACTATTATTATAAAAGAACTTCATTGTTTATTTAATTCTAACAAATAAGTTTGTGTTAAAAACTAACCAAAATTTCAAGCCTGAACACACCATCAACAATGGCGGACGTTGTGTTGCTATTGATGTTCATGGCTTTGCGAACCTACATCGGCAAGGAAACACGGCGAATCCAACATGTTTGTGTTTAGCTGCCATTTCAAATATGGTGGTCAAACGTTTCTGTTAGTCTTGTTGGTCACGGTAACCCCGCCCCCAGCCCCTGACGCAAGCGGTTCTTACTTCAAGCCCAACAATGTTTTGGTGCTACTTACGAACCACTTTTCCTGGTTCAGAGCTGGTGCTTTGGGTGTCGAAAGACAAAGAACCGGTTTGAAACTAGGCTCCGGCTCTGAACCAGCACTCGAACTACCTTGGTGAAAAAGGGGTACCACGTGCAGTACCACCAAGTGGACTCGTTCTCAACATTCACCTCGCGTCTGCACTGTTGTACACGGACAATCCAATCCACACAAGCAGATGGTGACATCCGCAGACACTATTGATGACAAAAACTGCATCATGCGGACAGTGCGTGCACCATCGTGGAATGTGGATGGCTGAACTATACTTTAGACTTTAGTCTTTATGATCAAAAACACCATAAAAAGACCTTTTATTAGCAAGAATCAGAGCCACCAAAACTTAAAAAGATAAGAACTGTATGAAGCATGTTGGAATGCTCAATTCAATGCCAGTAACCATAGCACATACTCCAGCTCTTTGTATAAAAGAATACGGGCAATGAGCAAACTTCTCATAGTAGCGCACAATGTAGAATATGGTCAAACCGCTTGGCCCCAAAATACCAAGACTATAACATCTCCCCCACAGATTATTCCGAAACAACGGCCAATTGTTAAAGAATGAGAACAAAAGAACTGGAATCTCCCATTACAATTCTATGACCTACATAAAGTTTATTTGTACTAACTAGGACACTGATTAAACCATCTTTGGTCAAATTAAAGCAAAATAAAGACAACAACAAGAGGGAGAAGAAAATCACATTACATAAATAGAGGGCAACTAACATAACAGGAGAGCATTAAGGTATAAAATAAGCATAGCACAGCAACTAAGGTCAACATATTTGCATCTTTATCTTCATTTCTGTAGCATTATGCCTATCAGAGGCACCAAAACTCAATTAAAATGATGCAGATGGAAAGTACAAACCAAAAAGTTTCCACAGAGACACTGGCCGCAGACATCCAAAGGCTTAGGTTTTTACAAAAAAAAAAAAACAACTTTGCTTTTCTAGGGCTCATTATCTTCGTGGCCAAACAGAACATAAAATTGCCATGGCTATGATTGTGATAAAGACAAGACTAACAGACAATAAGACTGTTGACCATTATATATCTATTTTTCCAGCTGCTAAACAATAAAATAATGGGTTGAGAAGTTTAAGACGACAATATAAAAGAGGTCAAAGACGTAGCAATCAAACAGGAGCAATCTCCCTTTATCACAAACGGAAAGAACACAACACCCACCGGCACAGACATTTGCATATCAATAATTAAGTTTAAATTAAGTAATGGCCATTAGGATGAAGGTACTGTTCCAGATTAAATGAGTGTCACTCAGCAGAGCCTCAGGCAGTGAATTTCCATTATATTCCAGTTAAACATGGTTTTAAAACTTAACTGCTCCATTCATTCTAGACATTTAAGGGTGTGTGGTCCTTTTATTTTCGACCTCATTAGCACCATTTCAAAATTTATAAGCTCATTCATTTTTAAATATTCGTCTTGTGGTATAATGTAACAGAAGCCATCTGGTTTACCAGTAATTTTGTAGCAAAGGAAAAAGGAAAACAAACGGTGAAAGACTAACCAGCAGCTTGGTTCAAGGGAAATGAAAATGGTCGATGACTTAAGAGTTCAGAAATTCAAGAGGCTCACTTTGAAACAGACCAAAAACTCCAAATACAAGGGAAATTTGATTTGGTAAGCACAGCACTCATCCAAGTCCCATGAAACTATAAACGGAGTGAGCGAGATGGCTGGTTTAGCAAGTTGCAAACAAAGAACCCTGGCAAGTAAGCCTCTTTTACCTCAACAATGTTACCCACAAACTGGCAAAAAGTCCTCTCCTAGGAATGCCATAAATGTCTAGTCAGCACATATACAATACATATACCAGAAGAACAAAGTAAGAGTGAAAGAAGATGAGAGGAGGGGAGATGCTGTGATTGTATCACGAGGAGACTTTGATGGAGCTAATTTACATTTCCCACAGTAGGAGTGTGATTGTGTTTCTGCAGTGCAAACATTTCATTTGAAGCTGCAGTGAGAATATATATTGTGTGGCACGCAAAAAAGGAAAACAAACCCATCTAAACGGACAGATCAAATGAGTGCTCAAATTCATAACCACTATTCACTAACCATTACTCTATTCTCTGAATTAGACATTTCATTCCAGACTGAATTCAGAGTCAGTGCAGAAATACAGTGTGCACACAAACCACACCCTGTATATTTGTCTAAAACAACACACGTCCAACAAAAGTGAGCCTAAACAGCCTTGTAAACTGACATTACCGCATAAATACATAGAATTAAGCACATAATTAAACCGTAATCACAACATAAGACCAGTCATATTCACATTAACTGGCTGACTGCATTTACAACACTTACAATTGATGAGCTTGAATATGTAATCATCTGCAACAAACAAGTTTCCCACAATTTTCGGCCAATGACTTCCAGTTGTTTGTGATTATTAGATCTTTTTTAAATATAGGCCTAATTTTCATTTTCTTTAAATGATAAATATATTAGAAGTCACACTCACAAAGTGGTATTTCTAATTGATACGATTTTAGATCTAAGCAATATTAAGAAAATTCAATTACTAATTTAAGAATGTTAAATCTCTTATATTTCCAGACTTTCTATAGCACTTTACCAAATTTACCCCAAATTGTTTTTTTTTTTAATAAACAAAGTATAAATGGTATTATTAAATCAGCTGGGGATGAAAATCACATTTGTAGGGAAATGGGAAAGAAATCAAACTGATCAATCCTAATCATTATCAGAACCACATGACTAAAATCTCAAAAGTAAAACTTTGTGAGATATAGATATAAAGTGAGATATATGAAATGAACGAACAAGAGACTGAAGACATAATTGGTAATGCAGCCAGCTTGGATCATAAAATCCATTTAACTCTAGTTAAGATACCAATTATCATTCCCAGAGAGTAGCATCAACAAAAAGAGCACTGTTGAGCCTATACTCTGGTAAAGCCTAATCTAAGCAGTCTTTCAGGGAGTCTGACTCAAAGCGACAGAAACTTGAGCCAATAACCACCAGACAAACCAGAGACCCTTCACTGCAAAAAGCATGCAGTCATTGATATTTGTATGGCATATCCACTAAATGGTGTGCAGAACACAAAACACTTCTAAGATGTTACTTCATCCAGATCGATGCAGGAAATCTGCCTTATTGATACCTTAAAGCCACATCAAGAGTTGTGCAATCGTGCACTTCCCAGCATTTCAATTTTCCATTCAAATACAGTCAAATGTCCAAGCTCAAATCTCCAAAAGCTGCTTTACCTGTTAGTTTTGGGAGCTGCAGTGGTTTTGGCTGTGGCTGAAGTGCTGGGTTTGGCAGCAGGGGCAGCAGCTGGCCTTGGAGCAGGAGCTGAGGAAATGAAATTGAAATAAATCATGTTCCAAAGTAAAAACTGACTGGGATTGCTCAAGAAAATAGTGGTAAAATATAATGATGAAAAGAACTATAATTAAATAAAATTACATTTTTATTTTACATAATGACTCACTGCACCACAACAGGTTTGTATTGTCTCTGGCACATGAGAATAATATATCTTATGTTATTTATTAGTACATGTCCAAATCCAATCTTAGAAGTACTAGAACTAAACTCTGTAAGTAACCTAGTAAACCCATACATGCCAGGCCATCTTACCTGCGGATTTGGGTTTGGTTGCAGCACTAGTTGCAGCTGTGGCAGGTCTCTTACTCAGGCTGGTAGCTGTGCTGGCAGCCGGTCCTGTCTTTGTTCCACTGGCTGCGATGGTTGTCGTTGATTTGCTAGTTCCAGCAGTTGTTGCTTTAGGTTGGGCTCTTGAGGTTGCAACGGCAGTAGAATAGGCAACGGGTTTCTTACTTGGACCAGAAGATCCAACGTTAGCGGTGGGTTTCTTCTTGTCTGCTGCCGCAGTGCTAGCTGGAATGGGTTTCTTGGTTGGGGTACTCGATGCAGTCCTTGTGAGGCCATTAGCCACACGGCTTTGGGTTGCTTTGGGTCGTGTGCCTGGTCCGGTGGTAGCTGGACCTGCAGCAATCTTGCCTTTGACTGGGCCTTTGGATTTGCTCTTAGCATCTACTGCTTTCCCAGAAGCTTCTTTTACAGTTGGAGGAGCCGCTTGCTCATTTTGGGGTTCATCAGATTGTGGGGGTGTAGTATTATTTTGAGACGCCCCGTCATTGCCAGTTTGTTCTATTATGGGTTCTGTTCCTTCGGCTTCCATTGGTTCAGGTGATGCTGTGGCCACCCCATCAGGTTTCATCGCCAATATTACCCGACGAACGGTTGCCGCTTGATATGCTCGCTGGATTCAGTGCTGCTCACACACTGAACCCAGGGATAATGGATGTGTTCACCAACTCAGTAACTGCCCTGTAAAAAACAAAAAACAAACAAACAGGAAAGACAATTAAATGCTATTTGCAGTGACTTTTTTTGGCTCTACGCACCTGAAGCAACTTGATTATTACTGAGTTGGAGTGTAACAGTTGCTTCTCGTACAAAAACACAAATACAATCAGTTTGGCAGAGAAATGCTTTTGCTGCGTGTAATAGATCTGAAGAATTTTAAAAGTAACCATGGAACTGAAAGAGAATTTAAAAGTAAAACATTTTACAGCAAGCAGCATTTTTTTTTTTTTTTTTTTTTAAAGAGAACCATTCCTATGAAGGGCAACTTGGAAAATACAGGAAATTATACATTACGAAAGACCCAAAATACAAAAAGATCAAGTCCAGGTCGAACATCCTTCATAAGTCCATGTCATCTTTCAGTTGTTTAGAATCTAGAATGGACTACACTGTAAATATTTTCCTGTTAAATTTACGAAAACAAACAAAAAAACTAAGAATACAGTGACTGTTTCAAGTATTACAGAATGGAATACTGGTACCTGTATATTTTATGACTCATAACATTTCATTTCATTATGTGATATAGCTAGGTAACTTTACAATTAATAGTTTTTACTGCAGCATTTTTAGTTTTTCTGTTCTGCAAAAATTACATTTTTATACTGTGACAGTTTGATAATGATGCGGAAAAGTGTTTCTGTAAGTATTTTGATTGGGTCTCAAAGACATTAGTCTGAATTGAACACTAGGCTGCATAAAAATCTAAGTGTTAAGATGATTTATGGATTTGAGTCATTTATGTGGATCATTTACACAGAGCAGCCACCACCACCTGCCCTACAGAAATATGATGTCATTATCTGGACTTCACCTACCTGTTCATACAAACTAGTAATTTCCTGTCTGTCAAGTGTAAACAGAGATGGCATCATAATTGACAGACAGGAAATTACTAGTTTTATATACATATATAAACTTTTTTTTTTTTTTTTTTTAAATATACCCAAAATCAAAATCTGGCAGAATTCTAAAAGACAATATACCAATTTCACTGGAGCACTGCTCTACGCAAATCGTTTTCTTCCTTCAGGCACTGACGCAAAAGCTCGTCAGCAAAAAGATTGTGGCATGGGATTTGAAGAAAGAAGGATAAAGAGTCAATGTGGTGGAAAGGGGGGCCATGAACCCATTCACCCCGTCCTTTTTCCAAACTCTTTTATTCAGAATCCTCTTGTCTTGCTCTTCCCCCCTTAAACAGTTCTCCTTAGCCACAACCCCCCCTTTCTTCTACTCTCCTTCCCCTCCTCCTCTCCATCAGATCTGTTCCCTGTCTGCAGCCACACAGATGGCCCTAGCAGCTGAGCTATTGTTCTGGCTCTCCAATAAGCCCAAGCCACCAAACCAGAGAGCAAATAAAGACAGAGAAAGGAGAAAATCGTGGGATGAAGTAACAATGACCAGGCAAGCAGAGAAATCAAATTTTAATGTGGCACCATCCAGAAGATGAGTGGAGTCAAGTATGTGTGACAGAATCAAGAAGAGGAAAACAAACAACCAAACTGTGAATAAAAATGACGAAAGCCCCTCAGAAGTGTCCCTCAGGAGACCAAAAACAAAGGGGAGGCATTACACGCATTCTAGAAAACTTGTCAACCTACAGGCCAAGATGATGAATTGGGCGGTCAACTTCTGCCCACGACAGGACAAAAATTACCCAGCAGCCCTGCTGCTGTGTCTCCATGGTGATGTGAAGATCAAAAAGGGGACATTTGAAAAAAGGGATCCAATTTAATCAGAGGACAAAGTTTCAGTACAGCAAGACCCTTAGAAAACAAGAAAAATATCACTTCATTAGTCACTAAACACAAAACACGAGCAAAGTGTGCAGTTTGGATCCATTTTTATTCTTATATTTTCAGTTTTCAAGTTTTAGCAATTGTTGTCATTTTTATTATTTGTTTTATATGTCTAGTGTTTATTCATTTTTCTTCAGTTTTAGTTTTAATAGATCAAGTTAAACTAAATGAAAGAGAAATGTTGCCTTTGCAACTATAGCTGAAATAAAAGGTTTCATTTTTTTAATTTCAGTTAACATTTTCTTTTAAATTGCCCCCATTATGGCATTTTTAAGGTTGCTAATATTGTCTTAGTCTCTAAGGTCAAAAAACACTTTTGTTTTCTCAAAAAATAGATTTAATTTTACCTAATTTCTAAGTGATTCGTAAACGACTCGTGCGAAGCAGTTCGAAGAATCAGTCTCTCTAAACCCCTCCTTTCCGTGAGCCCTCACTGCTGTGATTGGTCAGATGGCGCAGTCCTTCATGATTGGTCTACTGCGTAGTGCGTACAGAGTGAATGACAGCCCATGTGCGGACATTATGCAAATGTGTTACTTAGTGACGTACAGCCGTAACAGAATAAGATTCAAATTCAGAGTCATTTAGGCAATTGAAAGCAGACTTTTTTTTTTTTTTTTCATAGACAACTTTATGGTACACTGTCGGCTTCACAACTTTGCAGATAGTTTATGTTCACATACAGCTACATGACACACTGCATGAAAGGTAATATTCGAAAAGGCATAACAGGGGCACTTTAAGCAATAAAAAAAGAAAATGCTTTCATTTGTAGTTTCAGTTAACTATAACCCTGGAACGCATAAAAGAGAACACAGGGAAAAAGAGATAAGTATAAGGACAAACTATCAAAACAATAAGGGGAGGGTAAGAAAGAATAAGATGTGCTATAATGATTGTGTGTACGAAGAGATAGGGTGGGTTATTGTGTGCGTGTCCTCGTTTGACTGGATGAAACCGTTTTGAGTGTTCACAAAGACAGCGGAAAAGGGTAAAGCCTGCTAATGCAAACAGCTTAATCAAAAAGCACTGGAGATTACGTCTCTCTCACACACACACCTCCATTTCACTCACTACACTTCAAATAACAAAACCGGCTTCTTTCAAGAAATCTATCAGCAAAAGCACTAGTGACAACATTCAGGTGCTCATGGAAAAAAACCTGCTTTATCATCCAAACCAAAGCTGTTAAAAACAGGTTCCTAAAGAGGGGTTATGCATTGATGCCATAAAGGAACCATTTATTTTTAGTGTGAAGAACATTTTAGTAAACTGAATAACCTTATTCTACGATCAATGACCTTTTGTGGACTGGAAAAGTTCTGTGAATGTTAAAGGTTCTTTATGGAACCACAAATGCCAATAAAGAGCCTTTATTTTAAAGAGCGCAGATAACATTTCCACCAACAAATGTCCATGATTTTTCCATGGCCTTTCCAGTTCAACATTGCTGCTACTGAATTTCACACTGTGTGAACCGATTCATCCAATTTATCGAAAAGAACTCACTTGGTAATTTCTTATTTGTAAGCAAATTGTTTCATGGCTTTTGAGCAAGCAGTATCTTATGATATCGTAGCATGAGCATAATTATAAAAGTGTATATTCACTATTAAAATTTCCATGAGTTTTAACACAGTTTTAAAATTTCCTGATATTTCTAGGTCTTCAATGAATGAAGGAACCCCTTCTGCCTCTCCACAACCTCATCCCCATCTTGTCCAATATCTCAATCCACACCATTTGTTTGGATTAGGGCATTTATACATGTATAGACAGAGGATTATAAAGGTGCCATGAGGACAAAACACACGTGTGCTTTCCTAATCCTAAACCTAACCCCTATATTAAACCTCAGGACTTATCAAATCTAAAATAAAATCTTTATAAAGCTGCTTTCCACACAGGAACGCCCTTAAAGTGTGTCTGTCATGTTTTACTTACTGTAATAGCTTGATGGACTGTGCTGTGACTGCTTCCCACTAAGCACTTCAGAAACATCTGCAGGTGACAGCTAGCGACATACACAGGCACTAAGCAAATGCCACATTCTAGGTCCAGTTTCCAGAGAACTTCTGCATGAGAAATACCGATAAAGCTAAAAAGGAACAAATAAAGAGGTCTTGCAAACTCAAATTCCTGCACAGGGCCTCCAGTTCCTCAGGGCCGAGCCATAACCAGCTGTCACAGACAGACATGCAGCTATTTCCATGCAGCTGTAGTTGGCCACATCCTGCATTCTTGTAATAAGAGCCAGTAGCAGGCCTTCGTTTATCAAATATGCCCTTATTCTAATCGACTGGGTATAATTTGTAATTTTACATGAAATTTATAATCTGCAACTTTAACCTGACGATAACAGGAAAATAATTGCGATAGGATGAGAGATGGATTACCAAATCAGACTTCACCAGAAAAAAGACAGAAATGACAAACACATTCTCCTCATGCAATCTGCCCATACAAGGCAGCGCTCTCACAGCTCTACTACTGGCACACATACTCCTAAGAATCAACACATGAAAACATTGAAAGAGCGCAGCAACACACCCCTCCTAGTCCCTCTCTTTTACTCCTTCCACATTACAGTCAATCAACTCCATGAGGCCGTTCTCACCAAGATTAAAATTCTGTAACGTGCATAAAGCTATTGTTTAAGGCTTGTTGTTATTCTTTGTGCATTTTTCACTTGTCAGGTCTAAACATGTCTAAAGTTTGTATTGTTTTCATAACATGAAATGTCTTTACTATCACTTTTGATCAAATTAGTGCATCCCTTTTGAATAAAAGTAAGCTATTATTGTTCCTAAATAATAAATAATAATATTACTGACCCCAAGCTTTTAAACAGTACAAGAGAACATGCAAATAATTAAATATCCTAAAGGCAAATTATCACAAAAGTATTTTGAATAAATAAAATTTAAAAATCATCAGGAATCAAGTGCTTACATATATCTGATGATTCATTGTTCAGCATTTGCACACTTGAAACCAACCTCTGAAATTTGCATGGACTTCAGTCTGTGGGTGTTCACTTTTTACTTTCACTCTTCCCATATAGGAAACAACAGCCAGTAATAACTAGGCCAAACATTTTCAGTATTAACGAAGGATGTGCAGAATATGGCAGATTTTCAAAAACCACCATAGAAAAATGTGGAGAAAAAGCTTCTGTCTTCGCCTGCATATCAGTTACATTCAGAACAAAATGGAACATGCTGTGTAGTGCTGGAAAACCCAGATTCCCATCTTTCTCCCCGAGTAACATCTCGGCATGTTTATGAGCACACCACATTCTTTAAAACGGACAAAAGACAGGAAGTCACAACATTCATATACACCCACAACTGTGAGAGTGAAAACTCCCCCTTTGAAACAGGCTCCTCACAGGAAGGGGGGAATTCTTTAATATGCTCAAGCTAATAAAACTGTTCCCAGTGGTGGGTGCGATTTCTCATCTTTTTGATTCTCCACTCACTATCACATATAAAACCACCCACAGAAATAGAATTTAACCGTATAGATACTGCACAAATCGACACTTAAATTTCTCCCCCATTCACCCTAGTTCCTTCAGGAGGTTTCAGTTTTATCTTGGTCAATTTGAAGCAACTGGTCACCATTATAGAAATAGTTTCCCGTCTGCATGAGTCTACAGATTACAAGTAATAATGTTGTAAATAATGTTCAGTTTCTTGCACAGAGTGATCGTTTTGCTTCATAAGACCCCAAAATATCTTCAGGAGCAGGGGGTTGACCGATTATTGGTGTCGATATTAAGCATTTTTATGCTTAATCATTTTCAAAACTAATTTGCAAATAAAATAATTTAAAAGCATTTTTTTTAAAGTTTGTCATAGCCTTTGTTATTCTTAATTTTGACAATTTTCATTTTTACACCAAACACATATCGGTTATCGGTCTACCTGATCAGTATCGGCCCTGAGAAACACATATTGGTTGACCCCTAATCAGGAGCCACAGGTAGTAATTTTGTGTTGCCTGATATGCTTTTTTAGACTCAAAGTGACAGTAGCCTTTGACTTGCATTTTATGAATCACCAAGGACCACAGTTTCAGCTAAGAGGCTTCTTCTCTGTTCTACCGGATGAAAAAAAAAATTGACTTACATCTTGGATAGCCTGAGGGTGAGTAAATTAATAGAATTGTTCACCCAAAATTTGAAAAATGTTCTTTTAATGCCCCCAAATATACTATGTCACTTCAAAAAAAAAAAAAAAAAAAAAAAGGCCAAAATAAAGTTAATTTGAAGTACATATATTCATCTAAACTAAGCCGCCAGCAGCGTGGGCGGAGTCAGGATGTTTGGTATCAGTATACCGCTGCTCAGGTACTTTTTACCCCTAAGCAAAGAACGTCAAAGAATTTGCATACTGGGGCCTTTAGTAGTTTGATTTGCATTGGTGAATGGTTACTAGATGGGTGTTGGGAAGGATAATGGGTCAGTATTGTGTGTGGGGTCAAGCTGAAGTGTCAGACAGCGCTGAGAGTGTGAAACGGTAGTAACGATGCAGATAAACAGGAAGAAATGCAACGACCCTGCTCCCTCTCACCCAAGAGGATTAACTCCAGACAAGCGAGTTGTGTGTGTTGTCTCAGTAAAGGGTGTGAATGGGGCTTAATGACCCAGCAGGGCTTGATTTTGCCATGCTTAATGTAAGGATTAAGAGAGGACATTCCCCATTGTGTGCAGCATACTATGCTGACGGGGGCTGGGCACGGCTAGAACAGAGCTGCCAAAACAACATGAGAGATACTGGACAAAAACAGGCAGCAAAATGGCACAATGCAAAAGTAAAAGTGGTGTAAAAGGACCGTCGCAGAAACTCTTAACCTCTTATCTTATTGAAGACAGGGCAGAATTAGAGTAAAGTGAAGGCTGCAACCATCTCACATGTTCAAGGCAGACTGACAAAAAAAATATTAGCGTCATAGAGGTTTTGGAGAGGGAGTGAATTATGAGCGGGAGAAGGAGAGAAAGAACAGATGGTAAATGGTGGCGTGATGGTTTGGGTGTAGTTTGCATACTGGACACGCAGCAGGACGCTGTGATGGATAGGGATGGAGCCCAGGAGGATTAAAACAGGACATCAGCTCCATCTAAAAACACACACAAACAAACTGTCTGCCAAGTTATCTAGCACTAGTTTGTAGACAGTTAAAAGCTCTTTTGCCAGTGCCAGTGTTTTAGCAGATTATGGGGTTATAAAACCACCAAGAAGGATTTAATATAATAACGTGGCATTTCAAAATGTTCTTTCCAAATGCAAAACTGACGTCAAGCGCTGAGCAGATTATCCCAATAGTAAAAACTCAGGAAACCATTTCATAGGAAACAAAAGAGTACCAGGATTTGATGGTAGTCTGGAATTTACATTACTGCAACTGGAGTCAATCCAGTTCATACTATTAAATGTAAACAGAATTGATTAAACATATGACTGAATTCAGGTTAAAGTATTTGAAAGGCAATGGATAGGTGCATAAGCAAACCGATTTGACGATTAACATGGTTTATTTCATTAATGCGTAACAGAAAATTGGAGCTGCTTCCTTGCTGGGCATCTGCTTGTTCAACTCGACCACCCCACTGTGAGGTCACGGCTAAGCTGGAGTCAACCACACATCTCAAAAGCTGCTAAGTGGTACAATCTGTCTTGGCCAATGCAACAGTCACATCGATAGAGATGCATAAAAACAACTTTTACTAAATTAAGTGGATAATATTCTAAGATCAACAGTCAGTGCTGGGATAGTTAACCCAAAGGTGAAAATTGTGTCACCTCCACAAGTTCAAACTGTATGAGTTTCTTTCTTCTGTTGAACACAAAAGATGATATTTTGAAGAATGATGACAACCAAACAGTTGATGGTGGACATCGATTTAAATAGCATTTTTCCCATACTATGGAAGTCGATGGCTACCGTCAACTGTTTGGTTACCAACATTCTTCAAAATATCTTCCTTTGTGCTTCACAGCAGAAAGGTTTGGAATAATTTGAAGGGAGTAAATTATGACATTTGTCATTTTGGGGTGAACCATCCCTTTAAAACATGATGGGTGCAGTAGGTGGATTCCAACTGAAATGACTGCTAACGTAAAATTAGCCGAAATTCTGCTAACTTGACCGCACCTTAACTCAGCAAAGAAGTGATGTGTGGAAAAATGGCAGAAAAAGAATCTGAGTTTGTCTGCAAAAAACACAGACCACAGACTTGAGAGGGATCAGCAAACCAAAATCACAACACCACAATGACAAAACCTATATCGGTTCCAGCACAAGATGACTCAACAAGTGATGAAATCATTAGCTCACAGGATGCAATAGAAAGCACAATCAATCGCTACATAATGCCAAAAGTGAACCAAGTCTAGCCAAGCAGCAAGAGAGACTGGTGTGGGCGTCCTGTTTAAACAAAGCCGTTAGTGTCAGGAGTCCTTCATTGAGGAGTGTGGCTAAAACAACCAATGACAGCAGCGGCCCTGCTCAACCCCATTCTGACCGACCTGAGCTCAGGCACACGTCTAAACAGAGAGGGGCCATCATAAATCTTAGGACAAGCAGGCCCTATTTTCATGAATTCTTTGTTCTACCATTCTAGCATCAAATTGGTTTTAGTTCTGGACTGTTCGAACAAGTCAATCGGGTTTTTGGGGGGGGGGGGACCATTACAACAGCTGGCATTACAAAGTGTATGACGAATTCCTGAGACAACTGGGAGGACACAATAGACCATTATGGTCTTAGCAAGACATCAGTGGATTCATATAAGGCATTATATGACATCGACAAGGTTGATTAAAATTACCCTGCAAAGAATTTGATCCCTTGCAAATTAGGTGAGCTCAGTAAGTTTTTGTTTAGCTGTCTCTTATTCAACCTAATAGTACCAGTGGTTTTGGACTTTATAGTAACACTTGGCAGCTTGGATGCATAATCTTTTTTCCACTTGTACTTATTCTATTTGGACTTTCTGGCAAATAGAACATATGCCAATCAATTCTATCTGGACTATGCTGTTAGTCTAATTGCTTAGAAGTAGGGTAAACGTACCTATTAAGCTCACCAAAATCTACATTGAGACATTTTTAGTGCACAAGATATTGGTTTCAGTACAAAAAGTTATGTTAAAATAAAGTATTAATCTCTCACACAAAAATATTTAATTTTATTTTAAATGACAAAAGCATTTCAATTAAGATATACATCATTAAATTCAAACAGTCCGGCTGTGCCTGTTCCCATTAAGCTCACATCATGTTTTCTTGGGGAAAAAAAAAAAAAAAAAAACAGAACACTGAGCTTAATTGGAGCAGCAACAATTTTTTATACATTTCATGTAACATTTATTACAATGACAGGATTTTGCTAAATAAATAGTCTGTCATGTATTAAGTTCATACATATTTTAATATAAACAACTATTATTAACAATATCTATAAAATGATACTTTCTTATTGATGTCACAATGAAGCTGTGTGATTTTCATAGTAGTGTACCCTTTAAGCTCACCTTAAAATAATATGAAATCTTTAAAAATTACAGCAGTGCAAAACCACAGACCAGCAATAAACTGTAAATTTATAATATTATGGATGTAAAAGTACAAGCCAGTAATGCCTGTGAAGTAATATGTTAGCGTAGCACACAATCTTATACAGCTAGTCAGCTAACTGTGTTCTGTAGCATCTGCGCTATGTTGCTAAAACTATCTTTTGGATCTAATGTAATTATTTCCCACATCCAAGTTCCAGGTTATAATATGCAAAAGTCAGAACATTAATGTCTTAATTTTACAACAAGTAGTGAAACTTACCCAAAATAAAGGCTTAAACATCTTTTTTTTTTTTAAAAAGAAAAAAGAAAAAGCACATTTAAGGGGCTACTCTTTTGGTGAAAGTTTTTAGACAGCTTTCAAAATGGCTGCCAGACAGTGTGAACACACGGAGACCCACATCTCAGTGTGCAATGAGGTATATAGTAACAAACATATCAATTGGTTAAGACATCAAGTAGGAAAATACATTATTTTTTCTTTTTATAATCTGATCTCAAAAATGGAAGCGTGCTTAATAGGTACGTTTACCCTACTTACAGGTTTAAGCTTTGAGTACCGTCTAAAATCACTGTACAAAGTGAACATAATATTGTTAAAAATACCAACTAGTTAATTTTACCATACAGCTGGTCACGTGACTTCATGGCCACGCCCATGAGGGGCGACCCGCTCCAGGTAGAACTAAACGGCTTCTGCCGTAAATTGTCTGGAGTCTTCCTCTCATGTGAGTGTATCATTTTAGTCTCAGTATATAATTTTATTTCTCAGCCCATCTCTTTATCTAACCCCTTTAATTTACAAGAAATTAGTGAATGCACCTTAAAATCAACAGTTTCCACACAAAACGACCGCTCATGAAAGAACTGCTCGTGAATGGGCAACAGTTCCCTCAGGCCGCGTAAATATCCGGGCCAAGCGGTCATGAACTTCTAGAATGAGACACAGGGTGTGATGAGAGAGAGAGACACGCTGTTATCTACAGACCTGCTGGCGTTACAAGGCCAGGGTGATAACACAGCAAAACATCAACGCGATTCAAACGATAATTTCCAGTCAAAACAAGGCAGTGGCCAGACTAGCTCCGAGGAGAAGTAGCACAGGCAGCCCACGACGGCAGTCCATGATAGTCCACTCACACTATCGATTTTCTCGGAGCTTTAGTAGTTTATTCGGGTAAAAAGAGGACAGCGATGTGGACCAGCGCGTGCACTAGTTTCGAAGCGATGCTATCAGTGCGCGTTTCGATTCAAATTGGTTTGAATTCCTCAACATCAAATCTCTCGAGCACTGCACATTTTAAGCTTAACCCTATGTTAGAAGAAATCCCCACAAAAGGCAGCGATTTGTTTGCATTTCCAAGACAGATGAATATTTGACGTATTTTTATTTTTGCATTAGAAAATACGATTTATTTTATACGTGACAACAAAAATGTTCATCAAACAGCATTCGTTTTATCCCAAGATTCGCTACATGTAACCACAGCAGCCATGCGAGTCGTTTCATTAGTTACGATGCCCTTCACGGGCTGGGATTAAATGCAAACGTATATTAAAAAAAGAATCGTTGTTAAAAACGGAGCACAGGCCGCTGTTCAGTTCAGACCATGTGTGTGTAAACCGATGCATCCTTTAAAAACCCAGCCCAACCCAAACATGCAAAATCGGAACGAAACCAAACCTGATTCCAGAAAACATTCAGAACGGAAACAGGACGTAAACCAAGTTGATTGTGGTCCCAAATGAAGTGACAGAGAATTTAAACCTGGCAAACAGGTTGAAAGATAAGCAAAGTAAACATGCTCCAAAATGTCATTCATTTACCTTCAGATGATTGTAAAAGCGCCTGGTTTCTACTCTTCTGCTTCAGTCCGGAAAAGCGGAAAATCCACGACTTCACACCGGAGACAAGGTGATACAGGAGGCGTGTGGCTCCTTGTGCAAGTCGCTTAAAATATACAAACGTGCAAAAAAAATAAAAAATAAAAAAAAACCTTTATATCAACCCACAGCTTCACCCTCGCGATTCACCGTGAGCTTAAACCAGTGTGAAGGATGTTGACCAGATCCTAACGTGGCAATTCAGAAACAAAAAGGTTCAAGCCACCAAAATGCTCATCGGACTCCCGGTTTTCATCCAATGGGGTCAAGTACCGAAATTCACTTCAAAAGGGCAGTGATGTCACTTTACAAACTATGGCCCCGCCCATCTATCATCCGGCACGCTGCATCTCCATCATGTGTCTGAAAAACATGCATGACTGAGTACTACTAACTTAACTATTAAACAGACAGGAACGTAAAAATATAAAAACAGTGTTGATGTATTTATATTTTCCAACACAATTAGAACTAAACATTTTTATTTACAATTTTATAGATTGTATCTGCCATGAAAATTACATTAAAACATGTAAGGGTTAATTATCAGCAATCAGGGGCCTGTTTCATAAAACAAGTTTACCAAATAAGCCAGGCTTATTTCACTTATTTTGAACCAAATCAACTGGCAAAAGGTCAGACTAAGTGAAATAAACCTGGCTTATTTGGTAAACTTGTTTTATGAAACAGGCTCCTGACAAAAGGAATATTGTTTGTTTTTGCTCTAATCTTTGTGCAAGTGTGATTGATAATTTGGAAATAAATAAAAAAAGATGATACATGGACACATGTGTGCTTGAGAAAATTGTTTACAATAATTTCACTCCCTTATGAATATGTATTTCCTTTAATAGCAGAAGAGAAAGAGAGTTAGGATTGAATTGCCCGTAAAAAAGCTGTTTTCCTAAAGCTAAAATAGTGCATTCAAAGACTAAAAGTAGCGTTCAGGCAGAGAAAAATACTCATGCAAACATTCTGTTAAACACAGAAAGGGTCATTGATGGACGAGCGATACTTGATTTTTGTTTACATACATAAGAGGAACATAGAAAACTTCGTAAAAGAAGCAATATCCCAGTCTCTTCCCCATCACAAGTAAAGTGATTCTTCTCAGGCCTGCAGCTGTGCACTGTTCTATACTACATTGCTCTTTTTGTCTAGTTTTTAAGATCAGCTTCCTCTTTAATATGCAAATTTGAATCTATGGGTGGAGCCAATCATATAGCACCACTATTAATGATCCTCTACCATTTTAAGGCGCACAAGTCTGGTAAATAGGCTACCAACTAGTTAATTTTATGATACAGCTGGTCACGTGACTTCAACATTATATTAGCATTATTAATGATCCTCTACCATTTTAAGGCGCATATTTCTGGCATTTGCTATCCTCACCCCTACGATAAGGTTAACGTAAAATATAAGTAAGATATTGTGAACATCTAAGCACATTAGACACCGTCACAGAAATATTTTAAGAAATCAGTCAAAATGAAGCCTCAGAAGATGATCTTGTTATAGTGCTGTAAAACCTGCCTGTATATGATAACAATGAGCTTATTGAGGTGGTTAAATTAAATCTCTTCCTTTTAACTCATTCTGTTTGAATAGCTGGGTGTGGCTCATATTCAGAGTCCCACCGCAGATTGAGAATAGGAAAGCCGGCCTTTATAGAATAGCCTCAGGTCTGAGATCAGCATCTGAGGGGGTTGCTCTGTTTGAACAGCACGTGTAATCTCTTTCTGTGGTTTCAGATAGCCAACTCAAACAATGTGCATTGGCTAGCGCACCTGTTTAGACCAGCTATTCAAACATGCCTACAAACTTCCCTCTTACACATACACAAATATTGGCTAAATAGGCAACTTTCATATTTTACAAGTGCAATTTAGGTGCCACAGACACCACTTTCAGTTGAAAGTGCTCAGATTTGTAGTAAAATGCTCTGTTTGTACCACCTAGTGGTCATATGGTATAGTAAGATAAAATATGAACATGAGTGGCAGTCAATACAGTTTTAAAAAGTGTTTTCTAATTGACTCTAATGTGGAACAACAACAGGAAAAGGAAAAGTGTCTATATTATAAAGACTTTAGAAAATCTCTGTATTGAACAAATACATGTGAACATAAAAATACGACCCTGTCAAAACCAAATTTTGGACAGAATGTGCAATGACACTTGTACAAGTGTTTAAAACAAATAAAAGAAAAACCCTCCACTTTGAAAAGGCATTAGATTATTCTACATCATTTGATCTACATACTGTTTGTGCTGCCATTGTCAAAGCAAAGTATTTGCACAAGTTTTCCATTACAAAACATAAAATAAAAATAAAAAACAATTTATCAGGCTAATATGAAATATTTCAGGTATACATCTGACAACACGTGAAGTGACTTTACTGAACAACATCACTGTGTAGCTTCACATGTTAGTAATAGAAAGTGTGGTCTGTTTGCAGATTGTGCGCTTTAAATTAATTTGAAACAGAAAGGCATCAGAGCCAACACAATATAAATAAAACACTACACTACAACATGATTGAATCACACATTAAAATAACATAGATGTAATGATAGGAAAATCAAATCAAAATATGATTGGTCCCACTTATTCTGTACTTGAGTTAATGACTTGTACAGACCCCAGAATTCAAATATTTATGCTTCCTTCTCTTATCAGTCAAGTATAATGGAAAAGCTCAAATTAGGCTTGTTTGTCCTCTGAAGTGAGAGTCATGCATGGGTCAAGCATTTTTGATGAGTTCTATTGTTCTATGTCACCACGGTAACAGAACACTATGACCTCGTCAGTAATCTTGTAATAGCGTTCTTGAAGGCCTCGGTTTTAAAACAAAGCTGATGAAGGAAGGCCGTAAAAGTCTGTATTTCTCTATAAAATACTAAATCATCAAGGTTAAGGCTGTCTAATATCATTTATAAAATAAGATTTCACGTTACAGTATGCATTCGATTCCATTTGCATATAAAACAAAATTGAATCAGTATGGAATAAAATAATGGAGGTGTCATTACTGGTAAAAAGTTCATAAAAAATACATAAAAGCAACTCAAAGTCATCCTATTCACCAATGAGATATTACATTCCAAATTACAGCCAGCTCTACGCACCAGAAAAGTGTTAAGGCTACGTTTCTGAGGCATTCTGGGTGTGAATTCGTTCTAGCAGAGCATGTATTTTTGTTATGGGTAAGTGGAGATGATATTATGACACCAGGGAGAGCTGTTTCTGCTCTAAATGCTGAACAAGATGTTTAATCACATGTTCTCCTCATCTTTTGCTGCAGCAAAATGCTTAGGCCTGCCAGTTCAGTCTCCTTCTGATTCAGACGTTACACATGACTAGACGTTACTCAAAGACATAAGAACTATATTAACAGAACAAACAGCAATAGTTATGAATCACTGACCACTGTCTCCCTGTATTGGCGACTGATGACCCACTTGCACATCACAGCACGTGCACTAAACGAACATGTGGGATCAACATTCAGGGAATGATTACTGTACATATCGCCTGCACGTGTGCAGTTTGTTATCCGTCTAATATTCTCCCAATTCTAAATGTCTGAGTGTTTTTATCAGTATAGATTAAGAGACAGTGCTGGGCTGCCTTTAGCAACCTCCAAAATTAAGTTAAAACTATGAATAAGCTGAGGTAAAACGTAAAAGATCACAGACTGGAGCGATTCTTTTGTAAAAATCATATGTGCTCTTCTCCTCATAAGGTCCGAAGTGAAGCGACTGTGACTTCTTGGGTATTTTGTCTGGAGGTGTCCTCTCATTGCCACTGGCTTCCTTCCTGTTGCAGTACCACAGTATGACCAGCAGAGGGAGGTTTAGTCTTCAGGCATCAAGTCCCAAGACTTTACTAGTTGACCAGGAGAACGTCCTCATATGTGGTGGTCCTGCAGAGTTACACCAAGACATGATTACAGCCTTCAGTTACAGTAAAAACTCAAATGTGTCATTTTGTTTATGCTAAATATTTTTTCCTAGCACTGTTTAAGTAGTGACAGATCTTTTCTTCCGTATTGTTACGGATTATTGAAAATGTAGGGCGAGGACTTTATTCTATGCATCAGTTGTTGATTGGATATTGAGATTTGGGTGTTGCACTCAAAGTACACTGAAAAAAAGATTTTTTAAATTTGTAATAAAACAAAGATCATTGTTTTAAAAGAAAGTATCATTTCAGTCTTCCAACTTGAAAATTTAATGTTTAATTTAATGTGTTACTTGCTATTTCTTTGTAATTATGTTAATATATGTTGAATAATATTAATTTGTTGATTTGCCTGTTTCTGATGTGCACGATGCCTCCTGCCATATAAAGGCAGGTATGTTTTTTTGGTTTTTTTCAAGATTAACCAAGGCATTGTTAGATAACAGTGTTTCCTGCCATAGCTATTAAACTAGTTCTTGTTATGATTTCAAATCGGTATTTAACATCAGAATTGTCTCAAAGTAAAAAGAGGTACTAAAGTCTGATTTTGTGGTGGCTGTGCTTTAAAATAAATTATTGAAATGAAGGATTTTGAAAGTCTGACAGCATTCAGTGTTGAGTACTACTGTAAGGTTAATGCCGCAGCTGAAAACATTCATTAGAAATGTATAAAAGTAATCAAATGTAATCAGTTACATTAATAAAGTAATTGAAATAGTTACGCTACTTATTTTATTTTAAATAGGCTAACTTGTAATCTGCAACATGCATTTAGAAAGTAGATAGGGTGAATTTTCATTTCATGCTGACTTTGTGTAGTAACAACCATATAAACAGTGTGGTGCCAAAGAAAAATTGCAAAAAAATAAAAAATAAATTTTGCAATTCTATTTGGAAACACAAGTGGAAATTATATACTTTACCTTTAAGAATTGGTATCTCTCTTAAACATCAATGTATTTTTGTGTGCAACTATTATTTGTGCTCTTCTCAACTGCATTCTAATTATTTTTAATGTAACAGCAATATATTTGTGTTAATTAGTGGCGGGTTAAATTCGTGATTGTTGATATTAAGAGGCATTTTCTTTGTTTCTATGCTGACACACCTGTCACAGCAGCAGAAGAAAGAGCACGGCGAGGTCTCGATGCCGCGGAACTTTCCAGAGCTGGGTGTGTCAGTGCACTCAGCGATGAACGCATGCAGATCAGTGATATGGAAAGGCTCCTGAGTTTGATGCTGAACAGAAATGAAAGGATATCATGTTACTATAATCAAGCTGTTTGGATCATCTTACTCCACACTTTGTTTTACTACCTGCCACATATAACACTTTTAATCAGGAATCAGGAAAAATCAGGAAAAAAACACTGATAATTTACAATAACAGGAATACAAAAATAGATAATTAAGAAAATGAAGTAAAAAAAAAAAAAAACAGTAATAAAAAATGCAAATAAATTATATAAATTCTATGGTCATGAATGTTTGTATATGCATGTGTGTGTGAGAGGATATCAGGAACAAAAACATGTTTTTCATTTCTATCTCTGCATCTGCCTCGTCTTTCACTCTTACCTTGATGGTCTCATAAGCTCCAGTGATAAGAGCGATAAAGAGAGAGAGCACCATGTAAATGAACAGGGAGATGAATGTGTAGAGGTAAACCTGCAAAGAAACAGAGTATGTTTACTGCACTGAATCCTGTAGCATTTGTGGTGTACGCACCTGTGTGAGGAGGACGTGAAGGTGAAACTCACCTGACTGAAGACCCAGACGAGCATGCTGCTCTCTTGCATGCCACTGAAGGTCACAAACATGTCATCTCCATTGATCAGAGAGAACAGACACTCGGACACCAGCGAGAGAGAGCGGAACTGAGGAAACAAAACAAAAACACCACATACCGTAATGAGAGAGAAGACACATGTATATGTGACCCTGGACCACAAAACCAGTCTTAAGTCGCCGGGGTATATTTGTAGCAATAGCCAAAAATACATTGTGAGGGTCAAAATTATCCATTTTTCTTTTATGCCAAAAATCATTAGGATATTAAGTATAGATCATGTTCCATGAAGATATTTTGTAAATTTCCTACCGTAAATGTATCAAAAATTCATTTTTGATTAGTAATATGCATTGCTAAGAACTTCATTTGGACAACTTTAAAGCCGATTTTCTCAATATTTAGATTTTTTTGCACCCTCAGATTCCAGATTTTCAAATAGTTGTATCTCGGCCAAATATTGTCCGATCCTAACCAACCATACATCAATGGAAAGCTTATTTATCCAGCTTTCAGAAGATGTATAAATCTCAATTTCGAAAAATGTACACTTATGACTGGTTTTGTGGTCCAGGGTCACATATTTGTTTATTTATACACTACTGTTCAAAAGTAAATTTTTTTTTTCTTTTTATGTTTTTGAAAGTCTGATATACTCACTAAGGCTGTATTTATTTAGTAAAAAATACAGTAAAAACAGTAATATCATTAGTTTAAAATGACTGTTTTCTATTTGAATATGTTTTAAAATGAAATGTAATTTATTAATGTGGTTCAAAGCTGAATTTTCAGCATCATTACACCAGTCTTCAGTGTCTCATGATCATTCTGAAATAATTTTAATATGCCTTAATATGATTTGATGATAATAAAAAAAAAATGTTTCTTGAGCAGCAATGTTTAAAACAGCAGTGCTGCCTAATATTTTTTTATGGGAACTGTGATACTACTGTGAAAACGTTCAAAAGAACAGCACCTTTTATAATATTATAAATGTCTTTACTGTCAGTGGATTAATTAAATGCATCCTTGCTGAATAAAAGAATCAATTTCTTCCAAAAAAAAAATCTTATTGACTTCAAATGATGTTTTTTTGGTAACACTTTACAATAAGGTGTCATTTGTTAACATTAGTTAATGTATTAACTAACATGAACAAACAATGAACAATGCATGTATTACACTATTTATTAATCTTTGTTAATGTTAGTTAATGAAAATACAGTTGTTCATTGTTTGTTCATGTTAGTTCACAGTGCATTAACTAATGTTAACAAACACAACTTATGATTTTAATAATGCATTAGTAAATGCTGAAATTAACATTAACTAAGATTAATAAATGCTGTAGAAGTATTGTTCATTCTTAGTTCATGTTTACTAATGTTGTTAACTAATGTTAACTAATGAACTTTATTGTAAAGTGTTACCGTTTTTTTTTTTTGATTCTCTAAAAACATTCTCTCTTTTGGATTTCTCTGAATTTTGTTACATCGCAGCATGTATGAAATTAAAATAACTTTTGTCAAAAAAAGTAAAAAAAAGTTCAAAGGAAATTAAGAAAATGACATATTGCTAAAAAAATTAAAACCTGACAACACATTCACCTTGAGAAAGGGGAATACTTCTAATAACCAACTGGACACACTTTTCTTTTCTTTTTTTTATACTTGGAACCAAATCTGGTACCACATTGAATTATTTGAATTATAATTGAATTTGTGTACCTTAACATGGTAGGGTCCCAGCACAATCCACCCACAGAAGCAATAACCGAAGTAGATCACCGCCACACAGCAACAGAAACGGATCACATTAGGGAACGCAGCTCGTAAAGTGACAATGAGAATCTGAGAAATGAAAACACCATACAGTACATAAAATCCACATCCTAAAAAAACATCTCAGTTGATTCACAAGCAAATCTCCACTAGAGATGTGGTGACGTTTCAGGTGCATTTAATGATAGAGTGAATGGCACAAAAATAAAAAATTTACAAAAAAAAGAATATAGTTGTTATTTCAAGACAATACTGTTCTTCAAAGTGTAGTATATTTATTCCAAAAAAAATTCCGGCCTTTGTAATGATATATTTCAAATATATTCAATATCTTAAATGCACAGTATGAATAAGGTTAGGCAGGAATTTTACGTTTATTTTCAGCCAATGACAGTGAAAATCTAGAAATGTCAGCAACATTGTTAAAAATAATTTACAGAAAAATGGCCAGTGTAACTGCATGAACACTGGTGTGTGTGGGTGTGTTTGTTTCTCACATTGTACTTCTGAAAAAAGGTGAGGTAGCGAATAACTCCAACCCAAACCAATAACGTCGAGGTGCCCAGGAGGATCCCGCACTCATCGTAGGATGAGAGGTTCTGAGGGTTGAAACAAAGTATCGTGAAATATCACTGCTGAGTGTGACGACCCAATGCAATGCCTCCATGCACATAAATGTTTCAGAATTTCCATTTTCCGCACTGACTGACCTTTAGCTCAATGCCAATCTTGATAATGGAGCCTGTGATAGTGAGCATGTCGCTAATGATGAGCAGAATATACCATCCGTTAATAAACTCCATTCTGTCTCCCCAACAGACATCACGCTTCAGAGATCTCCTAAAGTACTTCACAAACTCCTGAAGAGAAAAGGCAAGAGAGAATGTTAGGACAGGATTCACTATATAATCACGGTCACATTAATGTGGATTTGTCTGATACAATGTCTTACATTTTGAAGAATGATTCCTCTGATGATCGAGCGACCGCAGAGGAGCAGAGAGAGAATACAAACCACTATAACGGCCACATCAAACCACACACGAGCATAACTATCAGCTGGAGACAGAGAGACAGCATAAGTACAAGAATATATAATGAATATCCACAATGTAAAAAATGATATGTGGGGTAGCTGAGTCTTACCGTGTCCAGACACACTGGGGTCTCTGCATTCCTTAATGGAGGCCTGATTATCAAGACTGATCTTAACTTTACCACTGTGGGCTTTGTTATCCAGCAGAATCTGAACATAAAACAGGGCCAATTATATACGGTATATCAAATTATTTTGAGTGCATATTTGACAGTTGACAAAGTTGACAGTTATGTACAAAAAAAAAAAAGAAATTACTTGGCCAAATAGGAAAAAGAAAATGTTGAAACGCATTGGGTCAAAACTAAAAACTAAAATTACAGATATACCGTTTCCTTTTATAGGCATTTTAAATTAAATAACGTATTTTCATATTTTAGAATTATAAATAAATATAATTAAATTATTAGTTATGCACTCTAACACACTCGGCAAATTGGAAACAAATCTAGACACCATTGAAAACTAAGGAATATATTTTTATATATACACATGAGATCTATATATGCATTTTCTCCATATACATTTCTAATTGTATAAATACAAAACAAACATTTTTAATATATAGAAATTTATAACATTACTAGTTATGCACCGAAACAAAATTCCAAATGCCCAAATTGGAAACAGAAAATTTAGATACACTGGGCTGAAAACTAAAAATGAAAAAGTATTAAAAAAACATTTTCTTTAAATAATTTATATTTTAACACTTATATATTCTTACATGCACATTGCTTTTTCTCCATGTCAAATTTCCGTTAACAGATCTGTTAAACTGACAGTTTTCTTTTTTTTTTTGGATAAGAGTAGCATTTTATGTGGAAACTCACCGTGATAAAGAACGTGTAACAGTCAGGAATTTCATTGTGGATGATGGTCTGAAGATTTATAGCCTTCAGCTGGAACTGTATGGTGACATTAATGAGCCTGAGAGAGAGTGTGTTGATATTAGAGTTTTAGATGATCAATTGAAATTTCTGAGAAGAAACCTGTATTAAAAACCCCCTGTTTAACTTACTTGTGAAACTTGAGGGTGAAGTTCCTGTAATCACGGCCCAGACCTGCTGTGGGAGTGGACAAAGGGTTCACTCCAATACAGTCTACAGAGAGGAAGAGAGAAATTCAGCCCCAACTGAACCAGCCGCAGTGACCGACAGGGCCCTCAGGAGGCAAGTCTGGTCAACTGCAAGACTTTTTTAGATATATTTTTGAAAGTGATTCCTGTGGTACACACACAGTAACAAGGAACTGCAAGTAATAACAACGTGCAAGAGAGGAAGTAACGAGATCTTTAAGTTCATCAACTAATGAATCATGAATTTCTAAGTGCTAGAAAACTGATATTTCAGGATCCTTAAGTCTTTGCCTTGATCCTAACGTCTGTTATGGTTAAAACAACGACTAAAATTCACAACTTGGGATGAAAAAGAGGCTGGAAAACTGTCACCTGTGATCACATGCGGATCGATGTTGAAGGTGTCGTTAGCTGGGTCGATCCTGCCTTTTTTATAATACTGCTGACACAAAGACAGCGCACTTCCGTTCACACCGACATTATACACATATGCATAACGGCCCACTGTCGTCTCCGGCAAAGCCAGGTACTGAAAGACAAGTGAAAATAATAGGTGTTATATAAGACCTTAAAAATAAACATGACCACGCATAAGCAAACTCCAGCTGGGAAAGGCAGAATAGCTGCTTGTAGATAATAGTATATATGCATTAACAATACACTTTCAGAAGAACGTAAGCCAACTTGTGTTATGACTACACTGCAAATATATCCCTCAAAACATAGGAATTAGTAAATTGATACATTACCTGTTCTATTGTGTAAAACATGTGGTCATAAACATCGCTCTGTGTGTAAACAGCAAGTGCATCATTTGAATCATCGTAGTCTTTGAGAAAAAGGTGTTTAAATGAAGCTGTGTTTTCCTCTTTAAACGTCACCGCCATCTCATTGCTTAAGCCAAAAAGTACCAGCTAGACATAATGAAACAGCACAAAAAGAGAGAGGAATCATTTTTAGTAACAAGTGATCGGTGCCAAAGGAGACCAAACATTGGCTGTGTATATATATTTATTTTTTCTTGTGTATCAGTCATCTGACTATTTTGCTTAAAACTCTACAAGAGAAATTCATGCATATTAGCCAACCTATTAAACTCTGTGACACTTCAGAGTGCAAAACCAAAGGTTAATTTAGATGGGCCCACAGTAGGGCATGTCATAGTGGTTAAAGAATAATTTTGGGGAAAACTGAGACTTTAGCAAGCTGTGGGATGCGTATATGAGCTTTAGAAATAAATTCTAAGAAAAGAGTGTAATTTAAATACCTGTACAGTTACTATAATAATCTTCAGTATTTGCAACACCAGTTTAAAAGGTTTTCGGCCTTTGGCTCTGTACTTTTCACAGGGACTCATGAAGAAATACTTTAACTTCCTGCACAACGCTTCCTCTTCTTTGTCATCACCTATACAGCCACATGTTACCGGGGATGGCCTGGGGTTGGTATACTCATCCCTGCAGTCATTCGAACCGTAGCCCATTACCGGAAACAGTAGCCTATCCTCTTCTGAAAGAGAAAGAGAGATACAGATAGTACCAGTGGGATAAAGCACAATGTAAATAGTATCTTTGTTTCAAACTCTAATACCCTTTCAATTACATTCACATAAACTATCATGTTAAGGTTCAGTAAGTTTTTTGTTGTTGAAATTAATGAAATTAATACTTTTTTCCCCCTAAGGATGCATTAAATTGATCAAAATTGACCGTATATACATTTACAATGATACAAAAGATTTCTATTTCAAATAAATGCTTCTTTTAAAGAATCCTGAAAGACATGCATTACAGTTTGCACAAAAACAATAAACAGCAACTGTTTTCAACTGGGATAATAACCAGAAATGTTTCTCAAGCATCAAATCAGCATATTAGAATGATTTCTAAAGGATCATGTGACACAAGACTGGAGTAATGATGCTGGAAACTCAGCTTTGCATCACAGGAATAAAGGACATTTATATTAAAATTAAAAAACAGTTATTAAATGCAGCATTGGTGAGCATAAGAGACTTTTTTCAAAAACATTTAAAAATCTTACAGACCCCAAAACTTTTAAACAGTTTACCCTACAGTTAATAAAAACAGAACTTGTTGATTTAATTTGAATCAAAGTTCACATTAAGATCACCAGACGGACTGAAAGACAAGATGGCCTCAACTAGAGCCTAAGGACATGAACTTCAGTCTACTTTATCAAGACAGAGATCGCCTATACGTGCACAACCCGAAACTTGAGATCTGATGAGTGTTCCCTTCCTTAAAGTGATGCGAGATCACTTGAGACAGGGCAGATTGTCAAAGACCTCTCGAAAAGAACATAAAATGGTCAAGGCTTCATTGTTGACCTGCAATGCAGCAAATCTTAATGCTTCACTCCATAGCAAGTCATGTGAAATGGGCTTAAGACTGATTCGTTTGTCAAGGACACGTCTTTAATTAGCATGGCTGGTTTGTGAAAGAATGCTGGATTTTATTTCAGTCTCTTAGTGTGTCCTCAAAGCTCTGTGAGTTTAACAGCTTGTCTTCATTTCTCACAATGAAAAAGTGTCAAAGACGTCAATCCTACTTATGCGCTTCCTATACAGCTGTTCTGTGGAACAGTCAAAATGATGCTTTGCTTTTTTCTCTCTTTCTCCACAAATCACTAAATGCTTCCCAAAAGTAGACTTTTTAAAGTGGTGAAAGCATGTTTTTCTTGTGCAATTCTGTAAAGACCTTTTTTTTTGTGCAAACCGAAACAGTAAGTGATTGATTCAGTCCTGTGTTTTTATGCAGTAGCTCTGCCACAATGACCAGTTATCTCAATTACATGACTACAAAGACCTGCCAAGATTATAGCAGGTATATCACTGAGTAAATTATAAATCACACAAAGCTATACACTAGGGCTGCACCATTTGATGAAAAATCAATGAATCAACTTTTTTGTTTTTTTTTTACAGTGCAGTTTTTATCAGAAAAATCATTGATTTTTCATCAAATCGTGCAGCCCTACTGTATAGCTTTGTGTGATTTATAATTTACTCAGTGATATACCTGCTATAATCTTGGCAGGTCTTTGTCTGTAGTCATGTAATTGAGATAACTGGTCGTTGTGGTAGAGCTGCATAAAAACACAGGACTGAATGAATGATTTAAAATTCAATTAAAAAGGTCTACTGTGTTTGTAGGGCTGGACAAAATTGGGCAAATATGTTGTGATTACATATGACTATAAAATAAAAATAAAAACAAATTGTATGATTTTATTACTAAAATGAAACTAAAATTATTATTAATATTGCGATATTTCACAGTAAAATAAAAAAAAACAAGGAGAAACCAGAAGGGTCTCTTAAATCTCTTGTTGATAACAGCGTGAAGTGCTTCTCATTACAAGTTAAGGGAAGATGCCATATTAATTTATTTTTTATTGAGATTAATCATACTATACACAGCCACACGCCTATGTAACGGAAATATGGTGGAACATCATTTTTCATGCCTCATAAATCACATCCCAGAGTGACAGCGTCTAATCTAGGCTGAACGGAAAGTGAAATACAAAAGACAAAAGTAGGTGAGTCAGCCGCTTAAATGAGATTAATGATTGCAGCGTGATATATGGGAATATGGGACATTTAATGCCGTTTTAGTACCACACAGCAGGAAGTACAGACGATCAGTGTTCCTTTAAGTTCCTGTACTGTTCACACTGAGTATCCAAGCTGATGTGATTTCCCTGATTTCTTTACTTTCTTGAACACCTGACCTGCCGATGACTGCATGATTAAGCAAAAATGGAGAGAGACTGAGAGCGTTTATGAAACTCTACCTATTGGCTCTCATTGGTCTCTCTAATCAAAACCATCATTGTTCATCTAGCAGCAAGTCTGTGTGCCTGTCTGAGCCAAGTTACTGGAATCTTGCCTTAAAGCACAATGCCTCAAATGCGCCGCATTCTTCTTACTGTATAACAGGAAGATTTTCAAGGTAGTCTAGTGAAGTGATAGGAATCTTCACAGCAAAATTGTAGAGTATGTGGGCGTCTGAAGCCGCTCATGAGCACCGCAGAATGACTACAAATTGATAAGAGTCAATCAAATGCCGAAAAATAAACTGATAAAATCTCATCCTTCCTGTTTTACAGGTATTGCCATGTTTTCGGAGCACAGGCGTACACTGGCTCCTCACAAGCTCCTGCTGTCATAATAAGTCAAGGGTTTGATTATCAGCATGTTATAATAACCCTATCACAGATGACATCAGGGTTTGTCGTTCTGCCTGAGCCACCCATGAACTCCACACACCCACACGCAAACACAACACAAGCAAATCTGTGGGTATATAAGGCCACACAATTATATTATCAAAAACTTGGGATGCACTGAAATTTCAGCAACTAAAAAAGGGCTGCAATTACTGACCATTTTGTGCACAAAATGTGGATAAACTACAACAGCTGAACTTGTAAGCTGTGTGGACTGAACACACTTCACAGAGACCAAATATAATGTTACATCAGCAATATGTCAAATTTGTTTGGTTGAAATAATGAGATGTGTGTCATTGCCAAAGAACTGTACTATGACTGACTGCTTTATTTTATTTTTGATTTTTTTTTTAGCTAAATGACACTAGAAAAAACTAATTATGAAATATTCTCAAGATATTTTTCTTGTATGTAGAACTAGGAGACATTTATTAAAAAAAGAGATAAGTCTTGTTTAAAATTTGAGCTTCTATTAACTTGAGTGCAGCATTTTTTTTTTTTTCAGATACTACAAAAGATGCAACCACAACAGCTGAACATTTCTATCTATTGCATGTTTTTCAAGGAAAAACAACTGAAAAGCTGTACATGCAAAAATGTGGTACTTCCATAATTTAACATATTTTTGAGCAAAACATCATAATATTAAGAAACAAAAAGTACTTTTTCTAATCTGTTGTGAAACGATTGGATGTTGATAGTGGGTATTGGAGTGGGTATTGAATTGAATGAATTAAGATTTTCTATAATAAATCATAAATAGGTTTGGTTAACTTGATCAAATAAGCAGCAGAAAGTCCTTTCAGTGGGGGAACAAGTTGCTAAAGATTATAATGACTTTTTTTCTCTCACTTTTTTCTTTCACAATAAGACCAAAAAAAGAAAAAAAGAAAGCAAATACGTGATTTTTTTTTCTTAATGTTTAGCTATTAGTTTGGATATATAACTGCATTTTAGTCACAAACTTGAACTACTTTGAGGCCATGAAATTGCAGTTGCCAGCCAATATTGTGGTGGGATTTTAGAATTGAATACCATGAAAAATGTGCAATCCGTCAACACTCAGAATGAACAACAATACTGTGGGGTGTTAAACATAGTTTAAAAACTATACGCCTCCAATCTACAACTCCAAAATATCTGAAACTGATTCACTGGCTCTTGTTGAGCAGATCAGTTTTAGATTCTCTACACATTCAGTGGTTTTATGGTCATTGTAAACCAAGTGAAATGAAAATAAAAACAACAGGCAAATGTAGTTATAATTTCCAGCGACTTTTATGACTCCATAAGCACATTGTGGTGTTACTGTAGGAATAAGGTCAATGTGACACAAATGAGGAAGAAAATCCGAAAACAAGCGGAAAATAAATTACATACACAGTCTATGTACTAACACAGCAGCCTCGTGATGTAATACTGAATCATACAAACCACAAAAGCTTTCAACAAACATCAAACAGGATAAGCAAGCACGTAACCAAATATTTAGGACTGAGGGGACCAAAGGGAAGATGCAAGTCATTGAAAACTCCACACAAATCCGGGAGTACATACACTGATCAATGGTAACTGTTAGTTACGGCACTGAGCATAAGTGAAACATAAATGGTGACCACACGAATCTGCACAATGCTCGAAACTAAATATTGTAGCAAAGACTGTTCAAGACAATTACATGAATCATCATGATAGCACTTGCAACGTATACAAAAACAGCTATTTATTTATTTACTTCCAGATCAACGAAATACTGCTAGACTAATAACCCAATCTGATCCTGTGCTCGTGACCAATAATACTTAACCAGACTCTGTTTGACATTTGTGCATTTTAAGCACTTTTGTTCACAACAATCACAATACAGAAAATAAACGCACTATTTTGTAATCCATTCCATAAAAACAGGATTATATTTCCACTTTTGCGGTCTAACACCCCATCGACGCACTGACAGGCTCCATAATAAACATTATAATCAGCATCTAGTTCATAATCGCCACATAATCACTCACCGGAGGAAATATGATTGACTTTATTCACGTCCACCTCGGCCATGTCAGCGGTTTAAAATCACGCGCAGAGGCTGTCGGCATTAAATCCCCGGTTTAATTCACAGCACAACGGGACCGAGTCTGTTTAACAGGCTTGTTTTGGCCCTCAGTGGTTCATTGAAGGGTTCCTCTCCGGTTACCGCATGTTTACAAGCATCCAGTCGCTCGCGAGCAGCACAGTCAGGCAACTTCCGACGGGGTCACGTGACAAGACAGAATCATGTGACACACTCTGAGGCTGCTGAGGTGCCATAAAACTTTCATGGCTTGCGTGGATACTGTAAACAGAGTTTGTTGTGTATTATTCACATTAAGTGATATATGATACCGGAAGAGGGAGTTTTTTTTTTTTTTTTTTGTGGATGTATTCTCAATTCTACTTTGAAATAAATCAGATAATGCACCCTAATGTACCATTTGATTTTCTCTATTTTAAAAATAACATTGCATTATCCTTCATATATTAAAACACATATTAAACTTTTATATTAAGTTTAATTTACAGCTGTCTTATGTTTTATATGTTGTTTTTTCCCTTATATTTATTTAACTCTGACACAAATTATTTAAAAAAAAAAAAAAAGGTCCTGTTAGTAGCAAGCAACAAAATAAAAATAAAACGACCACTGCATTTAAAATGATGTGCAAAACATGGTCATTTTTTCTACAGTTTTCTGACTGTGGTGAATCAATAATGAAGCTTGGAACCATGCTAGATTGTTTAATATATACAGAATAATATATTATTTTATATTTGTTATTTATTGGTTTTAACCCATATTGAGTGAGTGTTAGGGGAAAAAAACTTTCAGAGAAAATGGAAGCAGGAACTTGCAACCAAATGTAGCTTTATAACTTTTTATAATGTTTAACAGTTAATCTTATATTTTTTTCAGTTTTATAGCTTGTTTTTCCCAGTGCTAAAGAATCAGTGTGAGGCTAAACATGTAACTTACTGGGAATAGTTTGTGATTTTTTATACAACATGACAAGAACTCAAGACACTAAAGTCATGATTACACTTAATTACACTGAACTGCTAAATCCTGTTTCTGACTAAATTTCCCTACCATTTACTAGTTATTGTTAATGCAATAAAACTGTAACTGTAAACGTAACTGTCATTGAAAAAACAAAACAAAAAAACAATGAAACAGAAAATATTAACATGGAACATTTTTAAGGAACAATATTTCCTCATCTCTCCTTGCAGTTTACAAAGACTTTATTATATTGTGTGATGAAACAACATGAACAAACAAAACATATACATAACAACAATCCTCTATAATACAAAAAATCAAGTCCAAATATAATAATTCACACTGTAAATAAAACATCTCTGCAACTGTTTATGAGCATATTTATCGCTGCTGGCACTAGTTTTCATTTTGACATACGTAGTGTCTGCACAATTTTGAGCAACTAACAGTTAAAAGGTGTATGTTAACTTTTTTCAATATCAGTGCAGTGATACTCAATTCCACTGTGATCCAAGCCTAAATTCAATACTGATTTAATTTAACATTTATTATAATTTATTAATATCTTATGGAACATCTGTAAAATGAACACCCAAAAATTCTCTGAAAATAACCCCTCAATGCATTAGTGTATCAGTAAAGACATAATTTTACACCGAACTGGACTAGTGAGATGACTGTGTTGATGTGGCTTGTCCTCACCAATATTCTGTAACATTATTAAAAAGAGGGACAGCTAGAGACAGTCTTGAAGTTATTTTGAGATCTGTGCTAGATGCAGTGAATGTGTCAGCAAAGCTATAAAAATGAGTGAAAAAAAAAAAACAATGCTGAGACTCCAGACTCAAGGCTAAACTTAAGACTCGATGTAATAAGCAATCTGCTATCTGCCATCAAGAGTTTTATCACGAGCGATGACTGCTTCGTCAAACTTGATCATCAGTGTGGTTCCCTTATGCCAGTGGACAGTGACTTTGGCTGGGAAGCCACTGTGGGTTAAAATAGCCTCCACGATGCCACCAGTGAAGGCTGCACAGTTTAATGTGCTATTTTCTTTAGGTACTGAAATGTAGGCATTGATCAAAGGCTCCTTTTCAATGATGTAGTACGTTTTGTCATCATCGTTGGCTTGCTCCAGTTTGTCTGCTTCCTTACCGAATAATGATTTCCATACATTTACCTAGGAAGAAAGAAATAAAGAGTTAACACTATAGGCTATGTGAACTTTAAAGGAGCAGTTCAGCCAAAAATGAAAACAGGCTGAAAATTTACTCACCCTCAGGCCATCCAAGATGTAGATGAGTTTGTTTCTTCATCAGAACAGATTCGGAGAAATTCAGCATTGCATCACTTGCTCACCATTGAATCCTTTGCAGTGAATGGGTGCCGTCAGAATGAGTTCAAACAGCTGATAAAAACATCACAATAATCCACAAATAATGTCTCCAGTCCATCAGTTAAATGCTCTAAAACAGTTCAAACAAATGAATTGGTGGATTTTGATATGAGAGGACAACAGGAGATAGACTTTTTTGTCACTGGAGGAAGCGATACTACGAATAATAGACTTCTATTTTGGCCAGAAGTGATGGTTAAAACTGCTTAATAATGGATTTGTTTCTTACAAACACACATAAGATGTTACTGATGGACTGGAGTTCAGTGGATTACTTATGGATCATTATGATGTTCATAACAGCAGTTTGGACTCTAATTCTGACGGCACCCATTCACTGCAGAGGATCCATTGGTGAGCAAGTGATGCAACATTTCCCCAAATCTAAAGAACCAAACTCATCTTTGATTCAGCAGATTTTTAGGTGAACTGTTCCTGTAACCAAAAATGATCTACACTCTGCAAAACAAATAAACAGCAATACCTTAATAAAGAGAAGTATGTTCAAAACTTTGGTCTCTCTTTTTCCGTTTTTCTCCCTCATCACAAGAACATCCAGAAGGCTGGCTCCAACCCCTTGACCCATGTCAGCCAGCCGGGCCTGGAGCTCAGACACCGAGTACACACGGCTCTGGCAGTACTGCACCATCTCCGAGAAGAGCAGCGCAAACGCACTCACGCTCACCTCCGTTTTGGGACGCGTGAGCGAGCGCTCGAGGATCGCGGATTTGCCTCGCGTGAAGCGGACCTCCATTGCGTTCACACCGAAACTGGATCACAATCCCAATCAAAGAATCAAAGTGCCGGAGTCCTGCAATATAAACGGTTTTGAGTTATAAACCAGCATATTATAATTTGCAGAAAACGTGTCAGTTGTCCTCATAATTCATTGATTTGTCATTCATTGTTGCGCTTATCATGTAGGTCTCTGATTACATGATGGGGTTTCCTGATTAAAAAGGAATTATTAATAATACGCCGAACGAGCCACATTGTACAGAAACTAGGATATTATAAAGCAGGTATCACAATCAAATCGTATTTTACTGTGTATTAGCGTTTACCTGGTGTTTTGGGTTTCAGTTCCGGATGCGTGAAGCCACGATTAGTGCAAATGCTTACTGTTCCCCTTTAACCGGATATTTTCAATATAAAAGTAGGACGGGACGTAGTAATGGTAACTGAAGCACGGTGTTTGTATTGGAGTGTAGTTTTGTAGTGTATCAAATTTAAAATTTTGAAAATGCGTTTTTGTTTTATTTATTTTCCGGATGCATTTTTCGGGAAATGAACATTCAGCGGCAGCGACTTTTATTTTGAAATCATTTAAAAGTCGCTGGATATGCTGCGCCTTGCTCAAAGTGAGTGCTGTGCTTGTGAATCGTGAACTTCAAGAGCAGGCGATATCCCCCTCGACGTGAGTATAACGTATCAACATGTATTTCATATAGACGTATTTCCTTATAATGTTCCGGGACTGTTTAGGAGCATAACATCTTCTGAAAGAAATGATTCATATGTTAAATGATTCTAGTTGCATGTCTGTTCTGCATCTGTGAAGTTAGTCAGCAAACTTTTGTGTTTGCATGTCATGATCAAATGAATAAGGTGCATGCTAGGGTGCCCTCCAAAATTTACAAATATCTTTTTCAATGAAATATAAGTTTGTCCTTATCTTGTAAGGGGTTTGAACTGCACTGCAAGGTGTGAGAATGCTGCCTGCCTTCACGAGCCTCAGACACTGTGCCACAACCACGATGAGGAGAGCAGGTGAGAAACTGTCTTTTTTGTAATTGAAAATTTAGCTGGGTAACTTTCATCATCAAAATTAACTTATAAATACATGTAGGGAGCACTGTTTACTAGTTTTCATGTTTTATAGAATATACATGGTTATGAATTTAATTATGACTCCTCTGTATTTCGCCACAGCGTCTGAGTTCAGAATGACTGTCCCATGGGGAGAGATGAGAGGTCAGGTTTGGGGTCCTTCTAATGGCCGTCCCGTGCTGTGCTTGCACGGTTGGGCTGACAACTGCGGGACGTTCAATACCCTGGTTCCATTGCTTCCTAAAGGTATAGTGTTTCCGAGTCCAGAGAAGTTATTAACACTATGAAGGTCCACATGGATAAATTCATTCTTACATACATCAATGAAGTGAAACTGGTTCCTGTTCTCTTTGTTTTTCTCCACATCTCTTCCAGACTGGAGATTCGTAGCCATTGACTTTCCAGGTCATGGTCTCTCGTCTCATAGACCTGATGGATGCTTTTACAGCTTCCCTTTGTACGTGGCAGATGTGCGGCGAGTTGTAGAAGGTTTGAAGCAACAAACATTAATGAATCATCTTCACTACAAAAAAGTTCTTCATTATTGTTGAAACAACATAAATGTACTTGAGAAGCAACACTAATTAATTTAAATTTTTGTGCATTTTGGCAATTTGATTTAACTTGGCAAGTAAAAAAAAAAAAAAAAAAACAAGAGGAAAAAAATCTGCTATTGTGGAAAGACAAAAAATAGGCCTGCTTATATTCAAGACACAATCTATGAAAACAAGCCTTAATAGTTATGCTGTGTTGCTTAAAATTGTTTAATGGAAAACAAAGCAAAATTCATTTAAAACATGGGTATGTCTAAATTTGTATTTTCTTCTCCATTTGTTTGCAGCTCTTCAGTGGAAACGATTCTCTATCATTGGACATAGTATGGGTGAGTTAGCTTTGTTGCTGTCTTCACTCACTGACAGGTCAAAGTTTTGTGTGTGAAAGGTCAGAGGATCTATGTAAACTGTAAGTTAACTGATGATAAATACTATGATTGTGAAGCTGTGTTACTGTAGTGCTCTGTAAATCCTTTTGTACTTTCCTTCTATGGCATAAATATATGTTAGTAGATCAGTAAGAGGGCATTAGAAGGACACTGTGGGATGAATGCCATAAACCTGACTTCGTAATGCCCTATACTATGTATAGCATCACCACTTCTCTAAATGTCACGCTTATTCACGCCCAGATGATCCAGTTTCTTGAGTACCTGCAGTATTATTTTCCAGGATTTGAGCTTAAATTAATCAAAATATATTTTAAGATAGAAGATTTTAAGATTCCGCAGTAGAAAATAAGTAAGTGTGTGTGTGGTTTGAGTCATAACTTTTAATAATTTAAAGGTATTTAGTTGTTGGTAAAGATATAGAAAAACAGAGACGTGAACGCATTAACACAACCTTGCACAAATCTATAAACAAAATTAATGCACAGTCTTGGAATAACATAAAATATCTTCAACTTTATAATAATAATTATTAGTAGTAATTAAATATAATAAATAATAATCATGGTTACTGGATAACACTGGAATATATGTGAAATTACAATAAAAATAACTTTCGCAAATAAGCTGTTTTTGAACTGGGGTAATAATTTGGGTTTATCATTTGATGTTTCTTTAACAGGTGGGAATGTGGCAGGAATAGTGAGTATCCATTATAATTTTTTCATATTTCTGTAAATGTTATAGTTGTTTAGAACGGTTTCTCAACTGGTTGACCCAGATTTGACATAAAGGGGCAACCTATCACAGTTTCCAAAATGATGCAGTGTAAACGAAAGTGTCTTTAAATGATTCAATATTACGAGCTGTAGAGCTGTAAAGGTCCAACAGTTTGCAAAATGATTAACTTTTTGCTATCTTCCTGTGCTTCCTAAGGCTGCCTAGCATTGTTTTTATCTGCTGTCCTTGAACAGATACATTTTTGGTTTTGCAACAACTGAGAACCAATGGAGGGTGTGATAACAGTTCCTTCTGGTTTTCCAGTTTAGTGCCTTGTACCCAGAGATGGTTGATGCCGTAGTTCTCCTGGATACTTATGGATTCCTCCCAACACAAGTGGTAACAATAAATGGAGCATTTAGCTGTAAATCATAGAGAAGACTTCTTACTCCACATGCATGCGTGCATCAGTGATAACAACATACATGTTTATTTGTCCTTCCTTAGACTGAGATGTTTAAGAACATGAGGAAAGGGGTGAATGATCAAATCCAGTATGACAACAAGACGGAGGAGAGGAAAGAGAAGGTGTACACATATGAGAAAGCTAAAGGAAGGTGAAGAATGCCTGATGTTCTGTTGTTGTTGTTGTTGTTCTGTATTCTGTTGAGTTTTAGCCATGGTCTTTCCCACAATTTTTAGGTCTTTTTGACTTCTAAAAATAGACAATTGATGCAGTGCGATCCAAGCAGACGAAGTCTTTCAGTACAATTGTAATTGTATCATTTATCATTTTTGTCTTTAAATAAATTACAATTTTAATTTAATCTGCCTGGATCCCACTGCATGATTAAATTAATTTTTTTTCTTTTTTCTGGAATGTTGCTGTTTATTATAAATGATTTATAAAAATTGATAAAATCAAGTCACAATAGGGAAGAAAAGGTGATTGCATTTCATGCCAACTTCAACTTTTTAAACTTTTTTTTTTTGTTTTCCAATTGCAAAGCTGAATTTTCAGCATCATTATTCCAGTCTTCAGTGTCACATGATCCTTCAGAAATCATTCTAATATGCTGATTTAATGCTCAAGAAACATAGCTTATTGTTATGTATGTTGAAAACAGTTGTGCTGCATAATAATTTTCTGTAAACCATGATTTATTTTTTTAGGATTATTTGAATAAACAAAGTCACATTTGTTTATTATTATTATTATTAATATTATTATCATCCTCTTTCAGGTTGAGGGCTGCAAACCCCTCCCTTTCCGATCAGTCTGCAGACATTCTGTTAGAGCGAGCGGTCAGAGAAGTTGAGGGAGGTAAGACATACAGCAATTGCACACTTATTCTATGGACCCAGATTTTCTCCCTTTTTCTCTAAATTACTTCCTTTCTCTTGAAGGATTTGTATTCACCAGAGATTTCAGGATCAACCTGGTGAGCCATTTCAGTATATATTTTTTTCATACCTTTACATTTTAGTTTATTCACGATCACAAGATTTCAGATTTAGTTTGACTGTTTGACCCATATTTATCTGTGAAAGATCTTCCAAATGTCATGGTTTCTGCTATACAAATGTTTTGTGTTTAGGAAGGAACGTATAAAAACACACTATGCACATCATGATAAATGTTCGTTCTTTCATATTTAAATCTCTCTCTTTTTTTGCCAACTGGTGATATTTGGTTTTGTTTCAGAAAAACATTGTGAATAATAATATGGAACAGTGCCTCCACATGATATCAGTAGTTAAAGCCCCGGTGATGATACTGCTGTGAGTTCACACACAGACACAGTTTTCAAGTTTTTCACAGTTTTTGTAGTGTTCAGGAGAAGCTCAGTGCACATTTAAGCACAATGCTGAAAATTAGAGATGCGCCATTATTAAAATTCTTTATAGTACTGAAAAGAAGATAATTATTTTCATGTTATGGCCAGAAACCAACAATTGGCAGATATTAAATCCTCTGATATTATGTCTAAATAATTTCAAATTAAAAAACTGAAAGTTGAAAATCAGTCATTTTAAATGCTAAAAGTCAGTTTAGGTATCATAGCCTTATAATGAAAAATATTTAAAATGTACTGGCCACCAAAAGCATTGTCAAATTTAAAATGCCTGAATGTCACTGTATTAGACAATAAGATGTATATAAACCAAGTGGCATCTGTGAACAATTGTATAAATGTGTGTTAGGTGTGGCTGAAGTAAATTTTTACTCCTGTTATAAACCCATCATATTATTATCCACACATCATTTACATACACTATCAGACTGCTTTTGTGTCCTGTGACATACGTTGCCTCATTGTTTCAAAATCAAAGATGTGTCTTTCTTCAGGGCCAAAGACGGCTTGTTCAAAACATTTACTCTACCGAATGGATATCTTGATAAGATTCTGAAGAGCTGGAATGATCAAAAAGTGAGATGTGCGCACATACACACAAACATAAGTGCAAAATGTCTGTCTGGAATGGTGTTATCTAGAAATATCTTTCTCACTCTTCTCAGGCCACCATTGTTGATGTGGAAGGGGATCATCATATTCACCTCAACAAACCTGAGTCCGTGGCCTCCATAATCACTGATTTTCTTCAGTCACACAGTTCTGACAAAACAGAGAGCGAATCTAGCAATAACAAGTCTTCCAAATTATAGCGCACACATGCTGATTCAAATAATGAAGTAGTCTATACTCATTCAAAATACTCATACCATTCACCAGTTCTTGATACTGTAATATTTTAAGCATCACAAACCTAAAATTATTATTTTTTTAATATACAAAAGCTGTTTTATTAGAAAACGTTAAGAACATTTCCAGCATTTTGCACTATCCATTTGCCTTCCATTTTTAACAAGAGGTTTAGTCCCTGCTGATGGAAATTGCACATTTGCACCTCACAGTAGGTATGCTGCTTTTAGAGACGTGGATCGTGTTATATTGGCAAAATACAAATGCTGCTGACAAACACTGATAATAATATTGAGAAAAAAAAAATAGGTTTAGTGTTGAATCACTGTGTGCATTACCAGATGTAATCTGCTCAAAGAGAAGCTGGCTATATGTGATGTACATAAAAGGTTTTTGGAAACGTCTGTTAATGTTAATAAGTATTAACTAAAACATCTGTTCATTTTTCCTTTTGTTGTGATGAAGCAAAACTAAAGATTAAAGTGTATAATTAAATTTGTGTAATTTGACTTTTTTAACAAAAAAAAAAAAAAAAGGGCAGTCGTGGCTTAATGGTTAGAGAGTCAGACTCGTAACCCAAAGGTTGCGGGTTCGAGTCTCAGGTCTGGCAGGACCGCGTGCCGCAGCATAAATGGCTGCCCACTGCTCTGTGTGTGCGTTCACTGTGTGTGTGTGTGTGTGTGTGTGTGTGTGTGTGTGTGTGTGTGTGTGTGTGTGTGTGTGTGTGTGTGTGTGTGTGTGTGTGTGTGTGTGTGTGTGTGTGTTCACTGCTGTGTGTGTGCACTTTGGATCGGTTAATTGCAGAGCACTAATGCACTAAAACCACAATATGGTATGGGTATTATTTGCACCCATACCATATTGGTGCAAATAATAGGTCTGTCACTATGAATTTCAAAGCTACAGTGGCTAAAAAAGTATTTAGATAATTAAATCAGGTTTTAAAATGAATTAATGTACAGTTCAAACTTTTATGGTTGGTAAGAATTTATGTTTTTGAAAGGTGCTTTCATGCATATAGTAACAAAACAGTAATCACAGTAGTAAAATAATAATATTGGGAAATATTATTACAATTGAAATGAACTCCTTTCTGTATTTTATTATATTTTAAAATGATGGCAAAGCTGAATTTTCAGTATCATTACTGCAGTCTTCAGTATCGAATGATCCCTCACAAATCATTCTGATATGCTCACTTGCTGCTCAAGATGCATTATCACTTTTTTCAGAATTGTTTGATGATGAAAAAGTACAAAAGAACAGCATTAATTTAAAATTGAAATCGTTTGTAACAAATGTTTTGGCTGTCACTCTTGACCAATTAAATGCATCCTTGCTGTATTAATTAGTATTATTAAAAAAACAAAAACCTTACTGACCCCTGAAATCAAGTCAAGTCACCTATATTTATATAGCGCTTTTAACAATATAGATAGTGTCAAAGCACTTAACAGTATCAAATTGGAGGATAGAGTGTCAGTAATGTATAATGAAAAGATTAAACACTCAATTTTCAGTTAAAGGCATTTCATTATTGAATTCAGAGATGTCATTGTCTAGCTCAGTTTAGTTTAAATAGCATCTGTGCAATCAAATCGACGATAATCGCTAGAAATTAAGTGTCCCCAACTGAGCAAGCCAGAGGCGACAGCGGCAAGGAACCAAAACTCCGTCTGTGACAGAATGGAGAAAAAAAACCTTGGGAGAAACCAGGCTCAGTCAGTTCAGTTCCAACAGCAGCCGTGTCAGATTGTGTAAAGGGCTTATCTGATTCCGTGGTCTTGTCCCGATGGAGCATTTTAATTTATAATTTAATGTATTTGTTATATTTGTGTTTTATTCATTATTTGATTTATTCATTTGCTATAATTGTAATGTATAGTTTAATGCATTTATTGTTTCTCTGTCTATTTTTATAATATATATATTTGTTTGTTTATTATAATTTAAATTTATAGCTTAATTCATTTAATATATTTCTGTTGTGTGTATATATATATATATATATATATATTTTTTTTTTTTTTAATTGTTATACTATTTATTATTTTAGAATGTATTTATTCATTTTTCATATTTGTATATTATTATATTTTAAGTAAAATTTTAAATGTATAAATGTATTTTATTATATTTTTAGTTATTTTGTTATAACTACTATAGTTAACTGAACTACTATATCTATATGTATATATATCTATATATATATTGTGTACTGTACTGTGTGTGTGTGTTTGCATTGCTGTATTTGTGCAGATTGCTGTGAATGTGTCTGTGTGTTTGATTTCCTTCAGGCTTTGCTGAAAGCTGCACATCTTGCATTTGTCTTGCGCTCATACAGTATGTAGGTCAGTGCTGCTCAGTTTTGCCTGACATTTGAGACTATCAATAGCATGATACTGTAAAGACTAACAACTGTGTAATGGGAGCTATTGTTATGAGATTGTATTTGTGTGTGCTTGTGTTTATAAATATGCTTTATGTATATTCAGTCAAGCATTGATCACTTCAAGCTAGTATAAGAGTCATTCAGCAGCTCCCAAGTTTGTGTGTTTGTATGTTTATGAGGGCACAAATTTGTTTTCTGCACTGCAGAATACATTTGTTGTAAAATGAGATTTAAAAGCTATGTTAGTATATGAACCATTTTTATGATCCTTTTTGTTATATTTACAGCTTCATTGTACCAGGTCACTATTCATATGCAAAAGAACAGCATGAACATTCTGTTAAATTTCTTATTTTGTATTCCACAGAGGAAAGTCAGTCATACAGCTGTAAAACACAAATAATGACAACTACGAACTATCCTTGATGTGTGCGATGCTGTAGGTTATTTGAACCTTTTGGGGATGTGAAAACATTTATACAACATAACATTCCTCCTAAAAACTCCCTCTAATTTCCAGTTTAACGTGAAATGATTAGGAATGTGAGAGCAAGACTGAGAAGAAAGGGTTACAAAATATTACGTAACTTCTGCTCTGACCCTTTCCTCGTCAGAGATGTCTCCATGGTTACCCCCTCCCAACAGGAATGGGATGGTACAGCTTTGACAAGGAGAGCATGAAAGCAAGGGTGCGAGAAAAGCCCTCATTCCATAGCATTGAATAAAATAAAATGTCTTTGTCCACATAGCTTCACCAGCTGCTGTTATTCAGCATTTTAATTAGACGATTCTATCTGCTCAGCCTGGGTTTGAGATTTTAAACCCAAAACTACAGCGCCAGTTCAAAGACGATCAAGGAAAGACTGCAGGTATGTAGAGACACATGATACATATGTGCATGTTTAATGGCATGCTGTAGAAGTATGATTCATTTTTAGCGTATTTCATCTTCATTGTACTTCATTGACAGAACGCTGCACTGTTAAGTATGAGTGACAGTACCGTCATATTTTGATATGGATCATGCAGCATTTCATATACTGCAGTGCACAGGTTCTCATTTAGAGAATAACTGTCTCTCTGTTTCTCTCTTTCTGTACCTTTGAGATAACGCAATGCCTTGGATGTTTTTGGACTGGTTCGTCCCCGTCTATCTGCTGGTCTCGGTCCTGGTCCTGGCTGGTTTCGGAGCATGTCTGTATTTTCTGGAGCCGGGTCTTCAGGATGCCCACAAGTGGAGCAACAAGTCACTGAGGCACCAGCCGCTGGCTCCCATAAGGCAAACACACTGCAGAGATGACGACAGCAACGCCTTGTTATGATGGGACATGTGTGGACGTTTGTGTCAAATCATATATTGATGCTACTTTATCAAAATCCATGGTCTTTAACAGGGTCTCTCTGCAATTGGACTACAAGCCAAAACAGCGTAATACACTGTAGAACTCAATTCATTTATATTTACAAAGATTATTATTTGCGTTACATTTTGTAATCTCAACAAAATTGGATGCATTCCCTGTAATACTTCAAGACTAACCGTGAAAACTGCCTCTACTGTAGTGGTTCTCAACTAGGGCCCCAGAATCCACTAGGGGACTTAAAATGACTTAAATTAATATATAGGTCATTTGTGTCTAAAGCTTGAGAACTGGGATCATAGTATCATATGAAACCGTTGTCCATTGATGCTTCCCACACAAGTCAGCGTCAAAGTAAATTTTGGTGACATTTGGCCAAACTGGAGGAACAACCTTGCCTTCTATGTGAAGGGGTTATTGTGTGAAAACACATTACATACAGCGAGCAAACAAGAGGGAATGTTTCCAGGTCATGACGGTCATGTTCATTTTAGAACATGCCTGAAAAATCTGGAAAACCCATGTCCCAAGATACATACAGTATACTGTGAATTAAAAAGTAAAGTAGGGAACTCAAACTACTCAGCATGCTATTTGTCATTATTCATCAAATAGAAATGGTAGAAAGGGCCACATTTCAAAAGTATGTTCAAGACCTTTTATGAATACCGACTAGATTTTAGTTGTATCATCTGCTGTAGATGTTTTAACTTTCGCAATGTCCTTAAGATACTAAAAAAATACACTGTTCAAATTAGTTTTGGCTTAACTCAAAGTAGTTTTAGTAGTTATTTTTATGTGCCAGTAGATTGTCACTTTGGTCTGATTCACCAATTTCATCAACAAAAAATGCAATTGTCCCTTTAAATTTTGATTAAGCTGTTGGTTATAAACATACTTTGGATAATCATATATAATAATGGCATTTGTAATAAAGTGGCTAATTGTATAATCAGTTGTAGCATGTTTTTCCCCCTCTTGGAAATATTACTATCATATTAAACACAAACTGGTCAAGGAATACTTCTCTTCTGCATGTTTTCACTTGATTTTGGAGTTTCACAAATTCTGCCATTTAGTGAGTATGATGTGAAGAGAGTGGGTGAATGAGACAGTGGAGCTTCAGATGAGAAGAATGGAGGGAATGTAAGTCTAGTTCCCACCATTTCCTGACGCACTCTTCCCCCTTCATTCTCTCGCTTCTCTCTTCCAGTAAACAGACCAGAGGATCACAGGTCAGTCATATTACATATCATTTTCAGAATTTGAAGTACTCACTATATGCCTTAGTAGAATAATGAAATTCAGTGAAATATTTGACTTTAGAATCCGTTTTATCTAGGCCTATATATTCAGTTTATGTTCTTTTTATTTACAGTGAAATCTCAAACTTTTGCTCAAACTTTTTTATGAATTCTTATAGGCTGTGTTATATACTGCAATGAACCCAAGGGACCTAGATCAAACTGGAAACACGTTACCTATTGAATCTCCCCTCAACTCCCCTTCTCTGTCCTCAGCAAGACTCTCCCCATGTCTTATCCCTCTTTTTCCTTCCCCTTCTTGTCTCTCACCGTGTCCCGTTACCTCAGGCTCTTCTCCCTCCCGTCTCTCACCTTTGTCCACTTCTCCTTCTCGTCTCAGTCCATCTTCTCACTTTATTTCGTCTTACTCTCCTGTTCGTCTGTCTCCCTGTCCCACATTTGACCAATCTACCTCACCCACTAGAGTGTCCCCCTGTCCTGTGCCTCTTTCCCCCTCTGTTGTCTTAAAAAAGCCTATCCGTATTTCCTCCTTCAGTCAAATAGGGCAAAGCTTGGAACAACAGAACCAGATTGATAGTTCTCCTGAAAGGTATGTTTCTCTCAGTACAAACATTTTTAGTGCTGTCAAACGATTAATCGCATACAAAATAAAAGTTTTTGTTTGCATAATATATGTGAGTGTTCTGTGTATATTTATTATGTATATATAAATACACACTCATACAGTATATATTTTGAAAATATTTACGTCTATATTTATATTCATATAATTTATATTATAAATAAATATATTTAATATATAAACACAACATTTTTCTGAAATATATACATGCATGTGTGTATAACCTTCTAAGGAACCTCCTTCCTAAAATATAAAGACTAATTTATTCTGTGCTGTGTCCTACAGCATCATCAATACAGTGGATACATCCCTAAATTCACCACAACTGAAGTCAGTCAATACCATTTCTCTATTAGAGACGTCAATTAGAGTGCTACCAACAGACGAAAACAAACCATTACATTCTGCTGATATGCATAGTAAAACATGGCCAGTAGAAAGCAAAATGTCTAGATTCAAGCCTGTTTCATTTAATGAGAGAAGTATAAGATCAATCCCCATAACCAGCACGAGGGGTCAAAAAAAGCAAACTGGCCAACAACAAGAGTCATTCAGACCTCCACAGCAAGATAAACCAAAGCAAAATTCGAACAACTATTGCAGGGGCGCTACCAAGCCTTCAACGTTTGAAAGCTTAAGCCCAAAAAACCTCAGACATGTTGAAAAAAGTGCATATAGACCACAAAATTTTGCTAGCTATCAAAAGAAGCGCCAATCTCAAGACCCTACCCTAGTTCGAATCCGGCTTGGATTGATTAAAACAGGCAGGATTATAAACTCTGGTGCCCAGTTTTCCAATCTGGAGAAGATCAAGGGAAGCAGTGAAGAGAACAACCCAAAAATTCAGAGCGATGGACATCCTGCTGTTTCAGAAAAGTTAAAACAGCCTATTCGTTCAAAGACAATGTTAGGAGCAGCCAAGCGGATAATAAGACCGACTATGATGTGTGAGAGGAGCTGTAGGACACCTCAAAACCAACCACAAGCTTCAGCTGAAGGAACAAGACAGTTCTCCAAACAGTCAGCACTTACAAATCCAGTCTCATCACCTAAAGCTACCACAGACCAAAAGGATATTTTTCAAGAACTGAATAATGCAAGTTCTCTAAAGGAATACAGTGAACTGGTTTCATCCAACTCAGAGCTTCAAGACAGAGCTTCAGAGGACTGTAACGCCACCAATGATAGTTCTCATAAAAGTAATAGGATGATGAGCTCCTCCCAACACAATCAAACCAGTGCTAATGACAACCAAGTGTCTAAACCAAAGATCAGTCCTCAGTCTGCAGCTTCCGAGACAGACAGCGCCGTCATCAGATACAGTAATGCATCAGATCAGTGCAGCCGGATGAGCTGCTTCCACTTCCCTTTGAACAGTCACAGATCATCCACTGAATCCGGTCAGCTGTGCCGAATCTGTAGACCTGTGATCAAAAGAACATCTGACAATAGACCTGCATACTTCAAAACTCCTCAGGCATGGAGAAGATCTTCCTCAAACCAGACAGGGAACACAAGAAGGGATGTCAGCAATTCATCCCAAAATAGATGCAGCCTTTCGGATTCAGATTCTTCTAAATCCTCTTCAAGCGAAGCGAACTTGCGTGAAGATTACAGATTTGCAAGAAGACACAGAGGCTTGCAGATACACAAAAAGTGTGTTACTAGTCCAACTAAATTTGTTGGAGAGAAACGTGATTCAGCCATTCACCCGGACCTCTTGGACAGCTCAAACACACACACAGACTCTGAAATGCTGAAATATCCCTTGGCTGGATGGATGCCACAGTGTCCGTTCACTCTAGATCAACAACAAGAGTCCAAACACACACTTCATTCTACAGATTGTGACAGATTTCAAGACATGAACTCCTCGCGGTTAACAGAGCGAGAAGACCCCCTACCATTACAGCCATCTGTAGTTGCAGACACGAGGAGCGGAGTTGACTCCTGTCCTGAAGAATGTGGGTCTACAGGTGCGTGCAAAGATAAATGACTGAAATTGCATTAAGAGGACTGTATATAAAGCTGCTTAAAGACATGAGACATCCTAAATAGGCCTACTGTATATACATAGGGGCATTATTTAAATTTAGTATATAAACAGCCTAAGCATTCAGGGAGGAAAACTTTAATTTGTCATTAGTAGTGAACGTTTTGGAGAGAATCACAGTTTTATATTTAGGGTTGGAGATTTAAAACAGTCCTTAAGCCTAATAAATATTTTACTTAGGTGCACAATATGACATTTCAATTTGATACCTCAAATCATGTGGTTAAGGAAAGTAAGCAACCAACCTCAACATCGTAGCAACCACAAGCAATGCACAAAATCACTCAGAACACACAACCACTTAACATGCTAAAATGAATTAAAACATCATAACCACATAACAACATGCTAAGATCACTCAGAACGCCCTAGAAACTGCTAAAAATCATGCAGAACATCTTTGAAAGCGCATCTTTGAAAGCTTAGGAACTTAAAAATGACAGCAAACACATAGCAACATGCTAAAAGTCACTTAGAACAACTACATAGCAATGTGGTATAAATCACTTTGCATAACATCTTATAACCACACAGCAATGTGCTAAAAATGAACTCTGAGCATTTTATCAAATGTTAGCAAATATGCTAAAATCACACAGAGCACTTTAGCAACTACGTGACAATGTTTAAAAAACACTTTGAACACATTAGAATGTGCAAAAAAATCACTCAACTACATAAAATTAGCTAAAAATCGTCGGCGCCAATAGCCTCGTGGTTAGTGCGCCGACATATAGTGCAACTGTGCTCACGGTGACCCGAGTTCGATTCCCGTCTCGAGGTCCTTTGCCGATCCCGCCCCCTCTCTCCACCCAGTGCTTTCCTGTCTGCTCTCTACTACTGTCCTATCTAATAAAGGCATAAAACAAAACAACAACAAAAAAAAATTTGCTAAAAATCACTCAGACCTCTAGTTGTAGTAACTACAAAGCAATATGCTAAAGATCGCTCAAAACACCTTAAAAATTGCAAAACAACAAGCTAATCACTCAGAACAGCTTAGCAACTAAATCGCATTGACCTGGCACAAGTGAGCGCCACACTCATTTTCATTGGAAAATATAACCATATAAAACTAAGGTTGTGGTAGGTCAGTGTTTCAAAATACTCAATATGTATCTACAGATATGAACCCTAGAAATTCTAATATGCGAGTGTTTTCTGAATATAAGCCAGCCTATATAGACATAATACAAACTGTAAATGGTATAGCGTGCAAAATAGGGCCTTATCATCAAGCACAGGCCTGTCTAAACACAGTGAGATAACCCGGTTATGAGGAAAAAGACACACTGAAGCTCAACAGCACTTCAGTGGCCACTGTTTACGCCACAAACACTTCACATGTGAACAGAGCGCATGAGACAGGCAGGCGCGGGACTACAAGGCCTTGAAATGTGAGTAGTTTTGATGACATAAAATGTGCAGTGCGAGATTAATCTTTTATTTTGTACCGTTCTGTGGTATTGTGCGTTTAAGTTATTTGCAAAATACGATGTATTTTAGAATATTCAATGAGGACAAAATGGAACAAGTCAAATGGAGCAAGGGGGTTGGGAAATAAAAGGACTTGATGACGTCAGCAGAACGGGATCGTTGTCAGTTGATAGCTATTGTTTCTTTTTACTCTTATTATTTTGCTCCGTAAGAATTAAGTGTTTAAGAAATTATATATTATTTTGATCAGCATATGTGACCCTGGACCACAAAACCAGTTTTAAGTCGCCGGGGTATATTTGTAGCAATAGCCAAAAATACATTGTATGGGTCAAAATTATCAATTTTTCTTTTATGCCAAAAATCATTAGGATATTAAGTAAAGATTATGTTCCATGAAGATATTTTGTAAATTTCTTACCGTAAAATGTATCAAAACTTAATTTTTAATTAGTAATATGCATTGCTAAGAACTTCATTTGGACAACTTTAAAGGCAATTTTCTCAATATTTAGATTTTTTTGCACCCTCAGATTCCAGATTTTCAAATAGTTGTATCTCGGGCCAAATATTGTCCGATCCTAACAAACCGTACTTCAATGGAAAGCTTATTTATTCAGCTTTCAGATGATGTATAAATCTCAATTTTGAAAAATTTACACTTAATACTGGTTTTGTCGTCCAGGGTCACATATATTTTGGAACCAAAAAAAAAAAAAAAAACGTTTTCATGAACGAGAGTCGTTGTGATCCACATGTCGCTGTTTTACATTAGTCACCAGTCCTGTAATTAATCAAAAGCCACAGTAATAGCATGATACAACAAGCATAGCAAATGTAGCCTACCAAAACAAACACAGGCAAACGGCTAAGATTTAAATAGCCTAGCAGAGTGCCAAAAATCACCTAGAAACCCGAATCCCTAATTTCAGCACTGCGCATGCGCGCTGCATCACCCAGTCTCCTGTTAGTTTCCTTGGAAACGAGAAAAGGGTGGAGGAAGGAATGAGGTGCATCGAGCTGCGAATAGAAAGGCGAGAGACGGAGTGGAAGAAAGAGGCACCTGAACACATGATCACTCCCTAACGGCTGTTCAACCACTGCCTTAGCCTACTTATACTTCAACAGACTGTAAAACAGCGAGAGGCAGAAAAAGGACTAAAAATAAAACACATCCTGCGACCGCTGCAAAAACACGGATCGGTGAGTGGGAAGAGTGTTTCCCTCTGATTACTCGTTATTATACGAATCTTTTTGAGGTAAAACAATCAATAAATGGAGCAAATGGGGAGGTAGACGCGTACATTCATCCATGTGTGTTTATGTTTGGTTTTCCGCCTTTAAAAACAGTAACGTTTAAAATGACAATGATCCTAATATTGTTCTCTAAATGAAAGGCGCGCATCATTGTCGCTTGTGTAGAACAACATCTCATGTTATGGCGTTTAAAAGGCGACTCTGTGCGTGGGAAAGGTCCAGCCGTGGGTGATTAATCCGATAAAGAGATTTGTTGAGTGGCTTCTGTAATGATTTATTGTTTGTTGCTTATTTTGGGTGGCATATGGTGCTTATATAGGCCGACAATTCAGTGGAGCATTTAAAGTGGACTAGGCTGGGAAATGGGACCACTAGGACATAATAGCATACATAGGTTTTATAAGACAAATTGTTTTCCTCAGTTAATAAACAACTGCATATTGTACATGCAAAAGAATGTAGGTTGGAAGGTAAGCTGTGCCACTTTTTACTTATGTTGTCCTCTAGGCAAAAAGAAATGTGAAATAAAGGGATAGTTCACCTAAAAATGAAAATTCAGTCATCATGTACTCACCATCCGCTTCCAAACCTGTATGAGTTTTTTCCTATGCTGAACACAAACGAAGATATTCGGAAGAATGTTGGTAAAATTACATTTGACGGTAATCATTGACCTCTATAGTATTTTATTTCTGTACTATGGGAGTCAGTGGTTACTGTAAACTGTTTGGTATTGTAACTATTCGTTAGAATATATTATTTTTTGTTCAGCAGCTGAATGAAATTCTTACAGGTTTGGAACTACTTGAGGGTGAGTAAACGATGACAGATATAACAGATTGTGTAACACAGAGTCATAGATATTCTCCACAACACAAAATAAAATGTGACCTACATTAGGTTAGTTGGCCTGTTAGAGAGTAAATTGGAAAATACATTTCAAATAAAAATATTATCATAATAAATATTAATAAAAATAAAACATTATTTGCAGAAGCTTCATATTTAGAATATGTGAATGTATATAACTTATTTAAAATGATATTATCATAACTAATATTCCTATAAACAATTATTGCATGTTGAATTTTGCTGCAAGTTTATTTGCGTTTTAAAGTTTAATATACAGAATGTTTGAATGTAGTTGTATACTGACGTAAAATAAAATAAATAATAAAAATAATTATCACTTCTAGCACCTTAAATATATAATCACATGACAAAATCTTGTTTGCTAGATTTAAATCTAGTTTACTATATTTAAGGGTGGCGTTTATAGTGAAATAACATCTAGCCTGATTAAATTTATTGATTGTTTATCATTTACTCTTTCACACAGACATGTCAGAAATCGTGCCCCCTGAAGTGAGACCTAAACCTGCCGTCCCAGCTAAACCCTCTCATGTGGTCCCGCCTTCTAGTGGTTCCTTTGTGCCTTCACCCCAAGGAACAGGGGGCGAAGGTCAAGGGTCAGGTCGAGGATCTGCATTGCTTGGATACATCGGAATAGACACCATCATCGAGCAGATGCGGAAGAAGACAATGAAGACAGGCTTTGACTTCAACATCATGGTGGTTGGTGGGTGGGAGAGCAGTTTGTTCACATTTACTTTTTCCGTTTTTCACTTTCTTAACATTTCTCCTCTTTTTCTCTCTCTCTAACACCAGGTCAGAGTGGTCTTGGGAAGTCTACTTTAGTGAATACTCTCTTTAAGTCACAGGTGAGCAGGAGGAGCACAGGCTGGAGTCGTGATGAGAAGATCCCAAAGACTGTTGAGATTAAATGTGTATCTCATGGTAAGAGCATACTGATCATGTGTCTCATTTAGTCAAGGATTCACAACTGCATCTATTGCTTGTTCAAGGAAAGCTTTTAAACACTGGTTGCTAAAGAACAGACCTTTCACTAGACAGAAATAGACATCATGAGCTAATTAAGAAAGACTCATTTAGTGTCGGCTGATGTAATCAATACACCAGGACCTGTAGCAAAGCGGCGGCCTAAAGCATATGTGCTTGTGAGTAAGATGTGTCTAGACTGGCATGTGTTGTGCCCAGGGCAAGTTAGGAGGCCAGCTGTTGGTGAATCCCCTATAGGTAACTGAACAGCTGGCAAACTAAATGATATAATATATATCCAAATTCTGTTCGGAAAAAAGGCTGGATATTTATTTCTTGTTGACCTTGTGTGATGGAGTTGCAAATGTAGTGTGAAATAGGTGTCAGGTGGAAAATATTTTAAATCATCATGACATTGTGTCAGGATGAACATGTCTGACTTAAAGGAATAGTTAACCCCAAAAAGACAACACTGTCATCATTTACTCCCCCTCATGTCATTCCAAACCTGCACTTTTTAAAAGTGACAGTTCACCCCAAAATTAAAATTCTGCCATTACTCACATAACCTTATGTTGTTAAACCCATAAGACTTTGGTTAAACGTCAAAATACAAATTAAGATATTTATATCATACTTCCTTTGAAAATCCAGGTCACCAAATTTAAAAGATCCAAGACTTGGATTAAACTGTTTGATTTCATATGGATTCATTTTACAGTGCCTTTATGACCTTTTTGGATCTTCAAAATTTTGGTTACTTGGACTTTCAGTTGATGGACAGAAAAATATCTTAATTTTATGGCTGCAAAATGATTAATCGCGATTAATCGCATTCAAAATAAAAGTTTATGTTTACATACTATATGTGTGTGTACTGTTTATATTTATTATGTATATATAAATACACACATATATATGTATATATTAAAAAATTATTTGTATGTATATGTATGTATATATTTATACTTGTGTATATAATTTATAATATATATAAATACTTTATTTATAAATCTAACATATTTTCCCTTAATATATACATGTATGTGTGTGTATTTATATATATACATAATAAATATACACAGTGTACACACACATAGTATGTATACATCATTTTACAACATTATTTTGATTGCAATTAATCGCAATTAATCGTTTTGCAGCCCTGCTTAATTTGTGTTAGAAGATTAACCAAGGTCTTATGGTTTGGAACGACATGAACGTAAATGATGACAGAATTTTCATTTTTCAGTGAACTATCCCTTTAAGAATGTTTTACTGTTTTTGTCCATAGAATGGAAGTCAGTGGTGTCCAGACAAAAATGGTGTTATCTTATGAGATTGAACCACTGTATTCTGTCACAAAAACAATCACAGTTATCTAAAATGCTTTATTTGTAGCTGTGATAAATGTTGATTTTGCAGTGATTGAGGAAGGAGGGGTGAAGATGAAGTTAACAGTCGTTGACACACCAGGTTTTGGGGACCAAATCAACAATGAAAATTGGTGAGTATTGTGTGATTTCTCTGTTAAAGCCAGAGGACTGGCAGCTGTTTTTAACCGATTTAGTTTTTGCAAATGATCCAAAATGCCACTGCATCTAGGAAACTGAGGACATGCATTTGTGTCAGCTGAAATAAATGGGGTCAGTTGTGTGCTTAATTTCTGTTGCTACTAACTGGCATTAAAAACGTGTTCCAAGTGTGAGGGGCAGTGTTTTGACTTCCAGATTTGCACTTAATTTGCACAGACAAGAATCAGATTGCTGGTAGGGATGCCAAATGTGAGTGTGGTTTGGCAGCTCGCCCTCAGTGGTCACATCCAAGGACCTCAGTTAAAGGGACACAGCGTTTTTCCTTTGTCATTCAAATGCCTCAGACAAAATAGTGCTGCACTGGCTGTTGGGTGCTGATGCTGACAACAAAAAAAAACTGCCTTTTATGCAGCTTTTTATTTATACAGAACCAAGCTTAAAACCTACATTTCTTTTTTTAATTTGTTGCTTGTGGCAAAACTAAGTTCGAAATACGTGAGCAGTGGTATATCATTTGTAAATATCCCGACGCTATCCATACTGCTGAGAGAGGCATTTAGATGAATATGTAAATATGTTCTGTGCGCTTTCCTCTCAATAACAAAATAAACACACAGCAAAAATTATAACAGTGAGAAAACAGAAGTCGATCTGATCATAGTGATGTGGATATGTTTGCAAAAGCTCTGCAGTTTGGCACTCCAGTCACATCACGTCATGTTTATTTATGTAGAACTTTATACAATAGATTGCTTTAAAGCAAGCAGCTTTATAGTATGAAACATGGAAAAAAACAGCGTCAGTGGTTTTTCATTTGCTGTTTCAAAGTTTCATGTGCTCTAACATAGCTCTCAACATGCAACACTGTTGATTTTTTTCCCCCTCTGTGTTCCTAGCTGGGAGCCCATATCCAAATACATCAATGAACAATACGAAAAATTTTTGAAGGAAGAAGTCAACATTGCTCGCAAGAAACGCATCCCTGATACCAGAGTGCACTGCTGCTTGTACTTCATATCTCCAACTGGACACTCGTGAGTTAGAATTATATAGTAAAATTTTACTTTAAAGGGGTCATCAAATGCAAAATTCACTTTTACATGTTGTTTGAACATAAATGTGTGTTGGCAGTGTGTGTACACATCCACCCTTTAATAATAATAATAATAATCCCTTTCTTAAATGAAGCCGTTCTCAGATGCTTGGCTGTGTGTCGTCACACAGACCCAGGCCCCTCCCACGATTATTGATTGACAGTAGTGTTTCAGCACAGACTGGACTGGTGTCTTACCTTAGACCCGCCCTGAATGAGCTGTCATCAGTCTGCCATTGTTTTGATGTCGGAGCAGGAGTAGACAAGAATGGCCCCTAAGCGATTGAGGTGTTTTGTTGTTGGATGTAATAATGAACATTGCAGTCGTCATTTACTCTCGACATCTGAGCTGCTGAAGACGCAGTGGATTACTTTTGTTTTTGAAGGGAGTGCGCCCCCCAATCTACCTAAATGTGTTTATGTTCGCGCGAATCATTCGTGATCCAGCCTCACCTCCAGAAGAAGTGAGTAAGGTTTTTTTTTTTTTTTTATGAATCGTTGCAAATCACCTTTCCTAATAACGTGCTAGTTAGCAAGTTTTGCGGCTAAACAGTACGGCTCCTCACCCCACAGAAGAGAGGGGCGGGGTCAGCAGAGCTCATTAGCATTTAAAGGAACATGCAACAAACCGGGTTGCTGGGAAAAGAGCTGTTTTTGACAAGGTAAAAAGGGTGTTGTTTTACACTACCATTGAGAAATTTTAACCAAAGTATGTTATAGACTTTTCTTTAAGACTCTAAAGAATCATATCAACTTGTGGAAAATGGGCATCTGATGACCCCTATAACTCATGTACCATGTTCTCTGTTGAGAACAGCAATAAGATAATGGATTTCTGTTTGCTTCTCTAGAGTATTCACATCTTTGAGATTTCTTTTTATTATTTGTCAGCAGTTGAAATATGCTTGTAGTTGCAGCTTTGTTAATTAAAAGCTAAAATACACTACACATTTTTTAAGTTTTTAAAACTTGTTGATGTTATAAATGGTTACAAAGGAAAAACAGGGCATCTGAGGATCATACACTACAAGACTTTCATGTCGTTCCGAACACACAAACACTGGACAAACGAAAACAAAATGTGTTCAAAAATTGGCTCAAAATATCAAACATGTTTGATATCTTTGGACTGCACAGAATCATAGTCTGTAGTTAAAAATTAAAGTCTGTGATCATAATACGCTAAACGATTTTCTGTGGAATCTCTCATCTCAAATTTGCAGACTGGCTTTGACTTTCAACAACTAGCATTGACTCGTCCAGAATGCAAATCGGAGCAAAAATCTGGGCAAAAGTCGTGTAGTGTACTCAAGCAGCCGTGTTGATTTAAGACCGTGTTCATTCAGCCAGCAATGCTTGACTGAGCTGCATTAGGCAAACTGTGAACCTCAGAAAGGCCAGTGGTCCTGTAATAAAATCTGCTTCTATCGGTCTATTAATTATATCTCTTTCCCCTTTCTCAGGCTTCGCCAGTTGGATATTGAGTTCATGAAACATCTGAGTCGTGTGGTCAACATCATTCCTGTCATTGCCAAGTCAGACACACTCACTCTTGATGAGAAAACTGAATTTAAACAGAGGGTGTGAATGAAGACAGATTCACAAGATGATTCAATATCAAGTTAGTTTTCTGGTACTGATTAACTACAGTTCACCATATTCCCTTGCAGGTGAGGAAGGAGCTGGAAGCGTGTGGGATTGAGTGTTATCCACAGAAGGAGTTTGATGAAGACATGGAGGATAAGAGTGATAATGATAAGATCAGGGTAAGAGGAACTTTGCACATCTTGCATGCTGCTCTTTTTTTTCAACATCTCTTATCTCATCTTTCATCCCTCATCTGTTGGTCTGTGTGTTTTCACATTATGTTTGTCCCATTAAATCTGTGCATTACAGGAGGCAATGCCCTTTGCAGTGGTAGGAAGTGATAAAGAGTACCAGGTCAATGGCAAACGGGTTTTGGGCAGGAAGACAGCCTGGGGAGTGGTTGAGGGTGAGTGGGCAGAAGTGTCATTTCACATCTTTTTATGCAGATTTCTGAAATAAAAAATGGTATTCTGTTTGTTTCACTGTGCCAGTTGTGATTAAAATATTTATGTTCTTTAAGGTGATTCTGTTATTATAACAAAGTAGATACTGTAGTGATTTCTTAGGCAGGACAAGTCAAATCCTGGAGTGATTTTCCGCAGCTGGCTAACAAACCTATAATATTTGGGTCATTTTCTATATTGGGTGCATTTTCTGTCCCTGCAGAAAATCATCTTATGTTGCATTTAAAACATGGACTGAAATTGCTTCCAAGAGGATTATGTGTTAGATTTATACAGTGCCGTGAAAAGGTTTTTGCGCCCTTCCTGTTTTATTATTTTTTTATTTTTTGCATATTTGTCACACTTAAAAGATTCAGATCAAACAAATTTTAATATTACACAAAGATAACCCGAGTAAATACAAAATGCAGTTTTGAAATGATAATTTCATTTATTAAGGGAAAAACCTGCCTGGCACTATGTGAAAAAGTTATTGCCCCTAAATCTAATAATTGGTTGTGCCACCCTTTGCAGCAACAACTGCAATGAAGCATTTGCAATAACTGGCAACGAGTCTTTCACATCGCTGTGGAGGAATTTTGTCCCACTCTTCTTTGCAAAATTGTTTTAATTCAGCCACATTGGAGGGTTTTTGAGCATGAATGGACTGTTTAAGGTCATGCCACAGCATCTCAATCGGATTTAAGTCCAGACTTTGACTTGGCCACTCCAAAACCTTCATTTTGTTTTTCTTGAGCCATTCAGAGGTGGACTTGTTGGTGTGTTTGGGATCATTGTCCTGCTGCATAACCCAAGTGCGCTTGAGGTCACAAACTGACGGCCGGACATTCTCCTTCAGGATTTTCTGATAGAGTGCAGAATTCATGGTTCCATCAATTATGGCAAGTCGTCCAGGTCCTGAATCTGCAAAGCAGCCCCAGACCATCACACTACCACCACCATGTTTGACTGTTGGTATGATATTCTTTTTATGAAATGCTGTATTGGTTTTACGCCAGATGTAACGGGACACACACCTTCCAAAAAATTCAACTTTTGTTGCATCAGTCCACAGAATATTTGCCCAGAAGTCTTGGGGATAATCAATATATTTTTTGGCAAATGTCCGACAAGCCTTTGTGTTCTTTTTGGTCAGCAGTAGCTTTTGCCTTGGAACTCTCCCATGGATGCCATTTTTACCCAGTCTCTTTCTTATTGTTGAATCATGAACACTGACCTAAATTGAGGCAAGTGAGGCCTGCAGTTCTTTAGATGTTGTTCTGGGTTCTTTTATGACCTCCTGGATGAGTCGTCGTTGCACTCTTGGAGTAATTTGGTAAGGAGGCGTGGCCGGCTTACCAAACCACTTACCAAACCACAAACCACAAACCACATTTCTAAAATAATGTGGTTAATCACAGTTCTTTCATGATTTAACAGGAGGGGGCAATTAATTTTTCATGTAGGGCCAGGTAGGTTTGGACAGCTTTTTTCCCTTAATAAATGAAATCATCATTTAAAAACTGCATTTTGTATTTACTATTATCTTTGTATAATATTAAAATTAGTTTGATGATCTTAATCGTTTAAGTGTGACAAATATGCAAAAAAAATAAATAAAACAGGGAGGGGGCAAAAACCTTTTCACGGCACTGTATGTATGCATGTTTGCACAAAGTAATACAAATAAGTGAACATAAGGCATTTTAATCACTTTTTCAATCTAATGACGTTCTCCAGTTTTCTCAGAAGCTATTAGTCACCATATGACATTTTACAATCTCAAGATGTTACAAAAACAAACATGTTTTTTGCATGTTTTCCACCGTGTTAGTATATACTTAGGGCAGCTATAACAATTTAACTTAACCAACAATGTCAATTTCCTAATAACCACATTTCAGGGCAACTTGAAGCATTAAGTATAAGGAATGTATTTGTATTTGTGTACAGTATATTGTGTTGATACATATTTTCTGACAAAACATGTTTTTTAATCCCTCTAGTTGAAAACCCAAATCACTGCGAATTCTCCTTACTTCGTGATTTCATGATTAGGTAATGTATAAAACTTTATTTGATATACTAATCTTAATATTATTGTATTCACTACTGTTTGGTGTCAGAAAGATTTTTTTTGAAAGAGTACTCAGCAAGGAAAATGACAGTACATTTACATTTAGTCATTTTGCAGATGCTTTTATCCAAAGCGACTTACAGTTGGGGAATACATAAAGCGATTCATCTTAAAGAGGCAAACAGACAGAGGAAGTGCTTGTAATACCAAGTCTCAGGCATTGTTCAAATGAGTACAAGCTAGCAAGTGAAGGAATAAATAAAGAGAAAGATGTGTCGAAAAAGATGAGTTTTCAGCTGTTGCTTGAAGGTTGACAGGGATCCAGCATTCCGGATAGGGGCGGGAAGATCATTCCACCAGCCAGGAAATGTGAACGAGAATGTTCTGGAGAGTGATTTTGAGCCTCTCTGTGATGGTACCACGAGGCGTCGCTCACTAGCAGATCTCAGACTTCTGGAGGGGATGTAGATTCGTAATAGTGAGTGGAAGTAGGCGGGTGCTGAGCCTGTGGCTGTTCTATATGCAGGCATCAATGTCTTGAACTTGATGCGAGCTGCAACTGGTAGCCAGTGCTAGGAGATAAAGAGAGATGTAACATGGGTTCTTTTGGGCTTGTTGAAGACCAGTCATGCCACTGCATTCTGAATCATTTGTAGTGGTTTGATTGTGCTTGACGGAAGTCCAGCCAGAAGAGCATTGCAGTAGTCCAGCCTATAAATGACAAGGGCCTGGACAAGAAGTTGTGCAGCATGCTCTGTCAAAAAGGGCCTAATCTGTCTGATGTTGTGTAGTGCAAACCTGCAAGATCGAGTATTCTTTGCTATGTGGTCTTTGAAGGTCAGCTGGTCATCAAAGATCACACCAAGATTTCTGACCGAAGTTGATGGGGTAATTGTAGAAGAACCTAGCTGGATCGTGAAATCATGCTGTAGAGCTGGAGTGGCAGGGAAGACAAGAAGCTCAGTCTTTGCCAGATTGAGCTGTAGGTGATGTTCTTTCATCCATGCCGAGATGTCCGCCAGGCAGCCTGAGATCCGTGCAGCTACTGTTGGATCATCTGTAGAGCAGTAAACACATTATAATGTTACAAAAGATTTCTTCTTTAAATAAATGCTGTTCTTTCTATTCATCCTGAAAACGTGTTTTTAACAAACAATATTAAGCAGTATAACTGTTTTCAACATTGATAATAATAATAATAATAAATGTTTCTTGAGCAGAAAATCAGCATATTAGAATGATTTCTGAAGGATCATGTGACACTGAAGACTGGAGTAATGATGCTGAAAATTCAGCTTTAGTAATTCTTACTGTTTTTACAGTATTTTTGAACAAATAAATACACGTTTGACGAGCATGAGAGTCTTCATTCAAAAACATTTAGAAATCTTACTGTCCCCAAATGTTTGAACCTGTATAAATGTATTTATTCACTCATTTGTAAATATTTATTCACATATGTTTCATTGTTTATTGCTCTCTTAATTTTAAAATGTATTTCATATAATTGAATTTGCAGGCTTTATGAAATATTTCCAAAAATGACCAGTGACTCAACACAAATAATAATGTTACCATGTACTCAGGTCTCACCTCCAGGACCTGAAGGAGGTCACTCATAACATCCACTACGAGACGTACCGTGCCAAGAGGCTCAACGATAACGGAGGTCTGCATCCCATCTCCTCCTCTGGCCAAGACACACAAGAAAGCAACCTGTGAGGAAACAAATGAGCGGCATAGTAAGGATGTGAGAGAAGACTAGGATTCATCTTGTAGTAATTCAGCTGTGCATGCTCAGATGATTTCATCGCTGTGGAGGTTTTGTCCTTATGCTCCTTTTAACCCTTTGTGGAACTTGTCATCATCTCTTGTCGCACAACCTTTGAAAATTAGAAAAAGCCTTCCCCAGTTGCTCGCTCTGCTGACTTTAGTGAGCAAGTTTGCTCGTGATAATCTTGTTCAGGTCTGATATGATGGCACATAGTCATTTGTGATTGGAAATTGCCCAGTGTTGGCATATTACTAGCTCTGTCCTCTACTGGAACCTCTGTTAGACACATTTGAGCAGTTTTATATTGTTAGATGGAGGATTGCACTGCCACTGCAGTCTGCAGCTCAATGGGCCTTATTTATTAAAACATTTAGCACACTTTTAGTACCTATGCCAATTAAACATACTCAAGTTATGAGTGAGCCTACTTAATTTTAACATGCAAGTGTTTTAATAAGTATTTCATCTCTTTGGCCCTACAAGGGTGCAGCAGTGTTTCTCTAAGTACGTTAGATTCTGTAGTACTAACGTCTTTTTACCTTTGCTGTGTAACTCTGCCAAAGCAAGTCTCAGAGGACTCTGAAGTGACCACTGAAGTATATTCCTACAGATCATTCCAAACAAGTACAACAGTTTAAATGCACGCCAGGATTTACAGTGGCTAATGTGTTTAAATAGCTTTCCAGCAGCCAATTAAACTTCAGGAGGAAACGAAAGAACACTGATTAAAAATGATCAGTGCCTTTAACAAATCAAGAGTTTTAGTTTTGAGGTTTTTCTTCAGCACATTTTGTATGGACACACCCCATGTTTGTGTGAATGAGTATAAAAATTACAAAGCTTTCTCAACATTTTGCATATGGTAACAGTGATTTCTGTCTGATAATGTGATGGAATTTTGATTTTCATTTCCCATGTGTGCCAACATTTCCAAATGTGTGTTTATGTGTAATTCATCTCACAATATCACTTCACAGACTGATACATTATGTATGTAGGAATTGTGTACATACTGATCCTAAATCAGTTCTCCAATCATTCATATCACGTTTAATTAATGCTGGTGTGGAATAATAAAACGCCTTTGAACAATAATTATGAAACATTATTTATATTGTATTTATGTTTTATTTATTATGATACTTATGTTTTAATTTAATAAACATGTTTGCCATAATTGCCTTGACTTTTTTCGGGTCCAAACACAACACCTGGTCTTTTCTAACAGTTCGCTTTCAGTTTTACTGTATAAAACAACAACACAGAGACTGTCATCTCCGCATTTCCCACATTTTGCCTGTAGAGGGAGTTGTACGACTAAAGACTGAACCGAGTCAGTATTGACAGAGTCCAGTAAGTGGCGCGATTCTGAATCGTTACAGCACCACAACAGTCCACTCTGTTCGGTTCACACCGCGTTTACTAGTCCATCCGAATTCTCTTGTCATGTATGTGTCGCTCCTGCCATCGTATTTCAAACGCTGTAACATGGCTTTGACTTGATGAAAACCGTTTTTATAAGTGAAGTCAGTCTATTTAGATCCTTTAATCCTTTAAATGCCCCTTCATTTATCATGTACCAGAGCTATCTATCTTTGAGTGTGTTCTTTGCAAAACGCGCCTGGCGCGGTGACATTTTAACACACTCTGGCTGTGAGGTAATTGATTTTAAGTTGGTTCTCATTTGGACAACGTTATTAATCGTAGCGTTTTAGACGATACAGCAATACCGTCGTCTTTGTCTCTCCGCGTGTCGTTTCGGGTTATTTGTGGCTGGCTTGGAAAAGGAGGCGGAGCCAAATGCTCTCCCTGCTCTGTTATCTGAGAGAAGTACCTCTGTTAGTGAGTGTTGTTTAGCTTAGTCTAGTCTACTAATTGTAGTGTGCTTACAGACCACATTTTACTCTTTGGAACTTGAATGAATCTGTGTTATTGATCCAGTGGAATCCACTGAAACTGTTTAGAGCTTTAGGTGGAGGAGGAGAACTAATTAATTAGGTCTACATATATAATTTATTCCTTTAATAATGTTTAATTAAGGTAGAGTTGTGTAAGTTACGCAAATATAGACCTTATCCAGTGAAGTTTTATGTTGGTTACATAAACGTTTCTGTCATCTTTGTGAGCTCCCCAACAGCTCGCAGGCGGTACTGCAGTTAGTAGACATTTCAAAAAGAGAAATCCACATGCTGCAATTCATGACAACAAAATGGCTGACCTTCACGAGAACAAAACACTCTCTATACATAGTAACCGCAATTTTCACTAGAGTTGTTTGCTATAAAAAAAAGAAGAAAAACATGTTTACATGTGAATCAAGTTAAAATACATTATTAATTTTGCCAACATATGAAATGTATTAGGTATGTGCACTTTATATGCATTTAAAAATCATAGCTTTATTTTTTTAACCTTACTTCTGTTTATCATGTTGGTTATGGGAAAAAAAAATGCATACAAAGCAGACAAAAGTCCTCCCATGGGTCAAAGCTCCCATCCCCCTCACATTAAGTCTCCCTCCCCCTCCGCCACGGTATCCTTCTCCGTTAATATTTAGTAGCTGTTCACAAAATAAAGGGCATAAGTAAAAACAGCTCTCATGATGTTCTGTTCCATTAACGGTTCCCTAACATAGACTAGTATTTCCTGCACTACTATTCAGCAGGACCGATTCACGAATGATTCCTTTGAATCGGTTCTTATTTTAGAACCGAATTAAAATATATAGCACAAGGTAGTCCGATTGGCGACCGAATGACTCTAATGAACCGGTCCAGAATAAAAAAAAAAAACAGGCATTGAGCAGTAACTAATTGAAATAACTCACACACATTGTGTTCAAATTCAGATTCGAAATGAACCAAAAACTACTTGTAGCCCACTCAGGACTTGTTGTTCACATGACAACGCTTAATGCTCATTATGAGCTTTGGTGTATCGTGGCAACTCATATTTATATTTAGAAGGGTGGTGCTATGTAGCAGCTCAGAAGGGATTGAAAACTGAGGACATTTGCCAGGGTTTGTGAACGATGGAAACATAAACTCGAACTTGTTTATTAAGGCTCTGTAACGGTAGGCACATACTATATAAATGAAAAATTACAGCTAAATAAATAATTGTTGATCATTGATATAACGTTACTATATCAAACCCAAATAATATTCAACTGAACACGGTTGAACCAGAGGGAAATTGAGTCTGACTGTAATCACTGCTGGTGGAATTTAGAAACTATGTTAAATTTATTAACGGATATTTTGAGTGAAGATTGAGCAGTGAGCACGCTTTTGCTGGTAGGAGGTGCTTAATTTTCGATTCTCCTGCTGTCCCGCGAAACGCGTGTCTCCGCCCCCTGTTGTTGTACCGTTGGAGAGGAGAAGAGAGCGCGAATCACCAAGCAAACTACACCGTCTGTGGTAGAGTTGCTGTCGCTCTCACTGTAGCCTACAGTCAGTCACCTTGTGCAGCTGTCTGTACGACTGTATGTGATTCCGTTGCGTGACGATAAAGACGTTACCAACAGAATCCGCGTTTGCTAATGTGCCGTTTTTAAATTTATACAATACAAAACAGAGACCGTTGTAGTAACGCATTTTTGGAGATAACGTTACCGGTTGTAAGGCTCTCCGACTGACCAAAACACTGGGTGAGTTTTCACACTTCTGAAAAATCAGTTGTCTACTTTTTTTTTGTCTGAGAATATTTCTAACTTTAATATATATTGTATTGTAATGAATGTGTTGTTTATAACAATGTTGAATTTGGGCTATGTTTTTATTTAAAATGTAACGTGATTTACCTGTCACATAATCAGGTGCAAACTCATTTACAAACTTTATATAGGGTATAGAAATACATTTATATGTATACTGTCTATGCTATTTATGCTGAATTTATATAAGGTGAAATTTAACTTGGGTGTAATTTTTTGGAGGGTTTGGTTTTCCAAAGTGATAACTACAATGTAATTCCTATCAAACCTGGAAAAATTACTTCTATTTACACATACAAAAAAAAATCTGCATGTGTAGATTTATGTAATATTTACATTTTTTAAATGTTGGCTGGCTGATATTGATGTGAATGTAGCATTGTTTGCAAAAGTGTTGTCACTGATGTCACTGAAGAAATCTACTAATTTGTCAGCCATGATTCATTATTCCATTAACAGAGGTGTCCAATAACACTTACCTGTGGTCATGTGATCTCAAGATGATGGCCCCACTGAGTGACCCATTCCACTTAAAGTAAAATAGCTCCAATTAAACCATGGATATTTTTTTCTGAAGTCTTCATGTGTAAATACTGTTAAACATATATTTATATATTAATGTACTAATCATTTTTAATGCTTAAATCTTTTTAATGGGGAAAACTTACTGAGACAGAGAAATATCTTAAAATTACTACAAAAATGACCTTTAGGCCTAATTAAAATTGTGTGATTTTTGTGCCACTACTACTTTCACAAAAAAAAAAAAAAAATGTTTTCAAACAGGTTTCCCTCAATACTCCCTCAGGACTGTCATTTATCAGTAAACAGCTCCACCCCACACTTATGGCTTTGGTTGAGCCAGTGTTGCTATGTCAGGCTGGCTGGTATTTTTGTAGTGCCAGTGTTTAAAAATCCGTAAATACATTTTTTTCTGTTGTTTAAACATCCTGATATACCAACTTTCTTTGGTGGTTGGAGAAGGATTACCTTTTCATCTGAACAGTTTGGTTATTAGCATTATTTTTTCAATTCCATTCAGTTCTGTTTGTGGTGGAAAAATGACACACTTCATCTTTAATGATTCAGTCAATCGTGCCTCAACAAGGCCTCTGTTGCAGTATCCCAAGTACTGCAGTTCACCATTATTTTATTTTGCTTGCAGTCATTAAGCCTAAATATAATATTTAGAGCAAATAGCTTGTTTCATATCACTTGCTAAAACAGAATAGCATAATGCTAGCAATGCCAAGATCATTTGTCAGATGGGAATGCATGAACTGATAAAAAATGGATAACCTGGATGCAGGTCACTTTGAGTTAAAGTGTTTACCAAATTAGGTGTAAGGCCATTAGATTGGGTAAATTAGGCCAGGGGCCTTTAAATTGTAATAAGGGAATTATGTTAATCAAACAACAACATTGACAAAAAAAATGACCCTTTCTGTACAAAGCAAACTTATTAAATATGAAAATAAATAACATTTTAATTAAACACCCAAAATTGCTCTATGAAAATGACCTTGGCTTCTTTTGAAACCGTATATGAATAGAAGATTTGAGTCAAGTCAAGTTGAGCTTTATTGTCATTCTGCTACATGTGTGGACATATAGTGGAACGAAATGTCGTGTCTCGCAGGACCACGGTGCTACATACTAGTTAGACATGAGATACACATACAGTAATGCAAATATGGGGGAAAAAAACAAAAAACACAATAGGGCTATACAACAGTTTATTATTGATTTACCGTATGCGCATACTGTACTTGCACAGACTATTTTTGCCTACTGTACGCGCAGTTCTTACATGCACCTCGATTTGTTTTGTGCGTTAATAGTTTGTCCACAAGGTGCAAACACTGCCCCAAGCCGTTGTTTCACACGAATTTATGAGGGAGTCGCTTATAACTTTTGGAGAGAAATTGCGCAGACATTGGACAGGGATGAAAATTTTTAGTGCATGTGTTGGCTGCCTATTTTTGCACATGCTATCAGATGGAGTATACCTTAAAAGGCTATGCATTTGTACTGCTTCATAAAAAGATATCTTTGAAGATGTGACTCCAGTAAAGGAAACTGATATGCTGTGGCTGGTTTTGGCTTGTGCATAGCACAAGAACACGATGCACCTTTGTCTTAAATTTCCTTGATGTCGACCATCTAAGTGGTAGAGTGTGGGATTTGGAAGCCGGTGACAAATATTATCCGGTTATTAACACTACATCACTTGGCTGGTAACATTCTGTGGACTAGTGAACATCGACATTTGAAGATGGGTATAATGGTCTGCTGAATCATGTTACCAGGGATTAGAGTAGACTTCAGTATATACATCTTGTTAGACTGGAATAGATCCATTCTAAGAGATTGTAGAAAAATCTTTGCTAACCATCAACAACCATTTATAACTATCCTCAGATAGCCCAGGCCTAGTTGAAGGTGCATTCACTTCACAGTTGAAGAACCCTGCGGTTCTGAACATCAAGATATAGATGAACAGTCTAAGTTGAGCTGGCGATTCACCACCAGAGAATAAGACTGAGTTATGGACCGCTATTGAAAATGCATGATCTTCAATAACTATAATATGTTTTGCGCATCATGTGGACGTCATGTGCCACCAAGGTGAATTGTCTTACTTCTTTTGCCTGTCTACTTATTCCACAGCTTTAATAGTTGCTTTTGTTTTTTAATAATATAGCAATATATTATTTTTCCCTTGACTGGGGAAAAAGTCTGTGCTTATAATACATTATTAAACTTTTACATTATTAAAGTTTTTTTTAGTTCCACCCCTGAAGATCTTTTAAATGGTACGGCCCTTTCTGTCAGTAATTTTCCACTCACACGTTGACATTCACTGTGGGGGAGGGGAATGACTGTGCTAGTCTCGAGTCACAGGGTAGCTGTGCTGTTGTGCGATGTATTTCCTGGTATGTTTTTACTTCTGTGCTGCGTGACAGTCGTACACATTTGTTCACAAACGTCAGGTTTGAGTGTACTTGATTAAAATGCAATTAAAGATGCAAGCTGTGCAGTGGCAAGTAGCTTGTGTTTGTGCTTCCAAGAGTACATGGTTCAGTCCTCCCTTCCCTTTTAAGCACTGCTAATGTGTTCTGTTATATCACATGTCCTGGTTTCGCTATAATTTATCCACCACCAAAAAAGTTATATGTTATAAATATGTTATTTCTTAGTTTTCGTCCATAATTTTTTGTCATAAATAATGTAATGACTTGAAAGCGCAAACTGTGATCCTAAAGGAAAACGTGCCTCTTCTAACATGTATTCTTATCAAAACAAACTCAAAAATGGAAAAATGAAAGGAAGGAGTAAGAGAGCTTATCATATCCTGAGTGAAGAAACTAGGACAGAACTGGCTGAAACCGGTTTACTTCCTGAGCACACAGTGGCACTGTGAACAACAGCTGTGTCGCTAGCTATTACTGCCATTTATAAGAGTCGAACTGTACAAACTATTTTGTGCATTAAGCGATTACATAAATTTAGGATGTTTCACGATTCTTAATACTGTCGTTGACTATTAATAGTTTAAAAAAACTTTCCACAAAATGTGAATCTTTTAAGATATCTCAAAATTCTCGCATCGCAATAAAACAATAAGACAAGGGGTGGAAGGAGAGCTTCTCATATTCTGAGTGTAGAGAATAGGACAGAACTGGCTGAAACCGGTTGTGGTATCACAGCTTTACTTCCTGAATGCACAGCAGCACTATGAACAATTAAGATTTCAGGTCACTAGCTATTTGTGCCGTATTGATAATGTGTTATTATTAATTTTACAAATTTTGAACAATTCTGTGTTTTAGGTGATTTCACGATTCTTAATGCTGAGTTGTTTAATGACAGGGGAATTTAAACAATGCTTTAGGTTTTAAAGGTTATAGTTAACAATATCCCTACAAAGAAAAGAGATTAATTTTGAATGAGTAAAAATAAATTACAAATTGAATTTCTTGAGTAAGTCTACCTTCCAAAAGATCTCAGATGAATATTGCATCTCTGTAAACCAAATAGCAATCTGTGTTCTTGGTGTCATATCAAGAAGGCGTGATTTAATACTTTTTATCTTAATGGTATAATGATTGTGGTATATGGTCAAGTTTGTATGTGCATGTAGTAGGTCAGGGTGAATTTAAAGTGGCCACACATTAGTGTCACAATTTTAAAAAAAAATCACTGTCATTTACTCATTCCTAAATTGTAGTAAATGATGACAAAAGTTTATTTTGGGGTGGACTGTTATTTCTTTAATTTCACATGATAAGAAAAATACAAGCATCATCATCTCAGTGTTCTGCTCATACAATAGTACTGCTCATAGTAGTTGCCTCAACACCAAATACTGGCTTCAGTATGGTAACCAGCCACTGGTATCTCCATAGAAATCGATAAGAACAGACAGTAGGCAGGCCGTGGAATATGCATGATAGATTTGCATGTCATGTAACAGGAACGTTAGCTAAACTAATAATTTAAATACACATAGTATCAATCATTTAAAGGAAGGTTCCATGAAGGCCAGATAAAATTTATGAGCAAATGATGATCAGTTGTGTTTCTAAATATATTTTCCAATTATTCAAAAAGAAAAAATACATCATAATTGAGCAGGAAAATAATAATGAATTTACTTTGCTCATATGGATAGACACAAATATGAATAATGGGACAAAAAGTGTAACATTCTTATTTAAAGTGTACTCCTTTTCTTCAGTCTTGCATGCTTAACACCTGTTGCAAGAATGTGCACGTAATCTGATATGGCCTTTGTAACATATTGGCCATTGTGTTTACAAAAATCTGTAATCGATGCATAATTTAAGAGTGAAAATTTCAAGCGAGAAAGTCTATCGCGCTAACAAATGTGGCATGATGAACCTGTGCATCGATTACTGACAACATTATCAGCGGTTAGACAACACCTAAAATCTCCTTCAAAGCACATGGTACAGCCCCATTCCTGCCACCCCTCCCCCATGCTTATATATCATGTGCTGCCTTATGATTGACTTCTCCTGGCTTCCTTAAGTAATATGGCATATATGTAAACATGTTACAAGATTGGTAGTATTGCGTAAAAATCATTAGGATTTAAAATTATCAACAGCACAGAAATTGGTTCAAAATGTTGCAGCTTTTTGTTGTTCTCATTAACATGTGCTGTGACACTCCCCTATGCACAACTGCATAATGGTATAGTCCATCCTTTCCTTTTGTTTTTCCACTTTATCTCTTTTTCCTTATGAGGGGTGCTGTTTACTATTCATGTATTTAACAACTAATGAGCTTTTTGCTAATTAATATTACCTGAAGGTTTTAGGTGGGAAACATTTTACTTTCTCTATTTACAGTGGGGTTTCATATTTGTCCGATCTTATCTGTGCATATTTTGTTCTGACTATTTGTTTTATGGTTGCTGACCTAATTAAGCCCTGGTTAATATATTTAATCATACTTAATGTCTCTCTACAGTGCTTGGCTGCTTTCCAGAGCTCATCTGCGTATTTGCATGCACGTGACCTTAGCAGTTTTGCACCATGCTATGCTAGTTATGCTACAGGAAGTATGCAGCAATGTCATATGTACATTTTTCCGTCATTTATATTGCAAGTGTTTGGTGGAACAAATGGTTTGTTTCTTGCCATCTGTTTATTCAACCAGGCTTTGTGCTAACAAATAATTGAAGATCCCATTTCTAGTGTATAATGGTACCTACAGACTTATTAGCTTTTTCTGGAAACCAATAGCGTACAATAATAATGTTACAGGTTTCATTAAAGTTTTCAACGTATTCAAACTGAGGCTTCCAAGACACTTGGAATGGTGTGAAGGAATTATGCTTGTTCATCCGTGCCTCTGCTTGCACATCTGCAAGTCTGTGTACATTTGATGTAGTTTATGTGAGCCCACTACACACACACACACAAATTGTACTGAACTGACAGCATGAATCCAATTCTGGTCTCATTGGGTAAGTGACAAATCGGTCAACTGCGCAATGTGTCATTTTTGCGCAAGTAGTGGCACCAAATGGAATTGCCAAAATAATGACAAAATGGCTTTGCCAAATAATTTTACCACCCTTTCTGCCTTACTTCCTGTCATAATTTTTGAAAACAGGTAGTATAAGATTTTTCTTTTTTACCTCATTCATTGTTTGTGGATTTGTTTTAATTACTAGCATACTTGCGAGGCTTCTTTTCCTCGCATTATGTCCTCTGAGAACAAAGATATCAGATTCCTGTTTCTTTGCCTACCTTCTGTCTTCATGCTACATCCTAGCTTAAAAATAAACAACTACTCTACAAAAATTGGGCTAAATTGTGAGCTCTTCATTTCTTCATTCACTCTTCAAACTCAGAACTGTACATTATAAGAACAGGAACACTTTCCTCAACAGTAACACTTTTCACTTCATGTGTTATCAAACAACATTACGCATTACTTAACAGACGCAGATATTACATAGAAAATCTCTTTATTCATATCGTTGCTTGGCTATTAGTTGTCCGTTCTGCTGGAACTACAGGAGAAGGTAAGGGAGTAGATACAGTCATTACCCTTCCCAATCAATGAAAAGTGCAGACTGCCATTTAATGCTGTTTCCTGCGCCTGGCTTCCTCTGCCGATACTAGTTAGATTGTCTCCCCCTCTCGCTCCTTATAATGGTATGATCTAAACTCTTCCAGTAATTTTCCGTTGTCTGCTCTGCTGAATTACTTGGTAGCAAGAGGGTGGAGCTACACTGCAGTGTGACTGTGCTCTAGAACTAGGCTAATTTCAGCTAGTTTATTTCAGCTATGTTGTGTAGTCCAACTACATTATTTTCACACAGTTTTCTATTTTTTAACATGTCCACATTAAAGTTTATGCTATGAGAAAGAAAAACATTTTCAGTTAGGCTAATTCAAAGAAAAAAAACCCCAACCCAATATTGTTATGTGTAATTATATACACAGTACTGCTTTTTTTCATTTTGAAGTATATTAGTGTCTTTGTTGATTTAACTATGAATAGTAATATCCTTTCAAAATTAATGGTACAATCCTGCCCAAGCCCCTCCCCCACCCATCCCCCAGCCTGCTCAATTTAGTGCTATACTTTTGATTTAAGGCTAGAGAAGGCTTGCAGGATTTGCCTCCAAGCAGAAGGTGGCCTGCATTTGATGATAGCAGTATGAGCTCCCAGTTCTCAGTTTTTTTCTGTCCTTTTGTAAAAAGTTGTGTCTGTGTTATGATTCGAATCGAATTAGAGTTAATGTATGGTTCGTCTCTTTAGTACTAATCATAATGTTCTGTGTGTGGCTTGTTTGCGATTTGTTTGCAATAGCGGGACAGTGCTAGCATTTGGTAAAGAACATGTATTCACCTAGGTGTAAGGTTGGTTGGTTTTTAACCAGTTTATTTTGGCAGATATATTGTGGTTTGGGTGTGCTCAGTCTTGATCATGGAGAACTTGGTTCAATAATCATTTAGGTAATTTATTTCTTCTCTTGGAAATTTTTGTAAGGGGTCATTTGACTATAAACAGTGAAGTACAGAACTTCCTTGCCGTCCAAGTAGCATTTAGGTGTTTCACACTGCAGTAATGACTCATTTTGAAAAAGGCCACAATGTGATGTCAGGATGCTGGATTCATTTGAATGTCCCCACCCCTGCAACATGCACAATTGTCTTGGTGAATTGATAAAGAGAGAGCGGCTGAGGTACTCCATCACTGGAAAGGTTAATATTGTTACTGTTTAAAAAAAGTGACAAATTAAGATGTCAGGTAAGGTCCGCAAACAATTTGTTCATGGTTGTAGAAAAACATCTTTACATGCCCTTCCAAAGGTTCCAAACATAGGTGGCTGAAATTTTATTGGTAACATTTTGCCTGATTGTGTGAATGTGGGATCATTTGTTTGGCACGTTTTACCATTGATTCACAGGTTCAGCTGTGATGCAGGTAAGTAAACAATTTAATTCTAATGTTTTGATTTGTTATTGTTTGTTTGATCCGCAAAGTGCAACGTAACGCTAAGCATGTGTTATTTGTAATACTCATGTGTTTATCATACGAATTGATAATAAATCTGTCTCCAGATACCAGTTTAACTCTTCTTGTTTGTAAGTAATATTAAGCCAGGTACACACTGTACGACTTTGGCTATGTTAAGATTTTGCGAATCCTAAAAGATTAATCTGATCCTATGCCAAAATCAGCAGTCTTTGATCGCTAGTTTGACATGTTTGCCAACAGCTGATTAATGACCATTGTGATCAAATTTTATCCCTGATGAAATGATGGCAGTATTTTTTAAAGCATAGTCCTGCAGTGAGGCTTCTCCTACAATGACTGTCAAATCAAAAACATATTGGGAGCTAAAAACCTTATGACCCAATTTGTGCGACGCACGTCCTGATATTGCAGAGTTAGACGTGTTCCTGGGTCAACATATTTTGTCGCACTCGGCAATATCAGGTTATGCTTGTGCGACAACAACACGCATTGGGCCTAAAATGGACCTTCCCGAAAACTCTCCTCTGGATTCACAAACGCTTCGTAAACTTCTGATTTGATAGTTAAACATGCATATATTAATGAATTCCAATCATTTGTGAATAGTGCACTCATTCACAATTAGCATAATCCCTGCCTATGAATTACAGCTACGCAAATTGCGTGTCCACAAACGCCAGTAGTTCCATATCAGGTTTTGAAAAGTTTGCGTACTTGTGGAAGAGGAACATGTTTTGGGTTTCCAGTAAATAACGTCATCACTTTAATAATCTGATACTGCTTGACTTGAATGGATCTTTAAAAGATTCAGTACTACGTTAAAGTCTACAGACATTACTTAGCTGTCACTCATCAAGCACAAGGTGTCGAAGACTGCCTGTGTGGATTGAAGAAAAGGCCAAATATGTACTGTACACGTGAATGCTTGGTTAACGCATTGCAAGTGCATTAAATTCTTGTGGTGTTGTTGTGATCGTTATCAGAGCTCAGTAATTAAGGCAGCAAGAGTTGGTTACCTTCAAATGACTGTGCCATTAACTGGATCTATTTTCAGATTTAGTTACCTATTAACAGGTCAACTTTAACTTACTTGCTCAGCAAGTTTCTCTTCACGCTTATCATGACAGTAATTATCCTCATAGATAAATGAATGGTTAGCGGGTGTTTACACCAGTGCTGAAATGAATAGTCGACATTATCAACAATGACGACAATTTTTTTATTTTATATTTGTTGATTTCAGGTGATCTAATGTAAAGGCCTGCAATAACATGGTTTGACCAGTGTGGTGCTGTAGCGTAAGAGATTCCAGCTGAAGTTCAATAGAGAAACACAAACAAAACCGAACCAGTAGAATGTGGGAAAGTTTTACAAAACTATGAACAAAAAGAATGCTGTCTAACATAAAGGCCCCGATACTGATACTGTTAGTGAACATCCTCCTTTGCTCTCAATGAAAAAATAATTTTGAAGTAGCTCTATACGTATGTGAATGTGTTTAGAATCTGTATATTTAAAAAATTGCGAAAGCTGAATAATATATCAGTCTACCGATTAATCAATGATTAGTAGAGGTCGACCGATTGATCAATTTTTTGCATTTAAAAAAAAAAAATTATCTGCATTAATTAGGCCAATTTATAGGCAGGCGCATCTGCAGGCAGCTAAGCATAATCTCTGAGGCTGCATGAGACAGAGCAACTCCCACTCTGCAGCAGTGCCTTGTCCACACATAGCTTCAGCTAACGATGCCAGCGCAAACATATTGGCCAAAAAAAATCGGCGTCCTATATCAGCCATCAGCTGCCCTGATTTCTAAATACTGTCATCGGCCAGAGAAAAACCCATATTGGTCGACCTCTAATGATTAGCCAATTAATCGGTCTAATAATCGTTAGATTAATCGATTACCAAAATAGTTGTTTGTTTGCTGCCCTAATTTAGCACCCCTTGTGGCAACACTAAATGTAATGCGTACTTGTGCAACAGCATTTTTGCTCCGCAACAACTTGCAAAATGCAGTTGCATCTTAATTCAGTCTTTTATTATTATATTTGTTCTGTCTTTTTGTCCTTATTTTGGTGAGCTTCACGTTAAATCGCTGTCTGAATGAGCCTTTGGAATACAAGACGGAAAAGAAGAGGCAGTTGAATCTGTCAAGCTGTTTTCATTCTTAATTAGTGAGCAAGCTTTCAGCAACAACAGTCAGTAGTTCTTTAGAGGGTGAAGAAGCAGAAAAAACCATCAGATTAGGTTGTGAGATGAACCAGCTTCAGTGTTTAAAAAACACTGTACCTTGTCTTGAAGTGGTGTAACCTTGATGGTGGAACAGTATTCATTTTTTATTTTTATTTTTTTGAAAAGAAACAAAGCCCACAGATGACCTTGACCTGAGGATAAAGAAATGTGCTAGATTTATTCAGTCTGTGGACTAAATTAGACAATGTTTGAGATCAAGACACTCTGTATGTTTTGTTTCTTCACTCTTAATTCACAGAAATACTGCAGTTGCTACTGTTGGCCTTGCTAGAAGCCGAGCTGGTGGCCATTTTGTGTTATTGCAGTGCAAAGTCTGAAATGGCAGAATGGGGGAGGGGCTCTTAAAGAGACTTTGCTAAAGTCTGGCTCTCAGTGGTAGCTGCAGTGTGCATGCTTCACTGCCGTTGTGCCGTGTTTGGTTCTAGTCATTCTATAGGAATTTTAAGCTCTAAATGAAATATGTTCCATTTCATGCACCTGTTTTACAATTTTGTGGATTTTCACAGTAATAGCATGTTATTCCTCAGAAAATGAGAAGAACTGATCATTGTAAAATTTGTCACATTTTATAATTACTTTTTAATATGGTAGATCAGATAGTGAGTTAGTTTTTATATATTTTACCAGAAACCTTCAAACTCTGGCCGATACACGAGGTCAGTGACAGGCAGTAACTGAACTAGTCTAAACTGGTTTCAGCCAGTTTCTGCCAGTCATATCTGTGAGTAGCTGACTGAGCATACAGTAGCGTTGAAAAATGATAGCTGTTTTTTTGCACATTGTTGATGTGCTTTTTATTTTTTTTAGGTTGTAAAGTATTTAACCAACAATTCTCTGTTTTAATTTCTTGGATTTTATTTTTGTTGTGGATTAGCTCCAGATGCTTCTGCTCCCCTGAAATGTAGAAAATGGTATATTCCACTTCCAGGCATGTATGTTTCTTCTTAGTCGTCTTTGGTCTCAGTCAGGACTGGGGTGGGGGTTTGGTTGTTAGCAGCAGATTTATTTGCAGCTATGTCTCTAGGCAATTTTTATTATATGCAGTTTTAGAAATCTGTATTGAATTCTAAGTTTTTAAGACTCAAAAATAAACAAAATGCCATTTTGTTTTCTTTTCTTTTTTGTAATGCACTAGGAAATATCAAAGCACTTACATTGCATGTATATTTATTCATTTAGCACATACTTTTATTGACAGCATCTTATATAAATAACCAAATTTAAAAAATAGACTTAATCTATAATCTTAATCTATATTTAAAGAATAGTATACAGGTACGGCAATATTAAACGTATGAAGCTAAAGCTAGTGCATGGGGAATAGAGAGCAGTAGATATCAATATTCTTCATAACCTAAAAAAACATCATAATTGCGGCACCAGGCTTCATAGTTGTTTCCTCATTTAGCAGCAGCTTTGATCTTTTAAGTATGCAATTTCATTTTACATTTTATTAATTGTTGCTCATCATAACTGCAATATATTAAGTCCATGTTTTATTAAATTTTCAAGTGACAAAGGCACTCATTACAACAACAAAGTAATAGCTGCTGTTATTTAACCTCAAATTTTGAAATTATAAAATAACACCTTTTTAAATAATTATTTAATCAGCAATGTTTGGTCATGCAGTTCTATGTAAAATGAGGAGTGCCTATGCATATTGTTTTTCCCTCTGTCATCATTCAGTTTAGACTGCAAGCTCATAGCTAGGTAAAAAAGTTCCTTTGTAGTGCTGTAGATTCAGCAGAGGTGCGTTGTTGTTTCTAATTAGCAGTGCAGAAAACACTGAGGCTACCTGTGCCGGGTAAAACATGCATGTGAGCATTCATCCACAAAGGTAGCCAAAAATATCAAACCGCTGGATGCATTGCACGCTGGATGCATTGCATGTTGCATGGAGAGTTGCTTTGCTAATGTATTAGCATTTGGGAAGGGCTTGATTTGACTCTAGCATTTTTGCGTAGTCTGTCTGAGTTAAGAGAATGTGTTTATATTCACAGTATGATTTTTATAGCGTTCCAATGGCCTGGATGCTAATGGCAGAGATTTTAAATAGCTGTCATGTTCGTTCTTCCATTTAAATGAAGGTTTGTGTCACCATACCCCTTTTTAAATAATAGTACAATCCATGCCTGTCCTTCCTACCATTTTGACTGTGCTCATTCTGCAGCAGTGGGGGAGGGGTGAGTGTTCTCACTTCCATGAGTTTTACCCTCACTAATATTTAAGTACTTATTTCTTTTTCTCATCTTATACTTAATTTGTATGTTCGTACTTGGAAACACAACAGTTTGTTGAAACATGTAGAGGTCTTGCAGGCTATTCTGATCACTGAGGACAGTTTGTGTCAGTCTGGTTTTGCAGGATACAGTACGGGTCCCGAGGATATTGTTTATTGGTGTAGAAGGCAACACGTTTTAAAGACGCCTCTGCAAACATGGTAGAGTCCAAGCTATGCTCCCCTCCCCCTTCCACGTATTCTTTGTGTGCTCCTTAAGGTAGACATGCTTGAGTTCTCTCACGACTAATCATGAGCTACACTTGAGAACCGCTGCATTACTGACTCATTTCCACAATTAATTGTATTTATAGATCAACAAATCTTTGTGTGCGCATATTCGTTAAAGGTGAGGGGCACTAATTAGAGAAGATGCTGATCATCTCAATGTTAATTGGCGGATATGTCGGACCTCTGAGTATTTGGACCCCAGATGGAAATGACAAGTAGTTGACACCTGTTTGGAACTCAGGCAGTTGCAACATCCAAGTTAGCAGTATCTGCCCCTCTCAATCCTTATAATGGTATGATCCAAACTCTCCCAGTAATCTTCCATTGTCTGCTCTGCTGAGTAGCAAGAGGGTGGAGCTACACTGCAGTGTGACTGTGCTCTAGAACTAATTTCAGCTGGTTTGATATTTTGAGACCTGATTTATATTGGAACAGTTCTCAGTTTCAATTCTGTTTCACAGCAGGTCACCTGTAAAGTAAATTTGGTAAGGAAAAAATTAGAATCTGAATGAATTTAAGTTTTTATTTTCTTTGTAACACTTGTTTCTTTTATCTCTTGCAGTTAGGTTAATGCACATAGTACTACTTGTTTTTCAGTGCAAAGTATACTAGTGTATTTATTGATAGAAATTAGTAGAATTAAATAGTAGCACCCCTGTAAAATCCATGGTTCAGCCCTAGCCCTGCCCCTCCCCCACATCTGCTCAGTTTTACTGCTAGACTCTTGATCGCACGGAGGCTAGTCACGCTTGCAGATTTCTCCTCCAAGCAGAAGGTGGCCTGCATTTGAGAATAGCAGTGTAAGCTCCCAGCTCTCTGTCTTCCTGTCCATGTTTTTGTCTTCTTATTAGTTTCTTTCTTTGAAAGTATTTATATAACAATACAAAATAAATCAAATGGACTAAATGTAATATTAACGCAGTGAGTGGGGTGCTTGCGATTTACTTGGCATTAGCGTGAAAGTGTTAGCCATGTTTAGCTATGTTATGTCTTTGCTAGCATGTACTGAAAGCAGTAGATTGGTTTTTAATCAATTGATTTTGGAAGATGTGTTTCAGGTGTAAATCTTACTTCTGGAGACTTTAATTTCAGCAGCGGTTTGGTCCAACCCCCCTTAGCACACCTGCTGGTAATTTACAAGATCCTGAGGACCTTGATTAGCTGCCTAGTGTGCTTGTTTAGAGGCCGTAATAAACTCTAGTTTACACAAAGGACTGTGTGAAATTGAGCACCCCTGTGTTACAGCTTTTCTGTACTGAAAGCGGTAAAGCTGCACATCACTTCAAAATTGTTAATTAATATATTATTGCTAACTATGGATCAATTAGCTGTAAACTCGGAACTAGTTTTTAGTAAAGTAACAATAAAAAAATAAAAATAAAATACTTGCAATGATAACCACAGATATAAAATTTGATCTGGGTTATTTTTAAATGGTGAAAAAAATGACACCTTGTTAGTGTTGTTTCAGCTGTATATAGTGAGGGGGGAAAAAAAGAGAACAGACTAGAAAATTGAACCCAGCAAGGTTCAGACGATATATAAATATTAAAATACAATCCATATTAATGAATAAAATCATTTTATTTAGGACTGACATGGGAACAAGTGGCTGGAGTAGCTGTAGCGCAGCATACATAAAAAAATAAATAAAAAAATGGTGTTTTCGATAACTGAAGGCATCATGTGCTTCCACTGTAGACTGCTTTGTTAATTATAACGAGAGTGATTAAGTTTTGATGCGACATGCCGCTTGTAAGTGGTGTAGTCAATGTGTTAGGACGTGGCTTTTTCAGATATTATAACAGTATTTTTGATGCTGCGTGACCAACAGAGCGGTTAATGTCCAGAGACATTGCTGCTACTCCATAACTGTCACTCGCTGAGCACAAGGTATTGGATTGAAGAGACAACCCTTTAAAAGTGCTCCAATGCAGAAGGATGAAGCCAAGCCAGAAGACTTAAATATGATCTGAAGAATCCCAGGAGCAGCCCACATCTGACGTGTCAATGGAAACCATCTTTGTTATCCAGAAGACAAAAGACCACCTCTATCATGTCACGTCAATTGGTGGGATGACAAGGCTTGAATGATTGAACACACTGTGTTCTCTCTGTAGAACCTTGGTAATCCAGTGCGACTGAAAATTTCAATTCAATTTTAAAAGCAAGAAATTCAGCTCTTATGTGGACAAACTGCTGGACATATCTTGATGCGGGGAACCAGAAAAGTCAGATGTGAAGAAACATCCTACATGCAAGCTAAACACTACATCAAGCAGCCCTGAACCTGAGCCGCTTTTTTCATTTTGAAATTTCTTCCTGTGATTTGTGCAACTTCAGTTGTTTAACTTGACAGCAGCCGAGCTGGTGGCCATGTTGTGTTATTGCAGTGCAGAGCTGCAAGTGTAAAATGGCAGAATGGGGGAAGGGCGCTTAAAGAGACCTCGCTGTCTAGTCTGGCTCTGAGTGGTAGCTGCAATGTGCACGGTTTACTGTTGTTGTGCCGTGTTTGGTTCCAGTCATTCTAGAAGGATTTTAAGCTTTAATCCATTAAATGTTTTCATGGATTTCATGCACTTGTATGATAATTTTGTTTTTAAAAGTAGTAATACATTACACAACAAGGAGATTCTAGATTAGTTCAGTATAAAATTAAATCTGGTAGCTTGATCCTGTAATTAGTTACCATGTTACCATAAACCCAGTTTAGACCGACACACAAGAGAACTATGACATACAACCCACAGATAAGCCAGTCTAAACTGGTTTCAGCTCGTTACTGCAGGTCGCGTCTGTGATTAGGTGGCTGTGCATACAGTAGCATTACAAGAGGAAAGCTGTTTTTTTGGGGGGGTTTTTCCCCTAAAGGAAAAATGTTTGTATGTTTGTACCCATTTCACAAGCAACCCTCTCTAATACTACTTTGCATTTGCATTTTATTTTTGGCATGGATTAGCTCCTCTTAATATGCGTGTTGCCCTGTAATTAAAAAATGGTATATTCCACCGGGTATCTTAAGTATTTTGCTTAGGTGTCGTCTTTCTCAGTCAGGATTGGGGGAGGATCTTAGCAAACGTAGTTTTTATGTTGACAGCAAATAATTTTGCAGCTGTGTCTCAGGTGTCATTGTTTATACAGTTTTAGGATTCTGTTGTAAAATGCATTTAAGAATTTGTAATATGTTTTTACTATTAAATGCAAATGGTTAAGGTACCCCCAAAAATATTAGCAGTCCCTCAATACCAAATTTCAAAAATAAATATAAATTAAATATTTAGGTTTTTTATGTTGCTTATTTCAGCAGTGTATGATGTCTGTGTTTTATGTTATGCCCAAGTGACAAATAAGGAAAGAAAAAAAAAAAAAAATAATAATAATATATATATATATATATATGGATTGCTAACAATATAACTAACCTGAATAGGTACTTTTAGTTAAAGTAGAGAGAATAGATTGCGCATTGCCATAGTTTGCTTATATATATATATATATATATATATATATATATATATATATATATATATATATATATATATATATATATATATATATATATATATATATATATATATATATATATATATAATCTGTAATGTTTTTGTGTAGCTAGATTAGCAGTGTTCAGATTGTTCATGGTTACTGTCAACAGCTCAAAGAGCACATACAATGTGGTTTCTTAGGACAAATATAATCCCAACAGCAATGATGAATATCCTTTAAAAACCAAATTCCACTGGCCACTTTTCAAAGGCAAAAATTTTGATAGTTATGTTTTGAATTTTAAAATTGTAAACTGTATCACCTGGCTAAAGTACAATTCTAGTGAATGAGTTGGCATCTGCTCCAGTAACATTTACTAATGAGATGCCTTATTATTGTATGTCATGTGAAGTCTAAGTCAATTATATTTTCTGTTAATTCTGAGTTGGACATGACTAAAATGACAGTGAGTCAGATGTTAATTCATCGAGTGAGTCATTAGACTGATTCAACATGATAATTCAAGTTTGAAACAAAAATGTTTGATTCACTACAAAGAACCAGCACATAGTCATTTGTTCACAAATGACACTGCAATGTTTCCCGTGCAGTCAGCGGGAACCATGCAGTAGAAAGATGTTTATTTGTTTCGCAGTTCTTGGTCTTTCTCATGACATTCAGTTCAGATTGTGAGCTCAACTATATTTTTTCCTGCCGTAGTGCTGTAGATTCAGCAGCAGCAACGTGTCGCTGCCTCTGATTAGCGGTGCAGAAAAATCTGTGGCTACTTATGCAGGGTAAAATAAGCATGTGGAGCTTCATCCAGAGAAATCAAAAAAACACCAAGCCTTTGGTTACACTGTGTCCTAAACTTGTATGAAGAACAAAATGCTGAAATTAATAAGCATTTAGGCAGAAATTTACTGAGGTTTTAAATGAATACCTTTTGCCTTTTGTAAATTTGTACTACTGAAATGGTTATAAAGGCTCAGGACTCGCTCCTAAAGCTGTATTCTGATTTTTGAAACTAATGTGGTGACCAATCCGAATAGCAGTTCTGACAGCTAGTGCTACGCAGGAATTGCCAAGTTCCAAGTTGTTGAGATGAAGGTTGGCATATGCCTCCACTCAGATATAATCTGAGTGCAGTGACACGCTATAATTTAATTGTGATTTGTATTTAAATTTAGGCAGATTTAACATGTTCTTCCTTGTACGCAAAGGATCATGAATTTTCACACCCCTCTGTTTAGAAATAGTACATTCCTTGCCTATTACTTTCTACAGTTCTGACTGCATGTTATGCAGCAGTGGGGGAGGGTAGTGTTCTCTCACTTCCATGATTTTTATCCCCACTAAAATTTGACAGCCTTTTTTTTGGTTCTGTACATTTATTTATTTATTTGACAATGCGTAATTTTAATAGAAAGCCTGCTGTTGTTTTGTCGAGTGTGTCTTGGCTTGTTCAATCATGTCAAGGTCTTGCAGACTGTTCTGGTCACTGAGGACAGTTTTGTTTCATGTTGTTTCTCAGATATAATGGCTAGGGTTTAGTAAATGTAGTAATGTTATTTTTCTAGTGTAGAAGATAAAGTATTTAAAAAAAAAAAAAAATGACAGGCACAAACATGGTAGAGTCCAACCAATGCTCCCCTTCCCCCCTCCATGTACTCTTTGTGTGCCCTTTGAGGTAAGGTGCCTAGATGTGCTTGAGTCACGACTAATCATGGGCTACACTTGAGAACCGCTGCATTATAGACTCATATTCCAAATTATTCGAATGTTTTTTTATTTTATTTGATTGAAAATAAAAGAATTACAGTGTAAATATTTTCGCTCCAAGTTGGCTCTGATTGGAACGCCTCACTGCTGATTGGCAGACATAAAAACCCTCTGATTAGTTGGACCTCAGATGGAAATGACCAGTAGTTAGTGTCTGTTTGGAACTCGGACAGTTACAGCGTCCAAGTTAGCAGTGTTTCCCCCTCTCAGTCCTTACAATGGTATGGTCCGTACTCTCCAGTAATTTTCCATTGTCTGCTCTGCCTTGTTACTTTGCACGAAGAGGGTGGAGCTTCTCTGCAGTGTGACTGTTCTCTACAACTAATTTCAGCTAGTTTTCATGTTTCTGCTAATGTATGTTTAAACAGTTTTCAGTTTCAGCCATTTCAAAACAAGTCAAAACATTTGTCCAAGCTAATTTAGAAATGAAAATCTAAAAGTAAACCCAGAATAAAAAAGAGTTGCTAAGAGAACTCTATGATTCAGCCCTTAGTGTGTACATAGTACAGCTCATTTGTCAGTGTCAAACACCTATAGTAGTGTATCTAATATTTATTAACATAAATAAAAGTAGCACCCCTGTAAAATCCATGGTTCAGCCCTAGCCCTGCCCCTCCCCCACATCTGCTCAGTTTTACTGCTAGGCTTTTGATAGCACGGAGGCTAGTCACGCTTGCAGATTTCTCCTCCAAGCAGAAGGTGGCCTGCATTTGAGGATAGCAGTGTAAGCTCCCAGCTCTCTGTCTTCCTGTCCTTTTGTTTCTTTTCATTAGAATCTTTGTGTGAATGTGTGGTTTGTTTTACTAGATTGCTCTAAATGTATGATTTATCGCAGTGAGATGTGTGTTTGCGATTTTTGTTTTCAGTAGCGAAAAAGTGCTAGCAATTTTTTTTTTTTTAAAGAGAATGCATATTTGGCTACATAACATGATATTGCTGAGTGTCTAACATGATTTTTTAAGTGTATGTTGGTTGTCTTCCAGTTTATTTGGGAAGAGATAATGTGGTTCAGGGGTACTCAGTCCTGAGATTTTCCTTTAGGTCACTTTTAACACACCTGTGGTAATTTACAGGTGACCCTGAGGAGCATGATTAGCTGGTTCAGGTCCTTTTTTGGAACCAATCAGAATCTTCAAAACCAAATCTGCACAAAGGTAAATCTTCAGTAGGATTGAGCACCCTTGTGGTAGAGCTAACATACTTAGGCCTTTTCTGTTTCTGTCAAAGTTTTTATAATCTAACACTTCTGAAGTATAACTTTCTAGATATAATAGATTAGCGTACCCATGCATAATTACTGTCTAGAGATGTTGCTGCTGTCCTATAACTGACTCGTCAAGCACAAGGTGTTGAAGACGAAGAATACCTGACCTGCATGGATTGAAGAGGACCTATAAAAGTGAAGAAGTCCGGTGCACCAGAATGAAGCAAAAGAAGGCCCCGATCACACTGAACGTGTTTTTTAGGTCTGAAAACGCAAGGTGCACCGCACTACCTTTTTTTTGGTGACACTTATAAAAGAGCAGTGCGCTGCGGTTTTTTTATGTTGCTAGGCAACCATCAAATCAGCTGTCTTGTCAGTCTAATCAAAGGATTTTAGCGCGAGCTAATCTTTTTGGTAAATTGTCATATTAGCAGAAACCTTAAATAAAAAATTAAAATACAGCTCCGGGTAACCCGTGACAGACACCAAAATTTTCTCCTCCGTCGTTGCAGTCTCCGGACTTTCTAAGCAACGGTAAACTTTCGTCACCACAACGGAAGACCCACCTCTCCATTCATTCGATTGGACATTGGGGAAAAACGCGAATGACTTCAGGCACTCGGAGCACTCCTCCAAAAATCCTGAGGCGCCGATGGCGCCTAAACGGTGCGCAAAGCACTCACTGCCAACAGAAAACAATTTAAAAAAGACGCCTCTCACTGCAAAAAAAACCCGCATTCTGTCTGATCGGGGCCTTGCACTTCCCAGAAGACAGAAGTCAGAAGTCAAGGCCACCTCTGTGTTATCACATCAGATTATTTTGTGGAATCCAAATCCTTGGTTGATAGAAGACACCCTGATGAAATTTCACAACCTTCATGAGGATGAATTGAAAGCTGTCTTTTCTAGGAAGGAAAAAAAAAGAAAAAAAAATCAGCTGCTGGAAGCAACTTCAGTGTTAGGAACCAGAGAGAGTCAAATGCATGTTCTGTGCAAGCTGGCTAAATGAGACAATCACAAGCCACTTCATTTAAATTTTATCGCCTATTCTGGTTTCATGGATAAGTGCAGCTTGCCAGCAGCTGAGCTGGTGGCCATTTTGTGTTACTGCAGTGCAGGACTATGAGTGTAAAATGGCAGTGTGGAGGAGGGGTTCTTAAAGCAATCTCGCTGTAAGTCTAGCTGCAGTGTGTGCACGCTCTCCTGCTGTCGTGCCGCGTTTAGTTCCTCTCTTTCTAGAGGAGTTTAAACTCCAAATATTTTCTATTACACGCACATGAACAACAATTTTTTTTGTAGGGTTTTCAAAGTGTTATTGAGCAAAGTTTAAATAGGAAACAGAAATCCAGTTCATTTATAAAAGTAAAATTGACCACTTAATCTGCTGATTAGAGTTTAATTGCTTTACCAGAAACCTCCAAGTGTTTTTAGACACACGAGAGAGAGATCTATGAGGTGTAAACTCGTCTCAACTGGTTTCAGCCTGTTGCTGCCGGTCGTGTCTGTTATTAGCTGGCTGTGCATTAAATTAGTTGCTAGAGGAAGCTGTTTTTATACAAACACTTGTTGTGACTTGAGGGTTTTAAGATGGATTCAGTTGTTATTTCACCAGTGGCACTGTAAATATTCCATTGCGGGTCGTCTGCACTACGTTCTCATAGGAACGGGAGAACCTACTTAGGAATTCGCTATTAAGGCATGATGTGGTTTTAAGTGATTTTGTTCAGAATAAATTCCCCTTTTTCACTAGTGAAGGGAGTTTATTTGGTACTAATATAGCATAATAAAGAGCAAATGATGAACATTAGGTGTGTAGCTAATGCTTTATAAAATGTAGTTGGGTCTCCTCATTAAAACAGATGTTTCATGAAGCTGTATGGATGATTTTTCAATGACCGATGTTAGGGTCTTGTGAACAAAATATTTTTAACTGGAATAAAAAATATAGGTATTAAAATAGCTTATACTAAGACATTTAATTAGAATAAAACACAAGCTAATGTACGTCATATGTACCCAACAATATTAGCAGTGCTGTAACAAGAAATTCTAAATACCTGAGAAGTTGCAGCAGTTTAAAATATGTAGTATTGAAGTAGCTACAGCTTGTGCAAAACCATAGAGAGCAATGAAAACAATAGAGAGTATAAATCTCGTTTTACACCCTGATAGCACACAGTTTCTTTATTGTTCTCATCATAGCTGCAGTTGCAGTATTATGTTTTTTATTTATTTTTTTTATTTCCATGTGACAATTTATAAAAAGGCACCGCACTGCTTCCATATAAAAATGTAGAGCTTCAAATTTTCAGATTAAAATCTTGGTGTTCAGCCGCATTCAAGGCTTTTATCAGACATTAGGAACATCAGTATAATATTACCTGGATTTCTTTTAAATGGATTTCTTAGATTATTTTAAGCAGTTACAGACTTCCTTGTATTCAAAGTTCTGCATCTTCACAACCATTTTAGTTATCGTACGATCCGTGTCTGTCACCTTTTACTGTTATGACTGCACATTCTTCAGCAGTGGGGGAGAGTTGAGTGTTCTCACTGCGCGAGTTTTACCCCCAGTAAAATTTAAGAACTTCTTTCCCATTATACACTTTGAGTGCGTGTTTGACTTCTCTCAGTAGTTTCATGGAATGTGTTTGTAGTGGTCTTCCAAAGTTTAAAAACAGAAGGACACTGTTTTCTGCTGTAGAGCAACCCTTTCCTTTCATTCACACTTGGGGTGTTCCTTGAGGTGAGACGACTAGATATGCTTGCGTTCTCTCACAATCATAGGATGAAACTGAGAAGTATGAGGTTCATTGTGTGTGTACTTTTATTGATTGTGGATCGGACCAAGTATGTTGGCACAAAAGGGACATTGACAAGCTCTGTGCAGGAGACACGTATCTGGTGTGCACAAATAGATTTCAACGCCAAACGATCTTTCGGTCCACTCTGACAGTAAAAACGTTGCGATGCAACAAAATTACATCTAATCAGATTAGTATGTGCTTTTCTTGGTTTGCACATTCTCTCAACCTTGCAACGTATTTGCACAATACTCCTGAATGTCATGACTCTTAAGAACACAAACCTTGTGTTTTTAAGACTTCCATGCTGCTTTTCCAGACAGCATCATTTTTCTTAATATCCTTGTGGATCTTGAGGGATTTGTCATATCAGATGTTTCTGAAAATGGGCGGAGATACCCGATGATACGTATAAAAATGGAAACCAAGAGGCAGGCGAAATGCAGTGTTGCCTGTCATGGCTTGGACAGAAGCGCAGATTAATGTGGAAGAACGCTTTGGTCGTGTTGCGTCTGGTTGGGAAACTGTGTCAGACCTCTGAGTATGTGGAAACCCGTCAATATTTACTGTCTGTTAGGAACTCAGTCAGTTGCAACAAATGTCATAAGGGTTTTACGAGATCTGATTTTAATTTTTTAAATTTAGGACTTGTCTGAAAATTGACAGTCATTTGAACTAGAATTAATTTGTTTAGATAAGGAAGGTTCTCTGCTTTGTTCTCATGGACTGAATGTAGGCTTTTTTTTAATGCCCTTGTCACTTTTATTTATAGGCACAGTAGAGAGATGACAGGAAAGGATGGGGAAAACAGGAGATCGAAAAATGTCATGAGCCGGATTAGACTGTGCATCGCTGCATAAACGCTAGAGTTAAATGTGTTGGAGTATATACAGCTACGTCTAATAAAATGTAGTTGGGGGACATTTAGTCTGGTTTTCAGGATAGTTTAACAAATGACACTTTACTAGGAAAACAATGAATAGAACATTAGGGATTTGTCCCCATTTAATCAACTTGCCTTTGGGAATAACTCTCTAGAAAATCCAAAATTGAAGCAGAATAAATGACGCGCTTTTGTCATTTATTAGATTTGATTTTACATAGTTCAAATTTCTACACTACGATGTGAAATGGTCATGAGCTGAGACTGATTCATTGCGACTCGCCTCTTTTTGTAAAGAAGGAAAAGTCAGAAGTGATCAGATATGCTGATCATTGCTTAATTGTCTGTCATTGTACATTGAAATGGTGACCATAGCTCATTTTGTTGTCATGTGACTGCATTTTGACCTTTCACTTCATTGCCAAAAGATGTTTGTGCTGTATAGAGATTCATCAATTGTCACTTGGTGTATTTTTTTAAAATAAAGAGCAGATTCAGTTTTGCTCTGCGCCCTCTTGTGTTGACACGTAGTGGTGCATGTGACACCCCTCTACTGTTATAATGGTACGATCCACATCGCAGTAATTTTCCACCCTGTTTTCTCTGTGCCTGCAGCAGTGGGGGAGGGGGCCGTTTTTGCTTTTCAGCACATGGCAGTTTTTCTTTCTTGCTGCTGAGCTTTTTGTTCTTTATTCTTTATTTTCCTCTGATTTCTAAAGTTTTCTTGGTTGAATGTCATACTTTGGAACACTTTCTTCAATCGCAGGTTTTAGAATACCGCTGGTGGATCAGTGAGCTTATAAGAGGTGATGAATCATCTCACAGGCTCATGAGTCAAAAAAAGTGGCCTTTTGTTTCATATGACGGTGTACTGTTGGTTGTAACGCTACAATTGTGTGTAGCTACACTGTTTTTTTTAAATTCTGGTTACAGCCAACACCTTACAAAGAATGTGCTCCGCCTCTCCACACGAGATCCCTTCCCCCTCCCGTTCTCTCTGTCTCTCTCTGTTCCTCTTTTCTGTGTTGTGTGCGCTTTGAGCTAGTTGGGAACTAGGCATGCTCTTGTTTTTGCGCTTGCTACTAATCAAGGCCTACTCCTGAAGACTACACCTCAAGGTTGTTATCGAGCTGTTTCGGTTCTTGAAGATTACATTTTTTAATTCACCTTCATATTTAGTAGTGTTTACTCAAGATTAATTGAGTCTTGTTTTTTTTCTTTTTTTTGTGGATGCTTTTTTTTTTTTTTTACACCTAATTCTAGCCAGTGTTTTCGTATTTTCGTGGACGTTGACATTTTTACGATTTTTATTTTTGGGTTTGTTTTAGGCTTTTAGTAAGAATTTTTGCAATTCTGACGTGATTGGGATCGTCTATTTTACATTCGACTAGGAAATTTGATTAATGCTTTGGGTTTTCGCATTAGGAAGTGCTGATTGCGTGTAATCCGTAAACGAGCGTGATTCTTTGCGATCTTTTCATATTTAATGCTTTTTGCTAGGAACTTTTATGATTTACTTTTAGATTTAAAGCTTGCTTATTTGAATCACTTTTGTTCGCTTATCATCAATTATTTCAGGTATCAGGCAGGTATCGACCTTGTACCCTGTCAAGACGCAGTACCAGGTTTCTGTTATTTTGCGAACATTTCTATATTAGAAATCCGCAAGAGGTTATGTTTCTGAAACCAGCTTCCGTTGAAACTGAGTACAGGTTCTATGGATTCAGGTCTGAGCTTCAGGAGGAGGAGTATTGTAGAACTGAGCCTGGCTTTCCACCGCAGCTCTGGCGACCATTTCGGAATGAGCGGCAACCTCAGCGTCTATGTTTACAGATGGGGTGGGGGAGGGCCACAGTGAGCCTGTGCGAGGTGATCAACATTAGAAGAACAAGCTTTTCAGAAGCTAGCAGCCATTTTTATGAAATGAATGTCCTTTTCATGGACATAAAACTGAGGAGATGGAGGAATACAGAGATGCATTTTATTACTGTTTAGTTTTTGTCACACATTTGTCTCTTCTTTTCGGGTTGATGACATGTTGGAATATGAAAACTTGATGCCGCCTTTTGTGTCTTGTACAATGTAGTCACCTGTCTTGCTCCTGACTGAACAGATTGTGGTGTTTAGGATGGCAAATTAGTGAAAAGCTATATCAACTGAATTACTTAAGTCTTTTTCGTGGTTGTCATGGGTACCAGACCTCAAAGGAATGGCTGTTGACAGGAAGTTAAAGGTGTTGCCAATGGTCCAGGAGGACGAGATTTTGGTATATATAGAAGCCACGTCATTCTCACCTGCCAGGATGATTGTTAATGTAGCAGTGCAGCAGCAATGCGGCGTGCTGTGGATTTATGTTTGCAGCTCTATATTTTTATTGGATGTGTAGTAAAACTAAGAAGATGAGAGGAGAATAACTAAAGTAAAGTTGATGTGCAGCATTAGAATGAAATCAAGACAGATTAATTGTTTGAATCCAGGAAGGTGCTTTGCTAATAGCAAGTTAAATTCAATGCTAGCAACTCTTATTCATGAGAGTGCTGAGAAATATAGGAAACTGCTTATTGTAAATATTTAGTTGAGCTTTGATTTATATCTGTGTGGTCTTGGCTGAGAGGTGTCATTTTCAGAACAATTTTAGCATTTGATGCTAAAGTACCACTAGTTTCAGACTTGATTATATTTTTTGTGTATCAGATAATGAGTTTATAATTAAGAACTATGCCAGGTGGCTATTCTTTGCGTGCAGTTTTAGTTTTGAGAGTCTCTTAATGAGCACTGAAAGAGAACACCACCATACCGTAATTTACTTTTAAATACCTGTCCTTCTGTTAAAAAAAAAGGTATTTTTAGATTGAAAATAGGTTTTAATATCCCTTGACTTAACAAAATGCTCTTTGATTCGTTTCTGAAATAAATATTATCGACTTGTATTTACAGGATGGCATCAGCTTTGAGGTTTCTTTAGTTGTTTGCTCAGATTCTTTGTTTCTCTATAGACAATATAAAATATTATTTTTACACCACTTGTAGTGAGTTCATTATATGTGATCTATATCATAACATCTGACTGCAGATTCAGCATGGATTGTAAGCCATACACGTAGAACTAAGGAAGTATGTCGACTGCATTACTAGATAACCAAGAATATGCCAGCGCTCATGTGTTGCGATAAAACTACTGGGTTATGATTATACAACTTTTTGAGAACAGCTTATTAATTAAAACATGAGTGAGCTGTACTAAAAAGGAACTGAAGGATCGGGTTTTGAGTTGAAGATCTAATTCATGTAGCAGAAATTAGTGAAAATGAATTTCTAACTACATTTCAAACCTAATATTTCAATTTTTATTTTTTTTCTTAGGATCCTCAAGCGACTGGCTGCCAAATCCATGAACAGGAAAGTACGAGACCTCACAGAAGCCTGGTAAGACAAACTAATGTCTTATTGTGATTAACACTGAGACAGAAGTACTAGTCTAGTTTAAGTACGATAGTAGCTTTGAAAATCTGCATTATATAATGAACTCCTCTTGTCGCTAGCAGATTCTGTAGAGTGCAGCTCTTATTGCTAAGAATTGCACCAATCAGCTTGAAGGGGAGGACACAAAGTCTGCTCTCCCTCTCTGTATTCTGAAATCACATGCACTGCTGACTGTTACGGCCCTACCAACTCACTAGTTATGTCAATTGAACTGAGGAAGGTTATTGGTTTTCATTTGGTTCAACTACTTTTACAACAGATGCAAGGTGGTTTGTGGACTTGTTAATCAGAGAGGTGCTCAGCTCAGACTTAAAGTGTGGGTATCTAAACAGATCAGTTTAGTACTTCTACTTTGGCAGATATTTTTTTAGATGGTATTTAAGCCAAAGTCTTAGTCCAGGGTTTTGGTTACGGTTTTGTTCCAGTTAAAGAAAGGTACTGTGATCTTGGCCAAGAGAAAATTCTAGAACAGCAGGAAGTGGCATTTAGATGAGTGACAGTGACACCTTGTGGTCACACTTCAGTAAAGGCACTTGTACTTGGTCAGATTAATCAGATGTGTTGAGTACTGGATGGAGTTTAGCGAACTAGCCTGTTTAGGATATAAAACATTTATTTGACCATATCCTCCCACTGTTTTTCCGCAGGTGAAAATGGAAGTAGCTGTACCAGAGGAACCTCAGAAGAAAATCTTTCGTGCACGGAAAACGATGAAGATGAGCGATCGGCAGCAACTGGAAGCGCTGCACAACACCTTGGCAGCCGCCACCTCCAGCTCCGCCTCTTACTCATCTTCCTCCTCACCACCTCAGACACCACTGGTCAATGGCACCCACAACGAAAAGGAGAAAGAGAAGGTCAAGGAGAAAGACTCGAATCATAAAGAGGCCGACTTGATGCCACCCGCCCCTGATTCAGCTCACTGTTCCCCTTCTCCGTCTTTCACCCTCTCCCGATCTCCCTCTCCACCCAACACACAAACTACCTCACCTTCTATGGATATTGACGACCCCCTTGTGGCCGCAGAAGAGAAAAAGGAGACAAGCAATAAAAGTTCCTCCTCTTCTCTTTCTGCTTCCCCCTCTGGGTTGCACTGTGATCCAGAGGTGAAAGAGGGATTTCTGTGCTTGAGCGAAGAGGATGAAATCCAAGCAGACAAAGATGAAAAGAAAGACGGTAACGGGGAGAAGATGAATGTAGATGACGAGAAAGAGGACCAAAAAGGCACTTCTGAGAATGCAGGAGGTGAGAATGTCTAGAAACTCAACCTGCCTGCAAACTACTGGTCAGTCTATAGGCCAGATATTAAATTTCTCCCATGCATTCCTGTACAATGTATTTGCAGAGACTGTAAAAATGCTATTCTGTCAATACTTAAAAATCAGAAGTAAAATTAGCTTTTCCCGTACCTATTCTTGTAATAGACTTTCAAACAATTACAGATTGAGAAAAACTCGAACTGTTTCGAAACAATGTGGATGACAAAATTAAATGAATTTGTTGAAGGTTGAACTATGCATTTTACATACTCTATAGACTCAAAATTGTTTGATCATTTTGAGACCCAAAATCTACAATTGCTGTTGCAAACAAATTTATTTGTTATAGTTCAGTAGTATTGACATGAAATTTAGCATTTGAGCTAGCATTACTTACGCTAGTAGCTCTGAACCCTTCCTCTGCTTCTACTCAACAGCAGACAACAGTGCCTCTGCTGGTACAAAGAGATCGTTGTCTGAGGAGAAAGATGAAGATGACAAAGAAATCAAGGATGAGAGAGACGGAAAACGAGCAAGGCTGGACGGTGAAGAGCTGGAGGCTCAGCTAGAGCTGAAAATCACAGCCAATGCTGGGAGCCGGCATAAACTGGAGAAGGTTTGTTATATCTTATTTGTTTTTTTCTAAATCATATCTATATACAGCATTTAGTTGCTTACCCTATACAACGGCAAATTTTCATATAATTGAATGGGATACAGAGATATGCGATTACAGTAAATGAATCTTAAAGGGATAGTTCACCAAAATATTCACATTCTGTCATATACTCAAAGTAAATAATTAGAAGACTTTTGTTCGTCTTTGAAACACAAATGATGAAGAGGGTGTTCTGAAGAGACACTATTGCTTTAATTTAGGCTGTTATATACATAGAAACATTGATAACACACATACATAGAGCCCATGAAATACAGTAAACCGAAGCTCAACTGTACCCGTTTCACACGAGAGCAAAACGCATTGGTTCTCACTTGTCTGAATTTTCTTTTTTGAGTTTTGTGGAGAATTTTGGAAATTTTCTGTAATGATGGATATTGGTAGATAACATTCATGATAGACATCCGAAGGTCTTCTGCAACAAAGCTCAGACATAAGACATTATTTATTCTTTTTCTCTCTCTCTTCTTATTAGATGGTACAGCAGTTAGTCGAGGAACGGTTACGGGTGCTGCAGTTGACTGTATTTGACCGAAGCATAAAAGAGCTGAAAGAGAGAGTGGAGAAGATTGACAATGCAACCAAACAACAGAATACAATGCAGCATATTAACACACTACAGGTGAGTTTTGACGTTTTTAAATACATCTACAATAGTTAATAGAATGGGACTGTCAAACTTGATACTTAACATCAACAAAACTCCGTGTTTTCATTTTAGGCTAAGATTTCCCGGCTGGCCAAAAAGTTTGGTGCTGCTAATCAGGCCTCGGAGAACTCAAAGAGAACTCAAGAGGTAAGACCATGAATCACTGGAAAAACAATTCGGTTATTGTGTGATTTTGGTCAAAGTGGTTTATGGAATTAAGATACAAGCCATTAATGATCTTTATCCATAAATACAATACACGTTTTAGTGATTGATTGCAAGCAAAATGTGCTTTTGAATGTTTCATTAAAATGCACTTTGTTTCCTGTTAATCAGGCTCACGCTGCCGCCGCCGCCGCTCAGGCCAACAATGCAACCAACATGACTACACCGCAACGGTAAATATATCTGACATATCAACCTCCATCCTCACAAGATCATGCTGCTCCTCTATTGCAAGACTTTACAATCTTTAGCTTATTTTTTATTTTTTTCCAAAATTATTAAAATAATAATAAAAAGAGACACGTTCAGTTGTCAAAGATGTACTTCTAGTGTAGGTTTTAGGGATGTTCATTTTAACCGTTTAACCGTTAACCGACCGATAAGAATTCTGACCGATTAATACAATCAGTTAAACGGTTTAAAGTCACTTATTTATTTATTTTTCAGTAATTTATCAAAATATTTTAAAAGGTTTGCTGCATGGTTAAAATAAGCTACGAGTATTAAAAAAAAAAAAAAAATTCTCTCTTTTTTTTTTTTAGAGAGAGAGAGAGGAAAAAAAAAACATAAGTCGCATTTTATTATTTCATTCAGAAATAGGCCGACGCGAATTACAAACACATTATAAACACAGTAAACATATAGGCTATTTTAGTTCCCTTCACTCCTCAACAAATCCTTTCAATTAACAGTAGGCTATTTAGAAAAGAACAAGAATTAAAAATGTAAGAAGGTATAGACCTAGCTATATAAACGACAAACCAAAACACATTCATTTAGGCTAAACGAAACTGAAACCAATGTTGGGTCTCTCAATCATACAAAATCAAATGTTTCCGTATTTGTGATGTATTTGAATGACAAAATATTATTTACCTTTTATGTATAGGCCTACTTCACTCGCGTTCCAATATCCACGTAAAACAAAATGTTTAGCATAACTTCACGGCGGTGCAGTGATAACGCTTAACGGCACAGATTTTACTACATATTTAAACTGAACAGTGTTTTTTTTTTTTTTTTTTTTTCCTTCCTCATATGTTTGACTGATTGTTTTTTATAATGATAATGAACACTGGCGCTGGAGCAATCACTTGATTTTCCCCATATATATATATATATATATTAGCGCCCAGCTTTATTATGTTTTTCTCCGCTGCAGAAGCGCTGCAGGTGCGTGATGTGATAGCTATGATGACCATGTGAATCCTCATGTTCTGTTGTTTGCTGCTTTTTGCGCATGTAAAATTAATCCCCGGAAAACCAATGTTAGTATTTTTAACGGGTCACAGACACTTACTCTTACTAATTTAATTCAGTTCTAATTTAAAATAATCTTGTCGGTTAACGGTTAATAATTGGTTAACGAGCGTCGGTTGGGAAAAATAACCGAAATGAACATCCCTAGTAGGTTTACATAGGAAAAGCACAATTGAATGCAAGCATGCGTTTTCTGTGAACGGCCCTTAAAACTTGCCAACATCTATACGGTTTACCACACTTTTTCCACATTGGTTGAACAAAGTGCTTGCTAGCCAGCCACAAAATCCTTCTAGACACACTCTTGAACACTCACAGACTAATTTGTTAAAACTGAACATATTAGTGCTGCAGTTTGTAATTCAAAAAGCTTTAGTGAATAATATTTGAAATGCTTGTGCTATTGCCATAATTTTAATGCTTCCCTACCATTTCTGTTCTTTTACAGTACTGTTAAAACCACAATGGATCCCAAACTGTCCAGTCCAGCCACTGGTTCTAATTCAACTGGTGAGCTTTTTATGAATTTAAACCTCATTTATATTAATTCTAGTTCTCGTTTTAGCTCAAACATTCTTTTTCTTTCTTCTCCCCTCAGCAATCCCAGCCCAGCCCAAACCTCTGTCCACACCGACTACACCAACCTCCTCCGCGCTAGCTTCTCCTGCACCCATTCTACAGATCATTACCACAACAACAAGCTCCACTCCCTCATCCACCTCTTTGCCTGGCCAGTCTCAGACAGGCACCCTACTACTAAAGACTGGACCCAGTACAGGGGTCATGACTAACACCCCAGCAACTTCAGGGGGTCAGTCAGTGTCTATTCAGCCTCTTTTGATACAGCTGCCTTTAGCGATGGCGAATGGGCAAAGTGGAGCATTGGTTAATACTGCCAGTGGTGTCGGTTTAATACCGGTGTCGTCATTATCTACGGTTAGTAGCAACAATAAGGCAAAGACGACTACACCTGCTACCACCTTCATCCTTCAAAAGGCAGCAGGCAGTGTTGTTTCATCTTCCTCGACCTCATCAGCTCCGGCGGTGTCGTTAGCGAGAGCCGTGTATCCGGGTGGCACAGGGATTGTTAGTTCACCCAGCACAGGGATATCTGTGACTACAGCCCGGACACCTACACAGTGTGCTGCTGTTGTAGGAGTGTCTACAGCTGCCTCTTCTCCAGGAACCACGGGACCTGCAGCAACAGGATCAGCGGCAGCTGCAGCTGGTCCACCATCGGCTTCTGCGCTGGCCTCAAAGACAGGTATAAGAGTGTCTATCATATGTGGCTACTTTTTTTTTTATTTTTTATAATATCCGCTAAATGGAAAGTGCATTGTTTTGTTTTGTAATTTTGTTGGGTTTTTCCTATTGAGGGATATAACACAAAATTAATGAATATTTAAAGCATAGAGTTCACCCTAAAATTGAAAATTCTGTCATTAATGAGTTAACCTCATGTCGTTCCAAACCCATAAGACCTTCGTTTATCTTTGCAACACAAAAAGTATTTTTGATGAAATCTGAGAGCTTTCTGACCCTCCATAGACCGCAACGCAACTTCTTATGGTCCAGAAAGATAGTAAGGACATCAATAAAATAGCTCATGTGAAAACAATGGTGCAACTTTTTCATTCTTTACGCATGAAAAATATTCTTGTAGCTTCATAACATTACGGCTGAACCACTGATGTCACATGGGCTATTTTAATTATGTCCTTATCTTTCTGGGCCTTGAACGTGGCAGTTACACTGCTGTCTATGCAAGCTCTCGGATTTCATCAAAAACATCTTAATTTGTGTTCCGAAGATGAACGAAGGTCTTGCGGGTTTGGAACGACATGAGGGTGAGTAATTAATGACAGAATTTTCATTTCTGGGTAGCAGTATGTTTTCATTTATTTTAGTTTTAGAGAATTCGGAGCATCTTGATTATTATTGTGACTAAAACTTTTGCGGTTTCGCTCAATTATGTATGTATAAATTATTTAATTTTTTTTTGCATGATTCTCACATTGCTTTTATTATGTAATGTATATTTGAAAATTGTATGGGCTGTTTCATAATGTAATCTCATTAATCTCTCATTTTAAACAGATAATCAGGCCTCAACACCGAAAACACCCTCTCAGGTAAGCAATGTCTCATTGTAAATAATGTAATGTTTCAAATGTAATTGCAAATGCTGCTTTTGTCAAAAAAGTGCAGTTTTGTACTAAATTTGACTCTTTTCTCTACAGACCGGGCGACCCAAAGGTTCTGTGATAGATCTGACTGAAGATGATGATGATGTTCAAGGTAAAACACAGCTGCTCTTTAGTGCTCCGTCTTAAGGTGCCAGTCACATTTAAAATTCACGGGTAAAAAAAGGGTCTATTGTTTGTTGTTAATAGTGTAGCGATGTATGAAGAGGAGCAGGTCACACAAAAGTCACTTCAGAGCTTTAGAAGGGAATGTTTTCACCTTCAGTATTTTTAAGCTACCAGTTGGTTATATTTCCTAATACTTTTTTCTGTGTTATCCAGTGACAGGAGTCCAGAAGGCCACTGTTTCCCCCATCACTACCCAGCGTGCATCTGGGCCACCTCCTTTAGTCAGCTCTACCACTAATGCTGGTGAGTGAAAAGTAGTGTTTTTTTTTTTTCTACTCTCCTTTTATTCTACTTTTTGCCTGTTGTTATAAAATTCAGAGCTGTATACTGAGATGTTTTATATTTTCCCTGGTTCAGGAGCTCGATCTGCACAACGGTCCTCTGTGGTGAGTGTGCTGCCATAAAAATATTATAAAGAAGATACACTTAACATTTTATATTTTTAACAGTGCCTCCTATAATCTTTCTTACCTTCACTCCTTGTTCTCTCAGGATTCTCCATCTCAATCCCGTCCAAGCTCCTCTTCCTCCACCACTCTTCCTCCATTACCACTGGCACCATCGCCACCGGCACGTCTCCCCCCGGAGGCCGCCCACACGTCCCCTCCACAGCAGCCCCAGCTCAAACTGGCCCGTGTCCAGAGCCAAAACGGGATCGTCCTGTCCTGGTGTGTTGCAGAAACTGACCGCAACTGCGCCGCTGTAGATACCTATCACCTGTACGCCTATCACCAGGACCACCAGGGGGCAGCATCGGGTGCTTCGGCTCAGTCACTGTGGAAGAAGATCGGGGAGGTGAAGGCGCTGCCGCTGCCCATGGCATGCACCTTGACACAGTTTGTGTCCGGGTCGACATATTATTTTGCTGTCAGGGCCAAAGATGTGTACGGCCGCTTCGGTCCTTTCTGTGAACCGCAGTGCACTGACGTCATTAACCCAGCATCCTCTCCATCATCCTAAAATAATTCCAGATAAGGGTGGGGTGGTACAAAAGGAAGTGGCCCGACGGAAGTATGACGGGAGATTTGTAATTGTTAACTATGCGCAGACCACTGGTTTAGTCTTGCCCTTTGTGTTAGGAATTGTAGGGAATTCAAATAGGTTGTCTTAATGCAAATGGAAATACAAATAATCATCAGTGCATACAGACACACACACACTATTTGTTTCAACTTTATTTTACAATAAGGAGGGAACTATCACAATTAACTTGTGCTTGAAATTGTATTTTCCGTGTGCAGAATGTTCAGAGTTAAGTATTGTTTTTCAATTTCTTTCTCTTTTTTTTTTATTATTTTTTTTAATAAAATGATATTCAGTACATTGCACAGATGTTCCATTATAGGTCCCGGTCATTAGCTACAGGACAGGAAAGCTGGGGTGTTAAAGGTTTTGTAATGTTTTTTGTCTGGTACCCAGACACTGCAAAATGACACTCAATAAAAGTATTGATATATTTAAAAAGGTTTCTTTTCATTTGTTGAAACTACAGTGTGAATTATTAAATGACATGTACAAGACCCTGTTAGAAATATTTCAAACTGTTCATGCATGGATCTAATGCGCTTGTTTCCTTACCTTTTGATTTATCACTGACTTTGAATTGTTATCTGTTGTTTTCCAATTTCAGAATGGAAGGGTAAGTCACAAGAAAAGTAAAAGCTATTCGTTAACGTTCCGTTCAACCTTAATGGCAGTTCCTCGGCTCTCTGGAAGTATTGGATGCGAGTTCTTCCGCATGGCTATTTGCAACATGACTAATGAATCCCTGAGTTCCAGGAAAATTGAGAATGCTGTTGGCACCACGACAATGCCACAGTCTCAAGGCCTTTATTAGCAACTGTCCCAAGATGTGATGTGGAAGGCAACATACTGGAAAAAAATATAGTCTTATTTCATCCTTCAAAACAAACGGGCACTGGTAAGACATCTATTATAAAAGAAAGAAATATTAGTGATATGTTGCTTCTCTCGCTCTCTCTCTATATAATATTTTACACTAATTTTGAAGGACCATCACTGGAGGAATAAAACCAAACCTTTTCTAAAGTTCTTTATTAGTTAATGTTGCTTAGAACACACTAATGCACAGTTTGTTGGAGACAACTTAATCACAGTGTTTCCAATTACTGTTGAGCCCTCGAAGGTTGCAAGGTCAGCATATGTTAGAAAACCCAGAAAAAAACGAGATTAATCAGAGGTATTTGTTTGGCGCAGTGACTAGATTAACGAGAAAACAAAATCTGATGAAGCCTTGTAGCTATATACTGTTATAGTGTAGTAGCTATGGAATTTCCTCTCAGACAAAAAAGAAATACAGAACAGGAGAAAGAAACTTGGAAATGCGTAGTCAGCTGCCTCAGCTTCTTGGACGACATCCAGGAGAAGCTTCGGATCATTTACTGATACAGGGCGGACTTCACAAAACGTATCGCAGCTTTAAAACTTTTACTTGGATGTTTGATGGTCTTTTGAGTGGATCAAAGATTCAGTGTGGACCAGACTTCATGCCATTAGTCAAAAGTCTGGATATTCAAGACTACATTTCTAATATCCGCCTCAGAAATATTAAAAAGCTTGCATAATATTCTCTATGCATGTTGCAGGAATGTTTGTTCACGCCTTCATAACTTTACAACTTGCTTATTGTAATGTGCTGTCGCCTTGATGTCCATCTGTTTCCGTGAACACGTTTATTCACACAGTTTATTCAGTTCAACCAGATCTAAAATAATAATAATAATAATAAAATTAATCAATCTTATAATTCACCAGTGCGTTTCATTTACCAACGCATTAATTTGTCAATATTAAGCGTTTATTTGCCTACCAGAAGAGGCTGCTGTTATGATCTAAGGCACTGTGTAAAGCTCTCTTAGAACAATATGTATTGCGAAAAGTGCTACACAATAGAATTAAACTGAATGAAAATTAAATTAAACAAAACTGATCTCTAGACAAGGAGAATAAGCAGAACAGCACTAGTGAAGTTTTTTGACCGACTGTGCAGATTTGACCTACATGTTCTTCCTAGACTAGCCACAAGGGGGCAGTCAAAGACGAGCAATTTCTGCTCAAAATGCGCCGCAGGCTTCAGATTCATTCATTCAGTCACATACTCAACAAAATTGTAGTAGGTCTATAATTGATACATCTCAGCAAAATTACATTCTTCATTTAATAAGTTTTAGAGATCATATAAAGAGGAGTTTCAATTTAACTAAGAGCCTCATATCAGTTTTAAAAAGAGTTTCTGTTAGTGTTTTAAGTACAATAACATAAGAACACAATATTTCATAAGAAAGACTAAGGGCCTGTTTACACGTTTTTCTCTGATCGGATATCTATCTGATTTGTTAAAACGTTTCCATTTACACTTGGCCACATAAATGTGTCTTCGCAAAACGGATATAAATCCGTTCTTAAATTCCCGCGCTATATGCAAATTTAATATCAGATAGCTATCCGATCAGAAAAAACGCATGAAGTGACCAGGTGTAAACAGCCCCTAAGAAACATGAAAACACATTTTTGCAGTGTTAACGAATAAGCGTGGCTCATTCTTGAAACAATAATATAGGCCTAATTTTATAGACCCTTTTTCTGTTAGTAAACATTGTGAAGTTTTTCTGTGGGCGGAGCTTAGCTGGAGGCAGAAAGATTCCACTGACCGCTTCACTATAAGGCTAGCTAAAGTCTGTTAGCTTGTTATTTTTAACAATTAGTGGAGAAAATCCGATTTTACTTGCATAAGATCACTCACTGTGCAGGACCGTGATTGTTATTTAAATAAGTTAACTTTAAGGACGAAATCAGATTGGCCGACCTGTACTAAAGGATGGACGATCTGACAGGATTAAGTTACACTGAAAAAAAGGAAAGGCAGTTTTACTGAATTCACTTAAACAATACACTTAGAGTCTACTTAATAAATTTCTGTTTGAGATGCAAACATAATTTTATTGTGTAAAGTCTAAATGAAATTCAACACAGTCATCAAAACATGATATAATCACTTTGCAAGAAAATGTTACAATTGATTCAGATTTCCAACAAATGGTGTTCACGTAAAATGATTTTTTTCTGCCGTTTGATTTACTTAATTAAAATTGGCTCATGTCACACAATTACGTTACTTTTTCTTCTCAACTTAATTCCATTGCGTACAATTAATCTAATTAAGTTTTGCGAAGTTCTCATTTACGCGGGAGCAACGTGCGCGAGAGCATCCGCGCATGCGCTTTGAAAACCAGGACCGTTGGTCTGGGAAAGGACACTTGAGAGGACTGACTGACTTGTTTCCAAAGCTCGTTAAAAGGTAAGAATTTAATTTTCAAAAATCGTATGATAATTCCAAAAATGCAGTCATCGTCAGATTAAATGCAACAATAGTGTTTTAAGATAACACACGCTTTTAAATCATATCGACGGCATATTTCGTCGAGTGTCATCGCAGAATTTTTTTTTTTTTGAGGTAAGGTTAGGCCTATAAGGTTAAATATTACCAAACTGCAATTAAATCACTCACAAATGGATAAAAGTTTTCATCAGGCGATTAATAGGCTAATGCCTGTCAACATTGGCTAAAAAGTGTTCATTTAACAGCGTTTAGAGTTAACTTAGATTTTCAGAATCAGTGATTATTACAAGGGGAAACCTAACTGAATTTATTAATGCTTCATAAGAGCAAGGTTTAATAATACCTTTATGACAATGAATAATTATCCAAGTCTAACTATGGAGATGGATATTAACGTTAAACGTTTTTGTACTTTACGTGGAACGTAAATTGTTTAATTTTTTTTTTAAATGTCCTAAAAATGTCAACGTTGTTGTGCTTTGTATCCAGAAAACCCGCTGCTTGCAAGTTCACTGATATGTGTTTTTAGGACCAGATTCGACAATCTGTGCTAGCTCTCAGAATGAGCTACCCTCCACTGACTTTAGGTTTGGATTTAGGTGGGGGGAGGGTTTCGTCGCCGTTGTAGTATCACAGCAATGGACAAAAGCGCTCAATGCTCTGTCAGTGTCATGTCGACAAGCGACACCACTGGAGCAAAATTCATTTCCAATGGAGAGTAGTGCGGGAGCTGCGTGGAGTTCCGATATATATGCTTGTGTCTTTCAAAACTTTTTCACCCCGATGTGTTTGCATCCCTGAATATCACCATTTACATTACTTCCCCTGTCGACAAGAGTTTTTCTTTGTTAAAGTGCCATTTTTTGTCTTATGATTAAAATATATTTATCAGTAAGATTATTTGTGTAAGTGTTGACTGATTATAGATAGAAATAGATTTTAAAGGTTTACTACATAGTTGGTTAATTGCATATGATGACACTGAATTAGTAAACCCTCTCTTGGTGTTAAAATATTATCAAGTTTTACTAAAAACATGCATTGGGAAATTAGTGATCAAAGGCGTGAACAGTTATTTTTGCACCTTGCATATACATTTATAAGGGTTTGCCTGTCAGACTGCTAAATTTATGGGTCAAGAGTATTTCATTGAATCACACAACATGATATGATAAGGTGTAAAGCAGTCAGTCTAGCTGTATTTTCTTCATTATTTACCCCACCTTAACCCATTTTGCATCAGACATGACATTACATTTTCAAGTAGATTGAACCGATTTAAAAAAATGCATTGTTTAGCACACTAGAAATGATTAGCATGTATTCATACTCTATTTTTTGTACTTGATGTTAATAGCATTACTTAACTTGCATTACGTTTCACATCATAAAATCAAGCTATTATCTATTTTCTAGAGTATAACATGCATGTTTGCCATACTCATAATATAAATTATGAACTTTTAGTGAATGAGACCTATTGTGCTCTTTTTTTTTTTTAAATTATGTTTTGAGTAATGTCTAACTAACCTTTCTTTTTCTGCTCTGGCTTATTTTTTTAAGGATGACATTGATGCAGCTCCTGAACTTGCCATCAAAGGACTCTGTATCTATCTTAATGAGGACCCTAAAGATCTCATTCAGGAGTATGTGGTGAGTGGTTATAGCTTGACTGATGGAATCTGTACTATGTTCAACAAGCAATGCATTACTACATTTAAAAACCATGGTTTCATCTAATATGCACACTTTTTTGTTTTGGGTTCTAAAACTCCCCTTACCAAAAGAAGTATACTTTAAGTTAATTTTATTAAGTATACTTAAGTAAAGTTCAAGTATATTTTTAAGCATACTTTATGTAGTAAGTATACAAATATCAGTGTACTAGTAGTATACTTGTACTACTTAATACTTATTTCAATAGTTTATACAGGTGCTGGTCATATAATTAGAATATCATCAAAAAGTTGATTTATTTCACTAATTCCATTCAAAAAGTGAAACTTGTATATTATATTCATTCATTACACACAGACTGATATATTTCAAATGTTTATTTCTTGCATTGCATTTCTCTCTAAAAGCGCGTCTAATGAGGAGACGGCGAGTCAGGATCAGCAACTTCATCCTTGCGACACGGACTCAGAAAACATAGTTTATTAAATAATTCAAATATGTCCTTACTATTTCCCGCGGACACATTCATGGTCATGTTTGCTGGGGCTTTGCGGCAAGCTTCAGCCTATTGCGTGCATTTGAACGCAGAACTCTTCAGCTGCGCTGAAGTCACTTGCTCTCGCTGCTGCTGCTGTGGGACACTAAACACCGCCGAGCCGCTCTCAGTCGCGGCAGCACGGTCTCGGCTAATACGGGACGGTTGGCAACCCTACTTATATGTATCTGAGTATTTAAGGTTTCTCTGTGAATCAGGGAAATCTGAAAGTGAACGAACCGGCGCGCGGAGGGTTAACGCCGCTGCATTCAATTTTATCTTTAGATGGTAAATTTAGATTTCAAATTCAATATTGATTTTAGAACTGTTGAAATTATTTAGTGTATGTAACGCAAGTACTTTATAAGTAACTGTAATTAAATTACCTAAAAATGAACAGTAATCCCTTACTTTACTTTTTCAGTGGATAAGTAATTTAATTACAGTAACGCGTTACTTAGTAACCCATTACACCCAACACTGCCTGCACCCCTCTATTTATGCCGTATACTGTAACAGTCATTGACTAGCAAAAGGATTCCTGTTTCCCAAAATTATGTTTTTGTAACAGTGTTTTGAATAGATCTCACTAGTGTTCTCTAGACAGGAAAATAGTATGTGTATTTGACAGGTTTGTATATCAACTGAGGCCAAAGTTTGACTTTTTGACTAAAGTATTTGATTTTGACCTGGAAGTTTGAAGTTTGCACAAGTTGGTGTGTAGTTTTGAGATTGTGTTTATAGTTGTGAGAAAATGGTGAATTGTTTCATGAATTGTGTGTTAGCAATCGAGAAAAACTGTAAAAGAAGTATACTAATAGCACACTTGAATAAACTTCTTTTTCGTGAGGGTAACCCCATTTTTGTAGTTCTTAAGTCAAAATATAATGTAAAATAACAATTTGATGGTCCTTTCTTTAAGTAATATTCCATTATGCCTTTTAATAGGACAGGATAGTAGATTGGGGTCATCGCAAGCACTGGCATTTTCTAAAAATGACTTGGTAAGATACAAAAAATCTACGCTTCATATTTCTTGTTCATGTGATAAATACATATTCATCTTGTTTTCTATCTTTAGGACATGGAAGAAGATCTTTTACAGAGTGCCATTGAGAAGACCACCATGGGCATCTTCGTGATAAAGGACGCTGCAGGCAATGAAGCGCATGATGTGGGAATTGTGCTAGAGGGTGTGACCGTGCTTCAGGACCTTGACAGCGTGGCTTTTGCAACGTCAATGTTGTTCGGTCTAATTTATACTCTTAAAGGGATAGTTCACCCAAAAATGCGTGAACTATTACGCAGGTGCGTAACGCGTCAAGGCACATAGAAATATATACATAGATGCCTCATTAGCGACGGTTTCTATGGGCTGCGATACGTAAGAATCTGTGTATATATATATCTATGTTCCAGAGTCTTTGACGCGTCACACGCCGGATGTTGTGGATGAGCTCAGGAGAGTTGGACATTGCCTGTATCAGAGGTAAAAAATGATATAAATGCTGTTCAGTTTCTCACACAAACCGATCGTTTCGTGTCTTAGGACATCAATGTATCGTCACAAGCTGCAAGGTTTAATTTGAATTTGTCTGTGCATGTTTTTATTTCTCTCAAAGATTCTGTGCCCATTGACTGGCATTATATGACTTGACAGACTGCAAAAAAAACTGTTAAAAATCTTTGTTTGTGTTCTACTGAAGAAACAAAGTCACCTACATCTTGGATGCCCTGGGGGTATGCAGATTAACATCAAATTTTTATTTTTGGGTCAACTATCCCTTTAACCTGCAGTGCCCCACGAAGTTGCATTTTACTTTTGAAATTCTGCAAAAACTCATCATGGAGTTGGATGGAGGGGAACTCTCTATCAAGGCCCAAAATTTCAAATCTAAACTCCACCAGTGGGATGGACCGCTTTTTGAATAACTGCTGAGACTATAAATGATAAACCCCAGAACAAGTCCAACAGCCTTCATGCAAGACACCACCGCAGAGCGCAAACTGATCTCATCATTGTTTTGACTGTTCCCCTTTGCCTTCTTTTGTTTCTTAATCCCTTTTTGTCTGAATTTGGCCCTCCTTTGGACTGGCTCAAAAGTTGATTGATTAGAGAGCTGAATCTTTGACACATGGATGATCTAGCATAAATAAGATACATTGTTTATAGTTTGGGTAAGGGTCAGATACTGTATGTCAACATTATTTTTACATTTCAGTTATTAAAACATTAATTATATTGGTGCATATATATGTTATGCATACAACAGTAATTGTCTTTGTTTTTATACTAGTCTTGTTAAAACTAATATGTAGTTTTATTACATTTAATCATCAGAGAAGTTATTCATGCAAAGTTTTTGAAAGCAAAATGTTGTTTAGACATGTCAACTTACCTGTGTCTATCTAGTCATGAAGATGCATATATATATATATATATATATATATATATATATATATATATAATGTAATTTCAGCAGGCAACTATTTTTACAGCTAACGTTACATGAGAGTAAACTGGGCCAAAATACAAAAAGTAAGTTAAACATTCAATGTGATGGATATATTAGGCTATTTGAAGATGTATGTGTCATGTAATGAGCAAATGGTTATTTTCAAGTATATACATCCTGTAAATTATGTAAGTTAAGTTGACGGTGACATTACAGTACAATACTTTACATAGTACATTTAAAGTAAAATGTGAATATTTTCTAGACATAAAAAGTCCAGAAACTAATTTTGAACTTTCTGTTTGATTATTCTTTCTTACCAAGTTCTTAGAAATTTCAGCCACTGTCAATCACAACAATGTATGTTACAGATGATTAAGCATATAAATCGTCAGTTTGTTGTTCTAATTTACATAATTTAATTTAATTTCCAGCTAGCGCTGTGACGTAATCGTGACGTCGGCACAAAAAGGGTCTATTTTATAGTAGTTGTAGTATTTGAATGTTAAGGGGAAAGTGTATATTTCAAAGTATATAATTATTTATTCAGTACAAATTTAATCAGTAGCCTAACTTTAGTTTTGTTTCTAAACAACATTTTATTTTCGTTCTAAATTCAAGTTGAAGCAGCGTCAGAGAATTTGACGTTAGATTCCAGTCTGAATTGTGATTGGTCGGAAGTACCGCGAAGAACAGAAATACACATTATTCATGAGAAGGAACGCCCTCCGAATGATTTCATCCAATCGCTGCCACAGCGTTCCACAGGTGTGACGACGAAATTGACGTTGAGAGCGTTTTGGCGGGAAGTTGAAAATCCTTTTTGGACCACTATCATACATGGACCGAGTAAGTTTACAATGTTTATTTTTTTTTCTGGACATATGTCACCTACCTGCTACCTCAAGCAAGAGCTATCATTTGACTGAACATATTCAACTTCACCTTCAGCTTTAACTTTTATTTATATAGCACATTTTAACGCAATTGTGTTGCCCAAAGTGCTTCACAATTTAAGAGAAAGCATATAGAAAGATTAAAAACAATAACATCTAACATAATTAGTAAGAATAAACCACTTGATGAACTAACCCACAGATGAATACCCTTTATCAGGTCATTACACATTGGGGTTGTTCCTCTACGAAGGTCTTTCCGCTACGAAAGCTAATGTAAAAAGATGAGTTTTCAGCTGAGACTTAAAAACTTTAAGGATGGAGCCTGCTGAATATGAAGTGGAAGACTATTCCACAATTTGGGAGCCACAACTATAAATGCTCTATCACCTTTAGACTTTTTTTTAGAACGAGGAACTGCCAGTAACAGTTTATCTGCTGATCTCAGTGTCCGAGCCGACGTATGGTACTAAAAGATTGGTGATATAGCGGTTATATTCGATAACGGCTTCTTCAAATTAGGCCTGTTTATGCACATTAGTCCTGTAATTGCAAGCATTTAGTCACTTTGACAGTAGTTTCTGTAAAAACCTTGATGTGAAATTAAATCATTTCAACCAACAGATATTCAGTGGAGTGTAAAAGTCTGAGAATATTGTTTCTTAAACACTGGAAATTAAAAGTTGGGAGCTGGTGTTAAATCAAGAAAAAAAAAGCAGATATTCTCTAACAAATATGAAGAAATTCTCAAATATTTTTCAGATCAATCTTTCACTCAAAATATAGTTTGTTTACTTAAAGAAAAATATCGCATTAAATGAGATAAAAACATTTGCATTTTTGGTCTCAGACGTTTGCACCCTACTGTACTTTTAAATCCACATTAAATCATGAAATCTGTTTAGTCACACAGACAAAAAGATTATAACAAAGACGCAAGGAAGACAAAATATAAGGAAGCCTATATATGGAATTTGCTTCGTGTTACGTGGCTGACGAGATGTGAGACGTGCGGATCCATGTGCAAGCTTTTATTTAAAGGCATGGTCATAATTACAGGCAGGGTCGAAACAATGGCAAACAGGTATGGCAGGGACAAGACAAAGAGTAATCCTAAGGCAAGCGAGGGTCGACGATCTGCAAACAGTATCCAGAGGGGCTAGGTAGAGAGAATCCAGGTAAAACAGGCTAGAGTCCAGTAGGGGTGCAAACAATGTCCAAACGGCAAGGCAAGGGTTAATCCAGGGAACACAGTCTTGCCTGTTCTAACAAGGGCTCTGAAAGTTGCTACAGCTAGGGGAGCGGTAAACGCAAACAATACTCGGCAGTGAGGCAGAGAAAGTCCAAGGCTTATAAAGCCTGTGTGATCAGTATGTGCCTGGGATCAGGTGTGCGTGTGATTAGTGCAATGAGTGATTGGTGACAGCTGTGATCAGTGTTGGATGATGGGAAATGGAGTCCATGTGATGTGTGGTGTGAAAGTCCATGTGGTGAGCGAGTGACCTCTGGTGGTGAATGAACGGAAGTGCAGACCAGATTCGTGACAGAGTTCAGGGACGGCCTCCTTGGCCGAAACAGGACGGGGAATCAAGGACGGCCTCTGTGGCTGTTGCAGAGCAAGACGAGAGTTGGTGAGTGGATACCACTGACACCTCCGGAGGTTCTGCAGCGGTTGCCGCCACCTCTGGAGGTTCTACAGCGGTAACGGTCTCCTCGACGGCAACTCGACAGACCGCTTCTGGAGGTTCTGCAGCGTGTGCCGCCACCTCGGGCAGTTCTGCGGTGGTGTACGCAGCCCAAATGCAACAAAGCGATTCCCATCAGGGGAAGTGCCTCGGACAGGGGAATATGCATAATAACAGGAGGGTTAGAGTGAGTTGGTTTGGGGATACCAGCCATGCGTGCAGACACCAGCGGTACATCCCTCAAACTAGACATCAAATTGGGATAGTGGAAGACTGACCTTGATGATCTGGGTGTGTCAGCCGTGACTCTGGAAGATCAACAGAGACGTGACTTGACTCATGACGAGACTCTGGACGAGCAGCTGAGACGTGCTGCTGGGACTCTGGACGAGCAGCTGAGACGTGCTGCTGGGACTCTGGACGAGCAGCTGAGACGTGCTGCTGGGACTCTGGACGAGCAGCTGTGACTTGTGAAGATAAGCTTTGACTTGGCTTGATTCATGACGATCAACGGTGACTTGACCTAGCTCATGAAGTTCAGCTGCGACTTGGTTTGACTTGTGAAGATCAACTGTGACTTGACTTGGTTCTTTAAGACCAACTGTGGTTTGACATCAACTGTGACTTCACTTAGTTCGTGAAAATTAGCTGTGACTTGGCTTGACTCATGTAGATTGACTGACTTGACTTGGCTCATGAATGGCAGCAATGACGTGACGGGGTGTTGTTGTGGCCGCCATTTTGTGAACGGCTTCGGTGTCACTGCCATTTCGTGAGCGCACAGAGATACGTCTGCCATTTCAGTCAGACACGCCGTCGCGTTCCTCTTCTGCAACACCCACAGTAAACAAAGAGCCAGAACATAGCAAAGCATAGTCCAAAAAAATCAGTCAAACTACAATTAAACTTTCCTTCCGGTAAACATGACTTGATTGGCTCACTTAATCCAAAATGGAAAATGTCCTTTAAGACAACCTCATCAAAAGGAATCCTATACGCCAGCTCACAGAATTGAATGACGTACTCTTCAATAGATGAACTACCGTGTCGCAGATCGAGCAGCTGGTCGAATGGATCCATACCTGGCCAGGGTTCCTTGGAAAAGCCGCTGGATCCTTGTGCAGCCGAGTATTCTGTTACAGGCTGACGAGATGTGAGACGTGCGGATCCATGTGCAAGCTTTTATTTAAAGGCATGGTCATAAATACAGGCAGGGTCGAAACAATGGCAAACAAGTATGGCAGGGACAAGACAGAGTAATCCTAAGGCAAGCGAGGGTCGACGATCTGCAAACAGGATCCAGAGGGGCTAGGCAGAGAGATAATCCAGGTAAAACAGGCTAGAGTCCAGTAGGGGTGCAAACAATGTCCAAACAGCAAGGCAAGGGTTAATCCAGGGAACACAGGCTAGAAACAAACACAGGAGAACAGGCAAGACTAAGACACTAACAAGGGCTCTGAAAGTTGCTACAGCTAGGGGAGCGGTAAACGCAAACAATACTCGGCAGTGAGGCAGAGAAAGTCCAAGGCTTATAAAGCGTGTGTGATCAGTATGTGCCTGGGATCAGGTGTGCGTGTGATTAGTGCAATGAGTGATTGGTGACAGCTGTGATCAGTGTTGGATGATGGGAAATGGAGTCCATGTGATGTGTGGTGAGAAAGTCCATGTGGTCAGCGAGTGACCTCTGGTGGTGAATGAACGGAAGTGCAGACCAGATTCGTGACACTTAGTAAGTGGTTGTTCTAATGTAAAGTAACACCAAGGTCACATTTTACCTGATAGACGACCAGCAGATATTTGTCTTGTTATCCAAGAATCTATCCACTCAAAACATCTGGAGAGCAATAGTGGAATGATAAAGATATCATATGTGACCCTGGACCACAAAACCTTAAGTGTCAATTTTTCAAAATTGAGATTTATGCGTCATCTGAAAGCTGGATAAATAAGCTTTCCATTGATGTATGGGTTGTTAGGATCGGACAATATTTGGCCCGAGATACAACTATTTGAAAATCTGGAATCTGAGGGTGCAAAAAAAAAAAAAATATTGAGAAAATCGCCTTTAAAATTGTCCAAATGAAGTCCTTATCAATGCATATTACTAATCAGAAATTAAGTTTTGATATATTTATGGTAAGAAATTTACAAAATATCTTCATGGAACATGATCTTTACTTAATATCCTAATGATTTTTGGCATAAAAGAAAAATTGATAATTTTGACCCATACAATGTATTTTTATCTATTGCTACAAATATACCCAGCGACTTAAGACTGGTTTTGTGGTCCAGGGTCACATACAGTATAATATACAAGTCAAAAGTTAATTTGAACACTTGAGCTGTCAAACAATTGCGCTGCGCAATTTTACATGCAAGAAGGTAAATTATCTATTGTAAAATAGCATAAAGATGAAGCACTGTACAGAAGTCACATTTTTGTTGGTTAGCGCAGCAATTTGCACGATCAATTTGAACATAATTGAAATCTGCATGATGAACCCTTACACCTTTACACGTGAAACTCCAGATCAAGCAGATTCCTATTGAAATGACTGGATTTTGTTCTCAGAATTTTGAGAGAATTTTATGTACAGAAACAGATATTACATAAATGATTTATCACCATAAAAGTTAATGTCAAAATAGCTTTAACATAATAGTTAATGTTAAAGCTGATTTATCTGATATTATTGCTTATAGCAAATCTCCCCATCTTGTGTTATGCATCTAACATTCAAACTGGTCACGGCAGAGGAGTTATAAAAATGACTAAGACAGCACATTATTCACAATCTGCTATATGGCTGGTGATCTTGTTCTCTCACATTACCCATCTTCTCATGGGAATTGCACAAGTCCCATTGGTAAGCAACAGCCATTTCCCATCACTCACCGTCAAATAACACATTCAATTAATGCTCATCTCTCTCTCTTCTCCATCTGTTTGGCAACATGATGACTATATGTGTGCCAAAATTGCTGTCAAACTCAATACAGAATACAGCTGCTAACTTAGCTGATCTAACAAAGTCTCCCTAATCAAAACAGTACAGTGGTAGAGGGTCAAAAATATTACTTCTGCTTACTCTCTGCTTTTGTTTTGTAGACAGTCCTAGAGCATGATATATGTATTCTCTGTACTAAGGGGGAGAAGGAACTAATTCCTATATAGGCTTCCATATTTTTGTCTTATTTGTTGTCTGTTTGTCTAAATACATTTTGTAATTTAAAGATGTATTTTGATATCATTTTGAATATAATACATAATCTATTTTTCCCAGTATTTATTCATCTTTACGTTAATTTGCAATGTAATTTACAATTTTGCATTAGTTCAGAAGATGCAGTGAGTTAATTTGGTTCATACAGTAAGTCTGTGTGTTTCTGTTGAAATATAGGGATAAATAGTGAAACTGGTTTGACTTAATTTATCAGTTATTGCTGCTGCAAACAGTGTGGATGAAATTGCCCATGACAAAAATGGTGTGGACACATTGGACGGCCCCAATGTAAATGACGCCAATAATGCTGCCAGTATTGATTCAGTTATATTCGAATTGTACGTAGGCTACATGAATTCCAAACAGGGTTAAAGTAGCTTTTATAGTGCTTTAGGGTTAGTATTTAGGATTGGTGGTTTGTATTTAGGAATCTGTCATTGATGTGCAACCCTCTAAGATAGTCCTCCAGTATCTGTTTATCTCAGTTATGACAGTGGCACTTCAAGCCTGAGATGGTAAACTGTATTTCTTAACCTTTTCAATTCAAATGATAAACAATCCTAAAATCTTTATGCACAAATTGCACCATTTCCATGGTCCTTCTGTAACTCACCTTTTATTTTTGTCTATTTCCAAATGATCAACAGACAGCAACAGGCAGACAGACTGTGATTTTTAAAAAAGGAGTGGAAGACAGGTGCCAAGAAACGGAGGATCAAAAGCACAAGTGATCAGTAGCTCAAGCCAAGAATCCAGAGAAAGAGAGAGTGAGCCCTTGAGAGAGCAGACATCTGAGAACCAGACATTCACATCTACACAGAAAACTCCGACTCATGACAGATGGAGTGCTAGTGCACCGGTACAAAATCAGTATCTGAGCAGGACTGGGCAATATTCAGAATTAAGAATTGGCTGCATTTCAATTAATGAGCTTGAATTTTAATTTAATTGCCTGCCTGCATACCACAGGATGATAAAAAGGAATTAGCAGTTTTTCGGAAATTCAACATAGTCATAAAACAAAGAGATTTCATTTCTGTTTTTAACAAAACAAAAATAATCAGATAATTCAGATCACAAATAGAGTATATTTTTTTGAGTAAATATACATTTCAAACTTTTATTTATTGTATCATTTAATCTTGTGTTTGGCAAAATCCCCCATACTGTGTATATAATAACTTACTATGAAAAACTTTACTTTACTGTAGTAATGCTACTTTGTGGCATTACTACTGAACTACATATTAAACTGCACATAAATGTATGTATAGGTACAGCCATACATTCTCAAATTCAAATTGACAACTTTGCATCCTGTTTGCCGCCTCATTCATATTTAGTTAGACTGAACTGGAATTGAGAAGGCATTCTTTTTCTCACTCAGTTGTGCAGTTATCCTGTAGAGGGCTCCCTCTCATTCTCCTTTCTCTGCCTCACTCCTACTCCATATCCCTCCATCTGTAAGGGAGGGGAGAGAGAGAGAGAGAGAGAGAGAGCTCAGTCTCGATGTGTGGAATTCTTGGGCAGACATTGCAACCATTACACCTCTTTCTACTGTTCTGCCTCAGTCACTGTCTGTGGAAAAGGGCTATTACTTACTGCAAACGGAGGACTCCTTCTACAGAAGCCAAGAGAAAGAAAGAGAGGAAAAAAGAGTGAGAGAGAAAGAAAGACATGAACTAAAGCAACAACTGGATGACAGGAACAAACTGACTGCATTTCCCTGTTTAAAAGAAAAGAAGAAAAACGGAAGGCACTGGAGTATTTGTTTTTTTCTTTCGTTTTGTTTTTTTCTTCTTTCTCATCGTGGTGCTGGGAGGCACATCATCTTTTCATTTATTCGCTCTCTCCATCATTTGCCTCCTGATATATTTCTCCATCTATATGGTGTATAATTTTGTCTATTTATGACGAGACAGGAGAGAAGAGAAAGAAGGGGCAAGTTTGTTTGTTTTTGTTTTTTACTCTACCACTCATTTTTTACTATTTATGACCCCCTTCATTCCTTCACCTGTCCCTCCTTGCCATCTCTCTCCTCTGATCATCCCCTCTTCCTTCCATCCCTCCCTCCATCCCAAAAGTGTGATGCTCCCTGAATGAAAGTTGGTTAGAATTGTGAAAGAGACTCACAAACCATCTCCACATCTCCTAATCAGTTTTTTAATTCTTTTTCTTTCTCTCTTTTTTTAAACAGTTCTTTTAGTCCTCCACCATCTACCCTCACGTATCACTCTTTTTTTCCCTGGATGCTTTAATATTCTTCTAGGTAGGTTTAACGGCTCGTTTAGTGTCTGTCCGTTCTGTTTGTCTGTGTGTGTGTACTTGTGTGTTCCTTTTTTACACGCACATAAAACACACATTGACACACACATACACACACACACACACACATGCATTAAACTAATGGACAGCCAGGTGTCAAGAATTAAATATCATTTCTCCATGCCCATTTTTACCCTTCTCCAACCCTGTCCATTTTACTTATGAACAGCAAGACATTTGTTTCCCATCATTCTTTCTTTTGTAACACACACATTTAAAACACACTTACACACATCTGGTCTTGGGCTGCCCGGTCTGAAATATCCTCCATTCATCTCCAGTGTCCAGTGCAAGCATCAGTGTCCTTTATTTTGGTTGAGAAATCGTTGCAGACACATTTCAGATGAGCTTCTGCTTTGACTGAGATGGGTGAGGTTGGCGTGACTGCTTAATTTGCGGTTCTTGGACACATTTTGAACTTGTGATTTGTGTTGTTGGCAGCTTCCTCTGAGCTGGTGAAACACGAAATCTGAATTGTGAATAATAGACTGGCATTTGCTCCAAATATTGATTAGTTGTTTTTTTTTTTTTTCTTGTCTCACCTGCTTGCGAGCTCGAGACCATTTGAGCTGTTATGTTCACTCCTTCATTTTATAGAGTGTTTAATTTTCTGCTGGCGCTCACCAGCTTTTTCTCTCATTTTATCCATCCATCTAACACCTTTCGGACAGGCCGTCACCTCCTCTTCTTATCACAACCTCTTGATTTTCTTTGTACTCTTTGAGGGTCCCTGTTTTTATCTGTCGTGCATGACCACTGTATGACCGTTAGCTCATTAGAGAATGAAAACTTTTCACTCCCCACTGTAAGTTATTTATATCCCCTAATTCACCCTCCTTGAATGAACCTTTTGCACTTCATTATGTACATCATTTTAATTCAGAACTGCCTTCTTTGATTTGAGATTCTCTATAAGTATTTTCATTTTATAGAATGTAGTGTATATTTACCTCTGAATATAAAAAAAGAGTCAAGAGTTTTATTTTTCCTTGGTTTTCAGTTGATTTTAAATGAATCTAAGAAAGGGATGGTGATCCAAGAAGTGCCATTGTGACGCAACTTATGATGGAAAGAAATCTGAATATCTCCTTTTTCCATTCATACTGATATTTTATTTTCTATGCATTGTATTTAGTTTATATGCTTGTGCTCTCTTCTTGGTGACTGGTTAGAAATGCCAATTAACATTTAGCTTTAGTTTATTTTTTTTTTTAAATAGGAGTTTCTGTAGACATCCTGAATTCATCATCTTCATCACAATTTTTCTTATATATGGACTGTATGAAACCAAAAACAATGAACTTGCCTATTATTGGGCGAAATGGACATATCAAAGGAAGGCGACCATCTTGTCTTATGTTTTTGAATGCTTGCACTCGCCCTCTGTCTTGTGTATTACATTTTTGTAAACATTATCCAAATATTAATGATGAAATGCCACAGGACAGTTAGACTGGTAAGTAACACGATAAAAATATCACACATAAATGTATTTGTATACATTTGTAAGCGTGTTACTGTGTGTTTGTGAAACATGCCTGTCCCTTCTATGGCTCTAAATAGACTAAACTTCATCTATTACGTAACAATTAAGCAATTAGTGTTGAGCACTCTATATTAGATCAATTGAAAAAATAACAAAAGGAAAAAAAGAAAAGAAAAATCTCAGTCAGTTTTCCAAAGCCCTCATCAAATTTGACATTTTTTCAATATCATTTGCCAGAAAACATGTGCTGAAGATACTGTTCTCTTCTTTTCCAATAGTGTCATGAGAAGGACCCAGCAAAGGACGTACATGGATACCTGAACCAATGACGATTTAAGACCAGACGTCGCAGCTCTTTCACTACCAGGCAGCAAGCAGCTCCAGAGTTTGTGGACTTGTTCACAGATGAAAATGGACTTTTAGACTCATCAAGAAAAATCTTCTTCTTTTCACCTTTTTTTCAATTTCTATCACATTTTTGTAGCCAATGTAGGCTTTGTCCTAGACTTTGTCCTGGTTCATTTTCAATTTTAAGTACATTTCTTAGATTTGATATAAGACTTTTAACTTTTCTTCAGTGATTGAACATCATTTTCATAGCTCATACATTCAAAGTCTTACTTGTCTTTTATTTTGTCTTCATTTGTGAGCCAGGCGTCTTTCTTACTTTTCTTAAGTGACTTTACTTGATAGTTTTGATTCAATAGACAATACCTGTGCTCAGTCATCCAGCCTGGATTTACAGTAGGGGCCAACACTTTCATCCACGGTCTCTACACCAGTCCTACTTTTTCTTCCCAATCTCTCAAACTACTTCAACGGTCAGTCACTCCTCCATCCAGGGCTATGAGAGGAAGAGACAAGACCCAGCTCACATCAACATGCAAGAGTTGAGGAGAGAGAATGGGAGTTGGGCTGGCAATGTTCAAGGTAAGGGAAGAACTCTGTTTTCTTTTCCTCTCTGATGTTTTGTAGTACTTAATGAATAATGTACGCTACCATTCAAAAGTTTGGGATCTGTAAGATTTTTTTTTTTTTTTTGGAAGATAAAACATTAAGCAGCACAATTGTTTTCTACACAGTTAATAATAAGAAATGTTTCTTGAGCAGCAAATCAGCATATTAGAATGATTTCTGAAGGATCATGTGACACTGAAGACTGGAGCTGAAAATTCACAATATTACTTTAGAGTAAGAAAGCGTTCTGTAAAAATATGGCACAATGTACTGTATTAATATTAAGGAATTTTCCATATTGATTTTTACAGGCGTTTTACCTGATTTCTGTATTTTGCGCATCATTGCGTTGTGTTTTAGGGTAATTGGAAGTGTCCATAAAATTAATGGATAATGTCCTGGCAGAAAATTACCAGTACAATTTCATTTTTTGTGTTTTTAAAAAAGTGTGTGTTTTTTTTTTTTTTTAAATACCGTTTTTACTGTTTTATCAAATAAATGCAGCTTTTACTTCCATTGAATGACCATCAAAAGAGAAAATGCTTTTTGCCCACAGTATGGTGCTAATGGTCCTAAACGGACCCGGCCAAATCACTTTAACTTATCAACTGGCATCCAGTTAACATCTTGGTTAACTGCTTTTTTAAAAATCGTTTAAAAGTGTTACACAAATTGGCAGTTCAATCAAATAACGAGTCATGAAAAAGATGTTAAATAATTTTACGTTAATTTATCACAGTGGAAATGAAGTACAATTGTATGCTGCCCATTTTGACAAATGTAGCAGGTTATACTCAACATATACAGGAAATTTGCATGGAATGCATACTGTAGCAATTTTAAAACTAGTAATGGTAGAATAATATTCTGAACATTGCCAACCATTCTTTATCTTTGATGTGCACTTTTAAGCACACACGTTCACTCTCTCTCATCTCCATTTTATCTTCTGTCACTTACTCGAAGGCCTTAACGACATGTCTGTTTTTCCTTCCAGGGCTGTAATTTTCTGTTGCCTCAATGAATGTGTGTGTGTGTTTGTGATCCTCAGTGTGCCATTGTCTTATTTTCGTGCAGGCGTTCGCCCAAATTACTCTTGGTCGTGCTGCCTTCTATCCAGTCTGAGTAATGTGCCTGTGGTCTGGGTCAGACATGGTAGCTAAGTGGGTTAATGAAAGCAAGAGCAGGAGCGATAAATACTGAGAAAGAGAGAGGGGGTAAGAAAATAGGGTGAGAAACAGACGGAGAGGTCGAGCTGCCTTTCACTATCCTGCTCTCTTTTCTCAAGCTGCTCCAGAGACGCTCCTGATCGCCGTTAGGCTCCTTCTTGGGAAAACACAAAAGTAGTTAACGGATCTGAAAACGTCTGATGACGTTTCCCCCCGTATCGCCCTCTTAAGATGCGCCGCTTCTGATTAACGTGAGGTGACAGCATTTTTTACCCACGTCAGTGGGGTCGAAGCAGCTGTCAATCAAGCTTGACGTTGATTGACGGGGACCAGAGGGATGAGGACAGTGTGGAATGTCTTTCAGAGTGAAGCATCACTCAGAGATTCTGTTGGTGTGGTAACGGAGCTTCTGTTGGCATGGCAACGGAACATAGGGACACGAGGGCATTCTAGACTTTCAATGATATAACTGCTACACAGAGATGGTGCAAATCTGATTTCGTGTCAGCTGTTGTTTCATAAATAATGATACTTACGCTGTAGACACCTTGCTTGTGTATACAAATTGGCTGACGATGTACTGCTCGACATTGCACTGGTGTATGTGTGTACCGAATGAGCAAACAACAGGCTATCTATCATCCTGAAAACTGGGGGAATTTGACTTGTATAAATGTTAGTTTTCGAACAACAAGGATAATAGTCAATAAAAGCCTCTCAGGGATGCAGGGATGGATGATGAAACATGTTAGATGTGTAGTGTTGTTTTTGGTGCTTATTTGCTTTATACTTTTGCGGTGAAGATAAAGTAAAAGTGAATCTGGGGGGCTAGTATGTTGTGTACTTTCTGGTAAAGGTCTGTTAATTTATTATTATTATTATTAATAATTATTAATAAAAAAATGTAATAATATAACCAAACCTGGCTCTCGCAATGAACATAGCCATAGAAGCTGACATGGCATTAAAAAAGGAAAGAAAAAATGTAATAATAATATAAAAATCATTATCATTAGTAAAAATAAAATATGATTAAGAACAATTGTATTATTATTAATACAAATAACAATAATAAAAAATAATTATAATACTTTATGAAAAATGCATAATAACATTTTTGAAATCCAATGTATCCAATCCAGTTAGACAAGGAAATAAAAAATGTAAAATTTGTACTACAATTTGGAAAGATCCTAATGCGATAATTTCCAATGTGATTCCAACAAAAAAATATTTATTTATTTATTTAAACAGGATTCATATTTGACTTGTTTGGCTTCAGAATCATTAATTATTATTGATTATTTTAATATCAATAGAAAATAGAAAGATAGTAGATATGTAGAAGTGTATGTACAAAAAAGACTGACTTATAAAGAAAAGGAGCTCTTAACTCAGCTAAACTGAATGAAATTGAAAGTGTATTTTTTATTTTTATTATTTTCATTTGGGTACAGCTGTATATTTTCAGATAAAACTGAAAAACTGAAAGCAGGTTACAGAGTTCAAACTGTTGTCTGCTAAAATGCATAAACACTTTTGTGTGAAAGTGTTTGTGGCAGCAGGAGAGATGGATTGACATGACATGGAGGTCATTATCCTACACTGGTCTTTTCTCATCGGCTTTAACAGTATTGACTAACAAATTAAGGGGATTTGGTTCCAGTGTGTGTGTTTGTGTAAGGGGCACATTTAACAGTGTTCTCCTGTGTAATCATAAACAGGTAAAAAGCAATATCTAATGGCACAGGTCAGTTTGCAGACTGTTACGGCTGTGTGTGCATGTGTGTGTTTTGACCCCCACGGCGATGATTTACCAGTTTAGCAATGTGCACCTGTTGTACTTCACACCTCCATCACCATAGGAGTGATTTTGGCTCTCGTCCCTCGTTCGCTAAGATGGTTGAAGCTTAGCCTTAATCACAGCACATGACTTCATTACAGATAGAGTTACAGTGACTTAATGAGCTCTTGTCCAGTCATGCACAGTGTCGTAAGTCTCTGAGATGAGTGATGTGCATATTTAATGGTGTAATTTCATTATGTCTTTCATTATGTCACTTAATGACATTCTGCTTCTTTGGAATGTAGGATATGGATGAGAAAGTTGCCAGTAAGCGGATCTGTACTGCAGACAACAGTCAAAATATCATTATACCAAACACTGCAGTTCAATACCATATTTTGCTTTGCTGTTATTTTTTGTGAAGTGTGAAATACTGGATATATCAGATTAGCTGTCACCTAAAAAACGTTTGGTCTGCATTTTCTAGCTTTACTGCAGGGGTGCTCAATCCTATTTCTGGAGATTTACCATCCTCTAGAGTTTAATATAAAACTCTAATCAAACACATGGTAATAGGTAGTAATGGTCTTTATGCCGAAAGGTCAAGATTTGTCTGGTTAGTATGGCCCAGATAACCCCTGCCGGTAGATGCTGTAATCTTGGGGCATTCAAAAGTGACAATATTTTTTGCAGGACTCATAAAAATTGCATTTTAATATACTAGTAAATGTTTTTGCCAGAGGAGAACTCTTAAAAGTTTTAAATGTACAGTACTTTCATTTTTCCCTGTCTTCTGCCATTCATGTCACACCTCAGAATAGTCACTCAGGAAAGAGGAAAGATCTTGACAGATTGAGTAATGATTCATGTTATATAAGTGTTATAAAAGTGATTTCATATGTTTTTTTTGTATATATATCAGGGTCGGAAATGAATGGGGGCTTGGGGCAAAAATGCCACTAAATTGAACAAAAATGCCCCCCAAAATCATGAAAAGTATCAAGACTGAATTCTGCTCGATTTTACATTTTTATACATATGTATGTGTGTTTATTATAAAATTTCATATCAGGGTCAGAAATTCATGTAGCCCATTAAGAGGCAATATTATCCCCCCTGGAATTAATTTCCAGGGGCTTTTTTTCCCAAGGGATATTTTATAGTTCTCTCATCAACAATCATTATTGCAATAGCAGGAGCAATAATCAACAATGATGATTTTGTCACGATATTGCAGCATGAGATATATATATATATATATATATATATATATATATATATATATATATATATAGGCCATTAACGTTATGCAATTTTTGTCTAAATTCATGTACATGAGTAGTCTGTATAAATAAACATAAATGCTCTGTCAGGTGCAGCTTCTCTTCCAATTTTGCAGTATAAAGATTGATTTTGATGTTGATGATGATTTGTAACAGTCTATAGTATTGTGATTGATTTAACTGGTTAAATGCTAGTATTTGACATAACTTATATTTAATAAGGTAATTAAAATATGGCCTTACAAAGGAAAAATAACCCTTGAAATCAATCAAATATTGCCCCTTAATGATTAGTCAACAATATCGGCATAAGTCCTATTTGGACGGGACTAGTTTTTCAGGGGGTCGTTAGAGAAATTTGTGTTTCACAGACGTACTTGGTGATTTTAATCCCGTCCGAATCTGCAACATCTGTGTTTTTCTCAAACAACCTCTGTAATAATTCCAGAGCAAATTACCTACTGTTTTTCAGCAAACTCAGTGATCCTCTGAGAAAACTAATCCCGTCCGAATGCGATGTCTGTGATTGCTGGTGATTTTTTTTCCCCCACAACATGTTTCCTTGTGTGTTTTGGCCAATGTGAATTACCGTAGACGCTCTTACCGCATGCACTTTTGATACATTTGCCTCCCGGTAAAGAATAAAAAAAATAAAAAAATAACAATAATAAAATCAAGAGCCAGATGACGTAAACTGTTAAGACTGTTAAGGCTATTGTAATATCAGCATCAGGTAAAATTATTCACGTTCATTTCTGCACTCAATTACATAATGTTTTAATTACATATGTACATTTATGAAAATTAAACACGGGTTTACTGCAAATAAATAACTAAGGTAAGAGTAAAGTAATCACACATTAACATGGTTTTGCTATACTAGCCATTTAGCTTCACCATGGTATTTGTGTGATTATACTAATGGTAATCAATGCACGCATATCGGAGCGCGTGATCTCTGAAACACCCAGATGTCCAAAACAGCCCCTGATGTTTGTCCCGTCCGAATTGGTACATGAAAATCGCAGACGTCAGGTGATAAGAATCGAAATTAAAATGTAGTTTAGAAAACTAGTCCTGTCCGAATAGGACTATAGTCAACAAAACAAAAATAATTGTTGTCAAATATTTTTATTATCGAATGATCTCTTATGACCAAAATGTGCAATGTCTCTTAAGACTTTAATGATTATAATAACATAACTATTGTGATTTTGTAGGATTCTAGTTAATTGTAGGACTTCAAATCAGGAACTGGAATCGTTTTCAGCTCAACAGGCAGAGCATTAATGACAACTGAATTGAATGACCAACTGTAGAGAATTTTTGACCTTTTGAAGTGCTGTTTTTGACTAAGTGACCTGCTCGTAGTTGTGGAATATCAGTAATGGGAGTCCGTGTGATTTTATGAGTATTTAAAATACAATCTGTGCCATAGTAAAGGATGTCCAGTCCATCACATCACAGGTCATGTTCGCATCTCAGTCTACTTCCACCTCCCTTCGATGTTCAGCGAACGCTACATGGTTTATTACAAAGCGCTGAGGATTGGACGATTGAGTGATTTGGGATGGGGCTCATTGTTTCATGGTAACCATGTGCTGATATTCATTTGGCCTAAACAAGGAACAGCTTGGTAATTAATTACCCATGACCAATGGGCAGGGGGGGTGAGCCAATCCTCGTGTGTGATTGGTCAAAACAGAAGCAGGCCATCACCAAGCCCTCAGGGGAGGAAGTGATCTCTCACCCGAAAACCTGCTCAGCAGTGTGTCCGTGTCTGTCAGAGCGTGTACGCTCTGATACAGATGTTATGATTGCAGCCATTCATAACATCTACAGTATTTGGCATATATACAGTAGGTAGCGCTGCTTTGCCTCTGCATCTGCTAGCCAAAAAACTTTCCACGTAGAATCTAACACGTTCTGTGTGTTTGTATAGGTGTGTGAAGTTGTGGGGATGTAAGTTCAGTTTGTGGGCCCATATGGATTTGCATATGTTTAGGGCTGTGTGTGTTGTGTTTGTGCATGTATGTGTGTGTCATATGCTTGTGTGAACATATGTCTGTTCCTTTGGTTGTTTTTGTGTGTAATGTATCTCTGTGTGCATTTGCTAGTGGCAGTGTGTTTTTACGTAATGCATGATTTCCTGATCTAAACGTATCTCAAACTTTGATATTTACATGCATTTACTGTATGTTATAATGTAAAGCTGTGTAATTTCATGTCAAGTACATTGGGTGGGGTGGGTTTTAATATCATTTCAAAACATGTTTAGTTTTTGTGCAATCATTTATTTTTTTGTTAATTAGATTTACTTGTTTCAGTTTTTTTTATTTTGAGTGTTTCAATTAAAAAAAGTGACATTAAAAAATTGATGTAGATTTTAAAAATGTTTTGACAGAAGTCTCTGAATTATTTGCTCAAAAATACAGTAAAGACAAGTAATATTGTGAAATAATATTTTTATAGTTTAAAGTAAAAAGCAATTTATCCCTGTGATCATTTACGTCAGATGTTATTCTAATATGCTGATTTGGTGCTCATGATTTCTTCTTATTATAAATGTTGTAAAAAAATATGCAGATATTCTTTTTAATTCATTAATTAACTTATTTTGTAAAAACCATGGTGCATTTTTTCAAGGATTTTTTAAATGAATATTAGTAAAAAAACAAAACAAACAACAACAACAAAAAATACAACAGCATTTATTTGCTTTTAAAGGTATTTTTTTTACTATCAGTTTTGATCAATTTATTACATCCTTGCTGAATAAAAGTATTATTATTAATTTATTTAATTTTTAAATCACTGAACTATTGATCATGTTGATTATTTATACTTCAAAATAATTTTTGCTTCTTGAAAAACCTGTTTGTACATAGAGATTTTTGTCTGTCACCTAAGACAGTCATGTCTGACTATCTTGTTTTTACCCCTGTGATGCGTCTAAACAGACCAAATCTATTCAAAGATATTCAAAAATCTGCTTTAATACCAGGAATCTTGATTTTAGCATCTGTGCCTCAGTTGCAATCAGAGCAAACCGCTGCTGGCTGTTGTTTAAGCGTCATTATGAGGAGAGAGGACTTCAGTAAAGGTTACAGCTCAGAGGCAGTAGTTCATAAACACTGCTTAATGGAACCGCGCTCACACTGCTATGACAGATATACCTTAGAGACCAGAGTGTGTGCGAGGTGTGTGTTTGAGCACCACGTATGCTTGCGAGGAAGCCAAGACAGAAGTGCTGGCTAAATGTCTAAATATGAAAATGAGCTTAGTTAGCGGTAAATATCAAGACGTTTCCCTGTGATAGTGTTATTTGTGTGTAGGTTGGTGTGTGTGTGTGTGTGTGTGTGTTACATGTACCCCAGAGATTATTTGACGTAAAAAGGCAGGCTGCATACCTCCATAGTGTTGCACTGGATTACTAGACAAGCCTAATCTCTTACTTTAAGCATGGTCTGTGCGTGAGTGCATACGTGCATGGGTGCGTATGGTTTTACTGTTACAAACCTCTGTCATCTCTTTATGCTGAATTAAATAATGTTTTTTGTGCGTTTCGGAATTGAATCAACTGTCTTGGGTTTATCGGAATTCATTCTGTATAACTGCATCAATGAATGTTAATTCAGTTTCTGGTTGTTATCAAAGCTTTCCCTCCCGCTCTGAAACAGAGCTCGTTTAAGATGGGAGGGAGTCTGTGATGGGCTTTTGTACAAACATTTTGTTGAATACATAATTTATTACTTTGCCAGGAAGAACTGAGATGGAGGACGGCGTAGAAAAACGCCTTATCTGTGTTTCCCGAAGCAGTGAAAGAAACAGCGATGTATTACAGTGCACAAATGTACACACTTGTTTTCATTCACTTCACATCCTCTCTCGCCCTCTAAAATGTGCACAATGTCAGGATACCTTTGAATCACCTGTCACACATGTTGTACCCTTCCCTGTGTTAGTTTAATGGTGTCAGTTTCACTAGTAAGTCTTGTTTGGTTGGCAGTAATCATGTTGGTTTGGGTCGAGTTTTGATCAGCGACTGCTTTTGAGATCAATAAGTCTTTCTAAATGGCATTTTAGCTGACACCAACAGACCGGCCCAGGCCTATTGGAAGCTTTCTGACCATTGTAGCCAATCTGGGACCTTTGGGGACCATTCTCTCATCTTAAGCCAATTGCCAATCAGGCCTGAGGCCGAGCACAACTGTCTCACAGAAATCAAGAGAGCGATCTATCGGAGCAGGCAGATGCATGGATATTATACAGCACCACGGGGAGTGTGTGTGCATATGTAACATTTTTTGTCATCTGTGTCAGTTAAACTTAAGCTTTAGTAGCCATCCAGCAAATGTTGAGCGACTCTGGAATTCTTCTCAACAAACACCCGTGTACAGTGACAATGCAGCTTGGGTATGCAAGCATGTATACATGTGTGTCTGGGAGCATTTGTACTGATGAAGCAAATAGTTGGCAATACAAACACAAAACAAATGTTACAGTAGATATGTGAAGTATTTATGTAATAGGGTTAAAGACGAAAAGGATTTTCAGGCATCAAAACAATAGTTTATTACAGCTTTCTTGTTAGAATGTGTCCTGTTTGATTTCATTTTTTTTTCAGAAAAAACATCAGCCATGATTCAATGAAGACATCCACTAAAATTCCATTCAGTTTAACAGTAGTTCATTTACCAAAAAAATCTTGTCAGGCATATTTAGAAGAACAAGAATCATTGGATGACATTAAAAGTCTCAGTTTAAGGATCGTGGTGCAGACCCGCAAAAACTATTTAACTGCAATTTTAAACCCGTACTAATCTGTTACACTACACAGATAGATAGATAGATAGATAGATAGATAGATAGATAGATAGATAGATATACAGACAGACAGACAGACAGATAGATACACTCTAAAAAAAGCTGAGTTAAATACAACCCAGTGCTGGGTAAATATTGGACAGAACACATGCTAGGTTGTTTTCAACCAACAGTTGGGTTAAATGTTTAACCCAATCGCTGGGTTTATCCATATTTTACTGTACTGAACCCAGCATTTTTTAGAGTGTAGACAGATAGATAGATAGATAGATAACCTCAATGGACAAACTAAATTTAATTGAGGTCAGGATTTCCATTCAATAAATATGTTGAGGTTAAACATGATCAAATAATGTTTTATTTTTATTTTTTATTTTAACTCTTTTTTTTTTTTAATTCTTATATTTTTTCCCCCTATATAAAGAGAAGAGAGACAAAGCTTGGTTGAGATGTTTCTATTTAAAACACATTCAAAAATCAAATATAAAACAGATGTGCAATACAGTTACTTACTGTAAAACAACCATAAGAGAAAAAGGAAGATATCCAATAGCTGTCAAAATAATCAATATGCTAGATAAACATTTGCTTTTTTGTCAGAACAATGGACTATGGAATATTATTTCACCCATATTTTAATATATTTTCACAAAAGAAATTTAAAACATTACTAAAGTAGACACTTTAGTTGCATTTAATATGCTTTCTGTGTATGCAATTTCTATGTATCACTTTTGTATATTTTATTTGATGCAGACACCAAAATGGGACGTCTCGTCTTTGACCCAATATATAAGAACTGAAATATTTGTGTAAATTACTAATGTGTAGATTACCATCCACAGCTACACCAGTTGACAATGGTTCAGAAGGAGATAGTTACTGTTATCTTCCTTAAGCACGTTGGGTTGACATTTAAGACAAAATACACGCAAACCACGAAATACTAGTGAAAATCAGTGCCTCCATGTCACTGTGATTGGCTGATCATGCAATAAAGCTCACCCATCATGTTCTCACCAGCCTGCATTTTGGCCTGAATGGGTCAAATTAGTGAAAATGGACAGATTAATGAACTGCAGAGCAAATAACCCACTCACTCACTTGCACTTTTTAAAAGAAACTGCAAAGAGTTGCAATGAAATGACAAAAACAATGACATGAAATGCAAAATGATTTACAAGTAAGCTGAGGGTATATTTATAAGCATGTAAAAACATTGCAGTCAGTATTGGATTCTTCTTTGTATTGTAAGACAAATGATCTTCCTTATGCCTATAACTGAATAAACATTAAAATGATCTGAACATGAATTTAAACTAAAACACAGAGAACAAACTTTGCAGTTTAATTTCAGAAGGCTGCTACATATATTTGGTGTGTGTTTTACATGTGGATCAGCTGTAATTCAGTTCAAGCATTTCAGACGATTCTCTAACATACAGTTTGAAAAAACATTTGTGGAGCTGACATTGAGCCTTTAGCTCCTTAGGAGAAAATGTGTGGGAGGTGTGTGTGTGTGTGTTTCATTTTATGTATTTATTTATGTATCGCAAGAGATGGTGGTATGTTCACAATTTGTACAAAATGCCTTTTTCAGTTGACTGTGAATAGGTGTTACTATGGACTTTAAGACTATAAAATCTATATAACTGTGTCTGTATATAGCAGTCTCTGTTTTTGTGTGTGTGTGGAGGAAGGTTCATTTGAATAGTTGCTATGGAAACCAAGTGCTGTTAAAATGAGAGGCAGAGCCAAATAGAGCATCTTAGTCTCTCCTCCCTCTCTTGTTCACCCAGCTGCTGTCCTCCTAGTCTTCTATCTCCCTATCTAGTGCTTATCCTTCCGATCTGCGTGCTTCTCTTTGCTTACCTACTTTTAATGAGCTGATGATTAGAACGCTTTCTCTTTTTCGTCACTGCTCTCCTTCTGTCTCTGCTTCATTTATTTAGTCCCCTAATTTTCTCCTTTTCGTTTTTCAATTCCGTTTTGCAGTTCCATCTCTATACTTTTCCATTCCCCCTCAACCGATTTCTCTCTTTCTTCCTCCCACACTTTGTCCTCCTCCGTCTCTTCTCTCGTCTGTAGCAGAAGAGAGCTAATTCACAATTAGCATGTGTACCTGCAATTAGCACTGACAAACCTCCAATAATTAGCCTTGTAAAAGCAGTCTTCCTTTTTCAAGCGTGTTTGCTTTCTTTCTGAGCAATGCCTCACTTATGTTGTCCTTTCATCTTTTTGTCCTCCTCTTCACCCACCATGTTTTTCTTTCCCTATTTTTTGTGCCTGTTCTTTAAAGACCCCTTGAAATGTGTTTTGTGGCTGTTAGCCGGCATGTCATTCAGTCTTTTAGCCTCAAAAACAGGCTGCTATTGGTATGCTTTTCCTCACAGAATGGAAAAAGTCACTTAACTTAGAAAACTGTATTTTTTTGCACCATTATTTAAATTTAATTTATATTAGGATGCATTTTAATATGTAATTTATTGCTGTGATGCAAAGCTGAATTTTCAGCATCATTACTCCACTGATCCTTCAGAAATCATTCTAATATGCTGATTGATGCTTGAGAAATGTTTCTTATTTTATCCATGTTGAAAACAGGTGAATATTTTTGTGAAAACAATGATACATTTTTCAACGTTTTTTGTTGAATGAAAAGTTAGAAAGGACTAAAATAGTTATTTGAAATGGAAATATTTTGTAGCATTATAAATGTCTGTCACTTTTGATCAATTTAATGCATTCTTGCTGTATGAAAGTATTATATTTACTGACGCCAACCTTGTGAATGTTAGTGTATTATATGTCTGTACAAACTTCCTGTTTTAATGGAAAATATGTCTACATGAAATGAAACGACAATGATCAAGCAGTTTTGTGTTTTAATGTGTTTCAGAAATGCCATCATTAACAAACAGCTACAAACATATTAGCTAATGACTAACTTGTTCCACACCTCTGCTAATGAAAATGGCTCTATATAACAAGTGTTTCTCAAAGTCTTCACAGAAAGAAAATTGGCAAATGTCAGTCACTGTGTGTGTGTTGTGTGTGAGTGAATATGCTGTTTGCCGATAAATCAACTTGTATCTTACTCGTCTAATTGCATTTGGTATTCAGTGTACGCACACTACTCTCTCAATCTTTCTCTGTATATATATATATATATAGTTACTCTCTCTCTCATTGTGCTTCACAATCAAGGTCTTTTGAACTCTTTGAGCTAATTTTTAAAGTGCATGTATTTGTGGGCCAGACTTTGTCTACACCGTAGGAACCAAATGTCCCCATAAGGGTCAGAAAATAGCTCAGTATAAACAACTGATGTCAATGACAAGTCCCCAGGAGAATGAAAACCCAGAATGCATTGTGATACATTCCCCAGCATTGCAAAAAAATGTGAGGACCAAATGTTACCAGAATTTAGTGAAATCTGACAAAACCTCCATTTGGGATGGCATTCATGATTTTGGCCACCAAAGTATGACAGACACAACGGCTACCTAAGCATTTTAGGACATTTTAGGTACAAAGATTGTTAATATGAGGATGAATTATGCTTTCCTATGATAAATATTGCCCAGATTCTAAAACACAACACATGTATTTTTAGTGGATAAAGAAAACCCAGAATACAGTCTCCAGCAATAAAAAAAAGTGTGCAATAGTTTGAGGACCAAATTGTTATCAGACAAAACATCATTTTGGGATCTCTAGGGATGGTATTCAAAGGGGTCATGAACTGACTTTGTTTTTTATTTTGTACTGTTCTCTTAGGTCCACTTATATGTTATCAAGGTTTTTACATGAAAAAACACTATTTAAAAGCAATAGGCTATTTTCTGTCCTGTTTTTGACCTCCCTCATCAGAACGCTCTGTTTGAATAGGTATGGCGGATTGTAGACTTAGAAGTAAACACCCACTGCTGTGATTGGCTCATAGTTGTGTATGTTTGACAGCCTACAACCTTCACAGATAGACGCTGCTGTGATTTAGGTTAAAAACACTTAAATACTCATATCAAATGATCTGTAATAACAGTGGCCACGTAATAAAAACAGTTACTCACACCTGTGTGGTGCTACATTACTGTTGGATCCAATGTAGCCGGCACAGCATCGTCTTTTAGTTAAAATTTTTCTGAAAATCCTGCGCCGAATTGTGCCTTTTATGTAAACAAATCCACGGTGAATTGATGTGAACAAAGAACCAAGTTCTTACTGATGTTGTCTGGAACTTTATTAAAAAGAAAGTTCATCCAGTCTTTCCTAACGTTGGAATCAGAAAGAAGGCAATGCAAAGACAATGCAATGCATTTTCCAAAACTTGGCACTGCACAGCATCTTGTTGTCTTCGGAGCCATCTTTATTGTTTGGTTTCTGTGTAGACCTGCATTCGCCCCTCTTGTTATTCACACTACATGCGCAAATGGGTGGGCGGGGCTAAACGGGCATCGCTGTAGAAGCAGGGGTTGATCTTTTTTTGTGGAGACGGTGCTTATCCACACTATTACATCATAGAGTGGTACATTCCACAAGCTGTCATTTTGGCAGATTGGCTTCAATTTAAGCTGTTTTTAGACTAACGACAAAGTTTTGAGTTCTGAAACTTAAAGGATGTTTTTATATTACAGTGACCTCTTATATGTCAAAAGATCAAGGGAATTTTGGTTTCTCAGTTCATGACCCCTTTAAGGGTACAAATAATTCAACTATATTTTTATCAATCTAAAAATTTGATTTGGGGTTTGCCCTACTTATTTTAATTAGCTTTATATATATAAAAATATTAGAAGTGATTTATATATCCTTAGTTAGATAAACCTGTGTGTGTGTGTTTGTGTGACTGCTGCAAACGACCTCATTTCCCAAGACTGCCTATGTTTCTGTGATTTCTGTCCAACATATGTCAATAATGAAGAGGACAAACCCTTGAAATGAGGACACATGCTCTTTTTAAAACCACAGGTCTCTCGTTGGTTTTTCTTGCGAACTGCAACTCAACTTTCACCAGTCAAGTTCAAATCGTGTGGATTTTGTGAATTCAGCTCCCAAACTGAAGTTCTCTCCCTCTCTCTCCTCTCTTTCTCTGTCTGCAGGGACTGTATCTTCACTCCTCCGCCATGCTTGTCAGCCTCCACCTCTCCTCTTCCCCTTTCTCCGACCGTCGCGTCCTGTCTTTCGTCTCCCTGGCTTCTTCCAACAAACTGCCCCTCTCCCTCTCTCTCCTTCTCCTCTCTCTCTTCTTCTTCCCCACCTGCGAGTCTCGCCGTGGAGGCGGGATCGGGACGCCCATCGGGGGCATGAGCGGCGGCGAGCGCGGCCAATCGATAATCAGCCCTCCTCATTATCCGCCACCAGGAGTCAATCCAGTGGGTCCTCCATTGCCACCAAAGTTTGCTCAAGGCCTTAGCATCGCAGTGATTCTTGTGGGAAACTCCAGCGAGGTGTCCCTATCTGAAGGTCTGGAGAAAGAGGACTTCCTCCACGTGCCTCTCCCTCCGAAAGTCGAACTGGTCACGATGAATGAAACCGACCCCAAGAGTATCATAAACCGCATCTGTGCTCTGATGTCGCGGAACTGGCTCCAGGGTGTGGTGTTTGGGGACGATACCGATCAGGAGGCCATCGCCCAGATATTGGACTTCATCTCGGCTCAGACGCATATCCCCATCCTGGGCATCCGTGGAGGCTCTTCCATGATCATGGCAGCCAAGGTATGACAAACGCAACTGCTACATAGACATTTTAAGACAGTTGAGGTACAAAGGTTAAGATGAGGACTTTGGCCAGATTCTACACCTGCCCAGCGTTTCTTATAGGAGAGCGTAATTGCTTGTAAATTTACTTTACACTTTACAATAAGACTGCATTAGTTAGCTATTAACATTAATTATGAACAATAGCTCTATAGTTTTTACTGATCGTAATGTAAGTTTCAACTTTCACTAATATTTAAAATCAACTGTATTTGTTAAAGGGATAGTTCGCCCAAAAATTACAATTCTGTCATTGATTGCTCACCCTCATGTCGTTCCAAACCTGTAAGACCTTTGTTCATCTTCAGAACACAAATTAACGTATTTTAATGAAATCTAAGAGCTTTCTGACAGATTTACTGAACAGGGCAATTTAACGTGAGGCCGGTATTCCATAAAAGCACAGATGGGAGTGGAAAGTTCTTCAAGTGATCTACTGACAAGAACACAGATGCAGCCAGTGCATTACCATAATGACTAATGCAATCTATCAAGAGCAGCGCAAATTAGCAAAGGGTCAATGATAATCAGGTGCGGGTAATCTAGTAACAGTACAGGCGCAAAATGGGTTAAGACGTTTTTTTTGTTGGCCGTTAAATAATGGCGCAAATTCTAGTAAATTGACGCATGCAAACCTTAGTAAATCACCATGCATGATTAATTTAAATACTGTCCTCACATAAATTTAGCATCTGAACTCGTATAAATGCATATGCAAAGTTAGCTGCAAAAATAACTGTCCATGGCTTTTCAGTTTTTTACTACATGTCCTTAGTAAGTTCATATATATTGCTCCTTGTTAGCTAATGAATTGAAGGGATAGTTCACCCAAAAATGAAAATTCTGTCATTAATGACTCACCCTCATGTCGTTCCAAACCTGTAAGACCTTCATTCATCTTCGGAACACAAATTAGGATATTTTTGATGAAATCCGAGAATTTTCTGTCATGAACACGCACTGAAGATTGACACGGAAGAGAAGAAATTGTTGAATAAAGTCATTATTTTTGTTTTCTTAATGTACGAACAGTATTTTAATAGCTTCATAACATTAAGGTTGAACCACTGATGTCACATGGACTATTTTAATGATTCCTTACTACCTTTCTGGGCCTTGAGTGTGTCAGTTGCATTGCTGTCTATGCAGGGTCAGAAAGCTCTCGGATTTAATCAAAAACATCTTAATTTGTGTTCTTAACTGGAGTAATGGCTGCTGAAAATGCAGCTTTGCCATCACAAAGATGAATTCCTTTTTTAAATGTATTACAATATATATCATTTTTTAAAATATTTATTTTAATATTAATAAATATAAAAACAATAACTTATAATAATAATAAATGTATTTTTATATAGCGCCTTTAAAAGTTCATTATTATTTTGTAATCACATTATTACTCATTTCACTGTATTTTTGATCAAATAACTGTTGCCTTGGTGATCATAAGAGACCTTTCAAAAACATAAAAAAATCTTACAGACACCAAACTTTTGAATGGTACAGTTGTATATACAGTATATGAAGTCTCTATAGAACATGTGTGTGCATGAATTAAACCACCCTGAAAAATACCATTATTTCAAGTGATTTGAGAAAATCCAGTAAAATTGAGGTTGCTGTTATTTTTGGCTTTTATTGCTGATGTGTAATGTTAATGAAATGTATGCCATTGAAATCTCCAGCTCTGAAGATTGAAGTCTTTCTTCATTCACATAGATAAGACCTGTATTGACTTTAACCATGATGGTCACTAGAGAACCAATCATACAAGACACTGTACTGCCCACAAAGACGGTTATTTATCGTGTCCTGCCATAAGTTGTGTATATAGAGCATTTCAGAGTATTTTGAATAAGATGCTTTAAAAGTAGCTGCCTGTGTAGACAGTAGACTCATTAGGGTTTGGAACAGAGCCACACTGTCTACTCTTTTTCCCCTCAACGTCTTCCATTCTCACATGAATATTCATACTCGTACATCCACATGTTCGTCTCTTTCTCTTTCTTTTCCGCCAAGGTCAGAGTTGTGTGGCAGGTGTAACAGACTTGTGCCTGCTGTTAAGTCAGTGGAGGTCTGAACTGCTGGAAACAGATGTGATGGAATGCATAGTGCTGTGTACTGTCCATGCTGTCGTTAACTACCTGCAATGTGCTTCATTAAGATGACTGTGTTTGAAAGAGGCGGAAGAAAGGGAGAGAAAGTTAGAGGGAAAATAATGGCTATGCAGATCTGTTTTTCAATAGACACTGTTTTTGTTCCTGGCCAATAAGAAAGAAGGTAATATAAAAGATGAGACAGAGGGAGAAAAGTGCAGAAAGAGAAGGAAATGTCAGAGGGACTTTTTGTAAATGCCACACAGTGAAAAACAGGGAGTCAAGTACATTTATTTTGTCATCTTGGAGAAAAGGAAAAACAGAAGAGGACAATAACTGCAGACACTTGCAGTGTTAAATACACCGTGCAAACAAATATTACCTAAACTTTAACACAACATTCTCAAGCTTTTTGCAGCTGCATACATAATTACGGCTGTCCCAAGGAGACCTATTTTAGCAGTTTTTGGGAACTCGGTACACCCGATGTACTCAGGGTATTTAAAGGGGCAGCCATTACTGCTGAAAGCTGGTGGTAAATCAATGACCCCTGTCCTGAACAGCCTTTGTTTTAATGGAACAGGTTCCATTATATTTAGCAAGAGGGACACTATTCATCCAACTCACACTGCAGTATATTTCCAAGAACATGCAGCTCAGATCAGTTTTCCTGATTGGTGCCTCTTTGATGTTTATGGCCACAGATGTGTCAAGATCTTGTTACAGGGGTTTTGCGCTTGATATTAACTGAAAATTGAAAAGCGAACAGAGGAAGTGATCATTTTCACCAGGGATTTGGACTAATTCAGGGCTCTTGAGTCAAAATTTTAATGACCAACTCAGAATATCAGATATATCGGAATGTTTGAGACGAGGACTGCAATTAATCATAACAAATTACATTAATTGTTCAGAATATTCACAATTTATCATGTACTTTATTTACAGTGAAATGTAGAAATTCTTATGAATTCATAAAAATTTCATTATTTTGGAGGACGAAATCACTGAACAGACAAAGGTAACTTTCATATTATTGAACATAAGCTTATCACAATTCTGTAGTCCAGTGTTTTTATTAACTAAAACTAAAATGAAAACTATTAAACATTGTTTATTGAAATGAAGCTGAAGTAAAATAAAAGATGAAATGAAACCGTTTAAGTTTAAAACACTTGAGCAAAAATTCCAAATATTTCCTTGGGAACCAAATGAAATAAGTTGAAGTTGAAATACTAAAATTATTAAAATTGAAATAAAATAATTGAAATAAAAATGAATGCTAATTATAAAAACTTAAAACAAATAAAATGCACAACAAAATTACTAAAATGTAAACTAAGATTAAATTAAAAAAGAAATTTAAAAAGTAATTAAACAAATTTAAACAAATGTATTATGTAAATTATATATGTAAATAATTCTAAAATAACACTGCTATAGTCACAATCAAGCTAGACTTAAGGGCAACATATTATTGTATTATGCAACATAATACAATATAATAAATCAACCAGAATTAATTTCCAAATGACCCATAATTTTTCCCATGATGCCGTAGTGTGACCTGAAGTAGGCCATGAGTGCTAAAGTGGACTCGAGTTGACTTCAACTTGGAAAATAGAATTACTAACTTTTTAATTGTGTGATTTTTATGTCTCCCATTAATTTTAGATGTACATAGATCCTGTTTAAACGCATTGGGAATGTACAACTCGTCTGTCAGCAATCTCTTTGTTCTAGATCTATTTTTTGCCATATCTGCAGGCTGTTACAAGGAGAGGAGCTCTTTTTAGTGTTGGTGTAGGGTTGTTAAAACACGCCATATCCTCTCGTAAGCCACTGAGGAGCTCGATAAGGGGCTAATTGAATTAGCGGAAACATTTTACCATGCTCGATGACTTTCCATCCAACCACACATACATAAACGCACTGTTATCTTCATTTTATGACTCTTTTTTTCCTTCCCAAGAGCAGTGGAGTGGATGGAGATCTTTATATTTACATTATATGCACGCAGAAATGACAAAAGAAAAATCATCTAGTGTACGTACATAAGCCATTATGAGGAATATTAGGACTTGTTTCTAATTCTGAGACTTTACCCCTTGACACCATAATCAGTTGGAGTCCATCCACCCTACTAACTCTAGGCGAGCGATGCGCTGGCTTATCCGTTCCGTGTGCTTTACTCAGTGTTAATGGGGAGTCATAGGAGCGCTGGGATACTTAACGAGCGCAGCCGCACTGCTAATTTCATGCTTAATGGGAACACAAGCCTCTCTCACTGGCACACGGTAGCATTAGATGTGCATGTTGTATTTAGCTGGGACAATTTAGACAGGGACTGTGTTGTCAAATCGCTCATCAGATGCACCTGCCTGACCGGTTCATGCAACACATTTGCTCACGTGTACTTTGGGATATATACACACACACACACACACACATTGAGAGAGCGAGCGAGCATAGTGCTTTCTCTTCTGCATTTGCATTTTCAGTCATTTGTGCCTGTGATGTTTTTATATGCCACATCTGTCCACTTTTTTTTCAGATATTTATCTGTTAGTGTTGTGTGTGTTTTGAATCTGCATGAATGCATTTTTGCATTTGTGATAATTTGAGTCTGTTATTCTGCAACATTGATTCACAACACAGCAGGTTTCACGAGTCTGCACTGAAAATCTGGGATACAGTCTAACCTAATACATTATATTTAAACTTGGAAATTAATGGAAAATGTATATGAAAAAATTAAGAAACTTTTTTTTTTTAATAAAAAGGTATTCAGTAATTTAAAAAAGATTATTAAACATTTAATTTTAAAAGAAAGTCAGTGAATCAGAAATACAGTATTTCAGATTGTATAATACTTCTCTTCCACTAATCAAATAAGCAAATTTATGACACTAATTATGTGAACCTATCATGAGTGCTGCTGTCATTAAAGGAATAGTTCACCCAAAAAATTAAATTTACTCACCCTCAGGCCATCTAAGATGTAGATGAGTTAGCATTATATCATTTGCTCACCAATGGATCCTCTGCAGTGAATGGGTGCCATCAGAATGAGAGTCCAAACAGCTGATAAAAACATCAAAAGTTCCACAAAATTTGTAATCCATAATAACACCTTCAGTGAAAAAAATCCATTTCCTATTTTCCTCTCACATCAAAATCCACCAACATATTTATTTTGGCTGTTTGCACTTCTCTCCTGATTCAGACGAGATTACTTTTTCACTGGAGAAAGCAATGTTATGTACAGAGGACTCGTATTTTAGCTGAAACCAACTGTTTGAAGTTAAAACCATATTTATGATGGATTTATTTCTTATAAACCATACAGCTTTTCACTTCACAAGACTTTAATTGATGGACTGGAGTCGTGTGGATTGCATGTTAATTATTGTGATGTTTTTATCAGCTGTTTGGACTCTCATTCTGACGGCACCCATTCACTGCAGATGATCCATTGGTGAGCAAATGATGTAATGCTAAATTTCTCCAAATCTGTTCTGATAAAAAAAAACAAAAAAACTCTGCATTTTAGAGGGACAGAAAATTAATATTCATTTTCAATTTCAACATTTTACTTATGCTTATTTAAATAAAGAAAAAAGAAAACCCTGAATTTAATTATATAAATGCAAAAAATTGAAGTATTTTCAGTGGTGGATAGTGTTTTTAAAGCCTAAACTATCAGTGTCAGACTGATACGATCAGTGTCTTGTTTCAGATGATCCTCCAGTCCCCCTCTTCATAAATCTAGACGCTCTGTCGTAAAAAACCCTTGTTACACACAAACACTTCAGAAGTGTCGGTTATTGATTGAAAGCCTGTTGCTCAGTCAGCATCGCAGGGGAAGCCATGCAACACTTTCACATTTGCACCTTGCGAGCGAACACTTGTGACCCATGTTTCAGTGTGCTGTTTCTCACTGTTTGAAAAGATACCGTGTCACACAGTGTCATGAATACAGTAGTTATGACACATCGCTAATGTAGAAAAACACTATAGTGCACTATAGTCTACATCACATCCAGTGAATTTGACTCATCGTTTAAACCTAGAAGAAAATAGTAAAAAAAGAAAAAAATGAATGCCTCTTTAATAATATAAATAATTACAAATAAACTCATAAATAAAATATTTGTTTTCTAATTTACCGTTCAAATGTTTGGGGTTGGTAAGATTGGTTAAAAGAAGTCTTTCAATAAGACTGCATTTATTTGATTAAAAATTCAATAAAACGGTCATATTGTGAAATATTATTACAATATACAATTTTCTATTTTAATATATTTTAATGTAAAATTTATTCCTGTGATATATATTTTAGGATTCTTTGATAAATACAGAGTTAGAAAAGAACAGCCTTTATTTGAAATAGAAATATATATATATATATATATAATTTTTTTTTTTTTTTTTTTAACAATGTGTCTTTACTGTCACTTTTGATAACTGTAATGTGTCCTAGCGGAATAAAAGAATGATATTTTTGTCAGAAATTATATAATTGTCATGGCAATTTGAGTAATTTGTGAATGCTTTTTGCTGTAATGACAGCAGCACTTGTGCTGCATTTACGCCACAATTCTGAGCAAAATCTGATAAACATGTATAACCGTGTCCAGAATGAATTTAGAGCAATCCAAAGAACATCGGCTCATTCATTTCTAGGTATTTCTAGGTCTAAAAAAGTATTTGAATCCCAGATTTTCAGTGTGTTCCCAGACCAACAAATTTCCAGAACCTTCAAATGCAGCATTCAAAGCAGTTGTTTAGATCATCTCTAAGTCTGAATGCAAGAAAACACTGATCAAACGGCTGCCGAACGAGTGAATGCTACTGGAAAAAAGCAAGAATGGAAGGAGAGAAGGAAGGATGAATATGACAGCTGGAGAGGGAGGTAGAAAAAGACTAGAGTGGGAGAGGGAGAGAGAGGAAAGGAAGAGGGGACTGTTTTAAAATGAAACACGTGGGTGTGAAACAGAGGAAGAGGAAGGCACTCAACATGCAGTTACAACACGCTTACATCTAAATGGAGGCATTCAAAAAGACAAAGAACAGATTGAAACAGAAGAAACGTGACTTTTGGAGAGATGCAGTATTAGGGGATGATCACATAAAGATGAAGAGGGTGAAAAAGAAGTGTTATAGGACAATTCGATGGAGAAAGAGAGAATATAAAAGAGCCCAAGCACAGATGGGGGAGTGAAAGCATGCATGTGAACGAACGAGAGAGATGTGTGACATGCCACAGGAGGTGGTGGTTAAATAGAGGGGATTGAGGAGTGTTTTCAACCCTGTCTTTTTCTTAATAATTACTTTTACACGCTCTATCTCTCTCTTTCTGTCTTTCTCTACCCCACCCCAAACACACTCTGTGGGCTGCATTGGTTGGCATAGCAACCACTGCTACATACATTTCTATATATATGTGGAAGGAACGCGGGAGAGAAAGACAACGAGGGAGTCGGGAAAAGGCAGAAGATGAGATTCAGCACAGGAATGTTTCAATTGCTCTGCATATAAATCTAGTCGGTATAGGGAATAAGTGTACTTCGATATATCGCTTTACATGAAATTTAGCCACCATTCATTGTGTGCCACCGCGGTACTATGTGAACTTTGGTCAGTGAAAACGAGTTGAGGGTCTGGTGTTTTTATTCACTTGGTTTCTATGCCGTTCATTGGTAAAAAAAAAAGAATGGGGGTTGTATGGATGCATTATGATTACATATTATAAATGAACTCTTAATAGTTAATTCATTTTAATATGATTTAAATATATATATATATATATATATATATATATATATATACACACACATACACATACACACGTATGTATGTATTTATTTAAATATTTCACATATTTACTTTACATGAGGCATTACATGTATGTGGGCACATTTTAAAGTATGGCCATTTATATTTAAGACCTCTAATCTGTGCATCTCATTGTTTGCTGATGTTGCAGGCTGCCAAATGAGGCATTTTTGTTGAGTGAAGTGAACTGGTCAGTATAGGGAGCAGTAAGCACTGCGTAGGGACCCTATGAATTGGAACACAGGTTGTGAGTTATTGAAAGGGCAAAGCAAGCATCAGGGGTTGTGGTCAGGCTAAGAGCACATTAAACACACACTCTTCAAAGATCTTGGCTCAGATGGGAGGCTTTACATGGGTGAAGTGGAGGGAACTGTACAGTGTGGTACATAATAAAAGTTAAACATTATTTTTAAGCCTCAGTGTGGCCACAGCAACCCTTAAAGGAATGTTCATGATTGAATATAAGAACTACAAAAACTTGTAAATGTTGATTTCATGAAAAAAAAATATATATATATATATATATACACACACACACACACACACACATATACACACACACACACACATACATATATATATATATATATATATATATATATTCTGTATATATATATATATATATATATATATGCTGTTTATATATTCATATATATATATATATATATATATATATATATATATATATATATATATATATATTCTGTATATATATATATATATATATATATATATATACACATACTGTATATATACTGGCGGTGACAATCACACAGTGTGAATTATCAAAGAAGCGATCTGAGAGAATTGCTGATGCGTCGCCGACACCCGTGTGAAATATTTGGCATACTAAATATCTGGAGCTGTCAGCGAGTTCTGACTGAAAAATACATCGGTGTTGACCTACAGCCAATGAGAGACCAAGATACAGGGTAGAGGGAAGTTCGAGGAGGACTTTTTTTGAGTTTTAAAAAAAATTATTATTAAGCAATTAGCCATGTATACAAGTAACGTGGCAATATCAATAAATTTTTGCATTAGAATATACAGAACAGATACAAGAAGATATATATATATATTGGTGCTGTCGATCCATTAAAAAATTTAATCGCGTTGATTCATGATTAATCACAAATTTAAAATACTAGGATTTACCTGTAAATGTGTTGAAATAAAGAAATGCATGACAGACTAGTTTAAGGAAACAGAACATTTCACACTTCCCCCAGGTATGAGACATAATCCTTATTATTCTTTTATCATTATTCTTTTGTTTTTATTCAGCCATTATCAGCCTTTATACTGACAATAAAACGTTTACCAAGCCACATCACTTCAATCTCAGTATACATTTACCCAACTATTATCAAAAGTATTTCTAAATAAATAAAGAAAATCACATACAAACCATATTCGATCGTAATCGTGTGTTTATTATCTAATATAATCTATAAATTTGTGATTAATCATGATTACATTTTTTAACCGATTGACAGCACTAATATATATATATATATATATATTAGTGCTGTCAAACGATTAATCGCATCCAAAATAGAAGTTTTTGTTTACATAATATACAGTAGTGTGTGTGTACTGTGTATATTAATTATGTATATATAAAGATACACACATACAGCATATATTTTTGAAAATATTTACATGTATATATTTATATTCATATAAATTATATAATATATAAATATATTTAATATATAAACGTAACATATTTTTCTTAAATATATACATGCATGTGTGTATTTATATATACATAATACATATACACAGTACACACACATACTGTATATTATGTAAACAAAACTTTTATTTTGGATGTGATTAATCATGATTAATCATTTGACAGCACTATATATATATATATATATATATATATATATATATAATTAAACATAAATGGGGGCTAGTTTTTCCTGAAAACAATATTCGGTAACACTTTCTATGAAGCCCATATTTTTAATACATTGTAAGGGTATTCTTAAGGCATTATAATGTATGCATAATGCATTATAAAAAACCTTATAATATGTTATATAATCTTATGAATATAATGTATTATAATATTTACTTTACTATTTGTGGTTATAGCTTTTAAGAGTATGATGATTTATAATACACAGTGAACATGTTGCATCCACTTAAGCTACAATGGATTAAATTTCTCATAGTTATAATGTATTATAAGTATCATATCTTGCCATCTTTTTTATGCTACTTTACTTAAAGCAATCAAATACCACTTATAAGTATTGTAGTAATAATAATAATAATAATATATATATATATTTTTTTTTCTTTTTTTTTCTCAAAAAGCCATAGGATCAGATATCAGATCAGATGAATGTGTAATATGACACATTTGCTTTGAACTATTTTTATTTTAATATCAGTTTGATTATTTTGATGGTACCCTTTAGACCAGTGGTTTTCAAACTTGTTCCTGGGGACCCACAGCTCTGCACATTTTGCATGTCTCCCTAATTTACACACCTGATTCAGATCATCAGCTCATTAGGAAAGAGCTCCATAAACTCAAATGAGTGTGTCAGATAAGGGAGACATGCAAAATGTGCAGAGCAGTGGGTCCCGAGGAACAGGATTGAAAACCACTACTTTAGACAGCTATTGATAAGTAACTCTGCAACTACATGTCAGCTAGCAGTCATTAGAGTATTAGTAGTATGTCTGCTAAATATATTCTAACACTTTATTTTGATGGTTCCCCAACAGACAAACTGACTATAAGTAACTTTGCAAGTACGTCAACATTCTACCGACCCTAACCTTAACATAAGCCTATTAATACTCTGAGAGTTAGTTGACATGTAGTTGCAAAGTTGATTATAGTCAAGGGGACTAATGCCTGGCTCACACTACAGGATTTTTTGCCCGATTTAGCCCCGATTTCCCCCTCCCGAGAATCGGAGGGAAAATCTTGTCGAGTACCTCGATCGGTCCCGATGTTCGGCGCGGATTATCTGGTAATGTGAGGCGTTCACCGATAGAACTTTGCACCTCCTGATCTTCTAGCACACAAATCGGGGCCGCCCCGATCATATCAAACATGTTTGATATTTAGGATTCAAATCGGGGTGATGACAGCTATATGATTACGTCAGCACTTATAACAGCCAATGCAAGACCGCAAAACAGCTGCTGTACGGCTCCGTTGAATAGTGGAGACAGAGGAAACTGCTTCTTGAAGTTTTGTAGTAACACGATTGTCTGTATAATATGTCGAACAGGTATCACAACTGATAAGGAGAAAGAGAAGCGCTGGGGTGAAATCGCCTCAGTTTTGACATACCGGGTGAGTGAAAGCTGCTAGTAAGCTAGCTATTATGTAAACATTGCTGACGAGCTGCTGCATGAGATCACGTGAGGCGCTCCCTCTGGCATGATAACCTTAATAATATCTTGTAGTGTGTGATGCGCCACGAATTTCAAAATTTGTAGTGTGTGCATGTTTAAGATTTGAGGGAAGATAATCTGCAAAGATTCTCCTTATGTGTGTGCTGCAACCAGATTTCATAATCGGTTAGGATTTTAAAAATCCTGTAGTGTGAGCCAGGCATAAGGGGACCATCAAAATAAAATGTAACCTAACATATAAGCATTGCATTCTCACATTAAAATTAATATTAGCCTCACAGGGAACACTCAAATAACACTCCACACCTAACCACTTACAAGATGTAAGTTACTGGGCAGATCTTACATAAACAATGTCAAGATATATAGTCCATTATAAATGTAAAAGTAGATTTAATACGGTGTTCATTGTGTGCAATAAATTATCATTATCTTAAAAGTTATAACCACAAATGCTTAAGCATTATAATGTATTATAATTGTTGTTATGATTATAAGATGATATAACATATTATAAGGTTTTTTATAATTCATTATGCATTCATTATAATGCCTGTAGAATATCCTTATAATGTATTATAAATATGGGCTTCATAGAAAGCGTTACCCAATATTCTTCTATAAATGACAAAAGATTTATTGCATTTGTCTTTTTCATTACTTTGAGGGCTTTTGTAGGTTATAAGAAATAAACTCATTATAAAATGCACAAAACGTTGGTTTTACATAGCCTACTTAGATTTGTGTAGGCTATATACAATTTTCCCATCAGAAGTATGTTGTTAACAAGTCATCTTTGCTAATTATTGTGTGTTCGGGGAGGACTGTATTATTTCCTTATCACTTCTCATGTTTTGGATGTAGTTTTGTAAAACAGACAGAGTTGTCGGTGAATCTTCCTATTGTAAAGTCATGCAGTGTGTAACCTCCTGTCGCTGATCCATCATGCAATGTGAACACAGCAGCGACTGAATGCTACCCCAGATAGTCGTGCAGCGTGAAAACAACTCTGATCCGATGACTTTGAAAATCATGCAGTGTGAACTCGGCATTATTCTTGACTTTTTTCATTCCAAACGGCCATGTTGTTTTAAAAATATTTGCGAATTGGGATAATCAGGTAAAATGAAACTATAAGATTCGAACAGCCAACAAGTGTGCCCTCTTGACTTAATCATTCGCTCGCTTTCATCACTTAACTGAACAGACAATCAGAGCATTCAACATGCTCAATCGACCACAAAACTGCCAACGGGCTCTAACTAGTGTCATGGAGCAGAACACACTGCAAAAACTGAGCTCACAGACACTCAGCGTTTTGTAAAGTTTACAAAGTTTGCCCCATGTACTTCCATTGTAGCTACCTAAATGTAACCTAATTGATTTCTTGTTTTGAGGTGTGAGTCCAAATGGTGAATTTCTGTTGTTATCTAAGTATGCCACAAATGTGTGATTGCCGCTTAACTTGAACCCAAAACATTGGAATTTAGAAGTTGGAATTGTTCCGCTGCTGTGCCTCTTCATAGCGACAATTTAAATTGCACACACAAATACTTTTCTCGTGTCTCCAACATAGGCTAATAAAGTCAGTTTTCTGTGCTGTGTAGCCAGTGAAATGCATTGTCTTTCGGCCTGAATACATATTCTGCATTGGGGAGATAGAGACGGCGCTATTGTTCTCTGTGATTAGGCTGTTGATTAGATCCTGTCCATAAGCCCCTGGTATTAAACCGTCATCATTGTTTCCCAGCTGTTGCGGTGGGGAGCAATAAGTCGCTTGTGAGTGCTGAGAGGTGAAGGCCAAAATGGACGAGAGTTATTTATTCCCGTAGAGTCAGCTCGGCTGTATTGGGGGCGAGTGTGGATGTGCACGTATGGACCGTTGCTAGTGAGCTTGGGTCTAATCCTCAGACAGGCTGGTGGTGTTAGACTTGTGCGTGCTGTAAGCGAGAGCACACGGATACACAGATACACAGACAAACAAGCACACACACTGGGGTTTGCTAGGCTATAGTGTTCTGCCGATCAGTTTTATGGAGATAAAGCCTGGAAGTCTCACGAAAACCCTGTGCTGCTCTCAGGTGCTGAGCAGCGCCTCAACAGAGCTCATGCAGTCTCTCTCTCTGTCTCCTGAATGATTTTCTTAATTTAGCTTTCTGCTGGCTCTCATCACAGCGTTTATGAATGTTTAGTCCCATGACTTGAGGAACAAAAACCTTTTTTAAAGACAGAGGAAGGTATAAGGATAAGAAAAAATGGGTCTGATTCAAAACTGTTCAGCCATTTTCGCATTAAGCTTTTCTTTGAATTGTGTCTTCGCTTCTAATTTCATTTACGCTGCTCTTTTCTGCTCTTTTCTCGTCCTCTCCTCGTCTTTTGTCTCATCTATTTGGTTTGCGTCTCAGTCTTGTCTCTTCTCTCTTTGACTCACCTTGTCTCTACTATTCTCATCTTTGCTTGTCTCAACTCTTCTCGTTTCCTCTCTGTCTCTCTTCTGGATCTTGACTCTGCTCTTCTTTTCTCTCCTTGTCTCACATTGTCTCTTCTGTTCTCTTCTCTGTCTTATTTGTCTTGTCCACTTGTCAATCTTGTTTTGTCTCAACTTTTCTCTCTTTGTCCTGCCTTTCCTTGTGCCTTCTCTTCTTGTCTTACCTCGTCTTTTCTCCTCTTGTCTTGTTTCATCACGTCTTGACTCATCTTTGCTTCTTTTCTCATTTCTTCTAGCCTTGTCTCTTCTCCACTTTTCTTGTATTGTCTCATCTTTACTCTCTGATACTCATATTTTATTGTTTTTCTTATCCTCTTTAACTTTTCCAGTTTTCATCCAATCCTCTCTTTGCCTCTTTTTTTTTTTTAATTTTGTCTCTTCTCTTCTCTTCTCTTCTCTTCTCTTCTCTTCTCTTCTCTTCTCTTCTCTTCTCTTCTCTTCTCTTCTCTTCTCTTCTCTTCTCTTCTCTTCTCTTCTCTTCTCTTCTCCCCTCTTCTTTTCTGTACTTGTCTCATCTTATGCTTTCTCCACTAGTCTGTCTTGTCTTGCTCCTTTTTGATATACTGTATTTCTTTTCGTCTCTTACTGTCTCTTCTCCATTTTCTAGGTATTGTTTTGTCTTGACTCTTCTGTTTGTGTCTTTATTCATTTTGTCTTGTCTCATGTCTCTTCATGTCTCATCTTGTGTTTTCTTCACTTGTTTTGTCTCATGTTGACTTTTCTCCTTATGTCTCTTCTTGGCTCGTATTGTTGTTTCTCCTCTCAGCTTACCTTCTCTCTTGTCCAGTTTTTTTTGTATTGTCTCACCTTCTCTCTTCTCGTCTCATTTTGTCTCTTCTCAACTCAACTCGTGTTTCTCCACTTTTCTTGTCTCATCTTGACTTTTTTTCTTTGCTTCTCTTCTTGCATTGTATCATACTCTATCATATAACGTATCATAATCTCTTCTCTTCTCTTCTCTTCTGCTCTTTTTTCTCTCCTCTGGTCCTTTGTAGTTGACAGGCTTGTGGAATTCTTTATTAACCCTTATTATACAAAAGCACCGTGGATGCATAGATAATGCAGTACCTCTCTCTCTTTCTTGGTGTCTAACTCTTTCTCTTTTTTTATCATTTGGTGCTCCTTGATGTCACTTGGAAGTGCTACAGTGCCGTCCTTTGTGGGTGTGTGTGTGTGTGTGTGTGTAAGGCTCTCCTCAGAGATCACAGGAGTCCAAGTGTGAGAGTGTCTGAGACATCAAAGGGGGAAATATGAAGACACCAGGCATGCCAAAGATCACAAGGTCTACGCGCGCATGTGTGTGTGTGTGTTCTACCTTTCTGCGATATAAAGATCACATCAGGCTGTAAGTGTGATTTTTGTCATTGTGACAATCACACCAGATACTTTACACAAATCTAAATGCACAAATGTGGTATTGGGTGACTTTGGTTTTGAAAGGACCTGTCAGTTTCTGACTCTGTTTGTTTGTGTTTGTTAGGGCACTGTAAGATCAAAGTGCTTCTGTCAAAGTGTGTGTGTGTCACCGTTTAGCTCCGTGCTCTTTTGTTCAGGGTGAGAGAGAGGCAGCTGCTTAATTGGACAGACAGTTCTCTCATCTCACACACACACACACACACACACACACACACACAGTCATGCAGTCTGGCACTGACAGAATAACACTTCACTTTCACCACCAGAGACTAACATTCACACACACACACACACACACACACACACACACACACACACACACTGACCAGACAGAACATGCAATCAGACCGGACAAAACAACACACTAATAGCAATAAACTAAGCCCCAAAACACACTCTGTTCATTGCACACACAAATACAAAAGAGCAGGTATATAATAAAGCAAAAATCCACGAGATGCTGTGCATTACAGTGTTTTATACCACAGTTAATGGCTGTTATTAGGCACAGCATGAAGCAGCTTGCTTTTATATAAAATGGAATCAGAAGTATGAAAAAAACAGTTCATTTTAATTCCAATTCAGGTTGTCATGCATTACAGTGAAGACATAGTTATTTATATACACTACCTTCCAAAAGTTTGAAATCAGATCTATCTATCTATCTATCAAAGGGATTGGCTCATACAATTTACAATTACTAGATTTCGCTATCCATTCCCATTTTCAAGCCAGGAACTGCAGTAATGTCCCCCCATTTTGTTTATTAATCTACAAACTGCACTGTAAGCACACAGCGTTGTTGAACTGTGATTGACAGCACAGTTGTAAAGACCCACCACACAGGCTCGCCTGGATAAGGATGTTAGGCGTGGGAACTTGTCGTCGTGTTGGCTGAGGGACAGTGGCGTGATAAATGACATAACCGTATCTCAGCTGTTGTTTTCATATGAGCTCTGTTCCTTCTGAATTATATTCATATATGCGTAAAAGCACAATATGAATGCATGCAGAGGCATTGCTGTGGTCAACCTAACTCTGAGGTCATACATGCCAGCGCAGCATTAAAGAACTAACGCTATAAATATGGAATATCTGTACTGCTGTCAGCAACACGCATTATGGGAATCTATTGTTGTGCAGGATGAATTTTTTATCATTTACTCATCTTCATGTCTGTCCTAATGTGTATGCACTTCTCTCTTCTGTGGAACACAAAATAAGAAATTTTGAAGAATTTTCCCACTGTTTTTGTCCATATAATGAAAGTTCCAAAACAAAGGTCCACATTGACATCAAACCCAAATAAAATAGATATTCTTCAATTAGTTTTTTAGTTTTTTAGTGTTTAACAGAAGAAAGAAATGAATACAGGTTTAGACAGACATGATGACAAAATTTTTATTTTGGGTGAATTATCATTTTAATTTATGTTACGTTTAAATGCAATCTTACATTGATCGGGTCCTATGATCTCCACGACACAGAAAACATATGGATAATGGAATCCAGTCATAAAAACCGAATTTACTGTATACCGTGGAATGTTACGGAATTTGCCAAATTTTGGAAAGATGCATCAAAAGTCGGTCAGTACACTTAAAATGAAACGCGATATGGACTAGTGTCTGTAAATATTAAGCTACAAAAATAGACGTGCATTTCTTCACAGCATCCAGTCAAAATAAAAGTTCGGTTTAACTTAAAGAAACCGTGACAGAAATATTACTTACTGTAATGTGCTACTACTAATACAATTATTATTTAAACATGATTTGTAAAGGAATATTTACCAGAAAAATTATTAACCAGAATTTATTTAGAAGAAAAATGTAAATACACAACACATAAATACACAATTTCTGAAAAAAAAAAAAAAAAAAATATATATATATATATATATATATATATATATATATATATATATATTTTATTTTATTTATTTTTTAAAATATAAAATCTATTAATTAGAGATGCTTTTGATTATTAATATTTAATGAAATATTTAATGAATCCAGAAAATTAAGAAATTTGGTAAATTTGGTAGAAAACAGAATTTGGTAAAAATAAAACTGAATTTGAGGGGAAAAAAAGAAACAAAAACATTCACAGGGCATTACATTTTTTTGGATGAATAAAATTTAATTTAACCATTAAAACAGAGTCTAGAAAAATTAAAATGGAAAAAAACTGAATTTGGGAAAAATAAAACACTTAAGGCCCAACACTAAAAGAGAGTCCAGAATATCATAAGGCTGGTTTGACTTGGGCCAGTAAGCAGTAAGCCTCCCTGAACACTAGAAATCACATAGCAATGCCCTGGCAACCATCCATAACAGCCTGGCATCATGTCAGTGAGATTTTCATTGGCAAATACCATAATTTTCTTCAGAAATGTGCAATTTTGAATTGCATCATGTTTATCTCATTTTTTTAAAAATTATTTTTGTTTAGGGGGTTTGTATGTGTATTTGTCTGTTAGCATTTGAATGTGCATATATGTGTTTCAGATTGTGTTTGTGTCTGTGAGTGTGTGGGGAGTATTTTTTCACTCTAATGGCATCTTTAGCTAGAACGTAACGATGGAAACCACGTTGCCACGGAAACACTGCATGTCTCTTTGAATTAGAAATCTCTCCATATACACACCCTTCCTTCTCTCTCTCTCTCTCTCTCTCTCCCTCCTGTTACTGTTAGTGACAGTGCAGCTGTCCCTAGTCAGGAAGTGTCAGAGCAGAAAGATATTCAAATTCAAATAAAATATATAGCGCAGAGAGATAAACTGAGAGGGAGAGTGAGGAAGTGAGATGGACTTCCTTGAAGGGAGAGTTAAAGAAATAATTATCTACCTCAAAAAAAGAAAAGAAAGAAACTGAAGTGGCGAGATAAGGAGAGTAGCAGAGGATAACAGCTGTAAGAAGAGGGTTAGTGAGAGAGGAAGAGAGATTGGTTATGCTGTTCTAAATGCTGCAGGCGTTAAGTAACACTGTACAGCTCAGACAGTTTCGCTTAGATCTGAATTAACACCATATTACTGCTATAATATTAATAATATAATACTATATTAATAATAAATACTTTGATCAATTGATATAGTATATATTTGATCAAAATTAAAACCGAAAGAAAGTAATTGTGGTAAAAGAAAACAATAAATGTGTTAAATTAATAACTTCAAAATTAGGGAGACTAAATTATAAAAAATAATATATTAATGCATTAACTATGCCTTGTAATGCACCTTATAATGCATTATACAGTCTCATAAATGATTGTAACCACAGTTAATACATTATAACACTTATCAATCCATTGTTACAATATGTATTTTAAATTCAGTTATAATTATTTACGACAAGATATAATGTATTACATATAATAAATAATATATAGATAATTATAATAAATAATATATAGAATAATTATAATGCATTATACCCTTTAATAAACCTTTATAATACGTTATACATAAAGGCTTTAAGTAAAGTGTTACCAACCTGCATCACCAATACTGCTACTTTTGTATGATAATCCCCCATTTTTAGTATAATTTTACTCTGTAATCTTACTAATTTTGGAGTCACTTTGGAAAAAGCATCTCCTAATTGATTAAATGTAAATGTACTACTACTACTACCACCATTACTACTGCTACTAATAACTATTTATTTATTTATTTATTCTTAAAATTAAGAAATGTAAATAAAACAAATATAAATAAAACGTTTTACCATAAAATACTGTTTTATTATTTTTTTATTATTTTATAATACTCTTTTATTATTTTAATTTAATATTTAATTCAATGTGTTACTGTTTCTTTGTAATTACTTGTGAACTTTACTAACAATTTATGAGTTGAAAATTTTTCCAAGCTTTTATCAAGTAAATTCTACACCAGTTTTTTTGTGTTCTATTAATCTATGAGAAAATAAATAAATAAATAAGGAAACAATAAGTAGTGAAAATCAGGAAGAATAATTACTGAAAAAGAGCTTGGTAACACTTTAGAATAGGGAACACTTATTCACTGTTAACTACGACTTTTCCCTCAATAAATTCCTAATTTGCTGCTTATTAATAGTTAGTAAGGTAGTTGTTAAGTTTAGGTACTGGGTAGGATTAGGGATGTAGAATAAGGCATTCATATGTGCTTAATTACTACTAATAAATGGCTAATATTTTATATGCATGCTAATAAGCAACTAGTTAAGAGACCTTAAAATAAAGTGTTACCAAGAGCTTTTATTTTACTTTATTTTTTAATATAAAAAAAAGTAAATACTCAGAGTCTTATTTCCAGATCTGTGATCTACCAAAAATGGACGTAGCAAAAATTAACACAATTCTTCCAGTGATCTCTGGTTTGCATAACAATATTACTGAAAAATCAACAAGGATTTGGAGGATATTTTGTGCGGATCCATCTGCATGCTTTTATTACAAAACATGGTCATTAAAACAGGCAAGGTTCTGACGATGGCAAACAGGTATATTGAGGGCAAGGCTAGAGAGTAATCCAAAACGGGCGTGGTTGTTAGATGGCTAACAATATCTAGCGGGCTTGACAAGCGGGGCAATCTGATAACACGAGCAATGGTCCAGGCAAGGTGCAAACATAGTCCCAACATATTACAATCCAGGAAGGTGGTTGGGAGGGATGGAGGGTCAGGTCCATATGGAAGTGGAGGGACAAGAGACTGAGGCAAAGCCAGCAGAGCAGGATGCCAGGGCGGAGCTGGCAGAGCAGGAAACCAGGGAGGAGCCGGCAGAACAGGTGGAACTGAGGACCACCACAGCAGAGCAGAGTCTGAAGATCCCCACGGCGGAGCTGAAGACCCCCAGAGCCAGACAGAAGACCACCACGGCGGAGCGGATGGAGCAGAAGACCACCACGATGGAACAGACGGAGCAGAAGACCACCAGAGCCAGACAGAAGACCACTACGGCAGAGCAGACAGAGCAGAAGACCTCCACGGCGGAACAGATGGAGAAGAGAGCCCTGGTAGAGACTGGGACCTAGGGAAAACTGAGACACAAGAAGCAGACAGAGCATATACGGTCTCAAGGACCAAGGCAGGGAACACAAAAAGTTCAGCAACAGGCTCATTGACTGAAACTGAACAGGCAGACATTTTATAACCAAAATCAGTAACTAAAACAGGACTGACAGAAAGTTCAGACATATTATTCAAAATTGGGCAAACAGATACATTTAAGTCAAGAGCATTGATAAGAACTGGACAGGCTGACATGTCGCACACAGGCTCATTAGTAGAAACTGGACAGATGGATGGTTCAACATCAAACTTGATGATTAAATCAGGACCGACAGATAGTTCAAATTCAGACTCTACAGAAGCATTAGGACAGACAGCTCAGGTTTAGATTATTTGACAGAAAAAGACAAGACAAACAGTTCAAAATCAGACACGTTGGTAGTAGAGACTAGACAGACAGACAATTCACAATCAGCCCCCATGGCCTTGACAGAACAGGCAAAGAGTTCACAGGCAGCCTCCATAGCTGTAACAGGACAAGCAGAGAGTTCACAGACGGCCTCCATAGCTGTAACAGGACAAGCAGAGAGTTCACAGACGGCCTCCATAGCCGTGACAGGACAGGCAGAGGATTCATAGATGGCCTCCATAGCCGAGACAGGACAGACAGCGGATTCACAGACGACCTCCATAGCCGTGGTTGGACCGACAAGGAGTTCATAGACAGCCTCCATAGCCGTGACAGGACAGGCAGCGGATTCATAGACGGACTGGTTTAGGGATACCAGCTGAACGTGCTGACACCAGCAGTGGGTACTCCACGCTGGATGCCAGTCTGGGATACTGAAGAACAGTCCTTGAGGATCTGGGTGTGACAGAAAGGAAGTGACAGGACTCTGAGCGAACAGGTGTGACGTGACTTGACACTGGACGATCAGCTGTGATGTGACTTGACACTAGGGCTAAAACGATTCCTCGAGTAACTTGAGTAACTCGAATACAAAAAATCATAGAGGAAAATTATTTGCCTTGAAGCTTCCTTTAGTCCATTTACTGTAACTACACATGGAACACTGTTTCCCCACGGACCATATTACTGACGCACAACCCAATAAACGCTGGACATAGCCTGCGTCCCAATGTGCACACTATCCATCCTAAATTCTATGTGATATTAGTCATTTTCAATACTATTTAGGGCAGATAGGGTGGATAGTATGTACATTGGGATGCAGGGATATTTAAGACCGTAAATCAGTATGGTGGCTAGTTACGATGTCCCTAAGTTAGCTATGTTTTGTGAAAGACTAAGCATCATTCGTGTTGATTGTCTTATTCTCTCTCTCTGTGACACAAACACACACTCCCTATACAGTCATGCATAAAAATACCACAGAAAGAAAGTTAATCAATATCACACGAAGAGTGCCCGTTTTTACCTCTAAAAATCAGCATGATTACAAATGTGATACTGATTTTATGCAACAGTTCAATAAACAAGAAGTTAATATTAAGATTTAGACATTTTAGACACCATATTGCCTGTAGTGCTCAATTTCGCCAACAAAAAATAATTCCATACACAGTCACAGTGCTGTTTTGCATCTCTGAGAAACATGACAGTGTTTTGTTCCTGAATGAATCACCCGTTCAAATGATTCGGTTCAATTGCAATGACTCACTTATTGACAGTGACTTGCTGCCACCTACTGACGGTTTTAATTTCACATTTAAAGTATCCTTTCATTTTTTAAATAATTGTAAATATCAGTATGCAATATTTAATGTTTAAAATAACAAAATATTATTTATGCATTTGTAACTGCAGGTTAAATGCGTTCATGTCCCTCTGAGCTAAATTAAATAGTGTGTAAATAGGCCTACATCTAAATGCCTCTTCAGATGCAGCTTCTGTGTTTCTCCTGCATTGCAAAGATTAATTTTGTTGATACTGATATCATTTGTTTGATAACAGCCCAAATGTCTTATTATTCTAATTGATTGATTAAATGTAAGAATTTAATTCAAAAGATGATGCACACTTTTAGAAAAAAAGACTTTATAAAGGTAAAAATGCCCATAAAATGTAAATGTTTACCAATATAAAATGTAAATGTATACCATTGTTTAGGTATTATTATTTTTATTACTATTATTTTGATTTATGCCTTAGTTTTAGTTTGTACCTCTTTACCTTTTTTAAGTAATGTGAAATAGATTTTTATATTTCTTGATTTATGCCTTAATTTTAGGTTGTAATTAGATTAGATTAGATTAGATAATACTTTATTCATCCCTTTAGGGAAATTCCTTGATCCAGTAGCTCACACATATCAAAAACACCATAGACAATCAACTATATAAAAGACACATATAAATATAAACTACACATAATCCTAGAAGAATAAATAATCATTAACTAAAATTACTGGCCAGAGTATTATCCGTAGTCCTTGAAAATCCGATAATAAATAAAACCATTGTTCTTAAAATTTACACAAAGAGTTCAAGAACTGTTAAACAGTCTAATGGCCGTAGGGATGTTTAACTTTTTTAAAGTAATGTTAAATTGATTTTTGTATTTTAATTTAATTTAGTTTATATATATATATACTAGGGGTGGCACGGTACATGTATTCGTACCGAACCGTCACGGTACGGGCGTCTTGGTTCGGTGCACGAGGCCTTACGACGAATACAGGCAATTCACCCCCAATCCAGAAGGGGGCGCCCGCAGTAATGCAGCGCTGTTTGATAACCTCCAGCAGAAGAACAGCGAATGCCATGAGTTGCCCATTTGAAAACAAAGCCGCCTAGACAGTGACAATGTGCTGATTCTGAACGCGTCTCTCACATAGACTGACAAGGGAGTATACTTTAAAGGCTTACGCACTCAACTGTTTGCGAAATGGGGCTTTGTGCTCGTGTATCCTAACTCTCTCATTCGGCACAAATCCAAATATTCCATAATATTTCCATATTTGCGATGTAACGTATATGCTAAACTATTATTTATTATGTAAATGATAGGCTTTGTACTTCAGTCGCGTTCCAACGGTGACACAGAGGAGGGCGCGCTGATGTTTGGTTCACTGTATTTTATTTTGATAAAGTACCAACTCTGCGGTCAAGTTAGCAATGCTGGAACTGATGTGTGTATGTGTGTGTGTGTGTGTGTGTGTGTGTGTGCGCGCTCCGGTGCGATCACTTCAACTGCTTCCTGAGAGGCAGTTTTAACATTAAGTGACATGACATCTGACGCACAGATGCCATTGGCACATGCCACTATGCTCAGTGACACTTCCGGTTTTTAGTGGCATGTGCCAGTAGAGAGTGTCTGTAACCTGTGACACATGTCAATGGACTGCGTCTTGTGTCACGGACATTGTCGCGGTGCGTGTCGCACCTTCGGTAGTGACTGACACCTGCCGCTGGATGCCGCTGCATAATGTAGACAATGGCAGAACGATATTGATTTAATTAACAGTATGTTGTGGTCAAGTAAACGATTTATTGCGTCGCTAAATTAATTTTTTTGTACAACAAATATTCCTCTATTAAGATTAAAATGTGTCTAATGCCCTTTAATGTGTATTTTTCATTGTAAGTTTATTTCCAGTAGCCTGCTTTGTACAATACATTCAAATGTAAATACGCATTTTTATTTTTTGCATAGATTTGACAGTTCAGTTTATCAGTTGTAATTATAAAATAATAGAGACTATGCAGAGGCCATAGCCAAAAAATAAAAAATAAGAAAAGAAAAATGAAACGTTTTAATCAAAAGTGCCACCTGACACTTACCTATTTGAAATTACATAAAAATATAAACTGTCATGAGAAAACTCCACAAACCATTATAAAGTGATGTCTACTATTCTAACGTGCTTTATGAAACTTACACCAACCATTCAGAAGTGTGCTTGACCTTGACACAGGCTTTTCACAATGCAATGTAATGTAGCCTAAGTCTGCAACGAATAATGTCTAGATGCTATTTAAACAAAATTTCTACTTATTAACGTGTCTGCAGAAAGTCAAATGCTTTGACAAAACATTCAGGCAACTCCAGAAGAAATGCATGCTCATAATATACACAGTGATACACAGAACTGTTTGGTGAAGCGGTCATAGCCGTGCTGTATCGTGAATAAAACACAGCTGCCGACCAATCAGAATCGAGGAATGGCACTAACCGTTTTATAACATGTAATAATATTTAGTATTTTCACATCTAGATTGAAAAAAAATTTAATTTGCACTACCGTCTGTTCAAAATAAACAAAAAGAAACTGAGCATAGTAGATTTCCCCCCCCCTGTTGTACCGAAATCGTATAGAACCGTGACCCCCGAACCGAGGTACGTACCGAACCGTGACATCTGTGTACCGTGCCACCCCTAATATATACAGGTGCATCTCAATAAATTAGAATGTCGTGGAAAAGTTCATTTATTTCAGTAATTCAACTCAAATTGTGAAACTCGTGTATTAAATAAATTCAGTGCACACAAACTGAAGTAGTTTAAGTCTTTGGTTCTTTTAATTGTGATGATTTTGGCTCACATTTAACAAAAACCCACCAATTCACAATTTCAACAAATTAGAATACTTCATAAGACCAATAAAAAAAAACAAAAAACATTTTTAATGAATTGTTGGCCTTCTGGAAAGTATGTTCATTTACTGTATATGTACTCAATACTTGGTAGGGGCTCCTTTTACTTTAATTACTGCCTCAATTCGGCGTTGCATGGAGGTGATCAGTTTGTGGCACTGCTGAGCTGGTATGGAAGCCCAGGTTTCTTTGACAGTGGCCTTCAGCTCATCTGCATTTTTTGGTCTCTTGTTTCTCATTTTCCTCTTGACAATACCCCATAGATTCTCTCTGGGGTTCAGGTCTGGTGAGTTTGCTGGCCAGTCAAGCACACCAACACCATGGTCATTTAACCAACTTTTGGTGCTTTTGGCAGTGTGGGCAGGTGCCAAATCCTGCTGGAAAATGAAATCAGCATCTTTAAAAAACTGGTCAGCAGAAGGAAGCATGAAGTGCTTCAAAATTTCTTGGTAAACGGGTGCAGTGACTTTGATTTAAAAAAAACACAATGGACCAAAGACAGCAGATGACATTGCACCCCAAATCATCACAGACTGTGGAAACTTAACACTGGACTTCAAGCAACTTGGGCTATGAGCTTCTCCACCCTTCCTCCAGACTCTGGGACCTTGGTTTCCAAATGAAATACAAAACTTGCTCTCATCTGAAAAGAGGACTTTGGACCACTGAGCAACAGTCCAGTTCTTCTTCTCCTTAGCCCCAGGTAAGACGTCTCTGACGATGTCTGTGGTTCAGGAGAGGACCACTGTAGCCAAATTCCTTGACACGTCTGTGTGTGGTGGCTCTTGATGCCTTGACCCCAGCCTCAGTCCATTCCTTGTGAAGTTCACCCAAATTCTTGAATCGATTTTGCTTGAAAATCCTCATAAGGCTGCGGTTCTCTCGATTGGTTGTGCATCTTTTTCTTCCACACTTTTTCCTTCCACTCAACTTTCTGTTAACATGCTTGTATACAGAACTCTGTGAACAGCCAGCTTCTTTGGCAATGAATGTTTGTGGCTTACCCTCCTTGTGAAGGGTGTCAATGGTAATTAATGTATGCAATTTTAGCAGTAATTTAAAAAAAAACCCGAAACATTAGTTGTTTATTTTAAGAGACCTATCTTATTTTCTCTTGTATATCTAGTATTGCTCTTTAATAAAGAAAAATAACTTATTATCCAACTACTCGAACAATCGGTAGAATACTCGAGTACTAAAATAATCGATAGCTACAGCCCTACTTGATACTGGACGATCAGCTGTGACGTGACTTGACACTGGACGATCAGCTGTGATGTGACTTGACACTAGGGCTAAAACGATTCCTCGAGTAACTTGAGTAACTCGAATACAAAAAATCATAGAGGAAAATTATTTGCCTTGAAGCTTCCTTTAGTCCTTTTACTGTAACTACACATGGAACACTGTGTTTCCCCACGGACCATATTACTGACGCACAACCCAATAAACGCTGGACATAGCCTGCGTCCCAATGTGCACACTATCCATCCTAAATTCTATGTGATATTAGTCATTTTCAATACTATTTAGGGCAGATAGGGTGGATAGTATGTACATTGGGATGCAGGGATATTTAAGACCGTAAATCAGTATGGTGACTAGTTACGATGTCCCTAAGTTAGCTATGTTCTGTGACATGACGGGGCGTTGTTGTGGCCGCCATTTTGCAACCGGGCTCCGCTGTCGCTGCCATTATGTGAGCGCGCTCTGGTGCAGCCACCATTTCAGTCATAGACGCGGTGTCGCATTCTTCCTCTGAGACACCCACAGTAAACAAAAAGCCAACAGTCAACAAAGCATAATCCATAAACTGAGCGAGTGACGAACGCGGACCCTTGTGTCTAAGCTCAGACATCAGCGGTTGATTAATACCTTCGCAAAAAATCTCTATTAGCACACAGTCCGGTAAATTAGAGTAATAGGCAATGGATAAATACTCTCGAGCGATCGCGTGCCCTGCTCGAGGGCTAATAACAGTCTTGCACTGTCCATACCTGGCCAATGTTCCTCTGAAAAGCTGCTGGATCCTTGTGTGGCCAAGTATTCTATAACGGGGCTTTTATTAAAAAACATGGTCATAAAACAGGCAAGTTTCTGACAATGGCAAACAGGTATATTGGGGGCAAGGCAAGAGAGTAATCCAAAACGGGCGTGGTCGATCGACGGCTAACAATATCCAAAGTGATTGACAAGAGGGGTAATCCGATAACACAAGCAATGGACCAGGCAAGGTGCAAACATAGTCCAAATGACAAGATGAGAGAAAACCAAGACAGGCAGATAAGCAGGTAACTGGCAATAACAAGACAAAACAAGACTATGAACTGAGACTGGGAGCTAAGACAGGAAAACTAGACTGGCTCCGTAATGTAGCTATCGCTAGGAGAGTGATAAACGCTAAACAATACTTGGCAGTTTGAGAAGGGTCTGAGTGGATGTAAAATAGAGTGTGTGTGATTGACTGCAGGTGAGTCCAATCAATGCAATGGAACATGGGAAATGTAGTCCAGGGTGATGTGTAACAGTATGTGTGGTGTGAGAGTCAATATAATGGAAGGGTGACCTCTGGTGGCAATCAGACAGAAGGCCACGTACCGGATTCGTGACACAGACAGTCTGATTTGAATGAGGGCGCCAAATAATTAAATTCTTTTAAACCAACAGAAGATCTTTAAAATCAGTCTGGAATTGTGTACTTACTGGGTAGCCAGTACAAATGAGCTAAAACAGGTTTGATGTTGTAGCTAATGTGTAATACAGCGAGAGAGAGATTTGGAGAGGAAGCTAGCATGTAAGAGGGTGGAGTGAGAAAGGTGGAGAATGAGGGGGAGGAATAACGAGTAAGTGACAAGGAAGGGAATGACGGAAGCGAGATGAATCGAAGAGGAGAACTTGGGAGGTGGAGGAAAATTTATTTGAAATACTAAGCGCAGGGGTGCCAGAGATAGAGAGACAGAGAATGGCAGACAGAGAAAGCGAGTTGTCATGAAAGAGGGAGTGGAAGAGAAAGTATATGGTGAAGAAGGACGCATGGGCTGGCTGATGAATTAATGGGAAGAGGAAGAAGAGATGAGGGTACCTGAGATAAAAGAAAACAGTAGGAGAGATGGCGAATGTAGAACAGCCCACAATACAGTGGCAGGGTTATGAACTGAATGACGTTCATTTTACAAGGTACTTGACTCTGACTGGGCACACAAACACACACACATGTTTGTTTGTTTTTGCGAAAAGTGGGGACATCCCATAGGCATAATGGTTTTTATACTGTACAAACTGTATGTGCTATCGCCCTACACCAACCCTACACCTAAACCTACCCCTTACAGGAAACTTTGTGCTATTTCAGATTTTCAATACACTCCATTCTGTGTGATTTATAAGCGTTTTGAAAAGTGGGGACATGGGGTAATGTCCTGAAAAGTCACCTTCTCCTTGTAATACATATGTCATACCCTTGTCATTATACAAATTTATGTCCTCATTTGTCACAAAACACACACACACACACACACACACACACACACGTACACAAACTCCCTCATGTAACACACTCATTATAGAAAGAAAGATTCTGACTCACACACTCTCCTCATAAATTGGAGGCATTTTTCCATATTCAGGCACAGCGCTCTATAAAGCTTGTATTCATTACTCTAATGAAGCTTAATGAAAGCATTGCCTTCACTAGCAAACACCAAAGATCACAACAGAACAACCTGTTCTCTGGAGCTGCCATTCATCTACGTGTGCACGTAACAACACCTCAGTAAATACAATCATGTGGTTTCACGTGGATGTCTTCGTAGAAACAGCATACATGGAAGTGTATTAAAAAGCTCATGATGTAAACAGTCCTAAAGAAAGTACTTAATGTATTCTTAAAAACGGACTTTAAATGGTGTAATCAAATGTAGTAAGGTTGATTCAGTTATGCGTTGAGTTAATAAATAATAAATAATAATAAAAATATGTTGACGGCTATTCACTTACAATAAAAGAATGTTAATGCATGCTGTTTTCGTTTTTACAAAAGTGACGTACACTAGTTTAGTTTATTACTTTTGCCTTTTTTTTGTTTATTTTTTTTCTCCAGCTGTTATAGGCAATTACTGAAAAAGATATATTAAAAAAAGCCTAGGTTCCCAACCACTGTTGTAAGTAACATAAGCTAAAGTTAATGTTGTTTGATTAAAGTTTATTGCATTTTTGGTGGTTGTCAGTATATTATAAAGGTACTTCAGTAGGGCTGTGTATTAACATTACAGTATATCCGTTCATTTTACTGTAAATTTAAGTTAAATCTGTAAAACCTAAAATATTGCTACCATATATATATATATATATATATATATATATATATCATTTTTTAGTGTATATGCTTCATATAGAGAGAGAGAAGGTAAATAATATAGATAGCTTTTTTTTTCTTTTCCAGTTTGCTCTTTTTTCAAACACCAAACTTCAAACTCAGTGATGCCACTTTGTTCATTCTTGAAGTGAACTTTTGCCTGTTTGTTGATTAGATGAAATGTTTTGGACTACTGTCTTGAACTGAATGTGATGTGTTTGGTGTGTGACCACCTTCAGGCATATAAATAAATGGTAATTTTCCAACTTTTGAGCAATTTATTACTGTTTTTGTGAAGTTGTCATACTAATTTAAATGCATTGTTTTATTGAGCACAATGTGATTGTTGATAATTGGCACATACTGTATTTTCTTTTTACTTTACCAGTTACATGCATTTTCTCAATGTTTTCTGTATTTTTGTTCCATTTTGCTTTTACAGCATTTCCAATTTTCTCTCCTCTTTATCTCTTCTCTCACTACCTTGAGATTATTTAGGCAGTTTAAAGACCCTTGATACATACTAATGCAGCATGCACACATGCACACACCACACCCTGGTGCTTTTGATAAAGATCAAGCGTTGAGCTTTCAGCAGAGAATTCATGGTGCGTGTGTGTGTGTGTATTTTGGCTCTTTCACACGGCTTACATGTGTCAATAAGTGACTAATTGCCTTTATCCTCTGTGTTACTAATGAGCTCTATTAACTGAAAAGAGCTGAGAATTTAATTACCATACGGGGTTGAAGGGTATGAAAAATATCAACTCTGCCTCCATACTGTCCCCCTTTCCGCTCCACTTTCACTTGCTTTTTTGTATGTGTTCTTTCACTTATTCTATCCTTTTCCTGCTGTCTCCGCCATTTGCGGTCTATGTGTTCAGCTGCACTGTTAGCCACAATTGACGAGCTCGACGTATTGACATAAAGCATGCGTTTTAATGAGGCGATCAGCTATCATTGCCCTGCCTCCTTTTTGCTTCACCTTTCATTACAAATATTTAAAGTCAATTCAAAAAATACCCTATTTAAATTCTTAAAAGCAATATTCTGGGTTTAATACAAGTTGAATTGACAGCATTTGTGGCATAATGTCGATTCTCAAAAAAATATTTAGGCTTGCTTTCTTTTAAAAAAAAGTGTGAAGCACTAAAATGGAAGTAAATGGGGCAAATTTAATTTTTAAATTAAAAAAAGCACTTTTGCAGTCAGGGTTTTAGGCATTATGTTGTCAAGGCAACACACTAAATATAATTTAATGCTGAAAAGGTGCATGCAATTTGTTTTACACTAAAATCATATAAATGCATTTTAACTTTTTAAACAGTGAGTATTTGAACATTCAAAGATTGGCCCCATTCACACTGCTGTAACCCAGATTTTTGTTTTTATTTTAAGAAAGTATAGGGACAAATGGAAGTTAATTTAGTTGATATCAACATTATTCCACAAATGCTGTGTTGTATTGAACCTAAAATATTCTTTTAATGCATGTTTCAATGTTATTTAATTTTTTTGTTTTCTTTTGTTCACTTTAAAAAATGATTCAGGGGACCTGTTTCCACAAGTTGCAAGTTAATAATTCTAATTTAATAATTTAATTAAACCTTTAAGTTGCAAACATTATTTTGTTGAGTTCAGTTGACATAATAATGTTGATCATGACATTAACTTTATATTGTGTGTAATTTAACCTCAGATTTCTGCGTTAATTGAATTTCATTAAAAATTCAGTTGTAGTAACTTAGTAAAATTGTCTTGTTAACTTTAGAAATTGGGTAGTGGATTTCTAGTTCTCATCATGCTTTGCAGGACAGGATAAGTAGAGTAAATGTTGAAATTACGTGTTATTTTATGTGTTTCTTAGTGAAGGGAAATACCTGTTATTTTTTAATGCTGCTATGTTTGACATTTAAAAGAGTTTCTGTTATATTAAAGTTTTTAGACCACATGCATTGACTCTATTAGCAATGACAGCCCTAATGCTAGTGACAAGTAACATCTTACTTGTTCATTAAATATACATGATAAATAAGTTACAATTAGCGTATGCTAGCTGTGGATTTGAACTGAAAAAAGACTATATAAATTGGTTCCAGGCCCACAAATCTATTAGTTGGAGCAACTTAATTTTGAGTATATGTGTTTGTTACAAATTATTAAGTTCTACTAACTCAATGTAGTTTGTTGGTTGAACATAATTTCACTAGAAGCTGTCAAAATAATCGATGCAAACTGTTGTTGTGTTAATTTTTTTTTTTTTTTTTTTAGCTAACATTATTTTTAGAGTGTAGTCTTTAATCACTTAGGTCACACTGGATATTGGATAATGTTAACAGATAACACATTTTTAGCATACACTTAGACTTTTTATTGTATTTTTGCAGTAACTTACTGGCAGCACTATTGCCTGTAAGTTACTGTAACTACCCCTCTACAGTAGCTTATCGCAAGTTCATTTTACAGTATAATGCCCTTACCGCAATTTCATTTTACAGTGTGATGACCTTACCGCAATTTTATTTTACAGTGAAATTCCCTTACTGCAACTTAATTTTACAGTACTATGTCCTTATATCCTTACTGTAACTTATTTTACAGTATAATAATTTTGCAGTAATTTTACTGTAATTTATTTTACATTATTTATTTTATAAAACCTTTGAATATTTTACATGAATATCATTGAATTGAATAGATTACAAATAAGTGACCTGAGTCCATGTACAACAGTATATTTTTTATTCACTGTCACTATTAAATACATCCATTACTTATTTATTGTGTTTTATTCTGGAACATAAAAAACATAAAACATAAAAAAAATAGAGAACTGGATTCATAACAACAAATCAAAGCAGAGATCATGGCAATATTGCAACAAAAAGAAATATGGCAACAAGCATCCCAGTTGGTCTTGGCTGCATGGCATCCATAACCACTGACAGCTGATCTGAAACAAAACAGAGGGGAAATGTGTGAGAAATGGTCATGAGTTTATGTCATCTAAATTTATTCATGGACAGACAAGGTAACAACTTATTCAAAATATTACAGCAGTTATTCCCAGTATAGTACTGTTTAAACAGTATTGCTTTTTTGCACATCTTTGTCAGGGAACTCCATTAATTGCCTGAATGTACAATCACATTAAAGAGGTACACTGAGTAACTTTATGGTTCTTCAAACTTAAACTTTTTTTTTTTTTTTTCAGCTATTGATCCAAGGAATATCAGTGTGTAACATTTGTATTGTTTGTAAATATTAGAGCAAAACCGGCTTTTGAGTAAATCTAGAAGTACTCTTGAAGAATACAGGATTATCACCAAAATGAATACTAAATCAAGGTACATAAATGGCTGTCATCAAATTCTCCGAATATTTTAATCGAACTGGAAACTGGAATCATATTAATCAGAATAGGAGAATAAGAATAATTGTGAATCAAACTGAATTGAATCAAGATCAGAACGGAATTAAGAGCTTGTGAATCAAATGGAATTATGGAATGAAAAACTTACAAAGCCAAAGGTGCCATGATTCCAGGTGGCCCATAAAAGAGTCTTTAGGGCGTAGTTGGCTCCTGCTGACACAAGAAAAAGGGAGGAAAAGAGGAAACATCAGAGAGATAGTGCATATCTCAGGTGTGGGGTGCTTGATCATATATATACATATCAAAACATCTCTTTAATTATTATTATGTTAAGACATTTCGGTCATAGCTGCAGTTAATCTAAAGTCACATACTGCGTCTGATAGTTAAAACATACTTACAAAGCCAAAGATTCTCAGTGCTGTTGCTCCTAAAATAGCCTTTGGGGTGTAGTTAGCTCCTGTTGAAACAAGCAAAAGAGAGAAAAAGAAGAATCATCATTTTTCGTCAGTGATTATTGACTAATCACTATTATGAACATGATAAATCATAGATCTAAAATGACTGCTAGATTGATCTCTTACACAATCAGATTACAATCAACACTGAAAAAAAGAGAGAAGAGAATATATACAATAAAATGTAAAAAATAATTCATATGAAACTTAAGAGAACACTGACTTTGATGAGACCTTGCTTCTATTAACAAACAAGAAACCATAATAAAGAATAGATTTTCATTCTTGAATTAATTATAATTTTTTTCTCTGGTGTATGCACTGGCGCAAATGTTTTATTTACGAGAGAGAGCGCGTACGCGCGCGCGAGAAAGAGAGCGCTCGTGCTGTTTCAAATGACGTCACACACATTTAACGGCATTTAACGGTATTCAAATAAAATTAAATAAAAAAATTATAAAATTAAAATTTTGTGGGGTGTAAGCAAAGTTTATATCTTTAATTTTTTAATCATTTTAAAAATGCATTTACTTCATCACACTTGTGCTTACCCAGACATTAAATTGAGTATGCAGATTCATGTTTTTCATCCGCATAACAATTTACAGTAGCACTACTGCCTTATTACAGTAGTTAACCGTAAAACACATATATGGTAGTTTACTGGGCTTTTTTGTGGCAAGTAACTGTAAAATTACAGCAAAGTCTAACAGTGTACTGTACTTCCATTTGGTCTAGCAACATTTTGGTATGCCCACTTTTTAAGATCCAATCAAGTTCAGTGAGTTTTACTCATTCATACATCAGATTACAGAAATAAAACAGGCTGCGAATGGCAATTCATGCTGGCTTGAGAAAAATCCAAGTGAGAACATTGATTTGAGCAGCTCGAGTATGCTGGAGATGTGTAAAGAGCTCTTTGTGATTAGAATACGGGTTAAGCCTAATTTTAGAGAGCGAGGATTGATCTGTTTTGATTACGAATTCATTGGATGAAAAAAGGATAAAAGATAAAAAGAGAGAACATAAAAGAAACAGTAGTGAATCGAAGAAAGGAAAAAAAGGAATGTGAAATTGTGCTTTTTTTCTCCTTATCCTTGTTGAAAACCGCTGGTATCACATACGCTGATAATGGTGTTTAAAGCTCAGACCGCACACGTGTGTTTGTGACATTCATTATCCAAACGTTTGGATGTTAAGCAATGCTGGCCGTTGCTTCGGAAGATAAAGTGTTTTTTTGCGCTGTTGTGCGAGTTTGCGTATTTCTGCAGGTCTTTTTAATATGAAGTGCTTAGAGCATGTGGTGTGTGTCTTAGGATGATGAAGTGTTTAGAGTCGAAGTGTGTGTTTGCGCGTGTCTTTGGAAGATGAAGTGTTTTTAGTCCCCCCTGTTATTACAGTCTATTTCAGTCTGACTGAGCCTCATACATCTATGTCACAGTAAGGGAGCACAACTGTGTGTGTGTGTTTGCATGTGTATGGGGTGAGTGTTTTTCTGATGAGGTGAGTCATGTCTGTTTTCATTTTTATTGTGTGTGTGAGTTTGTTCCTTCCGGTTACGAATGTCTTTGTGTTAGTGTGTCTAGGAGTGACTGTAGGTTTCCGTGCTGTTAGTGTATCTGAAATGACACCCTGAATTTATTTATACGTCTAGGAAACTGTGCTTTATAGAATACAAGTATGAATGCGCTTCTTAAATGTGTTTATGTGCACGTCCGTAATGTTTTTCTAGTGTTTGGCTGCTTTATGCAAATGTGTCATGCATCTTGCGTGAGGACATGGCACCAAACGTTGCCGAGTCACGCTTTGCTTGTGGAGGAGCTTGAATAACCGTAGCGATTTGCATAACCATGCTTGCTTGTGTTCAAAGGCAGAGGTCAGGAACACTAGCCTAAGGGTTGCTTTAGCGCGGCTAGCGGTACCGCTGGGAATGTGCGCTTAGATTCTGTGTAAGCTGGTGATAACAGATCCTCATGGCTGCTGAGCGTGTTTTGTTCTGTTTCCACAGATGAAATGCAAAGAAATACAATGCTTTGATTAAATCAGTCATCACCTGAGGAGAAAGCTGCAATGGGAATTCAGGAGTATTATCACTTTATACAAACCATCAAATTATTATGCTTCGCAACTAACCCGTTGCTTCTAAGCCTGATGTCTCAGCAAAACCGCACACAGATCAGTAATAGCGTCTTTATTTGAGCCGGGCAGTGTGGGATTTATTCGTATATTAGTGTTACCGACATGAATGAAGAGATTTGGGTTTCAATTATTCATACTTCATTTCCTGCTGCCCACATTAATAGTGAAACTCGGGGCTTGAAAAGGCCTTGGCATATTAGAATTGTTAGTTGCGCAAATATTGGGAGTTCATTATCGCGCTTGAGTTATTAGCGCGACCGATAATTATAACGGACAACAAAGTCTTGAGTTTTTAATACGGAAATAAATGGCTGGTAATTTAGGAATATTACACATGAATTTAGAGTAAAAGATTAAATAGTTGAAAATTGGCCATGGGGAGAGAGAATTAGAGAGATAGGGATTTTTTTAATGAAGGAAAGGCGATGTATTCTCTTTTTGCGCCATGCCAAGCCTACTTAGTGAGCCAAGAGAAGCATAACTGCTGCTTCTTTATGAGATGCAGGAAGTCTCATTAAATTCAGCAGGAGTGACTCCTCTTGGTCCGCTGCAGATGCTCTCAGCAAACGGGGCTGAGACCTTACACTTCATTTAGACACGGAGGGCAACCGGCTTTTAAAACTATAGATGTTAAACTATGTAAACGTCACTGTGTTATTTTGGGAGGTACAATTAAAGCAAAGGGGGACAGAACGTGCAGCAAAATGTCTGATCTCAAGAGAGTTTTGTTTGTAGCATACGAGTTTTGTCTTCGGACCAGTTCATGTTCTTTTGGAGCTAATTAAGACAACGATCAACAAAATAAACGGGGGCTCATAAAAAATGTGTTCAGTTTTTTTATTTATTTTTTTATTTATTTATTTTTTAACCAAAGACCTTTAGTTTACATATAAAGCACTGTTAAATGTTAATGAAAAAAGTCTCTTATGCTCACCAAGGCTGCATTTATTTAATCAAAATACAGTAAAAACAACTGCTATCTATTTAAATATATTTTAAAATGTAATTTATTCCTGTGATGCAAAGCTGAATTTTCAGCATCTTTACTCCAGTCTTCAGTATCACATGATCTTTCAGAAATCATTCTAATATGCTGATTTGCTGCTCAAGAAACATTAATTATTATTATAAATGTTGAAAACAGTGAAAACTGTGATACATTTTTCTTCAGGATCCTTTGAATAGAAAGTTTAAAAACATTTATTTGAAATAGAATCTTTTGCACTATTATAAATGATTTTGCTCTCACTTTTGAGCAATTCAATGTATCCTTGCTGAATAAAAGTATTAGTTTCTTTTAAATATCAGTAAAACGGTGTACATAAAATTATAGAATTAAAGAAAATGAATGAAATGGATCAACTCACACCTCTAAAGTAAACTAAAGTAAATATGAAATATGGTGACTTTTAGCCGCATCTTAAACAATGTTTTGAAAAAAACTTTCCAAAGTTATGAAAAGCACCACTTCTAATGTCACGATTTCTGACTGTCACTATGGTTACAGGTGAAAAAACAAAAGGAGACTGATTTTGCTAATTGTTAATATAGGCATTATTTGTTCTGCTACTTGAGATATTGAATGAACATGACAATTTGCGAGCTTTACTTGCTAATAAACATGTTTATCAATCTCAAACACTAACTGTGCGACATATCCAATGTTTCATCATTTTCACTGTGATAATTAACCCCATCATCATTATCATCATTCATTTAATTAGCCACATCCTGATATTTGTCTTCACCATAGCTACCTGCTCAAAAATCAGCATCAACAGACGTCACAAACTCTGATACACTATAACCTAAAAAATAGCATCCATTTTTTTATTCTCAGTCTCCATGTATGACTGATATAGTAGTGTTTCGCTCATTGTATGTCAGAGTCTCACCCAAAAATGCATGGCATGATAATAATTGCATATGTATACAGTATGTGGGCGCAGGTATTGTAGTACACGTAGTAGCCAGTGTAAATGGCAGCGTTTGCTTCATTCGTGGAACCGGTTTCAACTGTTCCTCCCTTCCTCTCAGCCACAGAGAGCAGGGAAATGGCTTAGTTGTCCCTTCAGAACAATTGGTTTTGTTCGGGGAGAGATAGAAATGATGAGGGGTTTGGAAGAAGGTAGAGATGTGAGGGAGGAACGCGTGTTATTGACTTTCCTGAAGAAAGAGACATAAAGGAGGGAAGCAAAAGAGAGAAAAGAGAAGATAAAGTCCAGGTTGAAAGACAGAGGGAGGAGGTAATAGACAACAGAGAGACGGGCTGACAGCGCTGGTGACAAGACGAATAAGACATGTTGCAGCCAAGACTGATAATGGAAGAGAAAGTTTCAACAATTAATGAGCCTGGTAGCACATCTCATTTTCTCTGGAAGAAAAACAGCAAGAATGAGGGATCAGAGAAGTGAGGAGGGGGTGAAAGTCTTTGCTCTCATTTCCCTTAGAGGGGCCTTGAGGCAGGAAAAACTTGAAAAAGAGCAAAAAGGGGAAAGAAAATGAGGTCATTGTGTTTCTGACATAGAAACTTAGGCCATTGCCTATGGCTAATACATGGGCGTTATCTTACTAAGTTATTAACTAGACAACAGTTTGCATCCCTGAGTGTCGTTTATGTTATTATGCTGATACAGAGACCTGTGCGCTAACGAATAAAGTGTTTATAGGTATGCAACTATTTAGTTAATATGTCCATTATTTCTTACATTTCTTAAATTGTTTCTTTTATCAGTTGTACAAACATAAATGTATACATATAAATCTATTTTTAAATATTGGCATTATATTTTGATTCTTTTTAAAATACATTAGTCAACATTTGAAACTTTTATCAAAGTTGTCCTAAAACCTAAAACCAAAATGCGTTCTTGTTTTAGGACAACTTTGATTAACTTTTTTGATCCACTTCAAATGTTGACTACTGTATATAGTATTACATTTTTATACAATTTTCTCTAAATAAATTACAAATAAAATTAAAATCTCAAAATGTTTTAAATGCTACAAATGAATGTAGGCAACACAACATTATGACAGTGTGAATATTGTGCAGTATGAAATGTGTAAATTCATCTTAATTTGCTAAAAGGCTACATTTAAGAGGATTAGTCATTTTAAAGATGAACTTTAAGTGCACGTTTGATGAAGGCAAAGGTAATCTAAATGTAAAAACAGCATGCATATATCCAGTGTTGACTAATACCAATGAATAGAAAAAGAATGCAAGTCAGCCATATAATCATGCATAGCAAAATAGCAAAATTTCAAACTCTCAATTGTTATTTGAGTATATAATTTCGATATTATTATTGTTATTGTTATCATTTAATTTTTTGATTTCGTTTTCGTTTTAGTTAAAGTTGAAGTTTTAATAATTTTGTTGAGCTTTGTCATTTTTATTTGCTGTTTGGGGATTTGTTTTCAAAGGTTTTTATAATTTTAACCTATAAGTTTTAGTTATTTTAGGACTTCAAGTTAAATGTAAAAGGAAAATGTTCTAGCTAAAATAAACTAGCCGGTTTTTTTTTTTTCCATTTCTTTTTTTTAGTATTAGTATTAGTTAACTGTAATAATCCAGCTCTATAATAACCAATTTGGAATTAATATATCATGCATCATCTACTGTTTTTCCACTATTTCATAGTTGCATTTTTATTTCTGCAAAGTGACGTCACTGAACAAGGTTTTCTGGATTCTCTGGAAATATTGATTTTACCAATAAGTTGTTTCAGCCCTAGTTCCTTACATATCAGCAGGTACGTGACCAGCTTTTTAAACCACTATTTACTGTGTCACTTTGACAGAGTGTAATCTCCATCAAAAGGCTTTACATTCAACAGCTTACGCAATGATTCATCTTGTATGCAGGCTATAGAACTCCGCTCAGGAGAGAGAAGTAGCGGCGTCGTGCCACACGCATTAGTGCATTATCAATATCCACTCTGGCTGTAATAGAAATGAATGTGAGGGGAGTTTTAGTGCTTTTACGGCACTGTTTACCTCCATGATGTTGATTAACGCAGATGCACCAGGGCACTATTGAGACAAGGTGTCTAGACGTCACTCACACCTATGGCTGAATTCGTTCCCACTTTATCCTCGAAATTCAGGGCCTCAGGAAGAGAGAACAGAGTGAAAGAAAAGGGGAGAGGAGATGCACAGGGAGAAAAATAGGAATTATCTCTGCTGGACGGAAATAGCCCCGTGTTTCAATCAAAGACAAGCTTTTTAAAAAATTAGATTTAAGAGCGCCGACGGGAGGGGGCCGTATAATGGGAATTAAGGTTGTTTCACGTTAATTATGCGTCATATGTGACATGTAATTAATTCAGTGTGCGTTTGATTAGAGATTGGGGTGCCTTAAATAAGATATGATGAACAAGCACAATGTGTTGATGGTCCAGAATAACATGAAAATAATTATTTCTGTGAAGATTAGAGGAGAAACAGAGAGGCTTAATAAGGCAAGAAAGATTGGGTAATTCTGTGAAACCAGTGCTTTTTTGCTTTCAAAAAGGAGATTTTAAGGTGAACTTGACTTTTTTTTAAAGATTTTATACATTCTGTGTAATAACAAGTACTCTATTTTAAGTGTCATCTCAAACTAAATAAATATACATTTTGTTAATGTTGGCAGACAATTATAGACTTAGAAAAGATAATACACTGGAAAAAGTTGGTGTAGAAACAATTTCTATCAGCTGTATCTTCAAATATAATTCTAGAAATTCTCATTTAAAAGAAAAAATCTCAGATGGACGGAGGTTTTTGTATCTGAAGTCTTCATATACTCACAAACATAAATGTATAGTACATGTATGTATTTATATTTAAATTATATTTATGTATAATAAAATATATAATAATACAATTTTCTATGAATAAATTCTAAGTAAAATACTAAGATCATTTGTTTTAAATGCTACATGTGAATTGTGTAGCAAGTTTTCACTCAGAAATTGTTAGTAAATTTCATAAACAATTACATAGAAACAGGAAGTAACAGTGAGACAGTGATCCTTTCAAAGAAGAATCAAATCGATCTTTCTTCAAAAATATGTTTATATAAATTAAAAAGTATTTAAAAATGAATATATATATATATATATATATATATATATATATATATATATATTCATTTTTAAATAATTTTCTAAACTATATATGTGTGTGTTTTGTATTCAGACTTTATTTATATGTCAGTGTCAAGTATGTATTAGCACATACTAAACACCAGGATCCACTATTCATTGTTTATCTTATTTTTTTCCACTCAACTGTACATGAGGGACACCGATGGCACCTGTCCTGTAGAAAGACCCAGGCAGAGAGATGCCATAGGCTCTGGTGAGATTATGCGATACAGGACCATAAAACATAAACAGTGTGCCCATGGAAGGGTAAAAGCACACAAGTAGTGTATTACACTAAGGCAAGAACAGAAAATAAACCCAGCACAGCTCAAAGAATATAAAGCAGTGTGATGTGTATTTGTGTTGGAGCTATAGTAGCATGGGAACTCGTGTGCTAAATGAACAGCTGGACATGCAGTGGAGCCTATTGATTGTTTATAGTGCATATCGCCTGGGGAAATAAGGTTTTTTAAATAAGAAATAAGATATAGAAAGAGTAAGAATGCTGTTACTTTTGCAACAGAATGGACTATGTGTATATTTCAGTGATTTGTGCTTTTGAGCAAATACTGTGTGTTCTCCTGATGCAATGTTCAGAGAGAAAGCTTTACTAACACTCATTCAAATCAAAAATAGTCACTTCTAGAGCCGCTCAGTTGCTTATCAGACCGATATTAAAGTAAGATGGTCAGTTGATTTTACAGATCCATCATAATTCACAAAGTCTATTAAAACATCAGCCTCATTATGTGAAACACTCACAACAAAAGCAGAAGATTGAGCGGGGTGAATTGTGATGGCCCACCGCTGCTCTAATCCTTTGATGGCTTGGGTTGTTAGGAACAAGACTCTTTTTTTTTTTATTGTCATTTCTCTCTCTTCCTCTGTGTCTCGTGCTTCTCTCGCTCTCCTTCTTTCTCCTCTTTCTGTTCTTTCTCTAAAACCCCTTGCGTGACTTATGAGTCATCACATCCCTTTCTACAGTACAACCCAAGCTCTGTTCTGTATTACTGTATTACAGTGCTTCCATCCATCTATCTATCTATCTATCTATCTATCTATCTATCTATCTATCTATCTATCTATCTATCTATCTATCTATCTATCTATCTATCTATCTATCATCGTTCTATTGTTCTATCATTCTCGTTTCGTTCTATCATTTTGTCTTTCGTTCCATCTATTTTGTTTTGTTCTATCTATCTAAATTCAAATTCAAATTCAAAATTGCTTTATTGGCATGACTGTAAAAATTACAATATTGCCAAAGCTTGAAATATATGTGGAGAAATATAATAACAATGAAAAGATCAAAATAATAGAATAAAAACATTATAACAATATAAATTTAAATAAAAAGTGTAACAAATAAGAACATGTGTGAACATTTCATACCACAGTGTTTAACATGTATAAACACACACAGGCTGAGGGTCACTGTGGTGGACAGTAGGGAAACACACTGAGGTCAGACATAATAAACATATTACACACATTCACCTGCTGTCTCTCAGGCTGTGGCACATCCACACGTATCTTGCAGCCAGTGCTGCTGTCTGTCCCTCTCCAAGTACTATCTTTATTTGTTCCTCTTCAGTCATGGCTGTAAAGTTCTTTATAATGTTTGTGAATTTGTTGATGTATATGACTCCGATTGATTTAAATTGGTAACAGTGAAGGAGAAAATGCACCTCTGTATCTATCTATCTATCTATCCATCCATCCATCCATCCATCCATCCATCCATCCATCTTCAATTCAAAATTGCTTTATTGGCATGACTGTAAATGATACAATATTGCCAAAGCTTAGTATACATGCACAAATAAAATAAAATAATAATATAATAACAATAATAATAATTAAATGAATATCGCATTAATAGAATGGAATATTATAACATCTTAGAAGTATTAAACTGTAACAAATTAGAATGTGTGTGTCACATCTACGCTGGAGCAAGGAGAACGCAGGAGTCGAGGAGCATAATCAAACCTTCTTTTAATGAAGCACAAACACAGGGAAACATAGAGCACGGGGGTAAAACGAACAATACCGGACCTCGGAGACTGGGAAACACAGGGCTTAAGAACACTAGGAAATCATACGAGGAAGAACAGAAACAGGTGGGGAGTAATCAAACACGGACGGAGACTAATGAACTAATGATCACACGGAACGAGGACAGGAACAGGAAACACCAAATATGGGCAAAACGGAACAAACACGTGACAGATTGCCCCTCTCCCGGTAGGCGCGTCCTGCGCCGTAACAGTTCTACCGGGGTGCCCTGGAGGCGGTGCAGGGCAGGAACAGGGAGGAGCTTAGGAACGCCTCCAGGGCAGGGGAGTCAGGCGGCCATGGCAGGTCAGGGGTCTCAGGCGGCCATGGCGGGTCAGGGGTCTCAGGTGGCCATGGCCTATGCCCCCCTCAACATTTTCCAAGGGGAAACTATGGAATCTGGTTGGCGCTCTGGACGAGCGGGCTGTGGTGGGAGCTCTGGAAGCGCGGACACTTGGGGGCGCCCTGGAGGAGGGGGCACTGGAGGAGGGGGCACTGGAGGGACGGGCCCTGGAGGGTGTTGTCGATGAGCGGGCTCTGGAGGGCGCTTGCGAGGAGCGGGCTCGGGAGGCGCAGGCACAGCATAGTGCTTACGAGGGGCTGGCACTGGCCTGGGGGGAGCCACGACCGGCAGGCTTGCCACATGAACCATAGGCTTGCCATAGGGACTGCCGGCGGGCTTGCGTGGGCTGTGGATGGCGGCGTGAATTTCCCCGCGGACGGCAGGCTTGACTGAGCCGCGAACGGCGGCGGGCTTGAGTTTTCCGCAAACAGTGGCTGGCTTGCATTGGCCACGAATGGCGGCAGACTTGAGTGTACGGCGGCTGACGGGCTGGATGGCAGGCTGGTTCTGGCTCGGGCCCGGACACTTCCCAGGGAGGTCCATGGGGCGATGGTAATTGGCCCTGAGCCAGAACAGACGATTGAAGGCGGTGTCATCCTACGTCGCCGCCGCGAGCTTGCAGAATTCCCCAGTGTACTCGTAGAAGGGGAGATCTCGATAGGCTGTGAATTGAGCGGCAGTTTCCATGCCGCGGGGAGAGAAAACAGGGAAAACAAAAAACTTTCAAAAACGAAACAAAAACACGAGGGGAACGCTCACTTTTTTTGTGGATTTCCGACACAGAACAAGGACAGGAACAGGAAACACCAAACATGGGCAAAATGGAACAAAAATGTGACAGTGTGAACATTTGATACCACAGTCTTTAACTTAACATAGAAACATACATACATACATACATACATACTAAGGATCACTGTGTTGGACAATAGGATAACACACAGGTCAGGTCAGAGACAATACACATTCACCTGCTGTCTCTCAGGCTGTGGCACATCCACACGTATCTTGCAGCAAGTGCTGCTGTCTGTCCCTCTCCTAGCATTATCTTTATTTGTTCTGTTTCACTAATGGCTGTAAAGTTCTTTAAGTTGGTGAGTTTGTTGAAGTAGAGGTTTCTTATGGATATGTATTTATGACAGTGAGGAGGAAGTGCGTCTCTGTCTTGATCTCTCCTGTCTCACAGTGAGCACACACCCTTTGCTCTCTGGGTAACCAGCCCTTTTTCTGTCTGCCGGTGTCAATGGCTAGTCTGTGCTCACTGAGCCTGTGTTTGGTCAGGATCTGTCTCTGCTTTGTGTCTCTGACACTCTGGAGATAATCTTCCAATTCATAATATGATTTTATGGTCCGATATAGTTGTAATTTACTTTGTGTTTTAGTTTCTTGATTCCAATGTTCCAGATATGTATTTTTAGATTGTTTGATAATTAGATTTATTTTGATGTTTAGGTGAGAAGCAGTGCTAATCTGAGACTGGTTAGTGTTAGTAGAGTTAGTCAGGTTAGTAAGTCTCAGAACCAGCTGACTGAGTGGACTCTTTTCGGGGTTCAGTTCTTGGGTTTGTTAACATTAAGTGTCCATCTACAGTATTATATATAAGGCTTTCACTTTTAGTGTACAGTAATTTTATCTTGTTGAGGGGTTTGTACCGTAATTCAGACGGCTCTTTTCAATTACTCTGTGCAATTGTTTTTCATCTTCCACATAGTTTTTTTCTCTTTGATCTTAAGTGTATCTGTACGCTTTAATTTCGATAAAGGTTTTATCTTCTGCGATCAAGGTTGTGCTCTTTTTCTCTGTAGTTTACAAGTCAGACAGCTCCGTGATAGCTGCCAGGCTTAACAAGCCAGCAGCAACAGAGGCTGTTAATGCTGCGAGTGACCTTCTGGAGAGCGAGTCTCTGTCTCCCTCTCTGCGGCTCAGCACGAGCTCCGTTTGGTTGTGCTAATGCCACTGGTGTTCTGAAGAGCTGAATCTAAACTATCTTGTCAACACAGTTGTAGAGGAGAGAAGCTGTCTTTAGCAACGGAGGTAATGGTACATCAGCTTTACCCAGAAGATACAGTGAAGTCAAATTAAGAATTCTGGACTCTTGACTCTCATTTTATATCACTCTCTCTCTTTCTCTCCTCCTTTTCATTTCTCTCTTTCTACTTTCTCTCACTGTGTCTGTTATTTTTCTCATCTAATTTTTATTATTCAAACCTATCTCTGAGTCCGTGTTAAGAAATAGATTTTGGAGCACTACTTGCTGGAAGGGCCTCTTTCTATTGTTGTAGAAAAGTTTCAATATTGAGTTTCAATATAGAAAAATAATTGTCCGAGATACTACTTCTGATACAAACCTTAAAAAGCCTTTATTTTAATTTAATGCGTTTCTGGAAAAGAACATTGATTGGAATGTGTCAGGCTATGAACGGACTGCAGCTGTATCCTAACAGTGAGCCATGTCAGAATAATCGTATTTATCAGTTGTAAAGTAACAATTCTGAATGCTGACATTACTGTTACAAAACAAATGATGACTTTTATGAGCTAGTTCTTTTTAGTGAATCAAAAACATAAAGTGCAGCCAGCGTAGTCTGATTCCCAAACAAATTATTCTAACGAGTTGGTGAGTCAAACACACAGCTTAAAACTAACTGTGGGGTTGCTGACTGGTTGTTCTTATGAAAACATGCACTGTACTTTGTAAGTGATATTTTATAAAAATAAATGTTACCACATTTTTTGTTTCTTTAAGTATCAGTGATTACCAGAAAAGGGTTCTTTGGCTTGTAACTGTCACATATGCTCTGGAGCCAGGGAAACGAGGAGGCAAGGAACTTCTTCAATCATTAACTTTATTTAGACAAACTCAGGGATTGCTGGAGACATTGAACAAAGACCATAAGACGATCAGACCAGAAACTGAGGCAGGGAAACACAGGGCTTAAAAACACAGGGTGAAACTAGATAATTAATGACAAACGGCTAGGGACTAATCAACTAATGATGACACCAAACAAGGACAGGAACAGGAGGACCAAATAAGGGCACGGGATAAGGGGAAACACAAGACACAGAGACAAAGTCTGACACTACTCCCCCCTCCCGGAAGGCACGTCCCGCACCTAGCAACATCCAACGGGGAGGGGGGGTGGGCGCTCTGGAGGCCTCCAGGGTGGTGCCCGGTCCGGGAGCCATGGCGGGTCAGGGGACTCGGGAGGCCATGGCGGTACAGGAGACTCGGGAGGCCATGTCGGGACTGGAGACTCGGGAGGCCATGGCGGAGCAGGGATCTTGGGCAGCTGTGGCGGATCCGAGGATACAGGAGGCCATGGCATGTCAGGGAGCTCGGGCGGCCATGGCATGTCCACCTCCGAGGCCGCAGCCCCAGCCCCCGCCTCGGCCTCTACGGCAGGAGCCCTACTAACCCCCCCCCAAAATAATTCCTTGGGGAAATTAGAGGTGGTTTCAGTCTGGGGTTCAGGGGGAGCGGACTCTTGGGGGCGCCCTGGAAGCGCGGACTCTCGGGGGCGCTCTGGAAGCGCGGAGCTGGACGGAACCAGCGGGGACGACGGAGGGCTGGACGGGACCAGCGGAGTTGAAGGAGGGCTCTTGCGAGGAGCGGGCACTGGAGGGCGCTTGCGAGGAGCAGGCACTGGGCTAGGGAGAGCAACGGCAGGCGGGCTTGCCACACTCTCTGCCGGCGGGTTGCTTTGGCCACGCACGGTGGCGGGCTTGCAATCCAATCAATATGATGCTTTTAAGTCCATCATTTTGGTGTGATTAAGTGGCGATTTTTCTCTGCAGATGATGAGGTTGTAGAATGTCATCTGAAATACACAATTGAGTTTAGAGTTACAGTGTGTTTATGTAAAAACAATTATGTTTATGAAGGCCAAAAGCAAAAATGGACAGTATGTTTTCTTAAAAGAAAAAAGTGATATAAAGTCATGGGATAGTTTTAATATTTTTTGTGACTGGGTATATTTATACATAAACCCAAGTAATAATTTAAAAAATAACAATATGAATTATAAATTCATTGTCTCTTTTACTTACTTAGTGGAGAAGAGGAGAGAGGTTTCCACAGCAGAGCTGCACACACCTACTGTATATGTGACCAAAAACAACAAAAAAAAAAAGATAAGAACATGTTTGTTTGGAAACTAGTTACAATTTTAAAGTTAAATTTGTATTTAAATTTAAGAATGAAATCATTTACCTGTTGAGAGTGTGTTGACAGTCTGTGTAGTTGGATCACTGAACTCCATTTCAGTGAAAATGGCATTTCAGCATAAAAGGGTTCTTCAGAATGCTATGGTTCTAAATAAAACCATTACTGCATGTAAAGAACCTTTAAAGAACCATCTTTTTTTAGAGTGTAGACTAGTCTGTGTAAACACCATTTTTAAAAGTTTTGAGAATATCTCCTCATTTGGCAATGGAATTGCATTTTTTTTTGTCCAAATATGTATTCCTTAGTGTTATTAGTTAAACTATTAATGTATTTGAATCATTGAGTAATCTGAAACAGAAATTAAAATGGATAATTCACACAAAAACGAAAATTCTGTCATTAATTACCCTCATGTTGTTCCAAACTCGTAAGACCTTCGTTCATCTTCGGAACACAAATTAAGATATTTTTCATGAAAACTGAGAGCTTTCTGTCCCTCCCATAGACAGCAATGGAGCAATGAGACACGTTCAAGGCCCAGAAAGTTAGTAAGGAATCATTAAAATAGTCTATGTGACATCAGTGTTTCAAATGTAAATTTTATGAAGCTACGAGAATACTTTTTGTGCGCAAAGAAAACAAAAATAACAACTTTATTCAATGATTTCTTCTGTTCTGTGTCAGTCTGATTTTGGGTACCAGACAATACTTGTTTTTCACAGGTTTTGGGTACCAGACAAACAGATATTTTCTGATGGCATCTGGTGTGATCTGTGATTTCATCAAAAATATCTTAATTTGTGTTCCAAAAATTAACGAAGGTTTTACGGGTTTGGAACGACATGAGGGTGAGTAATTAATGACAGAATTTTCATTTTTGTGTGAACTATCGCTTTAGGAACTGCTTTTTCTTAGGGCATGTTAGATCGTGCCAACATCCTGCTGACTACACCAAGACATTAGTTTATGCTGACATCCTGACGAATAATCTAAGGTTGAGTCTCCATGTCAGGAATATTGGATCCAACCCCCATCGCCAGATCCCAACAGAAAAAATATGTTTTGCCTGGTACCCGTAACCTGTTGGTACCCAAAATCAGTGTTTCATTGCACTTTATCTAGTACCAAAAACAGTATTAACAGTCTTCCATCAACCCAAGCAGGGAAGAGAAAGCAGGAGATGAGTAATGATGATAAAAAATGAGTTTATTAAATAATCTTAGTTGCGTCTGTTTTAATGCTCAGTCAAACTTCATCTGACTAGCACAAATCCAACATAAACTATAGCAATGGAAAATTACTGCTTCAGAACATCATCCCATGGTGTTAACCGTGAAATGAAGACATTCTCTTACTGTCTTATTAGTGAAGACAAATATTCCTGGAAACCACAAAATCATGAAATTAACAGTTTGAAAACAAATATAATAGTATAATATACTATAAAATGACCGATCAATGAATGAATCAATAAAAGGGGTATATAATTATTATAAATTATTAAATGGAATAATAAAATGTTTAAATGCTAATTATTATAAATAACTGAATGTAAAAGAAAGAAAATAAAACACAACACAAATATGGTTGCTCTCTTGAAGCAACACAGAGACACCTTTCTGGCTGCTAAGTGCCTCTTATTTCCAATCAATCTGATACTTGATCCATCGTGGTAGATCAGCTGATGAATCACTTGAATTTAGATGCATTCTCTCCTCAACGGATCTCAATCTCTCCCCTTCCTCTCTTAATGACATGCTGTTCTGGCACGGTATCGTCGATGGCAGGAGCTCAGCTGTTATCCCCTCCCAGCAGTCAAGAGTTAGTGGGAAACTTATTTTATGCCTCTGCCTCTCATTCGAATATTAAAGTTACTTTGCTTATAAACTGCCTCTGCAGGACACTAGTCTCTATTATTGAAGAGGAAGGGAGAAAAGTAGTGAGAGGATAGTAATGTAAGGTCTGGATTAACTCCCTGCTGCTCGAGCGGGGCTGTATTGGGTAGTGGATGACTAGGTTGGCCTCTCCATTGTGCTAAACGGGCGATAGAGGAATGGGAGTCTTGCATGTGGAGTGCATGTGTCTGTGATCGCTCATTTTGAGATGAATAGACTCAGAACGGATGAAGAGGAGGAGCGGAGTGAGGGAGATTGATGACAGGGAGGGGGTGAGGAGCAGAAGTGTAGAACGACGGATTAGAGAGGAATGATCCGGAAAACAAATCTGACACATGGTATCCCATATATTATGTGTGTGTGTGTGTGTGTGTATTAAATGTAAAGTTGAAATGGGAGGCCATGTGTTTCATTTCACATGTTCATCTCAGTGGTGTATCTGAAGTGTAAACTGCTGTTGTTGGTGTTGTAAGGAGAATATTAACTTGGAATCTGTAATGGGTCGACTCAACATTTATTCTGAAAAGAAAATGTCAGTAAAATAAGCATGCGTGGTCAACCTTGATAGATTTCTCTCCTGTTTGGGATGAAGTAGAATTATAAACTATATTATTAATATTTTATTATATTGTATTTGTACAGTCTATTTTGACATTACAAGTATTGCTCAATGTCATGAAACTACAAGGTGCTTCCCAGAAAACAAATGTAATGCTCATATAAGGCTGGTATATTGTTGCAAAGGTTTTTTTACATTTATTTTTAATTTAAAAAAAATTTTTTTTTTCATTTTGTAAAGAGGAAAATAATGGTAATGTTTGTGTGTCTGTGTGTATATGTATACACACACACACACACACACATTTGTTTTTGTGAAAGTAGCTTTAGAAAGAAATGTATTATTTGATTCAACATAAAATTTATAACACAAACTTTTAAGCTGCATCTTAATTGGATATATCTAAAGACAGTTTATTGCAGCTCAGAGGTGGCATGAATGCATTTTTCAACTTTAACTTTGGAGCAAAAATCTGGCTTTAAACTTGAAAGAAATAAAGATTCGACATTTATCGTGATAATTATCGATATCGACTGATATGAAAAACATTATAGTGATAATTTGTTTTGCCATATCGCCCAGCCCTAATTGCAATTGTATAAATAATGGCATGAGATAGATAAATGAGTTTTAAATGGGTATTAAAGCATTTTTTTATTAATATGGAAATAAGAAATATTTTTCTAATGAAATGATATTCTAAATAACAAACTAATACTGCCTTTTTCCATAACTAATTAATTAACATGTTAAATTTACAACCCTAATAGATTTTTTTATTTTTTTTCATTTAATATTAAATGTAATTTATTCCTGTGATGGCAAAGCTGAATTTTAGTGCTCATAAGAAACATTTCTTCTTCCCAATGTTAAAAACTGAAAATGTTTATGGAAACCATGATACACATTTATACTGCCATGCAAAGGCAAAAGACCGTAACTTCGATTTTTGTCGAAAATTAGTTATTGATATTTTTGGGACATTCAAGACATCCTTTATCATGTACATAAGTATCTTGAGTCAATTTTGTTGTTTTTCCGAGAAAATAATGGGTCGTCTCAACCATAACTACAAAAAGTCCCGGAGAAACCAAGGCAGAACACTGTATAACACCAGTTACCGCTCTTTCGCTTTGTTTGGAACACTCAAAATGAGTTACGGCGTTCTGCCTTTGTTTAGCCCCGCGTCAATATGAAGTTACGATTACGGCTTGGAGTTATACGGTGTTCTGCTTTTTTACAGTCTGACACATTTTAATCACGGTGTAGACAAAAGAATTAGATCGCAATCTACCAAACAGCTCCATATAACAAAGCACTGTAAAGACTAGACAGCTTGGCAGCAATACATAATCGTGAATAACCTTTAAAGATTTTTATTTTTATTTTTTGTAATGCAGATTATCACCAGGTTGTCACTTCTAGTTGGATGCATGTGTACTTGAATACCGTAGCATGTAGCATGATCAATCATAAAATCAGTAGCCTAACGGAGATGTTTAATCCACATTTTTCTGAGCATTATTCCTGCTCGCTGGCGTTCACCTCAATCCACAAGTCGTTCTTTTAGCTTAGGCTATTTCGTTCAAGTCAATATAAGCAATTATGCTATGTCTTGCATTATTTTACGTTACTGAGCATAGCAAATAAATTGGTTGCAAAACAGTATCCACTCAGATGTTGAACTTTTAGTCTGCTTGTCACGGTCAAAAATAAATAAATAATACAGTCACATTTTATGCAATAGCCTATATGAGATAGCCCATGATCACTAGATTTTATACAGGTGTTACTATAACGATTTTTTGTAAATGGTGATCAGCAACCAAATATTGATCATGTGGAAGTTACTGTCTTTGGCCTTGGTGTGACTTCTCAGTTTTGCAGACAGTGCAAAGGCAGAGTACAGTAACTTCAAAATAGGGGTAAAAATCAAGTTTGAGCTCACAATTTTTTTAATGTAGATAATTTTCATTACTAAAACATCTAATCGCCAAATTTCCAGTGTCCTACGTAAGTAAAAAACTTTTTTCACACTCTAGCGAGTCAAGGTCTTTTGCCTTTATAGGGCAGTATACAGGTTTCTTCGATGAATAGAAAGTTAAATAGAACAAAATTAATTTGTAATATAATTTTTTAAATAATATTATGAATGTCTTAACTGTCAATTTTTGGTCACTTTAATTCTTGCTTGCTGAGTAAAAGAGCTCATTTCTTTCTGAAAAAGAAAAATAAATCTTACTGACCCTATGACTGGAGTCCCACCTCTCTTGATGGGATCAACTCCAAAAGGGAAGAGGAGGAATTAAGACAGGAAATTAATATTGGGGGCACGTAAATGAATAGAAGTCAGAAAATTAAAGAGGCAGAGGCACACACATACACACTGGCAAATCAGGCACACATTAAACGTTTAGTGAAAATCCACAAAACAAGAATATATAAACACATATGTAAAACATTATACTACAGCCGTTAGATTAACAAGCTAAGCCCCCCTTCCCGCAGCCCCATCAGTGGTGTTACCTCATTAAAGCCGAATCAAGGTAACGGATCAGTCCATCTCGGACCCCAGGGGAGTGGCTTTGATCTTGAGTAGAGCGTGGAGACCTGAAAGAGAGAGAGACAGAGAGACTGTGAGATTTCGCCATGCGGCATGACTAACATGGCAAACGCCCACGACCGACTTCACACATGAGTGCACACGCAAAACAATCATTTACAGCCATGTACAGACTTATACATCAGTGTGCATGCATTCATGTGCACTGTCATACATGTGTGCATTAAAACGCTTTGGCTTACACAAACACACACTCGCACCAATGTAAGCATATTAGATGTGAAGAGTTCATTAACGTGCTTATTATAAACATTTGAAATCATTCATCACCAATGTACCATAGACTTTTTCGTTTTGACATTTGAACTGCCTGGGATTTGTTTCAGAAGTGGTCATTTAGATGTTAAGGGAGCAAAATGTGTCTTGTTCACAGGCTTTGATGCAGCAGATGTTAGATCTGGCGAACTGTGGTTCATATTTCTCTCCGCTCTTTCTCCTGATCCTTGTTCCCTTTATCCAAACTTTAATAGGTTACTGTGGTGAAAAGAAAAAAAAATTATACTTAACTTCGGGTTTGTCACTTTGTCTTTATAATGGGCTGGAGGCAAGAAGAATACAAGAATTTTTTCAAAATTATTGAGCGGGCAAATTCTTATCTCTCTCTATGACATACTGTATGTACTGTTGAAAACCAGTATGAACTATAACTATAACCGACTGATATCCTATTATAATGTGATTCGCCTCGATTCTTCTGTTCTCATGCATGCATGTATCTTTGTTTCTTGCAGGATGACCATTCCATGTTCTTCCAGTTTGGACCCTCTATAGAGCAGCAGGCCTCTGTCATGCTTAACATAATGGAGGAATATGACTGGTACATATTCTCCATTGTCACCACCTACTACCCTGGATACCAGGACTTTGTCAATCGGGTGAGTTGTCGCTATTCATTTTTTTCTCAATTCGATTCCATTTTAATTTCAGTTTAACTGTTAATTTAAGCAGGTGTAGAAGTAATTCACTGTATAGCATGTCAAGTTTTAGGTCTTCATCCAGACCCCAATGTATGTTTATGAATCAAGTAATCTTGAAAATAAAACACATGAGTTCTGATGTCAGTTCATTTCAGGTGTTATTTCATATAAAGCAATAGAAGACTGCAGGAACTCATCAAACATAGTTTATATGTTAGCTAAATATATATTTACATGTACATTTAAAAAATATATATATTTACATATACGTTCAAAAGTTTGGAGTTGGTAAGATTTTTAAATGTTTTTTGCAAAAACCTCTTATGCTCACCAAGGCTGCATTCATTTGTTAAAACATACAGGACAGTAAACAGTGATATTGTGAAATAATATTAAAAATGTTTTAAAATGTAGTGATTTTATTATTTTTTATTTTCATCAATATTGGTAATAATAAAATATGTGTTATTATTATTGAAAACAGTTGTTGCTTAATACTTTATATATTACTTACTACTTGCTTACTACTTGATATATCACTGTGATATATTCATGTTTTTTTCAGAATTCTTGAATAGAAAGAACAGCATTTATTTGAAATAAAATAAATCTTTTGTAACAGTGTCTGTAAAAGTCTTTGCTGTCATTTTTAATTTCTTGAAAAAAAAAAAACCTTACCGACTCCGCACTTTTGAACAGTATTTTATGTGTATTGTTGTTATTACATTTATTTATTATTTTAAAGTTATGTTTAACTGAGAGTTTAACAGTTGTTCCCTGGATTTTATTTTTGAAGGAATTTGGAGCGGTGCAGAAAAGCATTGCAATGTGCTTGCTAAGATGTTCTGGATGTTTTTAACATGTTGCTATATGTGCTTGCTAGGGTGGCTACCAGGGCTTGCTAGGTGATTTCGAGTGTGTTTTGAGTGGTCAAAAGAAACGCATATCAGTTTAAATGGCTCATGTTCATAATCCCACCAAACAATCCATTCAGAAATTGCTCTTGTTTATCAAATCACTGAAATGCATCATCAGGGTGTATAAACACTCACCTATCCAGAGCTGCACCAATTTGGCCAAATTGAGATGGGGATCTCGTGAAAGCCTAGACTGCTGTTTGCTTCACTGCCCCCAATTCTGGAAACTCTAGCTGGTTCGATTCACACCCTAATACCGAGGTTCTAACTCCCGCTGGGGCGCCAGCCGCTGCGGTTCGAGTCTCTTTCATCATCAGGAGTTTGCCAATGCTCCTGACTCAACTAATGCTCTCTTCCTCTCCTCTATCTTCTGTATGCTAGGGCTCCTGTCAAAAGTAATACACCCGTCCTCTCCTCTACTTTCACTATACGTCGCTCCTATAGGAACTAATGCTGCTTTCCTCTCCAATTTTATGTCTCATTGTTTTTGATTTCAAGACATAGTTCACTCAAAAATGAAATTGTGTCATCGTTTACTGACCCTTATGTCATTCTTAACCCATGTGGCAACAGAAAAGAGTCTGCATGCAAGATAGAAAGTCAAACAGGTTCGGTATGACATGAGGGTGAGTAAACGATGACTAGTGCAATTTTCCCTGTAACCATCTTTCTGTTCATTCATCACACGCCTCTCACAGTATGCGCCTTTAGCCTTGTATACAAGCCCTATAATAGTAGTGTTGACCCTTTTAATTCATACTAGCAAAACAGCCTTTTTAGAACAAGGTTATTATTGTTAACTAAAACTAGAACTATTTAAAACATTTTGTTGATTGAAATAGAGCTGAAATAAAATATAAAAATAAATGGAAAGAAAATAAAAATAAACAAAAAAAATTAACTAATTTAAAACTAATGAAAACAACAAAGGCATGTAATAAAATATCAAAAACTTAAACTAAAATGAAAATAAACTGAAAATAATAAAGAAATGCGTTGAGTCTGTGTAGAAATATATACTGTATTTTGCCTCAACTGGGAAGCAACGGCTGCAACTTACTGTTGTCACAAACCTCCTAAATTTATGTCTGGTCCACAGTGCTGTGGATAAAGTTCTTAAATACACAGTGCAATGGTCAGGATTGTGTTCTTTGATTTCTACTGTAATTCTCCAAATCAGGAGCAGCCTCAGGGCGATGCAAGCAGAGGTCCAGAGGATGCTCTGCTTATTGAGGAGGCTCATGCAGCAGGCTCTTGATGTTCTTGCAGGTGTATGGCAGGCAGGCTTTGATGCTCTACCAGTGAGACCAGTGCCAGGCTTTGTGTTGCTGTCTGCTGGAGGAGGAACAATGGTTCAGGCGATTCCAAAAGCTTGAACAAATTGTGTCCAGTTCTGTTACTCTCCTCTCCAGCCACACTGACATCTGTTTTCTTGTGCCTCCTATTTGTGGCCCTTCATCTTCTGCAATAACCTGGGTTGCTGCAGTAGTTTTTTTCTGTTACTTTGCGCTTTGTAAATGGCCGTAGAAATACCTTGGTATTTAAATGAGGAATTCACAATGTGTCAGGAAAATATCAGTTTTCAGCCAAATATCAGCCAACTTTAGATTTTTTTGTTTGTTTAATTAGGCCTAATCGTTGTCAGTCGATATTGAATATGCATGCTCACTTCAACACTCACTAATCTTTATAAAACTCGAAATAACATCTGCTTTTTATATGTGCATTTATAATATGATGCCTAAATTAATTTGTAACATTTTAAATGATTGATTTTAGTGTAGTTGTAGTTGATTTTTTTTTAGACTGAATTGTATAGAATTTTAATATAATTTATTTTCTTTTCTTTTTTTTGTTATTGGTATATCAATAATTAGTAGCTTATCAATATGGGCCAAAATTTACTAAAATTGAACTAAAACTAAAACTGTATGTTAAATTATTTTCAGTAACTGATATAATTTTGAAATAAAATATTAATAATAATTAGGTGAAAAACTTGAAAAATGTCATTATTTACTCTCAAGTTGTCCAAAAACCTGTACGAGTTTCTATCTTCTGCTGAACACAAATGTTGCTAACTACACAGTTGCTGGTCTCCATTGACTTCCATAGTATGAAAAAAAAAAAAATACTATGGAAGTCAAAGGCTTCCAACAACTGTTTGGTTACGACCAGAGGCATCGTGCCAATTTTTGAGCCAAGTGGATTTTGAATGCAGCATTCAAAAGGCAAAAAATAGCTGAATAATATTTTGTATATTTGATACAATCACACCAGCATTATTAAATAGTTCAGCGCGTCATATCATCAGCTGCTAAATTCAAATCTGCATTTGCTGGCTGGCTGAGCCAGAGACATACGAGTTTGTTCAGCACAGCGCATTATAACCAATCACACACGATTCTGTTGAGCTTATGAATGCAATGACCAATCAGAGGTGTTCAGAAGAGTTGTTGCTAAAATGCCGGTGTTTTCTTCACTTGCTCGCTGACTGAATACCTCTTTCTGGCGAATTCTCTCATTAGAAACAACAAACTGCAGATGTGTGTATGAATCTGTAAGTAAGATATTCATTTCATAGTGTAAACAGCTTCAGTGATTTTTAATGGGAGTTTTTGAGAGTGCTTCAACTTGATAATGTAAATGTTCTTTGCTCTCTTTGCTTTTATTCACATGAACTTTCAATGTTAAATTCACATTAAATATGAAGTCAGTCGTATTGAAAATATGTTATGTCATGACATAGACTACATTATTAGGCTACTTGACCATCGCCCACTAAAGATCAACTAACATAATCTATAAAGGTGAAAATCGAGATATTTCATGGTATACAGTAGTTAATGCGTTTGGGAATGTTTCGAATAAAAAAAATAAATAATGAGTGCATGACGCCCCTGGTTACGACATATCAAATATCTTCTTTTGTGTTCAACAGAAGAGAGAAATTCATACAGGTTTAGAACAACATGGCGGTGGTGAGTAAATGATCACAAAAATGTGAACTGTCACTTTAAGAAATGTAAGAAACTTAAAAAAATTAAAGCTGTATAGAAATGTAAAAACCCCTAAAAACTAATACAAATGACAAAAGCACAATTACTAAAAATAAAATGAAAAAAATTATAATACAGAAATAAAATCAAATTTAAAATGTATTTCTAAGTACATTTTACTGTTATTAATATTATTAAAACAGTATATAAATAAAACTAAAATATCTCAGATGTAAATATAGTGATCTGTCAGCAGAGTGGAATTGAAATGTAAGAGTATCAGTGTACCAGGGACCATCACAGTCATTTTTGTAGATTTAGCCCTGTGGTACCGGATGCTCACAATACACTTGACTGCATGTGTGTAATGATACTGTCAGTGCAATTTGCAAGTCTGTCAAATTGGCTGGAAATATTTGGCGATACAGAAATATGCATCATCAGAATTGTGGGTACGATAATTTCATTTTCCTCTAGTTTTGACTGCAGTAGATTATAATGGAAAGCATCTCTGTGGACTAGTGTTTGAACAATTTGTTATGAGGAAATGCAGTTTAATTTCTCTCTGTCTCCTCAGACAGAGCAGAGCAGAGCAGTTCTGTGCATTTTGAAACGTGGATTAGGTCTGCTTCTTTACAAATCATAGAGATCAAAAAATGTTTGGTATCTGGATGAAGTGCATGATGGGAATTTCACTTTTTATGATTAGTGTTTTAATTTATTCCTTGAAATAAAAATTTAGCTTTCCCTTTCTCTCTCTTGTTGTCTTTTTGCCAGTTTTCTTTTTAAACTCGCTCTTCTCTTTATATTTAAAGAACAAAAGCAAAAAGAGCTGGAGGCAGCAGGAGGGTGTTACAGGACATGCCATTTTTTCATCTTCCTTTGTCTGTTTTGCCTTCATCCAGATCCGGAGTACCGTCGAGAACAGTTTTGTTGGCTGGGAGCTGGAAGAGGTGCTGCTGTTGGACATGTCAGTAGATGATGGCGACTCAAAGATCCAGAACCAGATGAAGAAGCTCCAAAGTCCTGTTATACTACTGTACTGCACTAAAGAAGAAGCCACGACCATATTCGAGGTGGCACATTCTGTCGGCCTCACTGGTTATGGTTACACCTGGATCGTACCATCTCTGGTGACAGGGGATGCAGATAATGTACCCAGCGTCTTTCCAACAGGTAAAAAGAAATATAAATGATATATATGCTTGCATATATACATCAAATTGCATGCTATTTCTTTACTATTGTTTTTTAAATTTACTAGCAATTTTTGACTGAAAATAGTTTCTACAACATTTTTGTCAGTGTAATCTTTGTAAAATCTTGAAATAATATACATTTTTCATACTGTACATTATTATGCCGTGATGCCTAAATTCACTTTAGCATTTAATACAGTTGATTGTAGTGGTTTTAGTTGATTATCTTGTGACTAAATTGTATAGAATCTTCATTTTTGATTACTGGCCATCAATATTGATCAGCTTGTCAGTATTGGCAAGAATTTTAAATGACATAAAATTTAATATAAGAATTTTATATCAAAAGTCTGAAATAAAATAAAATATTTATAAAAATTAGATGAAAACTTAAGCCTAAGAAATGTAAATTAAAATGAGAAATATTGCTTTGTCAACTAACTGAAATAAACAGGTTTACTTTTAAGTACTAAAATTAATAAATAAATCAAAATAAATAAAACTATAGAAATATTTAGCTACAAAAACTACACATTATTTATTTACTGAATTTACACTTCCTGCATCTCAGGTTTGATCTCTGTTTCCTACGATGAGTGGGACTATGGACTGGAGGCTCGAGTGCGTGATGCTGTAGCCATAATCGCCATGGCATCCTCCACAATGATGCTGGATCGGGGTCCTCACACGCTGCTTAAGTCTGGATGCCACGGTGCACCTGACAAGAAAGGCAGCAAGTCAGGAAACCCCAATGAGGTGCTGAGGTGAGTCAGGCTTAGCGGGGTGCCAGGGTTCAAACACTGACATCTGGGGTCTGCAATCATACACGTACACAGGCAGTCTTGCCAGCATACACACACTTGCAACACCTGCTCAGGAGGGTTTCCGAACTAATGGAGTGTTTTGAAAAGGGTAAAGAGCGCTAGACAGGTGCACAAGCATACTGTACACGCATACATACAAACACACCATGGTTGCTTTTAGATGCTGTACAGTATAGATCTATACAGTACTTTGGGATAATGGGTTTATTTTCATGATAACATTTTAATCCCTGATTTTATTGGTGATTTGACATACAGTACTGTTCAAAAGTTTGGGGTCAGTAAGTTTTATTTATTTTTTATTCAGTAAAGTATCAGTATAGACATTTATACTGTTACAAAAGATTTCAATTACAGAAGATCTTTGTTTTAAATTCATTGTGTAAGCTGAATTTAATTGCGCTCTGTAAATAAAATTTACTTACTTAATTACTAAATAAATGCTATTCTTTTGCGGTCTCTATTCATCAAAGAATCCTGAAAAAGAACATCATGGTTTCCAAGCATTTTCAACATTAAAAATAAGAAATGTTTTTTTGAGCAGCAAATCGGCATATTAGATCGATTTCTGAAGGATCATGTGACATCGAAGATGCAGAAAATTCAGCTTTACCACCATAGGAACAAATTACATTTTAAAGTATATTTAAATAGAAAACACTCATTATAATTTGTTGTAATTTTTCACAATATTATTGTTTTTACTGCATTTTTGATCAAATAAGTGCAGCTTTGGTGAGCATAAGAGACTTCTTTCATAAACATTTAAAAAAGTCTTACCATCCCCAAAGTTTTGAATGGTGGTGTATATTACTGAAATGTAAACTTGTTTTGGATATTTCTGTTTTTACTAGTGGTGGGCATAGATTAATTTTTTTAATCTAGATTAATCTCACTGTAATCTTGGAATTAATCTGGATTAAAGTGGCTCATTTGAATTCTGCCAAGTAGATCAGAATAAGTTCACTACTAGTAGTAAACAACTAGCAGTCATCAAGAAGCAAACATAATATGGTGGTAATTCGTGGTGTCGTGGTAATTAATAGGCTAACTAATTAAATTAAATTATGTAATTTAAAATTACATAACGTAGCCTACCTAAAGGCTTTTGCGTTTTTTCCCGACATAAAAATAAAGGGGATTTAATATTGATAATAACATTGAAGACATTGTATGATTATTCCTTAAAGATAAGGTTTTAATAGTTTTAGTAGTAGTCGTCTATTAGGTTCTGCCCAATGTCTTCAAGTGAAACCGAACTTTTATTTTGACGGGTTGCCGTGAGGATAGTAGTGATGGGAAGTTCGGATCATTTTACTGACTCGGACCTTTGAGTCTCGTTCAGCAAAATGAACGAATCTTTTTTCGAGTAATTTTGTTCATTTCGTTCATTTTAGCAAAATATAATTAAAATGTTACGTGCTACTTCCTTAACACATCTACTACTTATGCAAACGTTGATCACACTACAAACAATACAAACTATAATGCTATAAGAAACAGAAAAGATTAATTTATCGTTTACCTGGGTCTTGATTAGCTCACCTCACCTCTTATCTGACAAGTCTTCGGGTTTGAGTCGTTCGTTCATCACGTGACAGCCTCATACACTAACCAATGCAGTCAGAGCCGGAAAGAGAATTGATTCGTTCACCTCCCGAGTCTTCGGGTTTGAGTCGTCGTTCTTTTGTCACGTGACCACTTGCCGGATCAGTAAAATACTATAGTAAAACTGTATTTTTTGTATGTTGGATCATATTTAAGAATTATCATAAAATTATCAAAATATGTGTAATAAGCATTTTCCTAGAAATAAAAATGGTCTGTTTTTGTGACTGTTTCTTGAGGATCTGTGTTATTTTAAAAATAAATAAATAAAATATTGATTGATTTGTCCTTTCACTGTCTTTGTCTATCAATAAACATATAATATAACTATGTAATAAAAAAAATCCAAGCCTAAAATTACAAAGCACTTATAGTTTGTTCATTTTTACTCCAATTTTGACTTTGCTGGTATAATTGTTTTTCCTAGGCAGACTTGACATATTGGTCTAATGTTTGTATAAGAAGATTGGTCAAAAAGGACACAATGACATGAAGTGAAAGCAAATAACATTTTGAATATGAATGATTAATGTTAGTTTAAAATATTAAGGTTATGATCTGGCTCTGTGGCTTTAGTATATTTTAATTTTCTTGTATTTTTTATTTAAATTGTTTTAATTCATTTTGGAATAGTTATTCTCTTTGCTAAAGCTTTTTCTGGCACAAAAATAAACAATAAAAAAACAATTCAAGAGTGTGTACACAGTGTTAATGTCTAAAGTGTCATATGTTACAAAAGTATAGTAAGTAACACTGTAGTCTAATTTAAAGGGTTAACTCAAAACACATAAATACAACAAGGTATTGTATTTTATGAAGATTAGACTCCAAAAAAATAAATTAAATTAAATTAAAGCACAACCAACTCTTTATTATCTTTATTACTACATTCAGTATTATGGGAAAGAACCATCGTGACAGAAATTAAAAGCAATAATTTGAGACCAGAAATGCATCACATAACTGTACGAGTAAATAATAATAATAATAACAATAATGACTATGCACCCGTTTGTAAGGAAGGTTGTAAATTAACAAATTTCTCTGCCCAAAGCTGTCACGTCACGTGACAAAAGAACGAACGACTCAAACCCGATGACTCGGGAGGTGAACGAATCAATTCTCTTTCCGGCTCTGACTGCATAGGTTAGTGTATGAGGCTGTCACGTGATGAACGAACGACTCAAACCCGAACTAAGGTGAACTAACTCCAGTACAGAACCTATAGGATGTTGCGCATGCGCGACTGAACGAATCACTCCCTGAGACGAACGTTCTTCCCGAGTCACATTAAAGATTCGTTCAAAATGAACGAATCGTTCAAGAACGACCCATCACTAGAGGATAGTTTTTCTCAAATGAAACGCTCGAATGCTCATGAAGTGACTCTCAGAGCAGATCTGGAGATGTTGTTCATGTATTTATGTCCTCATTTAGTGAGACGACAGACGTTAATATCACTGCAAGCATCGCGGTCTTCTGTATGAGTAAACAAACCCGCGCGTCTGCGCCATACATTAACACAGAGACACGCAGAAGTCATATTTAAATAGACGTTTTGCGGCTTAATATTTACAAATAGGAGTAGGAGTGTGCTCACTTGTGTGTGCGCTTACGTTTGTTTGTTTGTTTGTGTGTGTGTGTGTGTGTGTGTGCGAACCGGGGCGGAACTCCGCTGTGCGCGCGATACAGAGAGCGCCACCATGTAACGTAGAGACAGAAATGACACGCCGTCGTGTAAATAAGATAAATAACATAAGGCTATTTAGTTTGTTTAATAAAAGAACAAGGTATACACCTGTTCTATAGGGAAGGTAACATTGAATGACTTCTTTTGTGGTCTGGCGCTATAGAGAATATAAAATTAAGGCCGCCCCCCTAAAATAATGGTAGGGGAAACACTGAGATTTCCATTGGGAAAAATACATTTTCCCTGAAGCAAACCCGGCGGCTTCATAGCTGCATCCATGTTAGCACGCATACACACAGGTTCGAAGACTCGTTCTCGTCCCCTACAGTGCAATTCGGCTAGGTATACATCCGCGCTAAAATATCAAGGTGAAAGTCATCATAGCTTGCGTAGTATAGACCCAGCTCCCAACCCAACTTTGAGAATAGATTAACGGCGATATTTTTTTTATCGCCCGATAAGAGTCTCACGTTAACGCAGCACGTTAACGCCGATAACGGCCTTTTTGTGCTAAAAAAACATCATGTTTATGTTAAAAACATATTAATATATAGCTTAATTAAAAAAATCCATTTAATAAAATTATTGGAATCATGTTATCAATATTGATGATACTGGCCATTAGTGGTAAAAAAATAAATAAAATAATAATAATAAAAAAATAAATAAATCCCTTATTATGCTGCTTTAAAGTTCTAATTTTGCTTTGGAGGTACACTGGGTGTACACCATATACAGCACAAAACTATTTGAACACTTGGTAGAAAATATATGCATAAATAATTAATCATACTTTAAGATTGTGATCCAGAGGCACAAGATGGTCCAAATGAACGAGGGTACATCTGGGTATTTTAAATTCATCAAGATTTGAGAAGCAGACGCCAGTAAATGATGGGAACACAATGAAATGTTGGAGTTGTACTGCTGCGTCACTGTAAAATTATTTTTAACCACTGACTCTTCGCATCCTCATCCTTTGGGAGTGCATACAGTGATGGCCAAAATTATTAGAACACTAGTAATTTCACCAGCTAAAAAAATGGTTTTAAGTCAGTTATTTCTATCTTTTGCTGTAGTATGTCAGTAGGAAATATCAGTTTATATTTCCAAACATTCATTTTGCCATTTATTTTAATAATCCTGTGAGATTTTTGTCTGACAACAGCCAGTGCTCCACACAGAGATCTGATCATCATCCAGTCTGTCTGGAATTACATGAAGAAACACAACAAACTGAGACAGACTAAATCCAGAAGAACTGTGGCAACGTCTCCAAGATGCTTCAAGAAACCTACCTGCAAAGCTTGAGAAACTTCGCACGAGTGCGAACGCTGCTTTAAACGCAAAGGATGCTCACACCAAATGTTGAGTTAATTTAGTTAATAGAAGTTAATTGATAAAGAAAATCTATTTATGACATTATTTTTGACAGCATCCTCATTTTACAGCATTTTTACACAAGTGCCTAAAACTTTTAATAGTACTGTAGCTTTGCAGGTAGGTTTTTTGAAGGTCCAATTCGTGTTAACTATGACTTTTGCCTCAATAAACTCCTAATTTTAAAAGTTAGTAAGGTTTTTGTTAAGGTTAGATATTGGGTAGGATTAGGGACGTAGAATATCGTCATGCAGAATATGTGCTTTATAAGTACTAATAAACAGCCAATATGTTAAAATAGGCATGCTAATAAACAGCATGTTAATAGAGAGAATTGGTCACTATACTAAAGGTGTGTTGCTACCAAGGGGCATCTGATGATCCGTCTCACCTGACCATTTGTGATTGGATCAGCCAATTTGGATCCTAATACCAGGTGTAAAGCGAGTCCTAGATTGAGCAGCATTCTATTATAGCCATACTGTACCTGTAACAGCTCCTGCAGAAAGAATGAGCGAGAGTGACAAATGGATAACAAAAGAGAAAAAGAGAGTACATTATTGGTAATGTGGGTCTGCTGTAGCTCCTCGCTGAAGCGTCTGGCACAGAGCACCTTTCACTTTTCTTTCCCCATTATGTCTCCTCTGACATTCAGCCTGCGCCCACGTGTCTGTACCGGCCCGGCTGTTATTTTCATCTTAGAAACATAAATATCCATCGTAATACAAAAGTGAGCTTTTCATCTGAACTGCTCTGTTCTCTCTTGTACTGTTATTTGACATTTAGTATTGAGGGGCATTGATTCCTAAGTATTAATTAGCGTTTAGGCTCGGTCACACTCTCTTTTAGCCAGTCATTTGATCTGCTGGTGAGGAGTTAATTGAATGCTCGAGGCAGAGCAGGATTAGGAAGCCGAATGGAACAACAGTGGGAGCCCGGCCTCTCTCTCTTTTTCTCTTTCTCTCTCTTTTCTGCGTCTAGTTTTCCCTCTTTCTTTCTGTCTGCCTGTCCCCTCCCTTGATTAACTCAAAACATGGCAAAGGAGGATAATTGTAACACTTTTGGGTTTTTGCTCCGTGATCTAGGGAGCGTTTAGACTAAATCTTACAATTTTGCCACAAACATTGTTGACCTATCAGCAATCATTACCTGCGTCAATTAAATCTATTTCCTAATCAAACTGGATAGCATTGCACACTAGTGCGGTGTTACATTCACTCACCTAGACTCAGTAATTGCAGGCTCTCTAATACGTCTTTTAATGTAATAAACTTTAAACCCCAGAGACAATCTTGAAATACAACAGTAACAAATTAAAAATTACCTCTCATCCAGACTTTAATATGAACAGTTGTGGCACACGTATGCTGGGTTCCCTCGGTGTATTCATCACGTGCCAATTTCAGCAGAACAGACGCTGGACTCACCTTTCCTCATGTTTAGAGGAGGCTGTTATAATTGTGTACTGTATACTGTACAGTATAGGTCATTGCAGGTTTTTTATAATATCATATTAGGCCCAAAAATCAGAATCAGAATGATAAAGGATTTTATTGCCAAGTGTGTTTACACACACAAGGAATTTGTGGTGACATGAGCTTCCAGTGCAGACATGCATATAATTTGAAATACATATATCATACACTCTAAAAAATGCTGGGTTACATACAACCCAGTGGTGGGTAAAAATTGGACAGAACACATGCTGGGTTGTTTTCAACCAACAGTTGGGTTAAATGTTTAACCCAACCTTCTGGGCAGTAACCCAACCGCTGGGTAAAAACAACCCAATCACTGGGTTCGTCCATATTTTACCCAGCTCTGGGTTGTATTAAACCCAACATTTTTTAGAGTAATAAAATGAAATTTAACACTAATGAAAAAAACCTACATTAAAAATTATATATGATTTAATTTATTTTAAACACAATTACAACAGTAAAAATAAAAACTGCACTACAATTTTAACTAATAGATGTCATAATTACATTTTTTGTCATAATTTACTCACCATTGATCGTGTTGTTCCAAAACTGTATGACCAAACCTGCATATAGATCTTTCCAAAAAACTGTTTTCAACATAATAACAGCTACTTGAGCAGCAAATCAGCAAATTAGAATAATTTCTGAAGGATCATGTGACACTGAAGACTGTATGATGCTGAAAATTCAGCTTGGCATCACAGAAATTAATTATGTTGTAAAATATGTTAATTAGAAAACATATGGTAATAATATTTCACAATATTACTGTTTTTGATCAAATAAATGTAGCCTTGGTGGGCATAAGAGACCATTTAAAAAAATCTTAATGATAAAGGGTAGTGTTTTTTTTTTTTTTGTCTACAATATTTATTTTAATATATATATTTACAGTTATTCCTGCTCTACCTACACTTTCTTCTTTCATCTCTTTTCTTCTCTATGGCTTCTTTCTGTTTACTTCCATCTGATTAGTTTTAGGCCAAAGGTTCATGCTTTATTTTAAGGTCCAATTCTCGATGTTAACACACCATTAACTGCAGAATTGGTCCCTAAACTAAAGTGTTACTGATTCTTTCTTCTCTTCTTTTTGAACCCTTACTTTATACAGTTGTCTGTGTGAAGTGTTTGAGGGGTGGTTAGCAGGGAAACATTCAACATTCCTCCGATCGCTTAATTTTGCAGTCTCTGAAAACACTTTAAAATATTCAATGCCAAATTTGGAAGCTATTTTCTAAGGCATGTATGTAAAAGAGCACTTATTTCCAGCACTTAGCTTGGACTTGAACCAGTCAATAACACACTGCATACAAATGCACCATCATTAATGAAACACAATAGTTACGGTTTGACTTAAACATTAAATTAAACATTTATAATGTTTCTGGAACTGCATGTAGCCAGGAGAGCATGTTATGAAGAAATATAGTTGTGTTGTTGCAAAAAGCTTTGTTTGTTTAGATGAAGGAAACAAGTAATTAAGTGGAAAAAAACACTTTTATGTTATTTGTGAATGGTGGATTTACAACAATTACCCAGCAGGCATAGTATCTGGTAGAACAAGATGGTTGTATTTGTGTAATTAGGCGGATGTGTTAGACTAGTCTTTAGAGTCGCTGAAGTGGATTTTTGAATTGGATGATGAGAAGATAAGGACACTTATATCTTATGAACACTGGAGAACACAAAAAAGATGGAGAAAAAGTAGCCGTAAATACAAAACGGAGAAAACGGTTTTGTTTAGAGTCCTCTGGGAGTGCAGGTTCACCTGCAGTGCACACCTGGGACCTCACATATGCGTGCACACGCACACACTTGAAGATTTTGAATGACAGCGTTATGAGGTGGGCTGAATGAGAAGCACCGGACCCTGTAACCCCTCGAGGACTCTAATGATCCGCTTCCACCATAATGGAGACGATTTAAATGGCATTCTGAGATTCTATATTATCATTCTGGAACACCCACCATGCTCTGCGGTGGATCTGTCAGCGATGATGGAGGGCTTTTCAGCTGGATGGGTCATGATCTGTGATGGTTAAGGGCCTGAGACAGCCTCAAGGGCTTCCTCTGAAGGTCAGCTGAAGGTTTTGGCATGGTTGTGGAAGGTTAGATGAGATACATGTACCCTATAAAGGTTGAGAGCGAGATTAAATGAGGTTACATGTACTTATCTTGGATAAATTGATTGCGAGGACATGTGTGGATTATTCTTGTGAATAAAATTTATTTGATTCGGATCGAGCTTGAATTTTAATTATTAATTTAATCAATTTAATGGTTCTTTAGTTCTGAATCTTGATTTTTATTGTTGTGAAGACAGTTTTCCACAATTTTGTAGATATTTGGAATCCACATAAAATATCATTAGCTTATTGATGTTCTAAATTCCTTTAGCACTTTTCATCCTACTGATTTCCAAGTTCTTATTTTGTTTTTAATATGTTTATTTATTTATTTATTTATTTTAAATTGATGCAGCCTTTTATTGTCAAATAAATTGCATTTTAATCCTCTGAATGATACGAAACTTGGTGACTTTTATGGCATTTGGAATGTGAACACAAAAAGAAAAAAGAAAAAAAGAGGGCATGATTCGAGCAGGGTAAGTGGTCGTAAAAAAAAAAAAAAAAAAGTGTCAAACTTTTTGTCTTCGGTCAAAAATGACCGACCATAGGAAATGAATGGGAAAATTAACAAAAACACAATTCTCAGAATTTTTGTGTGTACAATCAACATGATCTCACAGAATTCCGTGTAATGTTCACGGACTTAATTAACCTCCGAATCTGTGGCATCACGGAATCGCCAAAAATTCCGTGATGGGCTCAGAAGTGATACCAATGTAAGTCAGTGACAGGCATCAGCCGTGCTCCACGCACGGAAACCCTTAGCATCAATATGCCGACGCAAATTTATCGTCATCATTATTGTTCAGAACTGGGTAGGTTTAGGGTAGGGGTGGGGTCAGGTACTCCAGTGAAAGTATAACTGCATCGGAGTCACTCTTTTTACATGGTCCGATGCAGCACTGGTGTTGAACCAGTGAATCCGTGCGTGGACCACGGCTGATGCCTTCTGTGAGCCCATCACGGAATTTTCGTCGATTCCGTGAGGCCACCACAGATTCGGGGTTAATTAAGTCCGTGAACATTACACGGAATTCTGTGAGATCAGGTTGGTACAATCTACAAATCTGCCACAATGCAGAAAAAAGTACACAGCAATGATGGGGTGAAACTCTAAAACATCAAGAGTGCAAAACCAACACATCCACTCGCACACACACACACACACACGTGTACACCCACACTTATACACACCTATGAACTGGTGTGACTGTAACACAGCAAATATGTAAAATAAAAACAATAACTCAACTACAATGCAAAAATGTGGACAGCAAGGAAGGGGTTACACTCTAAAACATCAAGAGTGCAAAACAGACACACACTCACACACAACTATACACACTGGAATTGGTATGGCTATAACCATATAGCCAAAATGAGTCAGAAAACTGAAATAAGAGGTTGAAATCAGATTAGACCCAGAAGGATTAAGCTCTGATAAAACATTCCTGTTCATTTGTTACATTTTTATAGAATTTTAATGTTTTATGTAACAAAATGCTTTCTCTGTGTTCAGGTTTGACTGTAGTAATAATTCAAAAACTGACACTTCAAATCAACATTTCAAACCAAAAAAAATAAATAAAAATTCTAAACCTTTACAAGGAGTTGTCTTTGAGAAGGTCTAAACATATCCAAACCCACAACTTAATAAAAGTATTTAATAAAAGAGTATTTATGTCTAAAAACAATTAGAGAATTTATAGGCCTTTTATATAGAGCTATATAGGAATCTAGTGGCTAAACCATAGAATTGCAGAGGTTTTTTATTTTTTTTATTTTACTCCCACCAGATGCGTAACAGAGCCGACGAGACGTGAGGCGTACGGATCCATGTGCAAGCTTTTATTTAGAAACTTAGTCAAACACAGGCAGGGTCAAACATCAGCAAACAGGTATGGCACAGGCAAGACAAAAGAGCAATCCTAAACAGGCTTGAGTCAGACGACGGCAAACATAATCCAGAGGGCTTGACAAGAAGGGTAATCTGTAAACGTGAGCATAAATCCAGGTGAGGAGCAGACACAGTCCGAAACAGCAAGCAAAGGGTTAATCTAAGATACGTGCAAGAATCAGGAACCAGGAAAACAGGCAAGGCAAGACTATGAAAACTAGAGCAGGCTCCATAAAGTAGCTATCAGAGTGATAAACGCTATACAATACTCGGCAGAGAGGTAGAGGAAGTCCATGGCTTAAGTAAGGTTTGTGATGGGAATCAGCTGTGTAATTAGTGCAATCAGCTGTGTGTGTCATCAGTGCAATGTATGATGGGAATGGTAGTCCAGGGTGATATGTACCAGTTTATGTGTTGTGAAAGTCAATGTAATCGGAGGGCGACCTCTGGTGGCAAGTGGACAGAAGGCCATGGACAGGATTCGTGACAGAGGTTCTACAGTTGTACCATCAGGATACAGGGGGAGTTCAGCAATGGTTCCTTCGACCTTGATATGACAGGCTGAGAGTGCGTTGCTGGGCGCCACCACCACGCAAGGAGCTGAATCGAGCATCGCTGCTTCGAGAGGTTCTGCGGCATGCACCGCCACCTCTGGAGAAACTGCAGCAGGCACCATTGCTTCAGGGAACACAGCAGCGAGCGACACTACCTCAGGAGGTTCTGCAGTGTCCGCTGCCACCTCTGGAGACATCATAGTGAACGCCGCCATTTCTGGGAGTTCTGTGGTGGTGTATGCAGTAGGGGTTGCACCAACTAATCGACTAGTCGAGTAGTCGACTTTAATGCTCTGCCATGACGCTTTAAGCTTGACGTTGACTAGTCGCTGGCCCTATAGAGGGCGCAACAATATAAGAAATCTCTGAAGGACTTCCACATTTAAGCTCCGTTTCCAAACAGTTAAAATGACAAATAAATGCATACTCTGAAAGCGCTCCACAAGACATGTGTGATTATATTACTGGATGCTCGAAATTGAACGGGAGAATGCACGTTTTAAACAGCTTATAGTACAGGTCAGTTAATCGCCATTCTAATATAATGTGCTGCTGCTCTGTAATGCACACACATAGGCTTCAGACAGTAGCGCGTACATCACGCGCACACAGAATCGTTCAGCGTGGAAATGTATTGTCAACACTGTTCTGCGATTTATCAATAAAATAGCTTAGAAACTGAAACGTTCAAGCATATATTTCTTATTAACTAAATCCCACAGCTTCATTACTAGTAGAGATTAGCTGCCAGATAGAATTAATTCACACACGCAATCGCTCTCACGAATGCATTCATATGAATATAATCTTTACTGTGCAACTTTATCTGTATGTGATTTAGAACGAGCAGAAATCTGTGAGAAATATAACGAATATAAAGACAAAAGAACTGATAAAAATGAGCTGTTATAGGAGCAATAGCCATGTGGGCGGCACTGTGTCATATGCCATAGCTGTGCACAAGGTGTTTGTCACAGCTCCAGACTTATTTGTTCATTAATGACGTCATCAGCGACTAGTCGACTTCGAATCGACTTTCTTCACATAAAAGTCGACTTTAAAAAATCAGAAGTCGTTCAACCCCTAGTATGCAGCCCAAACACACCAAAAAGCAATCCCCATCATGGGAAGCACTTCAGACAGGGGAATCAGTTCAGGAACAGGAGGGCTTGAGTGAATGGGTTTGGGGATACCAGTTGCGAGTGCAGACACCAGCAGTGCATCCCTCACACTGGATACCAGACTAGGATACCGAAGAACTGACCTTGAATATCTGGGTGTGGTAGACCGGACGTGACGAGACTCTGGACGATCAGCGGAGACGTGACGAGACTCTAGAACAGCGGCCATTTTCCGAAGAGACTCTTGAGTGGCGGCTATATTGCAACGGAGCTCTTGAATGGCAGCCATGTTGTGTAGAATCTCTTGAGTGGCTGGCATGACGTGAGCCGGTTCTGGAGTAGCATGTGTGACTTGACTCACGAAGATCAACCGTGACTTGGCTCACGAAGATCAGCGGTGACTTGACTTGGCTCAGAAATGGCAGCTGTGACTTGACTCATGACAATCAACTGAGAAATGATGGTGCATTGTTTTGGCCACCATTTTGTGAGTGCGCTCAGGTGCGTCCGCCATTTCAGTCATAGACGCTGTGTCACGTTCCTCCTCAGCGACACCCACAGTGAATGAGGAGCCAACACACAAAGCATAGTCCATAAACTGCGCGAGTGATGCGTGCGGACCCTCGTGTCTAAGTTCAGACTGTAAAGGCTTATTTATCCCATTGCAGAATCAAAACCTATCAAAACACAGTCCGGCAGATCAGAATAAAAATAAATGTTCAAATACTCTTGAATATAATCCTCGAGTGATCGTGTGCCTTGTTCGAGGGTTAATATCAGTTTTGCAGTGTCCATACCTGGCCAGTGTCCACTTGAAAAGCTGCTGGATCCTTGTGAGGCCGAGTATTCTGTAACAGAGCCGACGAGACGTGAGGCGCACGGATCCATGTGCAAGCTTTTATTTAGAAACATAGTCAAACACAGGCAGGGTCAAACATCAGCAAACAGGTATGGCACAGGCAAGACAAAAGAGCAATCCTAAACAGGCTTGAGTCAGACGACGGCAAACGTAATCCAGAGGGCTTGACAAGAGGGGTAATCCATAAACGTGAGCATAAATCCAGGTGAGGAGCAAACACAGTCCGAAACAGCAAGCAAAGGGTTACTCCAAGATACGTGGCAAGAATCAGGGACCAGGAAAACAGGCAAGGCAAGACTATATAACTAGACTATGAAAACTAGAGCAGGCTCCATAAAGTAGCTATCACAGTGATAAACACTATACAATACTCGGCAGAGAGGAAGAGGAAGTCCATGGCTTAAGTAAGGAGTGTGATGGGAATCAGCTGTGTGATTAGTGCAATCAGCTGTGTGTGTGTCATCAGTGTAATGGATGATGGGAATTGTAGTCCAGGGTGATATGTACCAGTTTATGTGTTGTGAAAGTCAATGTAATCGGAGGGCGACCTCTGGTGACAAGTGGACAGAAGGCCATGGACAGGATTCGTGACAAGATGGCACTAATTTGGCTTCAAAAAATTGGATTATAAAACCATTGACTCTATTTTAACATGAAATACTGCATTAATTCAAAAGTAATATACTTTTTTTTTTTTTTTTTAATTTGTATTATTTTCAGTGGAAAGAAATTGATCATAATTATTACATAAATATTAATTAGTAGCATGAAATTGTCTCAAAATACAAAATGAAAAAGAAAAAATATTATTGAACAAAAATGTTACATTGATTTTACTGGGGGGGAAAAAAGTAAAATTTAAAAAAACAATTTTTAAGTAAAACTTTTGACCATGAAGGCAACAAGTGTGACTTCCAAATAAGGAGGGTTAAAAAGATAAAACTTTTTATAATTCAGTTACTGAATTATATGCCTTTTAAATATTTATAATTAATATATTACACTGTAAACAATTCAGTGAAATTTACAGTAAAAAAACAGCAACTGGTTTTACAGATTAAAATTAAATTTACAGTAAAAAAACTTCATAAAATAAAATAATGTTAATATAGCAAATTACTAAAATATCTAAAAAACGGAAAAAAACCCTCTTTATAATGTACTGACAGCCACCTTAAAAACACAAGTTGTGAGAAAGCCACATTATGAATCAAATTACATCACAAGTAACTTTTAAATAAGTGAAAGTGATGTGACGTGGCCAAGTATGGTGATCCATACTCGGAATCTGTGTTCTGCATTTAACCCATCCTAAGTGCACACACACAGCAGTGAACACACACACACCGTTAGTAAATAAATACTAATGTCATAATAATAGAAGGTTCACAGGGTCAAAAAAATGAAATAAAATAAAAAACATCATGGTAACATAAAAAATTAACAAGAAACAGTTATTTCAATCAAAAAACGAAAGTGAAGTGCCACAGAGAATTCTGGGAGCGTTAATTTACGTTTTTCACTGTAAATTATAGGGTTACTTGTACTTTTTCAACTTACAAAAGCTGTAAATTTAAGTGCATTGTACATTAAATCTCCCATTAGATGTATTACAGTTTTTCATTGTCTGAGCGTTATCCAATTTACAGATTTTTACAGTATATTTGTACAGCCATACATGCATAAATGTTACGTGTAAACTTATAAGCTAATTTCATATATAAAATATTTTTATTTAGAATTGTTACATTATAAATGTCTACTGTCTAAAATGTGTATGTATTTATTTTGATTCTTTTTGTATTGACTAAAACATATACAGTATATGGTCTCCCCAATCTTGAAGATATTACATTCTTGCTTGTTTGTTGGTGTGTGTGAGTGTGTGTATTACATTGTGTTTTCCCTTGCAAGTGTGATTGTGTGGCTTGTCTCTCTGATGCTTTGACTCCTCTGAGGTGCTTAAGGCTTGTGAAGCTGCCAGGCTTTTATTCTTCACTTGAGTTAATTGTAGCCCCTCAGGCTGCCGCTCTCAGGTTCACTGGGTGGCCAGTAGACCTGATGCCCAGAAAGTTTAATAAGGTGGTTGTGGACGTTTTTATTATGCTTTTGGGCATTGCTGAAAGACGCTGACAATAACTCTTCAGAAGTAGGTCAAGATATCAGTTGTACACTGGTGAACCCCTTCGGTCTTGCAAGCTGTCTTTCTCTCTCTGTCTTCTTTCTCTGTCTATCTCTCCATTCTCTGCTCACTGTCACACACTTCCTTTCTGTCTCCATTTATTGTTTGCTTTCTCACACTTATAGAATACAAAATACAAAATGAACAGTCTGCCCTTTCAAAATATTTGGCTTTAAAGCTTTAACGCAGCTCAATTCCCAAAGGTGTGTTTGTGTGCCTTTATACAGAGAGGAAGTGTTTGTGTGTCTATGTAACAGTGTGTGTTTTAGGTCTATCCATTAGAGTGTGTGAGTGCTGGTGGTGTATCACGGTGTTACAAGGCCCACAGGCTTCCCTGGGGAAGGGGTTTGATCATTACATGGTGTCCTGTGTAAGTAAAGGTAATTAATCTCTGGTTCACCCAGGAGCCTCTAACTTGCTTTAATTAAAAATGCATACATAAACACGCACACACACTTTTAGAAAAACCTATACACACTTCCCCAGCCCACATCCACTTTCATGTATATAGATCACACTGTGGGTGGCTCTGAATATGAGATACGAGAACCAAAGTATGATTCGATCTGTGTTCGGTTAATCTGAAATCCTGTTTAGGTTCACTAATATCATGATGTCGTAATACCTCATGTGTTATAAATCCTCTGCAGATTATTGTCGCCCCTGTGTTGATGATGCATTAAAATAATCCAATGCTGGTGGGCAAACACTGTAATTACTTCTAGACTCATAACAGCCATGCCTGCCTCCCTCTAGACCAGTGACGTTTGGTGGGCTTCTGAAATGAGAAGACAAAGCCCCCTCTTGGCGGGACTTTTAGTCAAATGTACTGTAAATTCATGCTACATTTGATGTTTACGAAGTTGAAGGCAAATGAAACACCATTTACCTGACATTATCAACAAACTAGTTTTTTATATTAAAGGCATAGTCACGTAAAAATGAAACTTCTGTCATGATTTACTCACCCTGAAGTTGATTCAAACCTGAATGAATTTCTTTCAGATGTTGAACACAAAAGAAGATATTTTGAAGAATTTGTGTAACCAAACAGTTGACAGTAGCCATTGACTTCCATAGTATGGGAAAAAATACTATGGACATCGATGGCTACCGTCAACTGTATGGTTACACATTCTTCAGAATATCTTTTTTGTGTGTTCAACAGAAGAATAAAACATAAAGGTTTGGAGGGTGAGTAAATGATGACAGAAGATTCATTTTTGGGTGAACTATCGCTTTAATTGGACTCCATATGCATTATGTTTCAGTAAATGGTCACATAATTTTCATTTCTGAGCGAACTGTTCTTAATAAACATACTATTTATTAAAACCAAGTCATATCAAGTCTCATTAAAATGTGTTGATGCTTTTTGTATTACTTCAAAAGCAATTTTAGAATTATAAAGTAAAAATCATATTTTATGTGTCATTTGTTATTATTAATAGTCACATTATTTTCAGAACATTAGTCAGCTAATCCCCTATAAACACAGTTGGTGTCATGAAGGTTGCCGACACGGAGGTGCAGTATTAAATTAACTGAGCTGAGTGCTCACGAAAAAACTTCTCAGTCACAGATCATTTAAAGTAATTTCAAATTCGGATGTGACCATAAGTAGTGATGTCTGAGTGGGTGAATTTTTTACCTCATAATTAGTCCGTCCAATTCCAATGGTTTGACCCTGCCAGGCCAATTTGTGGACTGTTTGTAAACATGATGAGCGGGCGTTATCCCATTGACAGAGTAATTGGCCAATCATATCACACATTCAAATTTCTTTTGTCCAATCACATTGCACCTTCTATATATCATTTACTTTAAACTGAAGATCATATACTCACCCTTATGTAACTTGCATGACCTTTTTCATAAAAAAAATAAAAAAAAATTTTAAAAAAAAATCCAGCTGTCAAATTCAGGTGCAGTTTTACTGTTGAATTCAAAATCATGTTTGAACCTGGGTCCACCTACATATTCCAGAGAAACTGTACCACTAGCCATGAACTTCTTATACTTGTGTAAAGAACTACCAAGTTGTTAAACAGTTGTTTTTTCTTTGGTCATGCCTCATCTCGCCCAGGGCACCAAGTGATCCCATCAAAAACAATATATGTAAGACACCCATGTGCTCAGGGGAGGCAAAAGACACATTGCCTCCTTCTGAAACTTTATTCAGTGGTCTCACTGTTGGACAGTGTTACTTTATATGCATATTAAATTTTTTATATATTTGTAATTTAATTAATTTTTAAAAATTTTAATACATTTTTGTATATTTTAAATTTTATTTCAACTTAATTTCAGTGAGAGAAAATTATTTTTGATAGTTTTAGTTAACAATAACAACTTTGCTCTTCTGAGAAAACACCCCTGCTCTAGACATTAATGAAATAATCATATACAGTCCTCACACTCCCTCAAGTTTTCGATGGTTGTTAAAGCTGTTCCCTGTTGACCTGAGAGGCTATCTCACAGCCGTGACAAGTATCATGAAATGGCATGGTGTCAAGCCAGGAGATGTTATGTCAGGTCCAAAATTAAACATGAGAGGAAACCCTTGAATGTATGATCAAGTAATTCATAGCTCCTTGAACGGTTGTATTTTAAATGGGTGTACAGTAAATCTTAAGATGAGTTTTCTAATGTCAGATCAATGCTAGAACTGAAAAATGTTTGATACGATAAATCTGGTTGGCTGTCATGTCCAATATCGATCTGTTTGTATTTATAGCGACAGATAAATGGGTCTCTGCTGCATCATGCGTCTCGCTGTAAGTACAAAAGATGCTACCTCTCTCTCCATGTCTCTTCCTCTCTTTCTCCCTCACTCTCTCGGGTGAGATTACTGTTCCCATGGCAACACAGCAGATTGCTTGGAGATTGCTATGGTTGTGGGCACCATGGTAACGCATTTTATATGCTGGTGGGTCTCTCTCTCTCCCTCTCTTTTTCACACACACCCTCACACTTTCATTCTATCTGCTGGCAGTTTGGAGTTGTACGTACCTTCGTGTGTCAGGAATCAGCACAGACTGCCCTAACACACCAATTTGGGAATTGATGGTGTGCGAGTCTGTATGAGACTGTAGGTTAAACGGATCAGATGTGCACGTAGATATTGCAGTAACTACTGCAGTTTGTATGTCATTCTCTAGTAGTGTTAATGTAGCAACAAAGTACTATTGCAGTCCCATAATACTTTGATATTTACCATGCTACCAAATATATCATGATATTTAAATACATGTCCGAAATCTGTTGTAAGTGCTGTTTTAACAAATCACGGGGCATATTTGACGGGTTAGCATGATTCAGTTAGCCCCTGCTGGTGCTTTAGCTACACCATTCAGTGCGCATACAATGTATTTTTTCCATTTACACCTATTCAAAATTAGCTATGATTAAATGGCATTGCAGGGTGATCTGATCTAAGGCAAAAAATAAAGGACCAAATACTGAGCCATGAGGGACTCCAGAATTGAGGGGCAGAGAAATTTTATTTTATTTTTGTTTTTTGCTAACTTTCTATAATCTGTTCAAGTAGCAGATAAACCAGTGAATTTATAAGCTATTCAAAAGTATCTATGTTTTCTGTTGTCTATTTTTGCAAACAAACATATTCTAAATTGCAAGTATTTCAACTGAAGGGCTTAGTGTTGTCATTTTTATGCACCTCCCAAGCACCCATGATCAAGATATCAGATTTCAAGTCACATACTATACTTTTGGAAGCTCCTGTGCCAGATGAGCGGCTACCATTGATATGCTAACAGTTAGCTTTCTCCAGATGTTATAGACCTCCTCCCAGATGTCCATTTTTTGATGTTAGCTTCTGTATGTATAGATGTACAACATTGTTTCACAGTCTTACTCCATTGTATTGTACATGCTCGAGACATACTCACTATTTGTTTGGTCATTCTGCTCTCTAGCTTTCCCTCTGTTTGCATATTTCTCTTTCATTCTCTCTTGTTTAGAGCAGATATTTATTTCTTGTGTGGTGAGTTTTCATGAGGCCAATTGTTGTCATGGTGACAACAGCCCACAGATGGAGGCAAGAGAGCGAGGAGTGCAGCAGAGAGTTTTCACTGGCTCTGACACAAAAGTTGTTGACACACATACATGATACTCACGCTATGATGAAAATCTGCGTGCGTATCAGCACTCAAGGGCACAAACACACACACACACACCTGACTACAGACTGATTTACAGTCACTGTCTAAATTGGGTCAGTTCTTCTACATCATAAATTTTACACCCAGATGGAAGAAAAGGGAAACGACTTGTCTATGTGATTCTGTTTCATGATGTTTTACTGCTGATGCCTTTTATTACTATGGGGAAATTTATGTTCTGTGTTTGACACAGTAGGGTGAATTAATGGCAAAGTGTATCCATCTAAGCACCTTTCCATATTTATCTATAGGGAACACTGGGGCTGGTTGTCATACATAATATTGGTCAGGGTACGTTTATTTTTATTAAAATCAATTTCCGAACATCTTAGAAACACTTTTGAACATTTCCACTGTCATTGTCAAGGAAAACCAGTTACAATTCAACACAGATTTATTATAAAATAACAATTCATGAAATAGCAAAAGTGTAAAAGGTACTGTACAAAAATATTATTTTGGCAAAAACAATAAAATGTATTAACGTACAACATGTACATAATTATGAAGAAAACAATTGTCCTGAAAACACATTTGTTTACATTTGGTTTATAGTTGAATGAAACTATAATTTACTATAAAATATTAATAAGTATATATTTACATAAAAATATAAATATATTTGACTCATCTGAATGTATGTTAGTGTCATTTTTAAAAAAAAAATTTTTTTATTGTTTTTACTTGACCAAACAACTATACTAAAAACTAAAATTTCAGTATCATATTTTGGTCACACTTTAGTTTGAGGACTAATTCTCACTGTTAACTATTACTTTTTCCTCAATAAACTCCTAATTTGCTGCTTATTAATAGTTAATAAGGTAGTTGTTAAATTTAGGTAATGTGTAGGATTAAGGGATCTAGAATATGGTCATGCAGAATAAGGCATTAATATGTGCTTTCTAAGTACTTATAAACAGTCAATATGCTAGTAATATGCATGCTAATAAAAAACTGGTTAATAGTGAGAATTGATCCCTAAACCAAAAATTAAAATTTTAGTTTGGATGAAACACTGGAAGAAACACACAAAAAGCACTGGAGGAAACACACACACACACACACACACACACACACTGCTAGAAAAAGACATTTGTGTAATATATTGATCGTACTATAATGCCATGGGCTCCCATAACATGTATTGTATAATGTTACTGAAGGGTTTTCTTTTTCGTCTTATTATGAACTCATACATACAGTACATATCATGTAAGTGCCAAATGCTGGAACTGTGGCCAAGAATACTAAGAAGTCAAGTGCAAAGTTAGATCTCAAGGGCAACAAGAAGAACAACACAATATAAGAATGCTTAAACATTGTTGATGCAGTTCAGATGTCTAAGTGCTAGATGAGGTCAGGAAGACGAGTCACTAAACTCAGACAGTCCATTAAGTACTGCCCAAATTTGTCTGCGGAGTAGGTTAGTGACATGAAAGAGGTTAATTACAACAGAGGTTAATTACAACTCGACCGAAAGCATTTTGTATGAACTTGAAGGGGTTATTTGACAAAATCTGGTGGGCCAGTGAGGAGGAATCAAATTTACACTCTGATTAGATGGTAATGCAGGGTTATCTGATGTAGATGGAAAAAATTAAAGGACCAAATACTGAGCCATGAGGGACTCCTGGATTGAGAGCCAGTAAATGAGGCTTTTTTGCTAACTTTATATGATCTGTTCAAGTAGGAAATAAACCAGTAAATTAGTTGTCGTTGTCCGCACTTAAATGAACAGTTTGTGGCTGACCATGTCAAAAGCTACCCAAGGCAGTGTAGTCAAGATGCTCTGGTTCTTAAGGTTGCGTGACAAGGATTAATTCCTAAGCGATGGAGGTCAAGCATGCTGTTTTTGGAAAAAACTTGACATTTGGATGAAACTATTCACCATGCAGTGTTTGCTGTCTCATCTATAGCATCCATTACAAGCAAATACAAAGCCAAATTGTTTCAAGATGCAGCAAACTGGTTTATAATGCTACTCTCAAATAAAAAGTTGCTGTTAAAATTTTCTTGGATGACTAACTAAAGGCTAAGATGTCGGTTGTTGGTTCTGATATGTAATATCACTCACCTCTGTAATAAATATTTTTCCCTGGATTATTATATTTTATTGGATTTTTGATTATTGTGTTGTGTTAAGGTGAAATTCATACCAGCTCCTCAAAACTCTCCAACTGGGTGGATTTTAAAGTCATAATAGTGGTTTTGTGACCAGGAGGCTGCCAGATTCACATTTGCCATTGTGAATATAATTTACTATAGCCTCTAGCAACAAGCCTGCTTTCCTGCATTATAAATGTGTGTGGACATATGCGGATAGTGTGCAGAAGCCCATAGACTAGGTACACTGGAAAGCCATGTAAACTGCTGACATTGAGGGATCCTGTAAATTGCTTCGACTTATTCTGAAAATATTTGTGCTATACAGGTCTAATCGAGGAAGGTGCCTTTGTGTTAATAATCACCAAATGTGTTTGGTCTGATATATTCACTCTGTTTTATCTTCAGGTACCTCATGAATGTGACATTTGAAGGGCGCAACCTCTCCTTCAGTGAGGACGGTTTTCAGATGCACCCAAAGTTGGTCATTATACTGTTAAATAAGGAGAGGCAGTATGAAAGGGTGGGTATCTCTACTCATTTCTCTCTTTTGCCTCTTGATTTCTCTTAACTCATGACTGTGCAGTTCCCTGATGTAATTATCAACCTTCATTTACTCTTTATCTCTCTTTATCTTAATTCAAGATTTCAGCCGTCCTCAAATTTAGCCCGCACTAATCCAATCGCAGCCACTTCAACCTCAACACCCTCTCATTATCTCACTCGTTATCCTTCTCTCATCTTCTGCTCTCATCTTGCCCTCTTTGCACTTTCACAGGTCGGTAAATGGGAGAACGGGTCTCTGGCAATGAAGTACCACGTGTGGCCTCGGTTCGAGCTCTACTCGGATGCTGAGGAGCGGGAGGACGACCACCTGTCCATCGTTACGCTGGAGGAGGCTCCATTTGTTATTGTGGAGGATGTTGACCCCCTCAGTGGCACCTGCATGAGGAATACAGTGCCGTGCAGAAAACAGCTCAAACTCCAGTGAGAATCCAATTGGAACTGTACAGATATTCAGGAAAATGTGCTGCAGTTTGGTTCAAAATTCAGATTTGTCGCAGATTTCACATCAGATGTTATAAGTGGTAGACTGAAAAATGTTATAAAACTTGTCTAAATCACAGATGAATACAGCGAGGCCTAAAAAACTGGACAATTAAAATATTTAAACCTGGAAATAAACAGAAGGATGTAGGATTAAAAAAAAAAAAAAATCCAAATCCAAATACTAAGACCTTTAGAAATTGAAGTAAATATTTCACTTGAATTATTATCCTGCTTATATATCTGATTAATCTCTCAGGCATACCACATTGTATATCTGTGAAGATTTGCTTATCCATATCCAAGATGGATAAAGCTACATAGTATAGGTAACATATCTTAAATCTGCTATCTAAAATCAGTCATTGTATAAAATCAATATGAGATCATCAGTCATTAATCTTGACTGCCAAAGTGCAGACTTGTCTCAGGAGAGCACTAAGTACAGATCCTCCATTCAGTTTTCAAATTCAAGGTGCTCTGTCATTGTCAGGACTAGATTATATCATATGGTAAGAAAGTGTGGTGTATACAGTATTGTACTGTTAATGTAAAAAGACTGATTTATTTATGGATTAAATTGGTATCTCATGTTTCTTTTTAATATTGATTAAAAATATCTGTGTTAAATTAGTGTTAAATTCATTTAGCATTCTTGTAATAAATTATTGCTAAAACGCTCATTTATTATGAGAAATGATCCGAGATTAATGTGAATTTTGACAAATTTAAGTCTCCTTGTTCCGATGTAGTCAATGCAATAGTCAGTGCAGTGGTCATTAGTCATTTTGATGTTATGTTGACTCACTGATTGATTTTTTCAGAAGCAGATTTATTCTGAAATGGTATTTTGATTAAGGATTGATGAACAGCTAAGGAGAAATTTGTTAAACGCCATCTTTACTATTTAGAAAAATAACTTCCTGCGCTAACATTAATCTTCTCAACTTTTTCTTCCTGTTTTTCCTACCTCTAGAAATCAGACAGGAGATTCAGGGATCTACATTAAACGCTGTTGCAAGGGCTTCTGTATAGACATCCTCAAAAAGATCGCCAAGTCTGTAAAATTCACCTATGATCTCTACCTGGTGACCAATGGGAAGCATGGCAAAAAGATCAACGGCACATGGAATGGCATGGTTGGAGAGGTTAGTTTCAAAACGCTTTTATTAAGAAACCTCTGTTTCTCATCAAACACATAGAGTTTGGGTTGAATAGGTTGTTTCTGATTCAAGAGCTTGCTGGAACATACACTTTTGTTCTACCATTCCTCTGCATATGATGGATAAGAGGAGCATATTCATCTGTAGGGTACAACGGGGCTAAAGGCCAGGGATGTGCAGAGAGTTCCTCAGGGGCAGGGGCTCAAATGTAAAAAGGGGGTGATAGGTCAAAAGATTGGATACATTACTATTTTATATTTTTGCAAGAAGTCACTTATAGTCATCAAGCCTGCATTTATTTGATGAAAATCTTTAATATACTTTATTAATTTACTTTATTTACTTAATGCTTTTTATGCAATGTTGATTTATTAGCATTTATGTTGAAAACCTGTGATACTTTTTTCAGGATTCTTCAATGAATAAAAAGTTAAATAAGAACAGCATTTATTTAAAATATAACTTTTGTAACAATATACACTACCGTTCAAAAGCTTGAGGTCAGTATTTATTTATTTTTTTAAAGAAATTAGCTTTTATTCAGCAAGGATTTGTTGTTGATTGATATTGTTAGAAAACATCTCTATTTTGAATAAATGCTGTTCTTTTAAACTTTATATTTATCAATGAACCCCAAAAAAGTATCACAGGTTCCAATAAAAAAATTAAAAAATTAAGCAGCACAACTGTTTTCAACATTGATAATAAATCAGCATATTAGAATGATTTCTGAAGGACCATGCGTTGAAGAAAGGAGTAATGATGCTGAAAATTCAGCTTTGAATCACAGAAATAAATTATATTTTATTAAAATAGTATAAATGAATATTAAAATAGAAAAAACTTTCTTTTAAATTGTAATAATATTTCACAATATTAGGCTACAGTTTTTTCTGTATGTTTGATCAAATAAATGCAGGCTTGATGAGCATAAGACACTCATAATGCTGCATAATTATCAAAAATGGTAATATAATAAAGTCCTTTCACGTCACCATCTCGCCAGCCTACACTTCACATAATAGGCCTGTAGGTGGCACTTGGGCTTAAATAACTATGAGCGTTTCATCAAATAGTAAACGGTGTATATCATACATAAATATAAGTGAATTGAATAACCTACTGATTACCATTATTGCGACTTTTGGCGCTGCACGGTTTTGTGCAGTGCTTTTGTAGTCATTTAGCATACATTTTCCCAGCGATGTAATTTGATTTATAAAATGAGACAAACCGCAGATCCAGATCGCTCCACAAATAAGCTTGTCTGTCCCATGTCACATATTGTCCAATTAAATTTGAACTTCTTGTGCCAGATCATGATTGGTTGGTGTATTATAGCTACATGACCAGGCATTGATGAATTATGTAATATTATAAAATATATAATATATGGATTTTTAATTAAATCGACACACTAGCTTTTATTATTGATGAAAGATGTTTAAAATATTGTTTGGTTTATTTTTTCCTTCAGTCGACCCACTCACTGAAAGAACCATATATGGCTCGAGAGCCTCAGTTTCCGAACAGACTGCTGAATATCAGTCAGTCGAGCAAAACACACGAATACTTTCCAAAACATTCGCTTTTCAAGATGCACGTGTAAATTTGTCTGATCCTTGACACGATCGTGCGCAGCAGCGCAAAGTTTATCCTGTGCTTACTTGATCTAATATTTTATGTTTTTTTCAACTGTTGTAGATTTAAGTAGCAAATGAGAATCGCTAAAATTATTGCATATATTTTGAGATAAAGGTCTTCTTTATGATTTTCAGTTTTGTTTAAGTTAATTAAAGCAACAGTTTTTAAATAACGAAAGAATATGTAAAAGTATGGTATTTGGGGTAAAAACGCCTCTGCTGTTGGGGCTAAAAGGCACAGTAATTAACATGATTATTAATAGATCGCTGATTTTTCCATTTATTGACAGACATGGTTAGATTCAGATGGTAAATATCATATAATATGTTGGGTGTCCATATTAGAGATAATCACCATGTTTAGAATTAAACCATCATATTTAAAAACATGATATTAATCATATCATATAATATCATTTGTTGTTACTACTGTAAATATATATTCAATTATTATTGGATCTCCTCCAATACTTTCAGAATCTTTACTTATTAAAATAATTTTGTTTCTGTATTTTAAAATATATTTTTTATATGAACATATTTTAAATGACAATATATTTATTGAACAAAAATTTGTTCTTTTAGGCCGCATTTACACTGCATGGTTCAAGTGACCCAATTCCGATTTTTTCCTCCCATGTGGCACAGATCGGATATGGCCCACGACCGTGTAAGCAGGAAAAAAATCGCATGGATTCCGATATGCTCCGATCGGTTTCAGGCCTCATTCATATGTGGAAATAAATCAGATATGAATCAGATACGTGCATTTGCGCCTGCCGTGTAAGCGGTCAGATCGGATATTCCCCTGTAAATGCGACCCCTACGTCATTGAAAAGTGAGTTTTTTAAAACATTTCAGGGTACAGACATACCTGTAACAAATGAAACATCTCTAGTTGAGTAGCAGAGTATTCATTTCGTTTGTTTGTGTTAAATAAAAGGTGATCTGACGCTGAATGTATTGCTTTTGAAATCATGCAGAGTGCTCGTTGCTGCTGTTGTCAGTGCTCAGACGAGCGCTTCAGTCCCGTTCGTTCCATTGAAACCACAAAATAAATGCACACAAACATGTCCCTGCCTTTGATATACAATCACTGATGAACGCATTTGGTTTTAATTACTAAAAAACACAGTCGATGTGACATGTTTAACATTATCTACCACCTGAGTATTATTCCACTCGCAAGCTTTCAGCGGAGCTGCGTACATCACTGTCCTGAAGAATTTGTTCTATATAATTATTTTGATGTATAGATGTAACTATTGCATTAAAAACGTTTCTATATGAATTCCATGTCAATAAACTAAACTCAATGTACTATTCAAATTGATTTGTGATGTCATATGCTATTTTTGGCTTGTTTCACCAAGTGCAGTGTAAAATGCACACATCGGATACGGGCCACTTTTAAAAGAAATGTAAGCACGTCGTCCAAAAAATCGGATATAGTCACAAAATCGGAATTGGTCATAAAGACTTGCAGTGTAAATGCAGCCTTATTTTTCAAAATAAGCAGAAAATAGTATAAACTTTGCTTAAGTGATTGTTTTGAACAAGTATCAATTTCGACATTATTTAATAAAACATTATTTTAGCTGAATTATTTGTATCAATACCGTGTGCCTTTTACCCCAAGCTGGTGGGCCTTTTACCCCGTGTGTGGGGTAAAAGGCCCCCCTTGCCACCTCATACATTTAGAAGATTTTTAAACAAAATAAACAACTTGAATGATTTATTTTCACACAAAATCTGTTGCTCCATTAATGTTCAATACATGTGAAGTGTAGGTGCGGTGAAAAACTAATTTTTTCTTAAGGTGGGCCTTTAGCCCTGTTGTACCCTATACTTTGTTTTTTTCACACTGTAGGTATACTTCTACTACACCGTGCATTAGGACAATATAGACACACATCCTATTCCAGGGAGATTCATAACATTTTATGTTGATTGGAAATTCTTAATTATTGCCCTGATGGTGGAAATGGGAATTTTCACTGCTCTAGCTCTTTTCTTAAAGCCACTTCACTAATTTGTGAAGCTCAATTACCTTTTGCTGCACATCAGAAATATATTCTTTGGTTTTTCTCATTGTGATGGATGATTAATTTGGAATTTGGCCTTTCTTTTCCCTCCTATTTATATTCCTGTGAAACAGGAAGCCATGGCTGGATAATTTTATGTTCATAATCACCCTGGTGTGCTCAACATTGTAAACATGAATGGGAATATATTTCAAAGGTATTTTACTGATAAGAATGTTTAGGGGTACTAATAATTGTGTCCAACGTGTATTTGAGAAAAACATTTATTTCACAATGAAAATCCCCCAATTTTCAATTGTTTTAGTTCAATGAAAGGTTAGATTATATAAAAGTTAAATTATATATATATCAATGACTAATAAATGTTGTTATTAAAAGGGGGACATTGGATCAGTGAATGTTTGCGACCCAGACTCAAACTCACATTGCATGAATGCCTTTGGCTCCAGTGTTATTTTAGTATCACTGATATACCACTATATTTTGAATTAAATTTTTCTTTTTTTTTAAATGTCTATATAGATTTATTAACTGTGTTTTTTTAAAAGTTCATTTAATTACATTTTTTCAAGTTATTTTAGGTTTTCTTTTGTTTAAGTTAATGTTTATTTTATTTCAAGTAAGGAATTGTATTTTTAATGGTTTTAGTTAACCATAATAACCACTAAGACAAAGTTCTGGAGCGTCTATGGGTTTCTGATTATATATAATTTCCAAAAAATGAAAATCTGAAAAATATCTCTCATGACAAGAACAGATGAAAGAGAGAGAAAATGTGAGCAAGTGAGTTTGCACAAGCCCAAGGGAAAATACAGCTGGTGCATTAATTCAGATGAGAAATAATATGAGTTACCGGATCATATGTAAATCCACAGTTGGAATGAATGTTATGCAGTTCCCTTTTGGTCCTAGAATACTCTGAGAAATGCACCACATTTGGAGCCGCAGACTCTTCGTAGCTTGCTTTATGTTTACTTAATGTCTTTACGAGATCTGATGCTCCAAGACATGCTCATGTTCAGTGATAGATGCTATAACACAACACACACTCAAGCAAATATGCAAAATATACTCTCATATTTTGAAAAAATGGAGAAAGAAAATAGGAAATATAGAATAGCACTACTCAACATGCAGCCCGCAGGGCATTGTCGCGGCCTGCATGTTTTTTGAGATTCTGCTATATACCATGGTAAATGCACAGTGCAATTTAAAAAATCCAACACCAAGCAGAAATCTATAGTCCACTCTGCAAACTGTGCCTCAGATGAGCGCTTACAGTACAGCTTCATTGATTATAATGGGAGCGATTTAGTTTGATACGTGGTTGTGTAAGTGTATAACACTCAGTAGCCTTATTAATATAACATAAGCACTATAAAAAAAATTAGAAGTGTGGCCCTTGAGGCTAAAGAAATCCGGTTTTGTGGCCCCTTAGCCCTGATGTAGACAAAGCCTTCCTGTAGCTTACATTCACCTTATTAACTCTGTTTTGTCCCATTTTCCTATATCAATGGAGGCCCCTTATGGCTCGTTTCCACCGAGCGGTACGGTATAATACAGTTCAGTACAGTACGATTCGGTACGGGTAACCCTGATCAGGCTTGCGTTTCCACTGCCAATAGTACCCTTACTTGGTAGGCGTGGTGTATGCCGGAAAGTAGCGATCGACGATAAAGCGTGACAATAAGCACAACTCTGCCTCTTTTGTTAAATGTCAGTTTTAATGAACAATAATAGCCATTATAAAAGTATAAGTACAAAGTATAAGAGGCTTATCTAAGAGGAAATAAAGACAAAAGCAAACAATTCAGTCAAACGTATGCTATAGGTCAGCGCTGTTCTATGGTAAAGTTCAAAATAAATATATAAAGTTAAACATAACTTTGTGCTCAGCCAAAACGATATGACCAGGAACAAATAATAGATTCATGAGACCATGAATGCCTGTTAAATATAGCCTACCCAAAACGAATTGTATCTCATGTTTAATCACTACAGAGACATCAGAGCCAGCGGCAAATGTCGGATGGACTAGCCGAGCTAAGGCTGCTCTATGCGGATACGTGAGCACTGAGCGCCCGGTGATTGCCTGGAGCTCCGAAATCGGCATAGCTAATTTTCAAATAGGCGCTATCTTTATAAATAAACCGCAGATTTGAGTTTTAAACAATTACATTCTCGCCTGAAAAACTCTTAAAACTACATTTCATGACACAATGCCAGTATATTTAGAAAATTACACGGGTTTTTGGGCAATGACGTTTCACAAGTTCACAAGAACAGACAAGAACGCATATTGAGAAACGGCTATTGTCTGTGTGAAAATATAAAATTGTGTTTGCGCACTCTGATGTAAATAAGCCCAACACTCACGGACAGTAGAGCGGAACGAGTGAAGGAGAAACTTTATCCCCTTGTATCACACAAAAGTGACGATTCTAGTCAACAACTCAACGTTCTGCAGTGAGTTTAGCTCCACCCTTTTGGTACACTTTGCTGTGCTAGGTACCCCAACAGAAGGGTACCAAAAAAGTGGTACGGTACGGTTCGCTATTTTGGTACCATTCACAACTTCTGACAGTGGAAACGGAAATAATTGCGTACAGTACCGTACAGTACCGAACCGTACCGCTCAGTGGAAACAAGCCATTATATGTAAGTCTAAATATACCTGGACAAGTGATGGGTTTGGGGAAGTAGTGATTAGGGAAAGCTACTATTATAAGCTACTGCAACCCACTGTAGGAAGTAACCCGATTTCTGCCTTCCTTGGTCTCACAGTCTTGTTTTTTTCTTGATGGTTTTCTCATTCACTAGTTCCCGTTTATCCGTCTTTCACCTTTTGCTTCTCACACTGTTGCTTTTTTCCACTTCTGTTGCGGCAGGCCTAGACTAGTCCAGGTTTGGTATAACCGCCCCTTTTCCTCATGTCTAGGTGGTGTTGAAGAATGCCCACATGGCAGTGGGGTCCCTGACCATTAATGAAGAGAGGTCAGAAGTCATTGACTTCTCTGTGCCCTTCATAGAGACTGGGATTAGTGTCATGGTCTCTCGTAGCAATGGCACAGTGTCGCCTTCTGCCTTTTTAGGTAAGTGCTATATACACACTGTAATGGCATTCAAGATATAATTCCATATTCAAGTGCACTCTTCATTAGTAATTTCTTTTCCCTTCTTTTTTTGCTCTCAGAGCCCTTCAGCGCTGATGTCTGGGTAATGATGTTCGTTATGCTGTTGATAGTTTCAGCCGTGGCTGTTTTCGTTTTTGAGTACTTCAGTCCTGTCGGCTATAATCGCTGCTTGGCAGATGGACGAGGTGTGCTCACACGCTTTTATAAACACACACACACACACACACACACACATATATATATATATATATATATATATAGACCTTATACATAACACCAGTATACATTTGGTATATATAGTTTAATGTCTTCACTTTTTAACCATCTAAAAATTTATATAATGACATTCACTACATTTCATTACAATATCATATTTTTATTTAATATAATATAATATACTTTTGTTCATAATTATGCTTTAACTTAAGTAATGGTGTTTTATGTTTTTCCATTTAAATATATATATATATATAGTATATTTTATATATATGCAATGTATAAAAAAATTTAAAATAACCTCGTCTTTTAGTTTTGGACATTATATCCATCTTTCCATGTTGTATTGGCTGATATCATGCTTAGCAATGTACTGCTCTCTGAATATTATTGATCAAAACTGAATAGTTAATTCATGGCTATTTATTATGGATTTTCTTCCTCTGCCCTTTTACTCCTCTCTGATTCCTATTAAATTATAAGGTAATAACTCTCGATTTCAATTTCTCTACCTCTTTACACACCTCAGAGCCTGGCGGTCCCTCCTTCACCATCGGAAAAGCTATTTGGCTACTTTGGGGTTTGGTCTTCAATAACTCTGTGCCCGTGCAGAACCCCAAAGGCACTACTAGCAAGATCATGGTCTCGGTCTGGGCCTTCTTCGCTGTGATTTTCCTGGCCAGCTACACTGCCAACCTGGCCGCATTTATGATTCAAGAGGAATATGTGGACCAGGTGACGGGCCTGAGTGATAAAAAGGTAAAAGGGTTTATTGGTCAAATTCAGCAGCATGTGAAAAAGTGTAGCACGGGCATCTGAAAGCTGTTATTAAAATTATAGTTCTCATTTATCTCATTTATCCTACTGTCAAAAAATTGGATCTATTCCACCTCTAGGACATAAAAAGCAGTTTTTTTCCTCAAAGACTGCCTTGAACTGAACGTGACTTGACTTGATACACCAAACTCTGCTTTATTCTTGATGTTAAACAGCTAAGGTTAATTCGCACAGACTAGCCAATATTTAAGGTGCACTGTGTAATTTTTTTGATGTTATAAAATGTTCTTCTGTCTCAGTTTAATGTGCAAAGACAGCTATAAGTAAGCCGTTTGTGGGTTTCCGAGGCTCTGGTGCTTTAAAAATGTTTCTTTGTTTGTTTAAGCAATCTGACACGTCAGCTTCTGGTTTAGCCAATGACATGAGTTTGAGGCGGGATTTGTTAGTGAAACCTGTGTGGAAATGATGATTTTAAAAGGAATTTATAGAAAAAAAACGTCCCACTTCATGGTCTGAACAGCGAATCATTTTTCTTCATCAGCGAATTCATGCACGCTTATATGGCACAGTGTTGCATGTGACATACTAATACTACTGTTTATTATCCTCAAACGACTGATGACATATTTGGGCAACCACATGCTGACTGGTTTTGTGGTAATTTGTTGTTGTTTTTTTCCATGTCATCTTTGCGTGTAAAAAAATTGGGCTAATGTGAATTAGCCAACCGTTATGAAACAAGATTTGAGAGGGTGCTGTAACTTCTTTAATAATTGATGTAGTGAGATTTTGTTTTTTACTCTTAAGTCATGCTTTACTTTTTATGTCTAGTGAAGCTTTGAGTGTCTAGAGAAAATAGAGTCTGTGTGTTTACACTGGAAATAGTTCTATTATGAATGGTGGAAAAAAAAAAGATCTGTTGTATCTTTAAAGGTTTTTTGAAATGACACCTCTCCTCACACTTTGTCCCTTGAGTGTTCACTGACAATGTGGACACTGCTGAGTTATATATATATATTTCTCTTCTCGCTTTTTCTCTCTTATCTAGTTTCAACATCCGAATGACTTCTCCCCTCCATTCCGCTTCGGTACTGTGCCCAATGGCAGCACAGAGAGAAATATAAGGAACAACTACAAAGAGATGCACGCCTATATGACCAGCTTCCACCAGAAGAACGTAAACGAGGCCCTCCACAGCCTCAAGTCCGGGTGAGAGCGAAAAAAGAGAGAGATGGTATCTGCATGAAAAGAATATAAAGGGTGGGAAGACAGGGAGATGAAAAGCTTGTAGGACAGCAGTAAGTACAGTGGGTGAGTGAGTGGGTGGATGAACTCTGGATTGATAATAGCATCAAAATGAGGCATCCTGGAGGGACTTTGTTTGGAGATGCTGATTGGTAATAGACTGATTCAACATGAGACTGGCTTCCTTTATTTTATCAGTACTAATAGTTGACATTTTAAAGGGGCACTCAGTGCATTTTTATGTTGTGCTGGCCGATATGACAGTCATGTTGAACTAACAAAAAATTTTACCAGGATAAAGTTAATAGTTTTTACCTGGTCATGTGATTTCAACAGGGCAGTTCATTAGATGCAACCCACTTTATGTAAAAGCTACATAAAACAATTTATTAGGATTCTTCATACCATGTGAGCGCACATCATTTTAAACAGTTTTTTAAAAGTGCTATTCATTTTTTATATTTAACACTTAACACTCATAAACACTGAGTTCTTCATTATTAACACTTTACAATAAGGTTCCATTTGTTTACATTAGTTAACATAAACTAACAATGAAAAATAATTCTGAAGCATCTTAGTTGCTGTCAATTTCAACATTCACTAATACATTATTAAAATCAAAAGTTGTAGCTATCTGTTTATATTATATAATGGACCTTTATTTAATTAAGCTAACGTGAATAAACAGTGAAAGGTTGTATTTTTATAACATTAAAAAAGATTAATGAATACTATAACAAATGTATTGCGTATGTAATGCTTTAACATTAACTAATGAGACCTTATAGTAAAGTGTTATGGAGTTTTTTAACAACAGACATATCTTGTAGCAAGTCACCTTTTTCAACTTTTTTAAGTAACTTTTTGACTTCTCAAAAAATGAATTTTTAAAAGTACAAATTTCATGTACTCATGAGCTCATTAAATTAGATACAAGAAATAGCCAAATGTTATTTAAATTAGCATTACACACTCTGTCAGTAACCTGAAGTTACACCTCAAATCCAACACACGATGCCCAAGAAATGTTTTTGTTGGTTTGTTTGTTTCTCCAGCTACTGTGTAGCTTATTTGTTGCTGACCAGGAAAGAGAGAAACCTTAAAACAAATGTGATTGGCACAGGTTAACTAAACCTAAAACCATTAGAAATGTTATTACTTGAAATAAAATAAAGATTAAGCAAAAAAAAATAATAATAATAATAATAATTTTAAGTAGAAAGACTGAAATAACTAAAACTAAATAAACTAAAACTTAATAAAAACTATGTAGACAAAAAAAAAAAAAAACGAATTAAGTGACAAACTAAATTACTAAAAGTTTAAATTTTAAATGAAACAATAAATATAAAAATAAAACAATGCAATTCTGATTATTAACAAATACTATATTAGCATATCAATGATACTAAAATAACAATGGTTTGCCAAAGTTTAATGTTTGACAAGGCCTCACCAGCATTCTAACATATTACTCCTCTCCCTCCACCGTGTAGTAAATTGGATGCATTCATCTACGATGCAGCGGTCTTGAACTACATGGCCGGACGTGATGAGGGATGTAAACTGGTGACCATCGGCAGTGGTTATATCTTTGCTACTACAGGGTATGGCATTGCCATTCAGAAAGACTCAGGCTGGAAGAGGGCAGTGGACCTTGCCATTCTGCAGCTCTTTGGAGATGGTAAAGACAAATTTTTTGCTAATTATTATTTCATTGGATGATTGCATAATCTGCATGAATTAGTTAAAGATATTTAGGGGAAATTCACTAAGAATGAATCAGCATCGCTGCGTTCTTTTAGTATCTGATTCACTAAAAAATTCTGTGATTGCACGCTGCAAAGCTATAAAAGATAGCAGACAGCTCCTGGTTAAAATGGTTTGTGGGTGGTTAGTGAATAAGGCAGGTTTTTGCGATGAAATGCTGTTCACAAAAGTGGCGCGAATGAATTCACAGCTTGAGATGTTTACTTCATTCACTTCTTCTTTAAATGATTCTCAATGTGCCCTCAAGGCAAACAGTTTTGAAGAATACCTGGCAAGAGATGACAAGTGCCTACACTGTCTGTTAGAAAGCCAACAACTATGCCGCACAAAATGGTATTAGATGTGTGAAAATATGGCACCCTGTTTTTCAAAGCTTCCTTTGTGTGAAATTCACATTCTGTTAAAGCATAATATGCTAATATTGAATTAATGCACTCATCAAATCAAGGATTCATCTCATAATATGCTCTGTAATATGAATTACTATAGTTTACACCGCTTGCACAGGTGATGCAAAGCTAAATGTGTCTTAAAGGTGCAATAGGTGATTGTCTTCAGAATTTTTTTTTGTTATTCTGGTTGAAAGTCTCTTCACATCCCGATAGCAATCATTAAGTTAAGTGGTCTAAATGTATTTATCTGTATTTATATATTCTGTGGAAGGTGTAGGACCAAGAAATGTTCATCCAATCAAAACGCTCGGTCTGAGCGTTTTAATTGTCTTTCTTACCTGCCTGTCAACGTATGTATTTGCATACCTCTGCGCACCCTGTTCGCACAGACAGGATACGTCATCAGCGTGTTCACGTACAGACAGAGTGAGAATGGCAGACAAACATCAACAACCCGATCTTCCTTCCTGGTATTGTAGTGCTTTTACTAACTGTACTATAAAGTTTTCTCACTGGTGAATGACACATGAGGCCCTTTCGCACCGCAGGAACCTTTTCATAGTACCGGAACTAATTGTGGAACTACCCACTTTTTGGCGTGTTCGCACCGCGGGAACTAGGAACTGTTTTAGTTCCCGGAACTCGTTTGGAGGAACTAAATTAGCTCCTACTTCAGAGTAGGGTCTAAAACAGTTCCATAGGAACTATCGTGACGTACGTGTACGCTGATTGGCTAAACGCATACGAAAATGCCCTCACCCGCCATGATTTAAAACGGCGTGTAAACACATACTGTGTAAACATCGCATCAACTTATATTTTGCAAGAATGGAGAACAGCGATAGATGGATGGACGGACGGACGCTTAAGTGCAGGCACTTTTGAACATTTTGAACTCCTTTCCGATCTTTCAATCGCTTGACGTATAAGTTACGTCGACATTCCATGTCCATTATTGTGAACCCCGCGAGACACATCCTCCTGTTGTTAACGTTGTTCTTCTTTGTTTTCGTTGTTGAACGCCACGCACAAATGACGTCGCTGTTGACCGGCTTACGTCACTTCTTAGTACCCACTGTCGGTGCGAATGTGACCCTTTAAATGGTACTGGGAAATAGTTCGCGCAAAATCGTCCCAGTACTTCAGTACTGTACTTTTAGTTCTGGAACTAAAGCGGTGCGAAAGGGGCTATGATGTAGCCCAGCAGTTCAATTCCAGTCCTCGCACCCCCCGTCTCTGCATATTTTGCATGTCTTGCTTAGTTAACACACCTGATTCAGATAACCAGCTCGTTAGAAGAGAGCTACGTGCATGAACTATGTTCCGATTGACATGTTCCCTACACAGTGTTCTTTGCTCCCTACTCCCTGTGCAGGGGAAATCTGTTGAAGTTTAGCGAGGACTGGAATTGGGAACTGCTGATGTAGTAATGAGTTCAGGGGGTGTGGCTTTGGACGGCGATTGCAGGGAGGGTGGGACATTCGCTTTCAGTGCTATCAGGCTAAAGTTAGCATTTTCCAAGATCTCCTACTGCACCTTTAAGTTTTCTTTCATATTAGTCTATTTGCACAATTTACATGAATTTGCGTTTATGATTTTTATATGCAGTACATCATATAGCTGCATTAAATATGGAGGGAAAATGGGGAAAGATGCAATGTACAAATGAAAGTTGTTGATAGGAATATGAGATTTGCCAATATGAAACAAATTACTGTAGCAATTATATTTATAGAAAAATAATACTTTTATTCTGTGATCAATTATGCATTAAATCGATCAAGCGTAACAGTAAAGACATTTGTAATGTTCTAAAAAGATTTCTATTTCAAATAAATGTTGTTCTTTTAAACTTTCTATTCACCAAAGAATCCTGGAAACAAAATTATCAAGGTTTCCACAAAAATATTATGCACCACAACTGTTTTCAATATTGATATTGAAAATTTAGTTTTACCTCCATAGGAATCAATCACATTTTAAAATTTGTATTAGTAAATTTGTACAATATATACAGTATAGTATACTAATATAGTGTACAAAGTAACTATAATAGCTGTACTGTACCAGCAATAGATGTAAAGCATTGAAAAGTGTTTATCTCCACATCTCTAATTCAGTTTGATTCAAGCACTTTCCTAGTGATCCAGATCCAGGGGCCATGTCTAGAAAACTTCATCTTTCCCAAACAGCATCTGAGATGACAAGCTGTTTGAATCACATCCAAAGACACATGCAGAACATGCCCTATGCACCCCACACACGCATAAACAGTGTTAACAATTTTAGACACTTAAGATGACATTTTGTAAAGAGATCTTATAGAGACTGTATACGGGCACAGTCATAGAAAATCTGATTGGCTTGTAGATACATTTATATAATATATATGCTCTACTTAATGATTCCTCATGCATGCATGGTTATGTCATGCAAGCGGGACACGTTAGATTAGATTAATGGCAAGGTGAGTGTTCATATGCATATTGACAAGCAGGCAGTGCATGTTGGTTTGGCACACTGACACAGCAGTATGGAATCGGAAAGGTACGGTTAGGTGTATCACATGTTGTTATATAAGCCAGCATATGGTCCAGGAGCAGGAATAGAGTTCTATTTGCAAGTGTCAAGGGGGTGCTTGTGTTATCTCAAAAGTACACTGGGACGGCATCAACTGTGTGACATATACATGCAGGTACACATGAATGCACCGGCACAGCTTGTGAACACCAGCGTGCACATTCACCCTCACATAGGTGTTGGGTTTTTGACGGATTTGAAGGCTGAAGTCCCCGACTACAGTTCCCAGTGTGGCATAGAACTGTAACCACTGAATGGATAGATCCTTTTGTATATTTGTGTGTATCTGCATTTGTCCCTAAAGACAGACCTGCAGATCACCGGCCATTCTGTTTTAGAGTTTGATCCTGTCCTTCCTATGCGGGCTGTCAGACCCCTCAGGGCCCTTATTAGAGCTGGGAACCAAATCTCAAGTGACTCCCATAAGCAATCATTAATGTGGAGAGAGCTCCAGTGTGTATTGAGTTGGATTAATCCGTCATGACAAATGTTACACTTCGCAGGGGCCGTAATTTGTTTACTGTGCACAGTTTTGTGGGGGCTCTAAATAAATGCAGTGCTGAAACGCATTGAAATCGCCATGGATAGACAAACGTGAACAGACACATCTGCTAACAATAAAGCTCGAGAGCACTCGAAGCCCACAGACACACAAAACACACAGATGGAGAGGCAGAAAGTAAAAAGATGCACAAACAATCACTCTTTCTAACCCACATTCAAATGCTAGAAAGTACAATCTTTTTCTCCTTCTTTGTAGGTGAAATGGAGGAACTTGAGGCCCTGTGGCTGACTGGCATCTGCCACAATGAGAAAAATGAGGTGATGAGCAGTCAGCTGGATGTAGATAACATGGCAGGTGTGTTCTACATGCTGGGAGCTGCAATGGCCCTGTCCCTTATCACATTCATCGCAGAGCACCTCTTCTACTGGCAACTGCGATTCTGCTTCATGGGTGTGTGCTCGGGCAAGCCCGGCATTACCTTCTCCATTAGCAGGGTGAGTGGCAGATTCACTTTTTAACTTTTGATCCAAAGGCAAACAACCACCAAGACTAACTTTACTATTACTCAGAAGCCAACAGCCTATTTAGTTTATGAAGCTTTAGAGATTAGGAGCGCAGATAATAGAGATCATTTTCTTCATTGGCAACTCAGTCTTGCTGTCCAGTCAAAATTTCTTTCCTTTCCATTTGTAGCGACAGATCTTTTTTTTTTTTTTAAATTGTGAAACACATCCAACTGTAACAGACACAATAACAAACAAACAAAAAAGTAACAAACAAACAAAAAACAATGTAGGCGGAGACATTCTATGCATTGTTGTTTGATTGGATTTGGAGATGTGGTCGTTGCACACAAAAGTAGCAACAGTTGACCTTGAGCTTGAGCTTGCAGGGAGCAGGCTTTAAGCAGTCTAAATGATTGGAGAAATCTTACATATGACATTTTCCAGAAAGATTACAAAGTCAAAAGTAAAACAAAAAAAATCATACATAAGCAATTATTATGGAAGCCCATTTCTGCCACTGAATAAAAAATAAAAAAGGTAATTTGGACTTTTTTTTTCACAATTCTGAGAAATGAAGTCAGAATTGTGTGATATAAACTCACAGTTGTGAGAAAAAAAAAAAAAAAACTTCAGAATTATGAGATATAAACTCACAATTCTGACTTTTTTTCTCCTAATTGTGTTTATATTTCGCAGTTGTGACTTTATTACTTGCAATTGCAAGTTTATATCATGCAATTCTGAGAAAGCAAGTCAGAATAGTGAGTTTGTATAATGAAATTCTGAGAAAAGAAATGTCAGAATTGCAAGATGTAAACTCGCAATTGCGGGAAAAAAAAGTCAGAATTGTGAGATAAAGCTCGAAATGACCTTTTTAAATTTTTTTCAGTGGCAGAAATGGGCTTCCATAAAGTATGAATTGTTCACAATAAGATCTATTAACATGCATTTAGAAAATATTTTATAGCAAATTTATATATCTAAAAAATGTATCATGAATGTAAGTGTACATTCTCAACCCATCTGAAATTTACCTTTTTAATAGTTTCAAACGTGAACTGTCACACTTGGTTAAATTTACTATTTTAAGGATGCTTAAGTATTCTTTACCTAAGCAGTTATATTTATAAACAAAATGATACTGATTACGAAAATGATTTTGCAGTGTAAAAACAAAAATTTTCTGTCATCAGCAGATAACCAAAATAACTTTTTAAAATGTGCAAAGTGTATAAATGTTTCCTTCACGTTAGAGGTATGTCAACACTGATATTTATGTAGAAAAATCCAAAAACTTCTGGATGATAATTAAATTTTTTTTAGGGCATTTTATTTATCTGGTGGTGCACTTTTTTTTTTTTTTTTTGTACATTTAAATCATTCTGTTCCTTTTGTTCTGATATGTGTAGGGGAAAGGATGAATATACTTTTGAATGCCCATTTTGCACATATGCAACATTAGAAATCAGACCCTGATCTTGAGCTAACAGGGCAAAGCAGCAGTCTCTCATTCTAGACATTCGGACATCAAATCATGCCTCAAGTGATTTGGAGTGGTGCCATGACCCACATAATGGCGGGGATGAACACAGAGAGAGTAAATATCAGTTTATGTGACCAAACTGGCAAGTGACTCAAACATAAACCTGGGTTTTCCTGAATTCACAAATGATCGAGGCTAAAAGGATAAAAGATTGATATATTACTCTGTTAGCCACAAGGGCAATTTGCATGACCAGATTCCTCAGCTACATGTACAGACACAGGAAACCGATTTTCTTACTAGATATATTTCCCTTTGAGATGTAGATGCGTGTTTGAACACTAGCTAAAGCATTGTTGCTGTGGTGGGGGTAAGAAGAGCCTAAAATGAATAGAGGGGGGAAAACATACAATAGAAGAGAGAAAGGCACCTCTCAAGAGAAAGAAGGAAAGAGAAAGAGAAATGAGATAACACTGAATGAAGAATATGTTCCAACCCAATTGGATTGAAGGGTCAGGAGATGAATGAGAATAAGAGTCACTGTGGGAAGGATGACCTGAGTTAAAAAAAGACAGAAGGTAGAGAAGATAAGAGGAACATAAAGAGAAGAGGGAAAAAAATACACAAGAGTGGACAGACACTAAGCGTGACTACGAGTGAGACAGGAAACATTTCTGACATGTTGCCTCACTAGAGGGATGGATCACCAGTAGACGAGTAACCTTTACCCTTTAAAAATGTTTTGAAGAGAATTCTATTTGTTCCAAATGTGTTTCACACATTATGAAATGGTTTTCATGGTTTATATATATATATATATATATATATATATATATAAAAGACCTTCCATTATAGTGAATCACAACATTTATAGGTCCGGGTATAAATGGAAGCACCCAACAGTTTAAATGATAATGAAGTATTTTGACTTCAAGCCAGTTTTACAATAACACATTTGCCATTAAGAAATTAGTTTGATTAAATACAGCCGAAAATACATAGATAAATGGATTAAAATGCAGTACATCTGCATCACTGGTGAATGAGCTGGAGAGGTTTATTAGAATATTGTGTAATTAATTTGTCATGGCAGTGATGAAGGAGAGACACAGAGGAGTAGACACAGTGGTGTCAGTAAAATTTTAATCACATTGATTGAAGACATTGATAGGCAGTCAAAACCACAGAGTTACTGCAACCCTGCCACCATGTCATCATTAATCAGAACCTCTGTCGCCCCTGCCGTTTCTCTTTCTTCAACATATTTTGTTCTCTTTTCTTGTACACATAATGTCAAAAGTTTAAAGACAATGAAGAATAAACTTTTTTTATACATGTGATATTTTTTTATTTTTATTAATTGTCCTCCAGCAGGCTTTATAAAACTAAACTACAGCATATAAAAGACTGTCAGAGCAGTAATTACAAGATAATTTAAAAACATAAAATTCATAGAAACTAAGAGATTTGACTTGAAGGGACTTGTAACAAAGCGCTAATCCTTGAGACTTGACATGAACTTAGCATCAAAATTGTGAAAATGCTTGCTGCTAATTAAACTTTTTACTAAACAATAATCTAATCCCACATTTTTTGTTCCTTCTCCTTTCCTTTGTTTTTGCTTTCCCTCATTTTATCTGTCCAACAGGGCATCTACAGTTGCATCCATGGTGTTCAGATTGAAGAGAACAAATCAGCCCTTAACTCACCATCAGCCACTATGAACATGAACATGAACAACACCCACTCCAACATTCTCCGTTTGTTGCGTACTGCCAAAAACATGACCTCTGTGCCTGGGGTCAATGGTTCACCTCGGAGCGCACTGGACTACAGCCATCGTGAGTCAGCCGTTTATGACATCAGTGAACACCGGCGCAGCCTAGTAGGCCACACAGACTGCAAGCCTCCACCGTACCTGCCAGAGGACAACATGTTCAGCGACTATGTAAGCGAGGTGGAGAGGACTTTTGGGAATTTGCACCTGAAGGACAGCAACCTGTACCAGGATCATTACCTACACCACCATGGGGGCACGGGATCCGAACTGGCTCTCGGTATGTCGGGTCCCCTGCCTAACCGACCTCGTAGCTTAGGGAGTGCCAGTTCATTGGAGGGGGGGTACGATTGTGACAGCTTAGGGGGAGGGGTAGCGCCCATCTTCACCACCCAGCCACGGCAGTCGCTGACACATCGGAACAGGGAAAAGTTTGACCTGATTGCGGGTCACCCAACCCAGTCAAGCTTCAAGTCCGGCCTGCCAGATCTATATGGAAAGTTCTCCTTCAAGGGTGGGGCATCCAGTTCAGGGTTTATTGCAGGACATGACAGGTACTGCGGGGGAGGTGGGGTGGGATCAGGAGGGGACGACGGAAATATTCGATCCGACGTGTCCGATATTTCCACTCATACCGTAACCTACGGGAACCTCGAGGGGCATGGCAAACGACGCAAGCAGTACAGGGACAGTCTAAAAAAGAGACCTGCTTCTGCCAAGTCTCGCCGTGAGCAGGATGAGATTGAGCTTGGTTTCAGGAGACGTCCCCACCACACAATCCATCACCATCATCACCACCATCATCCAGCAACACAAGCACACCGCTCAGCCACCCCACCCGTGGAGCGCAAGAGCCTGAGAGGTGGTAACAGCACCTCCTATCTATTCAGAGACAAAGAGGATTTGAGGGACTTCTATGTGGACCAGTTTCGAGCCAAGGAAGGGGCATCCCCATGGGAGCATTTGGATTTAAGTGATTCTCCAGGAATAGGTGGAGGAGTGGGACTGGGTGGAGGCGGTTGCGGTGGAGTAGTTAGTAGCGGTGGTGCTGGGGGAGCGTGCACTAGTTTGGTTCCCATGGAAGATTTCCTGAAAGGTAAATCCAAGAAGACAGAGTGTAAGGGTGGAATGGGAGGAGGATCGCCTGGGCAACAGGGCCATGCATGCTGGGAAAAGGGCATCGGAGGGGTGGGGGGGTTGGCTGGAGGGGATTGGGAGTGTCGGAATTGCCACAGTGGAGGGGTTGGAAGTGGAGGAAGCAAGCCAGTTTGCATGCATGGGGGAGGCGGGGCTGGGGCTATCCAGCTGCTGGGGGAGTTGGGGGAACCAGTGGAGGGAGTGGACAAATCTCAAGTCGCCCTAGTTCAGCCTCCTGCAAGCGGTGTGATTCGTGCAAGAAACCGGGCAACTTATATGACATCAGTGAGGACAACCACCTCCTCTTGGATCAAACTGGGGGCAAGCACCCTCTGGAGAGTGGAAAGGGAGGGGGAGGCACAGGGGCCCAAACCCAGGTACAGAGGCGGAAATTTGGCCCAGGTGGTAAGGTTCTGCGCAGGCAGCACTCTTATGACACATTTGTAGAGCTGCAGAAGGAAGGGGCGGGCAGGATGGGTGGGTTTGGAGGCAGTGGCGGAGCGTCAATGCTTCCTCCACCCCGAAGCGTGAGCCTAAAAGACAAAGACCGCTACATGGAGGGCACGAGCCCCTACGCCCAGATGTTTGAGCAGTATGCGGGAGGGGAGCGGGAGACATCATATTTTGGGGACAGAGGGAAGGGTGGGGGTTCATCATTTAGCTTATTCCGTGGGGGTGAAGGTGGGTTGCACCGTCGCTCCGTGGGTGAGAGAGACATGAGGGACAGGGATAGAGGCATGATGGGAGGAGGTGTGGGCGGTACCCGAGGGGTCGGGACTTACTCCTTGTCTAAATCTCTCTACCCAGATAAGGTGAACCAGAACCCATTCATCCCAACCTTCGGCGACGACCAGTGTCTATTACATGGCGCCAAATCATACTACATCAAAAAGCAGCAGGCACAGCCGCAGCAGCAACAGACGCCACAACAGCAGCAGCAGCAACAGCTCCTCAACAACAATCGGGCTGACTTCCGGGGCTCCATGGGGGTGACTTCCTATTTGCCTGCCTCCGCAACTTCTGGGGTGCTGTCCAATGTGGCCCCTCGGTTCCCCAAGGAGCTTTGTCTGGGCGGGCCTCTTGGCAACCACCACGGTGGAGGACCTAGCAACAACAAGCTGCTGTCAGCAAGGGATGGGTTAGGAATGGGTCAAGGACAGAGACCGTTTAATGGCTCGAGCAACGGACATGTTTACGAGAAGCTTTCCAGTATAGAGTCTGATGTCTGAAGAGGGAAGTCAGAAACAGATAAAAACACAGAGAAGAAGCCAACGGACATGCGGAATGATGATTGAGAGAAAACTGAAAAGGCAGTGTGTAATTAGTTCCTTCATGCTCCTGAAAAGAAGAGGAAACCATGTGTGAGGAACTGACTCATGCTTTCTTTAAGTTATGCGGATCACGCGCTGCCAAGCATACGTTTGTAAATAGAGGGAGGGGACCTGCCCACTGTCGAAAAGTTGAGATTAGGGGGGAAAATCTGTTTATTCCTCTCTTTTATTGTTTTTTTTTTTTTTTTTTGTATATCCCACTATTTCCCTGCTCCTAACATCAAAATAGCGGCCAATCCAGATGAGACAACCGTGTACAATCCTTTGTACAATTGTGGATGGAAATCAGTTACTCTTTTTAAGCAACAGGGTAAAACTTACAATAATTGTATTGATAATGTTCTTGATAATAATATTATTATATATTATTACAATGTTTATGATGTTCCATTTGGGCTTGGTTTCTGGATGTTTTATGCTGTTATATATTTGTACTGTAGTTTCAGTTCTTAGTTAACAAACCACTTTGCGGGAGGCTTTTTTGATTTGTCAACTGAGCTTATTTGATTGTTAATTGAGTTGTAGACGAACTTGGATTCCATAAAGGTTCTTTATTATTGGTTATTCAAGTTTATTTTACCAGTATGGAGTGCTGTAAAATGTGTGTATAAGGCATGATTTGCAAAGTACTTCAGCTGTACTTGAGATATCATTGTGAAGGAAATGTATTATCACCTTATTTTATAGTTTTCTGTTTGTTAGAACAATATTGGTTTAATACACAGCACGTTCTGTGCCTTACCAAGACTTACAGAATACCTGATTTACAGGTCATATTGCCATGGTAACTTTCTGGTCACTGCACACAGACTTGTCACTGGATGATTCATATTATTATGGAACCTTCCTTTTAATGGTATAAGCACTGATATGGAATATCCAGCATTGAGGAGACATAGGCTAAATGTGTTTATAGTATTAATCTCGTGAACTAGGTTCTAAAGAAAACCAGATAAATTATTATTCGAACAGCTTTTAATAATAGGAACATAGGATATTTGAGGTTTGCACAACATTGTACAGTACACAGTATCCTCTCTGAGAGTCGAGACGTGGGGCGTTACATTTGTATGGTGTTATCTACAATATAGAAACAAAAATCAATTATTTAATTATTTTTTCTCCACCATCCCCCAATTCTGAGGAAGTCTTTGATCAAGCAGCAAAATAACAACTGTGTCATGGATTTGTTTCTTCTTAGAATGCAGTTAGTATTGGATATGCTTATCTGTACTTTCCTTAGGGAGACACCAGTACACAGTATGTAGGGTTTTGCAAGATTCCCAGCAAATACTTGCATTTTGTTATGTAAATATTCATTTTTTCCACTCTGTACAGTGAATAGACAGAAAGGATGTAACTCTACAGATTTATGTTTTACCATATTGGTTAGATGATATTTTAGGAATTACATTAAAGGTTAACAATCCAACTTTGCTGCAAAATGTATCAGTTAAAAATCAACGAATGGACAAACATTAAAAAAATTTCTATGTCCTCCCTACTGTTTTTCAGGCTAATACAATCCTTTACTGCACCTGTACAGGAGAAATGAAATTTTGTAGATATTTTAGTTTATGCCAGTCAGAGTGCTTTTTTTTAATAACTCAAGACATTATAATGGTGGGGATGACTCCAGTTATTTCCCCTATCCATTTGATGTTAATTTGCAGTTTTAATACCCACTTATATGAAGTAGAGGTATTTCTCAGGAATTTTGGATGGGCACAGGCAAAAACAAACATATCATTTAACTAAATTGCCTAATTACCTAAATCAATAAACTAGTGAGCTCATTTAATTGGATAAATGAGAGCCATGTGAGGTTCGTTGCAAGCATTTATGACTTTTTCCCCCCATCATTTTCGAAGCCACAAATGAACTCATGGCAGGTCAGTCTTGAATGCATTGTCATTTTTTTAACTTTTGGCCCACAGCTTAGATAAAATCCTTTACTTGAAGTTTGTTGTGTTTATTGCAGATTTTCTTTATATATTTTCTTTGTGAATGAACTGTTAGCCAAACAGATCTCCACTTTAAGCACAATATTTATAATATTTGGTTTATAATTGATGTATAGCTATCGATTTGTGAATTTTTATCTTAACTTTCTGCCACATTCTTTTTTGACTCAGTTGTCTTTGTGTGTGAGAGTTTGTGTTTAAGATGAGCATGCATGTCTTTTACTTATTTATTGCCATATCTTTAGCGTTTCATACATTTATGTCTATTTAGATATCATGCCTGCTCTTTGTGGGTGCAATATGTTGATAAACTGCGCATCATACAGGTTTGGGTTGTACAATAGATGTGGTGATTCTAATGAATTGATAAGATCTTCGAAAATGGATATGTATGGAATAATAAATCGTTAAATTTATTATCGCAAATTTGGGTGATATTGCTAGATTTCGTCAGGAATACTGCCATTACTTAAGCATAATTTTAAAGACCATTCTTGTGTCCACACAAGACTAATTTTGTCTTTTTTTGTCACAATATTTTTTCACTTGCTCTCACGATACCTTTCTTTGCATGGTACCATTTTTCTAAAGTACCCTTAACATTTTTTTATGCTTGGTCTGTTTTTCTCATTTTAGTTTTATTTAGTAAATCCTTTAAAGATATCTCGTTAGGTATCTCATAACAGTGTGGCATTGCTTTAAGAGCTATAGATGTGGTAACAGACTTAGACCACTGCATTTCCTGTCAATCTCTGTGTTTGTACCGCAGAGTCGAGCCTATAGTTTTTAGTAGTAGTACTATGTAGAAGTAGTATTGTGTGATTGGGTGTGTGTGTGAGTGTCAGGGACAGATGCCTTTGCTCTTCCTGAAAAGCTTTCCAGTTTTAATTCTCACTTTGAAGATGTGGCCTTGTAAAAGCACGCTAATATCATTTGATTAACACAGGTTAAGTGCGAGACGACATTTGCAGCAGAAGATACAAGGACGGGATGGATAGTAGCCAGTGTTCTGTGTTATTTCAGTGTTTTATTTCCCTTTTCATTCATTCTCATTTGAACTAATCTCTTTCTTTATGACTGGTAGGATAAGACTACAGTAGTTTGACTCTATTTTACTGGTTTGCCATTTTAATGCCCTCCCCAGTAAGGTACGTCACATATGATTGTACGTGTATCTGAAATCATATGCTTGATTACCTCTGTATGTGAGTGGGCACGTGTGCGCACGGGTGTTTGTGTGTGCACATTTGTCTGTGCACGTGTGTGTGTGTGTGTGTGTGTGTGTGAAAAGGAAACAGAGCACAGTGCAATGGTTATCTATTATGTCTGCTGTAAATAATTATGTCCCCTTTCCATTGCCTTTTAATATATGGAGATAAATATTTAAAATAATGAAATTTGAGATACATTTTTGTCTGGAAGATTTTTTATAGCCACACGGGGAAAAGTTATTAGACCACTGGACCAGGAGCACAGTGCCATTCTAATAGCATCCGAGAACCAGAATTTAAGACAAAATTTACACCTCTGTTGTCTTCAATTCTGTCCTTCTTGTATTTTAACCACTTATTTTAAATGTTACTTATGGATCAGAACTGTACAGATTCTGTAAATATGACAAAAAATTGTTTCTTTTTTCTGTTTTTGTATAGAGAGAGATTACATGTGTTAAAACTACAATAATAATTTAATGAGACATTTCACAATACTTAAGCTATTGAGAATACAGACACAGTGTGAAAATAAGTGCTAAGATATATTCTTCTGTCTCTTTGTACAAAACAGTGTTGACTAAAAACAAAATAAAAGGGAGATATCTCAAGCCTCATAGTCCTTCTGTGTTTTTCCATACATCTCCAGCAGTGAGAGGAAGCAGCAGAATCTGAGAGGAAATGGTGACACTCCTTTTTTTTCTGTCATCATGTGCCAAATATGAATCTCACATGGTTTTCACAATCTTAATATGAAAATTTGGAATGTGTTTCTAATGTATGTGATATCATTTGATAATCACACTGACTATTCAGCACAAGCTTAGGTTTGCTTCGTGACATAATGTGCATGGAAGGTGAATGAGAGCTTCTTAGCCACTGGTGTTGCCCTGGATACGTCTGGTTCACTGCATCATGAACAAACTGCAAGCAAATATCGATGTCACTGAATTCATCTCTCATTTCTGTATCTATCGATTCATGTCAAACATATTCTGATTATTGATTCCTGTATGAAAGTGTTGTTTCTAATCATGACAATGTCGTACATGCTGTTTATTTTTAAAGTAATAGCTGTTTATTTTTAAAACCATTTGCAATTCAATATTTCACAAACCTACTCTTTCTATTCCTGTCTCACTCCCCCACTCTCTTTTTCATTCCCCTTTCTCTCTCTCTCGCTCTCTTTCTTTCTCTCACACGCTTCCTTAAAGCAGCCAATCACAGAATACATTGCAACACATGTAACTATTTCTTGACAATTAACTGTTACCTAGCAACTGGACCTTTAGAGAAAGAAAGAGAGAGAGAGAGAGAGAGACGGAGGGAGAAAGATAGCGAGAGAAAAAGAAAGATTTGTGTAGTATACTGTGTCTTGGTTTGGGTGCTACAACATATTACACAGAAACAGCAAGTACTGATGATACGCAACACCCACACTTGTCCATGCCGTAAGGGAGGGAAAAAAAGATGAAGAGAGCTAAACGCAAGCAGGGAAGTTGAAGGAAGCAGTGACAGGTACATAGATAGAGGGAGTCGTGAATGGACAGATTCATAAAGTATTTCAAAAATTAAGTCGCAGCTTTTACGTTCATTTAAAGTAGGACTGATAACGAATGACTGACGCTCGTTTACGTGAGACAGAGTTGCTTGTTCATACGTACCAATATTAAGTCACACGTCCTCACCCGCAAACTTTAAGTATGAAGTTATATTGGTAACCGTTTTTAAGTCCTGTGTTGACCAAAACAGTGGCCCACAGACTTCAAGCTCTCACTACTGTCAAAATAACGCGCGGCGAACTAACCGTCGCAACACTGCCACCATGCGGCCGGAGTTACATAACGCTCCAGAGGCACCTCGCTCACATCTGAAGAGGCAGAGGCGCTATGGTTTGTATTTTCAGTTGTTAAAATTACACCACTATGATTCTGACTGTTATATAAGAGCACAAAAAAGTCCACAATCTGTTCTAGCTAGCATGCGTTGAGTTACATTATAAGCAATTGTGTTTCTCAGTGCAGATGTTCGTAATTAGTGTTCAGTATTATTTGAGGGAATTAATATCATTAGTGACTCGCCTATTAGTAAGCAGCATAGTCTACTGCTGTTTAGTAATGATGTATTTTATTTGCAGAAGTTAATGTGTGGTAGCTATACAATAGGACGCTGCTCACATATAGGCCTACACAGAGATGGGAACCATATTTTAATTTAAGTTTTGGAAGCCTGAGAGAAATTATGCCACCCGGCTGACATCACTTATGAAAAGCATGTGAATGGAGATGGTTGGCGTGCATTGAGTGTAATATGATGATAATTTGATAATGCAGAACATAACCACATGCTTACCTCTATATACAGACAGACACACATGTGAAACAGTGCCTACATAAATAAATAAAAAAACATGATAAAACATTATAAAACTTCATCAAATGAATAATTTACTAAAAATGAGCCATACTAATCATAAATGTAATTTCTACATTAAATAATTTAGTTCAGGCAAGAATAAAAAAAAGAAAGAAAAGTAAATTCTATATTAGAACTCAATTTAAGCTTGTACAAATTAAAGTTTGAACTTATAAGTATATTTTACTTGGAATTGTTTGTTATGTTTACAAGGATTCTTTAAGTAAATATCAAAGTTATGATCCCGTTTTTACCATCATGCACTGGGGCATGAATAATTAAAAAGGTTAAATGTTTCACTGTTTTTGAGTTGTATTTACACTGTTTCATGATTGCTTTAGTTGTTAGGTTTAGTAACTTACAGTTTTGTGACATTTGGAGTTGATTTTCTACTTAAAATGACCTATTCATACTCAAACACTATCCACTGATTGTTACCGTCATTGTGTATGGTGTACCAGGTATTGAGGTCTCTGTGTTCATTTGGGTTGTTATTATATTGATTGGATATGTTAACTTAAAAGGATAACAAGCTGTTTACTTGCTTACTGATGTATTTGTAAGTGAACCACATGTTTTAATAGTGTGGTTGTTTTTCCAATGTTATGCTGTTTGAGTAAATTTTAGAAGCTAAGGCTAAGTGAAATGTACTTAAAGGGATAGTGAATGTGGGAAACAGAGCAGTTCTGGGGTGCCATTGAGTTCCATAGTATTTTCTTCCCCTACTATGGAAGTCAATGGTGCCCCAAAACAGCCTGGTTACAAACTTTCTTCAAAATATCTTCCTTGGTGTTCAGCAGAACAAAGAAATTCATATAGGTTTGGAACTACTTGAGGGTGAGTAAACAATGACAGAATTTTCATTTTTGGGTGAACTATCCCTTTAAGTACTGCAGATTCAATTTAAAATCATTAAGTAAAAATTACTCAAATTCTAACTGGCCATGTTAAATTTACTTATTTCCTTTGCTAATTTTACCTAACTTAATTCAATACTTAAATTTTACTTAAAATTTATGTGTGCAAAAACTTGCACAATAAAAATTAAGTAAATCTTACTTATAATTTTTTTTTCAGTGTGTGTTAAGTCATAAAATAGAAATTTTACATTTTTCTGTATATTTCTTTCACATTAGGCACTGTGCCAACCAAACCCAAACTGCGTAACATAATTGAACATAATTAACACAATTAAGTAACGTGTCTGGATTTGTTTACCCAGAACTAAGGATTTTGTGTAATTAGGTTATCTTAATATGTTCCATCCAGAGATATTCAACAAAGAATTAAAATTGTCAACCTGCATTTAGTTCAATATTTGAGCACAATTTAAAAAATGAGTAGTAAAAATGAGTAAAAAAAACAAAAACAAAAAACACAAACACACACACACATTGACAGAATTATATTTTAAAGTATTCAAATTTATTTCATTATTTCATTCCTGTCACACACATGTCTCTGGATACCAATACCTAAATGAAGATTCTCCACAGAAAATAATAACTGATTGTATATGGCTTCATCTTTGTTTGTTTGGAAAGAGCTGGAGTGTCTGTTTTTACTCTCAAGTTTTTTCTTTCTTTCTTTTTTTCATTTGGTATTATCCTGCTGGGAAAGTTTTCCACAATCAACATTCCCAGCCTTCACTTTTCTGCCAGGGAACTATAATCGCACCTTTGAGACCCAAACATGAAGGAGTACAGACAAAAGAAAATGAATGCACGCTTGTAGTATACTAACATTTCTAATATGTGAATTATTGTATACTTTATCCCCAATTTAAATTATATTTCCTGAATAACATTAATGCATTTGATTATAATATTTGCAAATCTTTCGTCTATCCCTCTACCTCTCAATCTCGCTCGCTTTAACCCTTTCATTTTCATTTTTGAACACTTTGACTCGTCTGGTTCTCACCACCCTGTTCACAGGACGGACCACTCGAACCACGTAGTGCCGTGGATACTTCGCTTGACTCGGTCCCACACTCTGAGGAGCCAGTTCCTTGCCATCCCCTCCTTCCTCCCCCTCCTCACGGTAACCATGATGACGGAGGAAGGGTTCCAGTGTTGCTAGGCGATTGTTAAGATCTGTGATGCGCCTCTGTAAGTGGGAGACTTCTCTGAAAAGATCATTTAGGGACTCTGAGAGAGGACGAACCCTGTGAGGAAGAAGAGAGTGTGAAATGGGGCGAGATAGATGAGGCTTCTATGTTTGTATGCATGTGCGAAAACATCTGTAGGCCTACGAGAGAGAAAAGAGTGTATAATCGTTTTTCTGTTTCTTTTGTGAGGGTTTGGCACACGCTTTGCACACTCGACACCCCAAAAAATCCTCCAAAAGTTAATTATGAATTATTAATGTGAATAAGGAGATTTCATGTTTGTTTTAGTGTACTAAAATGTGGGGTCAGAAAGTCAAAAAACATACATTAACAGGACGTAGTTTAATATGACAAGGCTGAGCTTCTGGTCCTCTTAGCCAAGACCTGCCTCACAAAAACTCTAAAGGTCATGCCGCCATTGCCTCTAGGTGTGTTAAAACGTTCTGTGCCATAGGATGACGAGTCCTTTGTACACCACATTATGACAACTGTCCGATCCGGCCGCTTCACGAATAATAACAAAAGAAAAACAAAGCCTTTTCTCCACAATTTACTCTTCTGTGTAGCGTATCTGCTCTTTAACATTTTCAGGGCTAGACTACTGCAAAAGTCTTTCTTCCGGCAAATGCCGTTACAGGTTTTCAAACGTATCCAAAATCCTGCCATCCTGGCAACGGTCTGTTACTTGCTCTATGCCTTTTACTTATTTATCTAAACATGCGTTAGTACGTTGCGGTATTTGAGTGTAGCACTACTTTTCAAACGTGCCGACTTGTTCAAGCATGCCTCTTTTAAAAAGCCATGTCAAGTTAGATTAAGTTCTAAGCAAGATTTAAAATGCATTGTGTGACCCTGCTTTCTTTTTCATTCCTTTGCTTCTCAAAGTTCGAATTTTTAAATTCAAAAACACATTCTGTGTGAATGTACATTTCAAATATAAAGATCCTTTAGCTTCAGCATTTAAACGGCAGACATATGTCTTGTAAACCTTCCTTATTAGGACATTTGTTGTTGTTTGTTGTTAGTTTAGTAGTTTAGTTTACAGTGTTTCTTCTTAGTGCTTTAGGCTAAGCTTCACATGCTTTGTGATCATTAGCTGATCTGATTTGATCTTGTAATTGCTATTTGCCATTTGATTCATACGTGTAATTCTTAAGTCTCTTTGGGATGCCTTATGAAACAGTATATTGGAATATAGCCTACTGGAAATATAATGTAAACTATTAAATAATGCATACCATATATGAGAAAATATTTTTTTTTTTTTTTTTATATATACATGTATTAGTTTTGTTGAAACCCTCACTTAATTAATGCATGGATTTACAGGCTGCACACATATTAATAAACTTTCATCTCTTTATTATTTTCATACACACTTCATGAAAATTATTTGTAGTGGTTGTGACGCGTGTCCCGAGACCTCATCAGCGTCGCCCTGGAAACGGAGGAGGATCACCTGTACGACATTAACACGGGCTGGCCGGCCACACCTGAAGCCCATCAAGACGTGGATATAAGCACGCCGGGAACAGAGAAGGGTGAGATATGACTCCAGTTCGCGCATCACTAACTTCCCTCTCCCTCTGTCACAGAGAGCAGCATCTGACCGGCCAGCCCACAGCACACAGACTGCACGGACACCAGACCCTCTCTCACGCAGAGCACGGAAGACCAAGCTGATCCTGGAGCACGACGATCTCACCCACGAGCACTACGGCACGCTTGCACACCCCAATAAACGCACCCTTCGGGGCATTTATTGATCCTCCGTGTCCCGTTACACTGGTGGAGAATGCGGGCATAACACGGGAAGAATCACCGACCGGCACTGTTTGTTTTCCCCCGTTCTGATATCTATTTTTTTTTTTTCTGTTTTCACTCAGGCGGCGACTCCTCCCCAGCCATGGAAGAACTGCTGAAACATCTGACTGAAGTCAGCATTCGACAACAGCAAATCGTCGAACACATGGCTGCCCGACAAGGAAAGGTGGTGCGGGAAATCGCCGCCCTCTGGACCGCCTCCGCCCAGCGGGTTCCACTGCCCGACCCCCGTGTCCGAGCGCCGGCGCTACTGCCAAAGATGACGGCCCACGATGACGTCGAAAGCTTCCTCCTGATGTTCGAGACAACGGCGAGTCAGGAAGGCTGGCCCCAGGACGAGTGGGCGCGCGCGCTGGCACCGCTGCTCACCGGCAAACCCCAACGCGCCTATTTTTTGATGTCACCAGAGGTGAGGAACTCCTACGAAGAATTGAAGAAGGAGATTCTATCCCGGGTGGGCCTCTCGCCCATCGCGGCGGCCCAATTGGTACATGACTGGGAATACTCACCCTGGTTGCCAGCCCGCCCCCAGGCAGCCGATTTGTCTCGCCTCGTACGCCACTGGTTGCTAGTAGGGGACCCCAGCGCCGCCCAAGTGGCCAAGCGGGTGGCCGTGGACCGTCTTCTTCGAGCCCTCCCGCGTCCCATCCGCCAGGCTGCTGGCATGCGGAACCCGCTCACCGTGGAAGAACTGGTGGATGCCATCGAGTTGGTGGAGGCGGCCCAACGTCGTGAGGCTGGGGAGCGAGCGCCACCAATTCCCCGGAGGGTGCACCAGGAGCGACGCTCGCCGGAGGGTACCTATCGGCCAGTAGGCAGGCCGGCGGCTCCCGAGGCCCAGGACGAGCCGATGCCCACGGAGCCGCCCACCGCACCACGTCGGGCATGGCTGGCAGATTGCATCGTCCACCATGAGCCCCCACTGGCGGCCCCGAAGGTCAACGTCGAGGTCAACGGACAGCCCTACCGGGCACTGCTGGACTCGGGCAGTGCGATCAGTCTGATACAATCGACCGTGGTATCTCCGCGGCCAGGATCCAAGGCCGTGCTCCCCATCACCTGCGTGCATGGCGATACGCGCCAGGTCCCCACACGACGAGTCAACATCACCGCCGCCTCTGGTTCCTGGCCCGTCGAAGTGGGCTTAGTGAAGGACCTTCCCGTCCCGGTCCTCCTAGGACGGAACTGGCCAGGATTCGACCACCTGCTCGCTGATGCCACCCAACCTGCCAGCCCGGCCGGGAGCCGCCGGACTCGGAGATTCAGCCGCCGTCCCCGCCGACGCGCCGCCCTGCTTGCCTCGGACAGCCCCCGAGATGGTGAGTCCCCCTCCCAAACCACTAACCTCTTCTATGACATCTTTCAACAGGTTAAGGGAGGTGGGGCTTTTGCTAAGGAGCAGCTCGGGGACGAGCGGCTGAAACACTGCTGGGCTCAAGTGAGGGTGACCGAAGGAAAGGAAGTTCAACCACCTCCCCACCCGGTCCCCCACTTCATTGTGGAAAATGGCCTGCTCTACTGCGTCGCACCACGAAGGGGGGAGGAAAAACAATTGCTGGTAGTACTGCGATCCAAGACGGAGACAGTGATAGAGCTCGCCCACTCCCATCCCATGGCCGGTCACCTAGGGGCCCACAACACAATCCAACGAATTCGGGATCGGTTCCACTGGCCCGGACTAGATGCGGAGGTGAAGCGCTTCTGTCGCGCCTGCCCCACATGCCAGCGGACCTCGCCCTGCACTCCTCCCCCCAGCCCGTTGATTCCGCTGCCCATCATCGAGGTACCCTTCGAGCGAATAGGCATGGATCTCGTGGGGCCGCTGCCGAAGTCTGCCCGGGGCCATGAACACATCCTGGTCATAGTGGATTATGCCACTCGCTACCCCGAAGCCATCCCCCTCCGGAAAGCGACATCAAAGGCTATCGCCCAGGAGCTCTTCCTGCTGTGTAGTCGAGTTGGCATCCCCGCGGAGATATTGACCGACCAAGGCACTCCGTTTATGTCCCGGACCATGGCCGACCTCTGTCGCCTCCTGCAGGTTAAACAGCTCCGCAGATCAGTCTACCACCCGCAGACCGATGGGCTGGTCGAGAGATTCAATCAAACCTTGAAGCGGATGCTCCGTCGGGTAGCCGCGGAGGACAAGCGAGATTGGGACCAAATGCTGCCGTACGTCCTCTTTGGGATTCATGAGGTGCCCCAAGCGTCAACCGGCTTCACCCCATTCGAGCTCCTTTTCGGATGCCAACCCCGCGGATTACTCGACGTCGCCAAGGAAGCCTGGGAGCAACAGCCGGCCGCCCATCGGTCCACGATTGAGCACATCCGTGAGATGAGGGAACGGATCGACAGGGTCATGCCAATGGTTCGGGAGCACCTCACCAAGGCTCAGCAGGCCCAACAACGCCACTATGACCGGGCAGCCCAACCACGGGAATTCCAGCCTGGAGATCTCGTCCTAGTCCTGGTCCCCTCCACGGCCTGCAAATTTCTGGCGAAATGGCAGGGGCCATACACTGTGACGGAAAGGGAGGGGCCCGTCACCTATCGCATACGCCAGCCCGGGAAACGGAAAGAAGAACAGCTGTATCATGTGAATCTCCTGAAACGGTGGGTCGGGACGAGGACCCAGCTGGCCGCCCTAGCCACCTCCGCTCCCGTGGTTGTAGACGTCAACCCCCACCTATCGGCTGCCCAGAAGACTGAGTTACAACACCTGGTCGGTCAATTCTCCGACGTGTTCTCTCCACTCCCCGGGCGGACCCATGTCCTTCAGCACGACATCCGCACACCACCTGACACCATCGTCCGGCAGCGGCCCTACCGAGTGCCAGAGGCTCGGCGACACGCCATCGAAGAGGAAGTGCAGGAGATCCTGAAGTTAGGGCTAATAGAGCCCTCGCGCAGCCCCTGGTCCAGCCCCATCGTCATGGTACCGAAACAGGATGGCACCCTCCGCTTTTGTAATGACTTCTGCCGCCTAAATGAGGTCTCCGAATTCGATGGGTATCCCATGCCGCGGGTGGACGAACTCCTAGATCGGCTGGGGAGGGCCCGATATATCTCCACATTGGATCTCACCAAAGGCTACTGGCAAGTGCCCCTGTCAGACGAAGCAAGACCGAAGACCACCTTCTCCACCCCCAGTGGGCACTGGCAGTATCGGGTCCTCCCCTTCGGCCTGCATGGGGCCCCAGCCACCTTCCAGAGGTTGATGGACATCCTGCTGAGGCCCCATCAACCCTACTCATGGAGCAGCGCAGGGTGCTCATGGAGCTGCGCAGGGCGGGGCTAACCGCCAATCCCCGGAAATGCCACCTCGCCCTCGATGAAGCCAAGTACCTGGGCTACCAGGTGGTCCGGGGACTTATCAAACCCCAAGAGAAGAAGGTGGCAGCGATTCTCTCTGCCCCACGGCCCACCTCCAAAACCCAGGTGCGTGCCTTTTTGGGATTGGCAGGATACTATCGGTGTTTTATCCCTAACTTCTCCTCCTTAGCAGCACCCCTGACAGACCTGACCAGGAAGGGGCAGCCGGAGAGAGTCGCCTGGGGACACCACGAAGAGGAGGCGTTCAAGAAGGTGAAGGAGGCTCTCACCGCGGCACCGGTGCTCCGAGCCCCAGACTTTAACTGCCCCTTCCTGCTGCAAACGGACGCCTCCGACACCGGGTTGGGAGCCGTCCTCTCCCAGGTGCAGGACGGTGAGGAACACCCGGTGATTTACATCAGCCGAAAGCTGACCCCCACGGAAACAACGGTACGCCGCCGTGGAGAAGGAAGCGTTGGCCGTCAAGTGGGCAGTCCTGGAGCTCAGGTATTACCTACTCGGCCGGAAATTCACGCTGTTCACCGATCACGCCCCTCTGCAGTGGATGGCACGGGCCAAGGAGACGAATGCGAGGGTCACCCGCTGGTTCCTGGCACTCCAGGACTTCCACTTCGTCGTGCAACATCGGGCGGGGACGGCCAACGCAAACGCCGACGGACTTTCCCGGATCTGGTCAGCTTTCGCAGGTCTGTCAGGTTTTCTCCCCACCCCCCACCCCCCCACACTTTCCCCTTTCGCCCGCAGGAACAGGACGACGCTTAGCGGGGGGGAGTGTGACACGTGTCCCGAGACCTCATCAGCGTCGCCCTGGAAACGGAGGAGGATCACCTGTACGACATTAACACGGGCTGGCCGGCCACACCTGAAGCCCATCAAGACGTGGATATAAGCACGCCGGGAACAGAGAAGGGTGAGATATGACTCCAGTTCGCGCATCACTAACTTCCCTCTCCCTCTGCCACAGAGAGCAGCATCTGACCGGCCAGCCCACAGCACACAGACTGCACGGACACCAGACCCTCACTCACGCAGAGCATGGAAGACCAAGCTGATCCTGGAGCACGACGATCTCACCCACGAGCACTACGGCACGCTTGCACACCCCAATAAACGCACCCTTCGGGGCATTTATTGATCCTCCGTGTCGTGTGATTCTTCCTCCCGTTACATGGTATATAAGAAAAAGGTGTTTACTGAAAACAGATATTAAGGTTTTTGGAAAATATAGTACATATATGTTCAAACATATGTATAAGGGATATATTTATGGTAAGGGATAACCTCTGTATTTATGCGTTAAATGTAATTTGATCTAATAGAAATGTTATACAGATATAGATACTAAGGAAACCTTTTCTGGGATTTTAAGTGCTGTTTCCATGCTTGTAGCTTAGAATCAGCTTCATGAAAACAATCTCCTTAGGGCTAGAATGTAAGTCTGTTAAACTGCCGACTTCAGGATAACAAACCCCCAAAGGACGGTGCGTTTTTCTAGTTTATATAAAACAGTCCAACAAGCAGCTTTCATGTGAAAAAAAAACTTTTTCCACTAGACAAGAAAGCTTTAGTGATCATAGCAAAGAGAGATATAGCTGGTTTAACACTGTCAAGTGTTATATGAAAATGCATGTTATAAAAATATTGGTGGTTGGTTAACACTAATTGCTTTACTTGCTTTGTAAGTAAAGCAATTTTAACACCATAGTAAAAAGTCTTTTCAATTAATTTGTACAGGTATTAGGAAAGACAATGTGTTACCTGGAGTAGTCTGGCAGAAGGGCATTGGGTTGTGAGTGTAAGAGAGTCTTGATATCTTTGAATATGCGTTTGCCCCAGGCGTCCAACACTCGAGTCACGCTGCGTATGTTAGCCACGTTCACATTCTCTGCTGCCGTGAGGGCAAAGACAATGAGGTTAGTCTCTAACAAGGCAGGCAACCACATAACAACAGGCTTTCTGATGCTTTAGAATGGTTTTAATCAGGTTTCTTTCACCGGACTACAGGGCTTTAACTTTAAAGGGTGTAAATAGGAGATGTCTATTTGTGTTTTAGCTGGGTTGACAGGTAAGGGTATGAGTTTGTTGGTGTACATAGGTCAATGTGATTTGTATTTTAATATTAGCTTCATGAAACTGTACATCTGAACAGATGTGTTGCTGCTGAGCCGATCCAGACTGACTGACTCATTTTTTTTTTTTTTTTTACATTGGCCACCACACCAACGATTGAACTGGAATGAGGTTTAAAAAACACCTAATATTCAGTAATATGAAGTGACCGCACTGACACTATCGGATGAGAACAAAACTAAATTTATCTGTATGATGACAATTGACTTCTGTAGAGCTGCTTTATAGCTGAATCGAATTTGTTTCATATTAGTGAACTCTGCACCATTAATACTGTTACAGAACTGAATGAATCAACACTGAACTGACTCAAGCCAGCCTTCTTTAAAGCTAGCTGCTTTATAGTTGATTTGAGTTCGTTTCATAATTTGATTCATTACTACTGAATTGAACTGAATCAATACAAAACAGAATTGAGCTGAATAATGACACTATTATCTTCTTTAGAGCTGCTTTATACAGTTGAATTGGCTTCATAATTAATGAACTTTTGCACTGCTACTGAACTATACTTGAACTGAGCTGAATAATGACAGTATTGGTTTTTAGGGATGCTTTCCTTTCATAACTTCATAACTTGTATAAAGTGCTATAGAAATAAATGTGACTTGACTTGGCATGCAACTTTTTCAAAAAAAAGTTACTAGTACTAGGCCTGCACAGAATAAATTCCAATTTCAAAATCAGATTTACTCAAAAATGAAATGACTGTTATTAGTATAATTATGCTCACCTAACACCACTTGCATGTTTATTTATGGAATATTAGGCTAAATTGATATTACTTTCAGATAGCAATAAGAATGCAATCTTATCTCAGTTTAACACATTTCATCATTCTTAAATACATTCTGCACAATTTCACAGATTTTATCATTTTAGAATATTACCTCCCTCTCTGTAGTTCCAATTCCCATAATCCACTTCATTGCTCATCCCAAGACATGGAGTCAAAAACACCACGACCATCATAGGCACCATCATCTTTGCCATCGAAACGGCCATTGTGAAGAAATGGCTGAATTTTAAAGGAGAGGTAAAAAATATCAAAAAGTTAAACAAATACTAAGAACACTCCCAATGTAAGGCAAGAGATTTAAACCTTTACCCTGCCAATACATCTGGCACATGGGAGAGCACTTTGTTTTTTCCAGGACAAACAGCCAGATGTGTTTTAGGGGCCGGTGATACTGTGGAAAATTTCAGTGCAGAGGCCTGCATTTTTATATGATAATATCCTCTATGTTTCATTTCTATATTCCTTTTTTTTTTTTTTCTCCTCATGATACTTTCCAGAGCTCTTTTTTGCTGTTGTTGTTGTCTTCTAATTCTTCTTTATTATTATTATTATTATTAGAAATTTGTATTTAAGTTAAATACACAAATCCCATACAGTAACCATTATACCCATTGATTATTTCGACTGTACATCACGGTGTATAAACATAGTAAAAGTCCATATTTTCATCTCAACATTTTCTGTAGGTTAAGCACCTTCTTCTCTGGCCATTTGAAAAAGGAAAAATGACTTTTAATTTATTTTATGGGATTCATGCCTTCTTTTGTGCCGTATCCATGGAAAGTGCCTCATGCTCTTCGCTTCCCAAGAACAATCACGCAAGTGTCGGGTATTTCCACTCTATTAAATGACTGCGATCAGATCACAAAATGACTCGAGTTCATTCAGGAACACAGAGGGGAGATGGATGACGGGTTGATTGTCTTGTGACTGGCCTAACTGATAGCAAACTCAATTAGCTTATTTGAAAGAAAATCTCCTTTGTGCTGGAGCCACAAGGGCCAATGCCACAGAGAGCTCTCTGAGGTAAGATTACTACGAATAGGCAGAACTGCTAAAAACATGATCATTAGACTAAAAAAGCCACGTTTCAGAGAAATGCTGCAGGAAAGCAAAGAGAAACTGGAGTGACTCCACACTGCGAAGGAGTCCAGAGGGGACTGAGAGCTTTACATAATATTGAACTTGGAGATCATAGTAATTGACTTTGTAGAGTGAGTCACTAAAGAGGCATTTCTTAAAATGGCTCGACGTCGTGGCGCAGCAGATATCTGGATGTGCAAAGGAACTCGAAAATCACAGGATTAATGTTTGATCAGGACACTTCTGTCAGTTTATACCCGTTTCACACATTTTTTCAAATCATGCAGGCTTTAAAATGCAGAGAGAAGGAACTGACATGCAATAGGAATAGCAATCAAACAATTGCAAAAGACATGCATCCACTAACATTTGGATTTATTGATTTCTTACACTTGCTGTAAAATTGATATTTGATGCTTTATGAAATCTAGATGGACTCCAATGCTAGATACAAGGCTTTATCCAGTAGAAAGAGGAGAAATAGCAGGGTAGTAAAACTGCAGGACACAGATTAGTGAAATGTTATAGAATATGTTTTTACTTTTAATGGTTTAAATTCTTCTAAAGTGCAAATGACTTACTATATCAGGGAATGAGATGTGGCTTTCCTTTCTCTTTTTTTGTGCTCCTCTCCTCTGCTGTGATATTGCTGTCCTGTACACTTCTTCTCTCAGCGTGTTGAAATCTGTTGACAGTCAGTGTGCAAACACTTAAACTTCTGCATAAGAACTATGATGCTGTGTACATTCACCTCTCTCTCTCCTCTGTCTTATTCTTCCCCCTCCCTTCTGTACTTTTTTTTTTTCAATTTTTTCTCTCTCTCCCACTTACTTTTCTCTTGCATCTCCTTTTCTTTCTTTTATTCTTTCTCTCCTTCTCTGTCTCTTTCTCCCCCTCTCTCCATCTGTTTGGATCTGTCTTTTCACTCCCTCCCAAACTATCACTCTTTTCCAGATGTGCAGATATTTGATGTTTTTCTCCCTCCAATCATTTGCCCTTTTCTCTTATAGTGACACACACTCAAAACAGACCTTATATAGTAAATAGTGATGACCTTTCATAGACATAATGGCTTTCATAATACGATTATAATGCCCTACCTTTAAACCAAACCCTTACTAAAATCTCTTGACATTTTGAAGCATTCTAAACATTTGAAATATTATTAGTGCTTCAAATAGTGATATCCACTTTAAATGTCCTCATCAGTCAGTTTTTGACCTGTTTCACTCTATGCTTGAGGACGTTTTCCCACAAGTATAGCCAACTCTGCACACACACACACACACACACACACACAAAGAATCTTGCAGGTTAACAGAGCAGTCAGTCTCATAAATCAGGTCTCATATGATTTCTGTTATTCAATCAAAAGGCTCTTTAACAACGCTGAGCAACAACTGCATCAACTTGCATGTGCCTTTCAGTTGGAATGCTCTTTATTAAAAACACTGCATTCTTAATCCAGTCTCCACGTCTCACAGTATTATTTCCATGGTTACAGTGGGTGAATCTTTGTGGGTCACTACAATAAATGTCTGAATTAAATCTAGTTGAACCTGGATAAAACAATGTCCAGACTTACATCTGTTTTACCTTGATGAAGACTTGACCATACTTTTGTATTTAATACAAGAAAACCATTCTTTACAGGTCAGTCATATAAAAATTGTCCAAACCTCTGTTTCTGAAGTGTTTGTACAAGATTTAATCTTAAAAAAAAACAAACAAAAAAACACTTTTAAGTAAAATAACCAAAAACTTATATAAACTTACTATATGTTTTATCTATCTTATGGTCATTTATATCCAGGAGCCTGGTTCAAATTTATAAATATAGACAGCATAATAAATATACTATACTTCTTCTTCTTCTTCTTCTTTCTGTCTTCCAAAGTTTTTCTTGCTCACAAAAGCAGCCTGGAATTAACCCTTTCTTAAATGCTTTAGTTGTATTGTAGTCCTTTACTATCATGCCTCTATATGTATTGATTTTGACTCTCATTATGACTGCAGAAACAAGAAGATGAAAGAGATTATGGGACGGAAATATTTGTATTCCCTGGTGTCCAGATGTTATATTTGTTGTGCCTCTACGAGATCTCTCTCTCTCTCACCCTGGTCTGTTTTTGTGGTATGTGAGGTCAGTTTCGCCTAGCTTAGGCTTATAAAAGTATGTGAGTATTCCTTTACTTCAGCTCAGAAGTCACAAGGCACTCATGCACCTGTTTCTCATTAAACAAGGCAATTTGTCACCTCTAACTGAATTGCTGGCTCTTCTCTTCACCTCACTCTCTATATATCTTCCTATCTCAGTCTGTTTATATTTATCATACAATTGGAGCTTGAATATTCAACTATTTCAAATATGTAAGGTGTGTGAAATCCATATTTATGGCTGTATTTTGTTCTTATGTGAGTCTTTTTTGTTGTTGTTGTTTTGTTTTTTACTTTTTTACATCTTCACTTATAACACTTAAACGTGTTTTTATCTGTTATCTATTGTAAATCAGAGATTATATTTTTTTCTATATATAGCCTACAGTAATATTTAATTTAAAGTCATGCTAAACTAAGGAAAAAGTGGAGAAAGATTCTGTACTGGTGTTTTTGATTTATCTGCCCTGGCGCTAATTATGTGTAGTCTATTTCAGTGACAGTGATGTAATCATTACGTAATTCATTTTTGATGATTTTGGAACTCCTCTGTATTTGATGTAAGTCAGGCGCTCGCTTACAAAGTATCATGTGCTCTTCTGCTGCCGCCTGGTGGTTAAAGTAGACTATTTTTGAATCCTATTAGCCTACTGAACTTGGACTAGCATACTAGTTTATGCATATAAACCAGTGTTAAATCAATGTTTGTTTTGCTATCTTATCAGGTTAATGATATTTTCTATCCCCTAACCCGACCCCTATCCTTAAACTTAACCATCACAGAAACATTAGATCTACATCAAAACATCTTTTGGCTGATTTATAAGCCTTTTTAATTAGTGAGGCCCAGTCAAATGTCCTCACTAGTGGGTTGTCATGATCTTTCAAAGTGTAGTTAAGGGGAGACACTGCAGGCAAAAACACTGTTTTTTTTATGCACCTGTCAATTTTGAGATTTTGGTTTTTCATAAAGTGTTTTTTCAGACTAGTAGAACGAAAACATCCAAAAGACACTGTTAAGTGTTTCTTTTATAGCACTTTATCTATTTGTGTGAATAGATTTCAATTACAACACATATTTTTAAAGGCCATTTTCTCAAAATGAGTTTTTTCTCCTACACTGAGCCATAAATCTCCACTTCAGTAGCACTCACACACACCAAACTTTACATTTTTTATTCCTGTCTATATCCTGAAGGTTTTTACAGAGGGATTTGTTCATATATCATTTGCTTGATTATATACAACATTTTAATCCCCCCAAAATTGTCAAAATATAGTGTTTTCTGTTTGTTCTCAGTATTTTCTGAATTATGGAATGACAAAATGAGATACCCAAAATTCCCTCTGTTAAACTTTTGACTGTAATATGTCAAAAAAATTAAACAAGAATTTTGAAACTGACTTCATCCAGTGTTTAGATTTTTGTACTAGAAATGTATGCAAATTAGTGCATATTTCATTAAATAATGCCTCATTTGCATATTTAAACCTAACATTTGAGAAAACTTGTAATACAAATTTTTTTGCAATTATCGATGTAATCAATCAACTAGGTAAGTAAGGCGATAACTATTAGTTAATTTTTTTACCCTATTCACCTGCAGTGTCTCGCCTTAAACCAGTATACATCCTGTAATGGCACTCCTAATGATCCAAGTTTGCAAATGTACCATTTGTTTAAAGCAACCAGTCTGATGCGACGAACTCATCCAAGTCATTATATTCCTTTTTGATTCCTGTTTATTTGTACTTCAAAGCAGGAACAATCTTTAACTTTATATAACAACACAATATGGAACGACGGTCAAAAACTGTATTGCTTCGTCTCTTGCTCGCTACGCCTCTAACCCGGATATGATGTCTTAATCACATCATCAGTTAACAAGGACATAATAAAAGCATATATAATGACAGAATAAACATTCTTAAAAATTATAAAAAATACAAATGCAGTAAATAATTTTAACAATATTTCAATATTCTCATATTTGCATAATGTCTATTATGGCTCTAACATTCCGGCCCCTAATTGTATAGGAGGGACACTATATCAATTACCAGTTATTTTGATGGAGCCATAAATACTGAGAATAATTATTTCATTTTTCTTTTGTTTCCAGTTACAAACATAAATTTAAACAGTCTCTTCTAACAAACAAAGCTTAGTAATAGGTCTTTCTAATGTATTGTTTTTTGTTTGCACCACAACACGTCTTACGGTCCCATTTGAGTCTGGCATAGTCTTTATGATCCTGCCCATCATCCACGAGTTTCTTGGTGCACAGTGATCCACTATGAGAACCACATCTACTATCTGCAGGTTTCTGTGGGTCTTAGACCATTTTTGACGTTCTTGTAATTGAGGCAAGTTTTCAGCAGTCCGTCTGCTCCAAAATAAATCCGCAAGATACTGCACTTGCCTCCAACACCTACTTGCGTAAAGATCTTCTTTTCTGAACATGCCTGGTGGCAGCATTGCCTGTGTTTTTAACAACAATAAGTGATTTGGTGTCAGCGCATCAAGGTCATTGGGATCATCTGATGTCTTTGTGATCAGTCTGTCATTAACAATGGCTTCAACTTCACACAAGACAGTTTGAAGACCTTCATCATCCAAGTTTTGTTGCTTTAACACAGACGTGAGTACTTTCCTTATAGTACGAATTTGCCTTTCCCACACACCTCCATGGTGGGATGCTGCAGGTGGGTTAAAGATCCACTGGATGCCTTTTTGGCTCATTGCATCTTGTATTTTGTTTTGATTTAAGGATGTTATTGCTTCTCGCAATTCCTTGTCCGCACTGATAAAGTTGGTTCCTTGGTCTGAACGCATAATAGCAACATTAGTAAAAGGAGGCTTGTCTGCTATAACACGATCCTCAGGCAAATCTGCCATTTTCTGTATTACAGGTTTGGCATGCAAACATCTGCATTTCGAGCACTGTTCTAAGACCTTTCTAATTGCAGAGTTTGATTTTGGAATCCAGTATTTTTGTCTCAGTCTTGCCAGCATATGGTTCCTACCACTATGTCCATGTTCTTCATGTATATGCTGAAGAATCAAAGTGGAAATGTGCAGGTCTTTAGACAAAATAACTGGATGTTTGGTCACTTCCGGCAAAGCAGATTTATTCAGTCTACCTCCTACTCTCAATACTCCATCTTGAAGCATTGGATCCAGTTTGTAGATAGAACTACTTCTTTTATCTGAAGTTTTATTCTTTTGCAAGGTTGCAATCTCGTCTGCATACTTTTCTCTTTGAGTGAAACGAATGAGTTCAATCTAATTCATCCACCATGTTTCTTTGTGTTTTGAATCTTTTGGTTAAGGAGAATGTTGTGCTTACCAGGGTTACTTTCACTCTGATGTATTGCATCCTTTAATTCCTTTCTTTTCTTTTACTTGCATAGCAGCACTTCTTTTAACTGCATAAACCAGGCTACTGCTTTTTTCAGTTGATGCCACTTGGAGTAGTAGTTGATAAGCAGATTCAAAGCATCAATACTCTTATCCACAACTGCAACATTAACTGAAATAGATTTCTTAACCTCAACATCATCATTAGCAACCTTACCAATGTTCATGTGTTCTTTTCGGCCATTCATTTTCATCCTTCAACAAGTAACTTGGTCCTTGTATCCAACTCTCACATCTGATGAATGCTTCTGCTCTCATACCCCTGTGTTTACATACCTCCACTGATTTGCTGTAGTGGATTCTTGTATGACTGCTAGACGGTTAGCTACAAAGGTCTTAAACCGAGTATTCTGGTTCTCAATGTACTTCAACACAGTCATATATCTGTCCAAAAGACTGATTCTTCAAGATTCAAGCGTAACTCTTGTCGCATCATTTTGTCAATTTTGACTGCAACAACAGCAGCAGTCAATTCCATTCTTGGTATTGTAATCTGTTTCAAAGGTGCCACCCTTGGTTTGGCCATTAGAAAGGAACAGTGTTTGTCACCCTTGTCATTCTTTATCAAGATATAAGTTACAGTACCGTATCCAGTTTCACTAGCATCAGCAAAGTGATGGAGCTGAGCCAGTTTTGTAGATCAAAAAATTAGCTGGCATCTGGGCACTGCAAACTTAGAAAGTTGTTGCAAGTCCAAGAGCCAGTTACACCATCTTTGTTCTTGATCATCTTGTATCTCTTCATCCCAGCCTTTTTTATCTTTACATAGGTTCCTCAGTAGTTGTTTAGCTGGCTTTAGTTGTGGACCACTGGACTCCTAGAACTCTTTCCATGGGTAAAATATTGTGACTCAAATCAAGGTCTTTGACTTCTTTAGCTCTGTCTTCTACGGGAATGGAAGACAAGACTGCTATGCTGTTACTAATCCACTTGGTCAAGCGGAAGCCACCAATAACATAAGAACATCTAGAACATAGAACATCTCTGTTGACATAGAGTTCAGATAATCATCAACATAAAAGTTCTGCAACACTGTGTCCACTAGTTCTTGAGGTACATAATGTCTGGCATCTTCCGCCATTCTCTTAAGTGCATAGGATTCACAGCTTGGGGAAGAGGAGGCCCCAAACAGATGCACAACCATTCTGTATTCCACAAGGGGTTGTTTCAAGTCACCCTCTGACCATCATAAGAAACGTAGCAGATCAGCGTCTTTGTCTGGAACCTTTACTCGATAAAACATAGACTCTATGTCTGCCATAAGAGCCACTGGTTCTTGTCTGAACCTAATCAAAACTCCTACCAGAAAGTTAGTGAGATCAGGTCCTTGCAGCAGCTGCTTGTTCAGTGAGGTACCTTGTTACGGTGCATTGCAATCAAAGACTACACAAATCTTATGTTTTTTAGGATGGTACATCCCATGATGGGAAATATACCACACTCTGCCATCATCTTGGCTTAGTTGCTCTTTTGGAACTTGGACTGCATAACCTTTCGTTATGATATCCTTCATGAAGATTTTGTAGACCTTGTGCAAATCTGGGTTCATACTCAGCCTTCTTTTCAAACTGTTAGCACATTGTTCTGCGACACCATGATTATTTGGCATTTTCACAGTTTCATTTTTCATTGATAAGCCAATGCAGTAGCGTCCGTCTGCTAATTGTGTTGACTTTTCAACAAACCTCATGAACTGGCGGTCCTCCTGTGACTTCTCAGGTTTGTCTTCAATACAGCGTTCTGCAAGTTCTGTATTGTACTGCTGCACTAACAGGTGTTCAATACTCTCAACAGAAATTCGGTTTGCATTTCATTTCCAATACAACAGCTATCAGTTTCTTGGCTGAGCCCATTTACTACCCAACCCAAGGTAGTTTTTAATGCATAGGGACCATTTCCTTTGCTATTAATGACCTGCCAAGGTTCCAATGCTTTAGGAATGCTGGTTCCTATCAACAAGCCAATTTTTGCATCAATAGTAGGAAGGCGCACTTTACTCAAAACTCAAAGTTTTCTCACTCTTTTTGGATTTGACTTTTATGGCCACAATTGCAAGGATAGACTCACCTTCTCCGGCCCCAGTACAACCACATGATTCCTTTTCAAGTGAGACCAGAGCAGAGGATACATTTTTTTTCCTCTGTGCTGTCTTCTTTCTTTTGCTTGTGTACTTGATCACCGTTCTTATCAATGTGAAGTATACTTGGGTGTCTCTGTCAACACTGTTGGCATATCATTCTTTTTCTACAGTTCTTACTAAGATGACCCAATGTCAGACAGCCGAAGCATAAGCCATTTGACTTTAAAGTCAATTCTTTCTTTGGAAGAGCACTCCACAAATTTACCACAGGACTCAAGTGTGTGATTCTTCTGACAAAACAAACATGGTTTTTCAAATGTGCTGGCAGGTTGTCACATGTCTACCTGTCTGAAGTCCCCGTTTTCCTTATTTGGTCTGGTTCCGTTTTTCGTTTGTTAATTATCATTTCATTGTCCCCACCTGAGTTTGATTATCTTGTTTGCTCTTTTGTTCCTGTCTGTTTAAAAGTCCTCAGTTCTCCCTTTTGCATTTGTCCGATCTTAAGTTAATAAAGTGAGTTGGCGTGTGCTTTAGGGGAAAGGACAGCGACAGGTAAAGTGAAAGTGTTATTGTGAATGTGGATTGGTAACTGCAACCATCCTAAAGGCACCTCTGCTTCGCCATTAGCCAAATACAGTGGACCGCGAGACCAAGATTGGAGGTTCTCTTGTGGAAAGAGATTTTTCCACAAACTCTCATGGATCATGGTGTAGCTGGCCCCTGTGTCCATGATGGCCTTTCCAGACCACCCACCAATGCGGATTGGAACGATCAGTTGTTGTGGGATGACAACAGGAGAACCAGGCATTGGTGTAGGGGGTGATTTCTTGGAAGTGGACAATCTTTTATTTGTTGTGGCTGTCACAGAATTACTAGTTGCTTGACCTCCAGACTTGCGGGAATGAAATGATCGTTGACTAGTGAAAGGATGTTGTTTTGCAGGTTGGTTTGTGGATGGGTTGCCATAAAGTGGACAACATCCAGGTGAGTGATGTCCCTTACATCTCCAACATTGCACTTGGGGTTGGTCAGTGGGTTTAATGTTTTTTGGAATTACTTCTTGTGGTGATTTTCTGCTCATACATTTTTCATATTGCATTTGCTGCTCATGGTCCTTCTCTAGCTGATGTCCCAGCTTTACCAGTTCCTCAACGGTGCTCACACGACTACGTAGCTGACTGGCAAGGTAAGGTTTTACATTTTTGAGAATCATTTTTACTATTTCATGTTCAGTTAGGGAAGGTTTCCATCTTTTGCAAAGAGCTCGATATGTAAAGGCAAAATCTCTGATAGATTCTCTCTCTCCTTGATACCTTGTGCGGACTCTTTCAGCCAACTCATCTTCGTAGTCTTCGGAGAGGAAGGCTGAGAGGAAAGCAGTCTCGAATTCGTTCCATGCCGTTACTGAAGATCGGGCGACTTCCCACCAGTCACGTGCAGTGCCGTGGAGTACGCTGTGGAAGGTTGCCAAGAGGTCGGTCTCTGCAAGTGGGTGCAATGCCAAGAAATCCTGACACCTTGTTAGGTACAGCAGAGGATCGGCGTCATCCGACGGTCTTCCAAATGTGGGAAAGGTCAATTTTAAATGGTCACTTTTTCCAGCAGGAATAGGAGGACACTCTGGGGCATTTTCTAGTGGTGATGGGTATGCGGTAAGTATGGCACTGGGTGGTGGTTGTATCCCTTTACTGTGGTGATCAGCCATTTCTTTTCCTTGCCGTTTGACTTCCTCTATGTTTGTTTGAAGCTCATTTACTTGTGTTGTTAGCTTGTCAATTTGAATGATGCACTGATTACATTCAGTGGAGAGCTGCTCATGATCCTTTTGAAGGTTCTTTTGTGTGGCTCTGATGTCTCCCTGAAGTTCAACCTGAAGTTGATCCACCATAAAACGGACTTCAGAAATAAACGTAGACTCTACTTTTTGTAGCTCTTGTGAGATCATCACTTTCATGGCTTTGACTAGTTGATCGGAATTGGCTAAATCTGCTTTTGTTGCAGTTAACGTGGTGAAAATTTGTTGCTGGTTAGCCTCCATTTTGGCAGTCAGGTCTCCAAGTTGTTTTTCATGATGGGAAGTGGCTGTCTTTTGCTCCTGGGTGAGTTCGTTCACAGCTTTCTCCTGATGTTTCATGAAATCAAACAAGTTGTCCCAGTTACCTTGAACTTGTGCAGTCAAATGGTGAATTTCTTTTCCAGGAGTTGGGAGGTGACCAGGCAGGCGATGCTGTGACACTGAAGAAGATGGTGTAGTTTCAGTGGATGTGCAAAGTTGCATAGGTTCTGGCTGAAATGAAGTAGCGCCACCTGGAGGCATGGAGGCAAAATGCACCTGAGACCGGGGATGGGGACTGCTGAACTGAGTTGGGGTGAAGTGGAAAGTGGAAAACTGAGGTGGATGAATGGGTCTTGGTTGCACAAGCGACCAGACTGGAGTTGCTATGTCTGGGGGAGGTTCAATTTCCACAGATGTTGAAGGTGAAGGAGGGATAGTGGCCATGTTTGTATGTGTTGTTGCTTGGCAATGTTGTGTGAATAATCAGTAAATGAGATGAGTGAATTGGAATGACTGTGTCTGTTTTTTGGGGCACCAGGGGATATAAACAAAAACAAAAAAGCACAGAGTACAGTTTCCAATCTCAATTTTCTCAAATATTTTTCACACAGCACATTCAAAATGCAACATCAAGTTCCCAGTAATTAGATTTCACTTCAATTACCCAATTATCTTGGTACCTTTTCCAGCTGATACACTTCAGTCAAACAAAAGCACACCAAAAAAATGCAACAAGGTTTCTTTTAAGGTTCACAAAAGATATAAGTTAACAATTAACCATAAGGTTTCAATAATTCCCCAACACAATTCAGATTCAAGTGTCCGTTTGTTCAAGTGAAAGTGTTCAAGTCCCTGTTCGGGCGCCACTCTGTAACGGTGGCCGCCGCCCTAGCTTAGATAAGCTCTAAGGGAAGTGTTCGGGCGCCAGTCAGGACTAATCCTGACAATTTAAGTTAACCCAGGATAGCAAAACAAAGGCCACCTGTTACAATATTAATTTACAAAAACAGTCAAAGAAAAAAAAACTCTGTTCACAAGGGGAAGATTTATTCCACGATGTCCATGAGAGAAAAAAAACACAAGTGAAAAAAACAGTTCACCACTTCCGTTCACTTTTGAAGCCGTGCAGAAATTGCGTCACGCTAATTCACGTTCCCAACATAGGCAGATTCGCGTCCACAATCATAATTTGTCCATAAAAAGAGAGAAAAAAGAAACATAAAACATTGTTCATTTCATAGTTAAGGAAAAACATCAAACAATAATCTTAAAGCAAAAAAATAACCAATAACACTACATAAATACAATAAGCACATCGAAAGTGCGGAAGTGAATGTTGTGCGAGTGCGTGCGTGTGTGTGTAGGAGTGAATGAATGAGTGTATGTTGGCGGCTAGAGGTACTGACCACGTTTGCAGTCATAATGGAAACTGGAGAGTGTTTCGGGTTTTGTCCGACAGCAGGACAGGTGGATGAGCAGCCATCACTTGTCTTCAGAACAGTTTTACTAACAACAGACGATCGTGATGTGCAACGCTTGAAAGTCAAGTGAACTTTTCGACGCACCAGACATCGCTCACAGGAAGCAACAGTTCGACAAGCTGCAGTCTTTCTACGTCACACGGTAATCCCTTCACGCTCACTACTGCAAACCTACTGATGACGCAATTATTCTCGGGTAAAACACGCTTCCTTATATCCTCCGTCCTTCCGCCGTTAATTGAACACTCCACCCCCAAACACACAAAGTGAAAGTAAAATGATTTTGGTGGCACGGATTTTTCGCATTGCCACAACATGATTACATGAACCGTTTCATATGAACTGGAATAAATACAAAACTAGAGCCAAACTAAAGCTGAAATGAGACCGTAGTAATAAATAGTATAGTGAATAAATGAAATAATCTTAACTTGAAAGCACGTTAAAAGTCAATAAATCCTTGATTAATATGGATATTTTTATTAAAAACGTACTATTCAATAAAATTCCAGTAATCTATTAAATAACAGCAGAGTGAGCAGGTTTTTGGATATGGTAAGATTAAACTTAATTTAGTGAACAAAGTACCACATTTCAGCTCTCATTTTGATGGGCAAAATGTTATTTTATTCTTGCTTCTAGGAAATCCTCAATCTATGCTTTCTAACAGCTTCATGTGGCCATAAACATAAATAAAATAATTTTAACTTGGCTTTAAGTACTATGCATCATTTAAGTTTCACTTTCACCACGTAAAGCCGGTAAATGTGGTGTTTAATCGTAATATGAGTTTAGCTTATGGTCTGAACCCAGAGTCTCCACATCAGCATCTTCCATCCGAAAACATGTGTTGCATTTCGGGGAAAAGCAAAAAAACATTGTCGAACAACAATATAAAATGCGGGAAACTATTTATTGGTTATTCGACAATTAATTGAATTACAAATTATACTACAACTGGAAAATACTGTAAATTGATAAACTGTTAGGCGTGATGACGTTGAATGTCTCCGACAGCGCCTGTAGTCCCATTTAGCAGCTTGTTACCAACCGTCTTTTTTAAGAAACATAACAGTTTAAAAAATCATGAGTGTGGTGTAACTGGTGTGTTTTATGTCGTAGAATAAAACATGAAAGTATCTTGAGCTTGTGTGAACCACGTACCTTATTTTAAGGGATTTAACCAAAATCCCTTTCAGAAAACCCATTGACTCTGGGACGATGGAACCGGACGTGCTAAAATGCGAACTTGCTTGCTTTTTGCCTACAAAGTGACATCATAGTTCCACCACTCTGTTTCAAAAGTGAATCCCGTATGAGTGGTGAGGGATTTATATGTCATCATATGTTTGTACAGGACCGTTGGTCCTCTTAGCAGCAGGAAAAACAAAGCTTATTTAATTTAAGTTCGGAATGGATTATCCTAGGAAGCGTGCAAAAAGCGATTCCTTTATAAATAACTAAAAAGCTGTCACTCACTTCAGTTCATCGCGATCTCACAAAGTTTTGCTATAATCAGTAAAGGTCTCTACACTGCATAATGAATGTATTTCTTAAATAGTGTATCTTGGTTACAGTGAGAGAATCACAATGGCCAATCAGATGTGTTTAAGAGATCGACGGAGAAGTCTGTGATTGGTTACATTACTCAACCCTACAAAATACGTTGTAAATAAAAACGTTTGATGCTCTGCAAAACATAACCACAAGAGGTACTGGAGAGGTTGCTAAAATGTTTTGTGAATGTCCTGTTTCACTGAGTGAAAAAGCTATAACCATTTTAAAGACCTCGAGTTTAATTTGTGCACACATTTTGTAAAGAAACTACATTTCAGTTTTGAAACCTTGTTTAAAACCGTTTACATTTACTCCTAGAATTGATTGTTATCAATGCCAACCAAAGAACAACAGTTTTGTAAAAGGGGATAATTTAGGAAGTGAGCTTGTGGAGTAAGAGAGGAAGTGGTTTCTGAGGATTGCATGAGATTCTGAGATTGTACTTCATGTAAGGGTCCTGTGAACATCCACTGTGGTGTAATATGGTTTAACCTCCCGCGTTGTCTGGACAGAAAGCAGTTGTTTGTTTCTGAGCTTTGATGAAACAACAGAGAGAAAGAAAAGGTGGCTCATTTTGTTTCAAATGAAAGGAAATTCGCTCAAGGATGTATGCAGCCAAGCCTGTCCTGTGTTGGATCGTAATTCTGTGCTGTTGGCAGGAAACTCTAGGTATTGTTGATCTTAATTTATGTAATTACAGTGTGTGTTTTATTTCATTTTTATTATTGTATTGCTGGATTTCTCACCCACACCCTCTTAAGCTGAATTAGAATCCATAAGTTATGAAGATATCAGGAGAGCACAGATGCTTCAATAACACCATGTTTTTTTCTCCGTTCCTCCAGCCAAACCTAGAATCTCCATGCTGAACAGAACCAGAGTGGCACTAGCAGGGGAAAATCTTGACTTCAACCTGTCAGTTTTCATCCCAGCAAACTACACCACTAGCAAACTTGTATGCTACCACACTCAGAGCAAGACGAGAATTTGGAGTAAAGACCTTAAAAGTGAATTATTTGATACTACACCGTTGGTGAGAGCACGTATAAACATGCACAATAGCTCCAGTTCTGGCAATTACTACTTTAGTTATGCAAATCAGGAAGTGCATTGGGTGGTTCATGTGAGAGGTGAGTATGCAGATAATTTTATTTCCTCTCTATGATTGAAATTCACTGGCAATTTATAATCTCTTAGTCACAAACATTTATTAGTATTAAATACAAATATTGAAATTATGAGATTTTTCTTTAGAACCTTTTACTCGATAGACTTGTGGCTTGTGAGCCAATAGATAGGCTGGACAGATAAATAGAAAGGTTCATTACACATGCATTAAAAAAAAAAAAAAAAATTAAGACATCATGTGAGTTTGTCCATGTGACATGTTAGACTGAAACTGCCACTTTCAGCAAAAGAAAAGCAGTGATGCAAAAACTGTGGCTGAAAACAATGTTCCTCTCTTCTGTTCTCTCTATTTCCCCCTTGTTTCTTCACTCTTACCCCAATTCTGTGTTTTCCAGATAAAGGTTATCAGGAGCCACCTGAGGAGTTAGACAGTGCCATCATCACAATGTTGGCATTCTCAGGAATTCTTCTCATCTTCACCGTTGCTGGGTCACTTTACATATTAAAGAGCTACAAGGTAACACTTGGCCTCACATTGTGTCATTAGAACACACTGTAATAATTAAATTTTTTCTAATTTGTCTAATGTAAGTTTCTTTAATTCTGTATGCCTTCTTTGATGCATAAATCAGATGACCATGCTGTAGAAGGTCAGGCAAATGATTTCTGCACGTCTGAAAGGACTCAATCTAAACAGTGAGGGATTATACACTGATCAGCCACAACATTAAAACCACTGACAGGTGAAGTCAACAACTTTGATTATCAGTGTTCAGGGAAAGTACATTTTAAAAGTAATGCATTACAACACTCTGTTACTCCATAAAAAGTAACTAAAACTGAAATTAATTTTTATGGACAGCAAAGCCTTATGTTACTTTTGTGCTACTTTTAGTCACCATAGCTAGGCTTGCTTATTTTTTTAAATAACAACCCCCCACCCCCCAAGTTACATTTTTGGCAACTGTAAAGGCTCTTTCACACCAAAAGTGAAATTAATAAGCCTCAGGCTGAAGGAAGTACCTCTGCTCTGGCTAGCCTGTCTGGTCTAATCACAGAAGAGCTCAAATAGCTGGAAAACTCAATGCTGGCAATGACAGAAAGGTGTCAGAACTCATAGTAACTCACAGTTTGCTGCATATTGGGTTGTGTAGCCCCAGACCGGTCAGAGTGCCCATGATGACCCCTGTCCACCACCGAAAGCAATTACAATGGGCACATGAGTGTCAGAACTAGACCATGGAGCAATGACCTGATCTGAAGAATCACTTTTTCTTTTAGATCAGGTGGATAGCTGGGTGTTCCCAGCTACACTGCAAAAAAATGTTAAGGAATGATTTGAGCAACATGAAAAAAGAGTTGAATATGTTGCCTTGGTCTCCAAATTCCTGATTGAGCATCTATGGGATGTGCTGGACCAACAAATCTGATACATGAAGGCCTCACCTTGCAACTTGTAGGATCTAAAGGATCTTTTGCTAATGTATTGGTGCCGGATGCCACAGGACACGTTCAGAGTAGAGCCCTGCACGGGCCTAAAATTTAGGCCCTAGCCCGGCCCTGGCCCGAGACGCTCAGGCACTAGCCCGGCCCGTGTCCGACAGCTCATCAGAATTCTCGGCCCGAGTCCGACCCGAGCCCGTCTTTTTCCCCCTTCTCCCAAAACAGCTTATCTACTACTGTTTCAGCTATTAAAATAGTTCAGTTTTGTATGAAATGGCAAAGTGATTGTATTTCGTTTCGTTATTTTATTAAGTTAATTTAGAAAAACGTTTGGAGTTTTTTTTATTCGTTAAAGATAAGTTTTTGTTTTTTAAAGTAACGACCAAGCGGCCAGCGGCAGACAGCGAGTTGATCATGGCCTATCCTATGTTTGATCAATTTAGCTTCCTCAAATCATCACGACTTCTCTAAAATTAAATCTATAATTATAAAACAGCTCCACAATGTTAGTTTAAATGCTTGACCTAGATAAATGTGCACTGATGCATATCCAGTAGTTTGTGCAGAGAGTGGAAGCTGAAGTGCGCTTTACAGGACGCGCCAGAACGATCACTTGCATTGGAAACATTTCAAAATACGCTGTCATTTTTGCTCATAAAAGGTAAAAGTAATAGGCTACGTTGTTCGGAACTGTAAAGGGTCTACTTTTATTTGTGTGCACTCACAATATCAACAAAATGTGCTTTTATAAAAAAAAAAATAAAAAAAATAAAATAAAAAAAAGAAGCAGTTTCGGTTTTGAGCAAGCTGAGCGCTTCTGAAAAACCGAAACACAGCATATAGCCTACTTGCCACACTGACTTGATAAATATAGTATCTATAGAAAGCTTTGAATTACTACTTTAAAAAGAAATAATTCGAATCGAAAACAAAAACTCTTTCATTATAAAATCCCTAAAGATGCATTTCTCTCTAAGGCGCATCCAGTGAGGAGATGGCGAGTCAGGATCATCATCAAATGCATGGCTGATCAAAAATGCAGCTTTTCCCGAAGCATTGGGAACTTTTTGTAACTCCACGCTCCAACTTCTCCCTGATGCTCTGCATGGTCAACTATCACCTGTATGCTAATGCGTGCATGCGTTGCGCATTGCTTAGGCGATGTATAATATTTATAATATAATCAGTATTTAATACGGTAGCCATGTGTGCTCTGCGCGTATATGGGCACAATAAAAGGAGAGAAGCTAAATGAGCCTGAGTCCGACCCGAGCCCGATCTATAAAAAATCTTTTTTTTTAAAAATGGCCCGAGCCCGGCCCGAATGGACTCAGCGTGTCGGGCTCCGTCGGGACCCGACGGGCTTGCAGACCTCTAGTTCAGAGGTCTTGTGGAGTCCATGCTTTGGCAACACAAGGTGGACCTACATGATATTAGGCAGGTGGTTTTAATGTTGCGGTGGCTGATCAGTAGATATGGAATCATGATGACTAAAGTAGTAAATTGTCAGTTCAGAAAAGATCATCTTTCTGTTATTATGCAAGATGCTCCAGATGGACTGTCCAGAATTGCATTGATTGCAAGATGGTGCTGTTATGACCAAAAATGGGCACAAGTGTACTCTCCGGAAAAACACGTGATGCTGTTAGTTTCAGCTCTAGTTTTGCTTCATTATTTTTAGGAACACCCTCCTTGTAGAGATGACAAAAATGAAGCTGCAGAGCAGAGACCAGGGGAGAGTGATGAAGTGATTTTGGATGAAGATGCTGCATCTGCATCACTCTACACAGTGAGATTACAGTCTATTTCTCTTTTATAGTATAGTAATTTGCTCTTTCTTTGTCTCAGTATTTGCCATTTGTTGGTAACCTGGCAACCTGTTTTAATAAGGATTTTAAATGATGTCTCAAATAAATTTATGTCGTCTTATACTCCTTTCCAACAGACTCTACATTGCAGATCAGGCTCTATTTATGATACACTGCATTCAGACACAATGCATGTAGAAAACACAAAGAAGAAAAAATCAGAAAAGGTTTGTTCAATACGGGTTTGTTTAATAAATGGCGTAATATTACATTACATGTATAGCCTATAATGTAGACCTAACAATATGCTTGTAAAATTGTAATATATAGCTTCAAGTATGAAATATATAAACATAGAGCGCATAATAATTATAGCATGTTTTTACTGAACATATAATCATGCAGTGAAGACACTTCACGACATACACAAACTTTAAATATGTAATACCCAAAAGCTCAGACAGAAAGCAACAGTAAAAATAAAGCATTCAATAAAAATAATCTAATTCATGATTATCATATGACCTGATAAAAAAAATATTTAATGTGAATACAGGTGCTGGTCATATAATTAGAATATCATCAAAAAGTTGATTTATTTCACTAATTCCATTCAAAAAGTGAAACTTGTATATTATATTCATTCATTACACACAGACTGATATATTTCTTTTAATTTTGATGATTATAACTGACAACTAAGGAAAATCCCAAATTCAGTATCTCAGAAAATTAGAATATTGTGAAAAGGTTCAATACTGAAGACACCTGGTGGCACACTCGAATCAGCTAATTAACTCAAAACACCTGCAAAGGCCTTTAAATGGTCTCTCAGTCTAGTTCTGTAGGCTACACAATCATGGGGAAGACTGCTGACTTGACAGTTGTCCAAAAGACGACCATTGACACGTTGCACAAGGAGGGCAAGACACAAAAGGTCATTGCAAAAGAGGCTGGCTGTTCACAGAGCTCTGTGTCCAAGCACATTAATAGAGAGGCGAAGGGAAGGAAAAGATGTGGTAGAAAAAAGTGTACAAGCAATAGGGATAACCGCACCCTGGAGAGGATTGTGAAACAAAAGCCATTCAAAAATGTGGTGGAGATTCAGAAAGAGTGGACTGCAGCTGGAGTCAGTGCTTCAAGAACCACTACGCACAGATGTATGCAAGACATGGGTTTCAGCTATCGCATTGAGCCACTCTTGAACAACAGACAGCGTCAGAAGCGTCTCGCCTGGGCTAAAGACAAAAAGGACTGGACTGCTGCTGAGTGGTCCAAAGTTATGTTCTCTGATGAAAGTAAATTTAGCATTTCCTTTGGAAATCAGGGTCCCAGAGTCTGGAGGAAGAGAGGAGAGGCACACAATCCATGTTGCTTGAGGTCCAGTGTAAAGTTTCCACAGTCAGTGATGGTTTGGGGTGCCATGTCATCTGCTGGTGTTGGTCCACTGTGTTTTCTGAGGTCCAAGGTCAACGCAGCCGTATACCAGGAAGTTTTAGAGCATTTCATGCTTCCTGCTGCTGACCAACTTTATGGAGATGCAGATTTCATTTTCCAACGGGACTTGGCACCTGCACACAGTGCCAAAGCAACCAGTATCTGGTTTAAGGACCATGGTATCCCTGTTCTTAATTGGCCAGCAAACTCGCCTGACCTTAACCCCATAGAGAATCTATGGGGTATTGTGAAGAGGAAGATGAGAGACACCAGACCCAACAATGCAGAAGAGCTGAAGGCCACTATCAGAGCAACCTGGGCTCTCATAACACCTGAGCAGTGCCACAGACTGATCGACTCCATGCCACGCCGCATTGCTGCAGTAATTCAGGCAAAAGGAGCCCCAACTAAGTATTGAGTGCTGTACATGCTCATACTCTTCATGTTCATACTTTTCAGTTGGCTAAGATTTCTAAAAATCCTTTCTTTGTATTGGTCTTAAGTAATATTCTAATTTTCTGAGATACTGAATTTGGGATTTCCCAAAGTTGTCAGTTATAATCATCAAAATTAAAAGAAATAAACATTTAAAATATATCAGTCTGTGTGTAATGAATGAATATAATATACAAGTTTCACTTTTTGAATGGAATTAGTGAAATAAATCAACTTTTTGATGATATTCTAATTATATGACCAGCACCTGTATATTTGGTGAAAAAAAGGAGTTGTTTCAGAATATGAGCCATTTCTATTGCTGTTTTCTCTTTCAGCACTGCAACGCACAAGAAGATGATATATTTGATTCTGTGTATGAAAACCTGTGAATGAACAGACTGAAGGAACGATTGAGGTTAATGAATGTGATTTATGAATACCTGCTGGAATGTGCTTAAGTGTCAAATAAAGAGTTTTTATTTTTTGTATAATTTAATATTTTATGGGCAAGTATGACAGAAAATAAACGAAAGATCAAAACAACTGAATATGTGTCGTTTTTCCCCCAAACTTATCAAACCTTTCGCCTTCTTGCATGAAAAGTGGTATATTTTCTGCAGCCCGTGAAAGCCCCGCCCTTAGGCTGTGTAAACCAATCAAAAGACATCTTCAGTTGCGTGCAACCAATGGGAACACCCTTTTCCGAGCTTCCTGTCTGTTTACTCCACCTCCTGAAGTGTCAACAATGGCAGCCGAGGGAGATTTTTTGACGCGCTACCGGGCGGTGTCAAATAAACTGAAAAAGTAAGAGCTAAAATATATTACCAATATTACTAATACACGAATGTTTTCAATGTTAACTTTGGTAGACCATTAATGTTGTCTACAATACTGAGCATAGCCAAAGAATGTCGTGAAAGCACTACACAACCCTCACTAGCATGTTGCTAATTGAATTTCAAGAGCTACAAAATGAGGTTCACATAAATACGATCTGTTATTGTAAAGATTTAACGTTATGGCATCAACAGCTGAGGATGACATCTTGTAACTGTTAGGTGTTTAATTTCAATCCAGCGGCTTCGCATAACGAGCTATTCAAGTGTTCAAGCCTGTCAAATTAACCTAATACAGTGGCCTTTTAATATTTTCTTCTTCCCTCTTAATCACAGACGTTTTCTGCGGAAGCCTAATGTCGCTGAAGCAAGTGAACAGTTTGGTGAGTATTGTGTCAGAAGAGTGATATTGTGCTGTAATGCTAGTCTGCGTTTATCATTATATGACATCTTTCCTCAGGTCAGCTGGCCAAGGAGCTCAGACAGCAGGACTGTCCTCAATATGCTGCCTTCTGTAATCTCGCCATGGCCCGGTAACACAGCATCTCTCATAACTGTCAGTTCTTTATCCTAGTTTCTGATCTAAAAAACACGTGGAAATGTTTTTCTGTCTTCGTAGCTGTGAGCAGACCCTGTTCAATGCTCCAGGAGAAGCCCTGGCACTGACTGATGCAGCCCGACTCTTTCTGGCCTCGGAGCAGGAAACCCGAGCTCTGAGGGCCCCTGGCTTCGACGAGAATATGCAGGCAGCAATGAACTGCTATAGTTTTGCTATTAAGGTATTTGTCGGAAACGCATATTTTACCAGATACTTCCTCAAGCAGAGAAGCATATATAAACACAGGCTGTTATTTTGCAGAATGTTGGGCTCAGTGCATTCTTGAAATCGAATGAAAAGTCTCTTAGAATTGTATGTTTTTAATATAAAATTAGATGATTCTCCTGCTCAGCGTAGCCCGACATGGTGTTATTTTAGTATAATTGAGATATTAATATAGTGTTCATATTAAAACAGTTTTTTATATTTTCTCTTTTCATTTTATTGTGTTTTTCTTCTTATTATTTTTTTTTTTAAATACATCTATTTAATTTTAATAAATGTTTATTTCAGTTTTAGTTATTTTAGTACATCAAAGTTAAAGTAAATGAAATAAAACAAGATTTATATAGCATTTATTTAATTTAAAGTAAGGAAAAATGTTTGTTTTAGTAAATTATAATAACTCTGGCCTGACAGAATCATCAAGCGAAGTATTACTTACTATTCACTTTTATTCACTATTGTTGTTAGAGTTAGAAGAAGAGAAGATGACCATGAGCAGTTAAACAACTACAAGCAGAGCTAAATGCTTTCTAAAGTAATAGTTCACCACAAAACCAAACAGTTTTAGCTCATTTTTCCTTGCAGCTATCTGCTGTTTCACATGTTTCATGTTGAAATGCTCCTAAAAAATTGATTTGAAGTCATTTGAAGAATACCTCTCTGTACTGGACTAATGAAGTAAAAAGCCTAAAATCTTGCAATCACATGCAGATTTTGTGTTTTTTTTAAATTTTTTTTTTAGATGTTATACTGCAAATATGTACTTATATATTGTTTAGGTCTATATTGAGATGAATCAGCCTGTTATGGCGGCCAGTCTCTCACTGGAGCTTGGCAATGCTCTGAAGGTGAGACATTAATCATTGTAATACACGGAGCGGCTTTCTGTTTATAAATGAATTAAAATTGCATGTTCATCTTGTTCCATGGTGCTTAATCATGTTGTGGTCCTGTTTATATATTTGTGTGTAGGAGATGAACAGACCCGGGGAGGCGATAGTTCATTTCCAGAGAGCCGCAGAACTGCAGATTCAGACTCCAATTGAGGCCTTGCTGTCACTGTGGGAAATGGCCTCCTGCAAAATACTGACCCGTGAGTTCAGATATAGCAGCGCTTTCCTGCCAGAATGCAATGCTTCATTTTGGTATTGAGTTTCAGATGAAGTTCTGTGGTGGTCAGAGCAGTGATGTGATGTTTGATTGGTATAGGCGATTTCGATGGCGCTCTTGCTGTTCTCTCTGAGATGCAGCACATGTGTCAGGAAAGAGGACTACAGCTACCAGGGACAAACACCCCTGTCGGTATGAATATAATCAACTTCCACAAGACAATACAATCAATCTTAGTTTTGAAATCTAGGCGTGTGAGGTTTCTGTTTATTTGGATTTCCTGACCAAAACCTGCAATCGCTTGCAATTTATAAGCAGAGGTCATGTTATGTTTTGTGACTGATTTTCATACTTGTCAAGTCTGCAGTCTTTTAGTTTGGACATCAGCTAATAAGGAAATGAAGCATCTGCTGCAAGATTCTTTGGATTCATGCTTCAGTTCTGTTTGTTTTCATTCCAGGTGCATTTATGGATATCATAGCAAAGTGTGAAATCTCCAGGGTGTTACTTCTTATGCTGCTTGAGGTAAATTATATATTTAAAATCTGTGAGGTTTACAAATAAGCTCACATTTTGGACAATATGTTAAGAAACCAGACCAATAACATTAGTGCTATGCCCAAAAATGACACTATATATTTGTGTCTGTGTTTTAGCCTCCCCCTCAAAAGCTGTTACCTGAGCACGCTCAAACACTAGAGCGATACGCCTGGGAATCCTTCGACTCACATGGTCAGGGTAAGACTTTGTAGCTAATGGAGAACCATGCAGGCACAGTGTTTTATTTGACTGCTGTTCTTCAAAAACTGTTGTTACTGTCTGTCCTTTAGTAAACTTCCTTCCAGAAAATGTGTTCCTCCTTCTGCAGTCGGTTGTGGTGAGTATTTAAAATCTATATGGAAAATTAGGTTGTTAAAATATACTGTCTGAGACCACATCTAATATAAATCTGCATTCAAAATCCAATTTAAACCTGGAAATAATCTGGAACCAAGTTTTTGGATTCTGAAATATTTCAAACAATGAAGCAATATGACCATTTATTTATTATTTATTTCTGTTTATCTACTTATTTTTAAAAATATATATATTTTTAAAGTCAGCAAGCATGCAATAAATTGATCCAAAGTCACAGTAAAGACATTTTTAATGTTACAATGTATCATGGTTTCCTCAAAAATATTAAGTGGCAGCGATTTTTAACTTGAGCAGCAAATCAACATATTAAAATGATATTATTTAGGTATAGATAAAATTGTTTTATTTTTTATTAATTTGTTGTTTTAAATTGTCATTTTTACAGTATAATTTTTTTACTGTATTTTTGATCAAATAAATGCAGCCTTGGCGAGCAAAAGAGATATTAAAACAAAATGAATATAATTTCAACTTTTTAATTAAATTCTTACATTGATAATATACTTTGCTGTGAAAATTGCATGAACTAGTAATATGCAAAATAGAAGCATTTTCAGTAGTGATCTCTGACTTTTAGGCTACACTATTGTCTAAAATGCTATAAACTGATTACTAGTAGAACTCTTGGATTAAGACTGACCTGTTTACAGATGGCCTGTCAGGAAAAGGATACAGAATCTCTCAAGGCTCTCCAGACGGAACTATGGTGAGCTTTCTGCATTTCCTGACTCATACTATGCATTTATCTATATTAGATTGAAGCCTTTGCAATTAGATAACCATCACCTTTCTCTTCTATGACAACAGGCCTCTCCTTTCGGCAGAACAGAATCATCTCCTCCACTTAGTGGTTCAGGAGCGAATTACACCCTCTGGTCAGGGCATATGATTCAGTGCAATACACCCCCACAAAACAGTTCTTATTGGAACAGTCCTATGCCAGTGCCTGGTGCATTTTGCATGAGGACTGTAACACAGTGGTTTTCAAACTTGTTCCTGGGGACCCACAGCTCTGCACATTTTGCATGTCTCCCTAATTTGCACACCTGTTTCAGATCATCAGCTCATTAGGAAAGGGCTCCATGAACTCAAATGAGTGTGTCAGATAAGGGAGACATGCAAAATGTGCAGAGCAGTGGGTCCCGAGGAACAGGATTGAAAACCACTGCTGTAGAAGGTCACTGAACCTAGCAGAGCTGTACATACAAATTTCTCTAATAACAGAAGTTTTCATGTCCCCTATACAAACTTGCTTTAGTGATTTGAATGTACATTTTATTCTTCATTTTTATATAGTGGTAAGATATTGTGTTGAAAAGGTAAATGATTATGTTGAAGCTTATTTAAAGTTGTAAAGTATTGATGTTGTAAATAATAAAATAACAAAAGAGATTCTTATGGCGAGGTTTTTATTTGTGTGATTACTAAAATTAATGTCGTCCCTGGTTTACACTGTTTGGCTTTGCATTGAAAAAATAACATCCTTTCCATTTACTGTTATGCTGCAACATAAAAATACATCTAGAGCCAGCAAAAACTTTAACCAAACAACGTAAGCAGAAACTGAATAGCTCAGATGTCCATAAGGAGCTTTTTCCTTGAGAGAATGTTGAATAAATACTCCCATAAAACTATAAATACATATTGACATTTAAAAAACAAAAGCACTTTATAAATTCTTTTGGAACATTCTGTGCTCTAGAATTTTACAGGGTGATCATCTGACCACATCAACAATCACTCATCATCGTCATGCTAATCAAAAATGTCTGGCATAGCAACAGGGCAATTTCATTATCAAGAAAGCCTTTGTCCACACAGAAATTGCAAATACATATGTTGGCTTAGGGTCTGTACAATGCAGTTACAAAAGGATTGTGTATTCGGATGTCAACATGATCAAGTGAGTGATCACAAATTTGAACAGCACCATAATGCATCGCGGTAACAAAGATTTGACCCTTATTTTGACCTAGAGACTATCCTGTGCTATTGCCATCAACAACATAAAAAAACTATTGAAATAAAATAAACCCATGTTTAAAACAAGGCTAATTCTTAAAGTGCAAGTGATGTTTAAAACTACACTTTGATAACATATATTTTTCTATATGTACTTTATATGTACAACTTATCTTTCTCTTTATACATGTTATAAATACATTTTTTACATTTCCTTCTTGTATATACTGCATCTTCATTATCTTTACACACTAAACCCTGCAATAAAGTGTGTTTAGACCCTCTTACTGCCCTCAGTGCTTTGCGAAACTAGGAAAGATGACCCATCAAACCGATCTATAGTATTACTTTAAACAAAAATGCAAAAAAAAAAAAAAAACATTTCTCTTCTTGTTTAAGAAACTTCTCTGGCCAATTTTCCTCAAATGCTGATTCAACACTTTCTCACTGACAGATTTGAAACTGTTTCAATGAACTGCTGATGCTGTGATTTGTTGCGCAAGTTTTTACAATTCCAACCAACACCTGTAACATTTGAAACAACTCATTATTTTTCAAGTTCTGTACTTAGACTTTGAAGAAAAATAATTAAGGCTGTACATTAGCACTGAGAGCGAGGGCTAAAGTTTAATCCACTCGTTTGCGCAGGATGATGTACATAACTCCAGTGAAGAGGGTCAGCAGCCACCCAAACCAGGCCATGATGTAGGACCAGCCATACCAGCCATTCTTCTCTTCTCTGTGAAAGTGATCGGTATAGACTGACAGAGCCACCATGATGCAGAAACCTAGAGATCCAAAGAGAAATGCATAAATGCACAACAAAAATGAATGTCTGAAGGATCTTTAAGACTATGATCCACACATGTATGTTTCAATAATGCCCAAATTTAACCTCAGATTTCCAGAAACAGGGACTTACAGGAGATGAGCTGCACAACTCCAGAGATGGTGAACCGCTTTCCTTTACCCAGAGTAAAGATTTGGAATATGAACACGCACAGAGAGAACACAGCAAACAGGCAGGACAGCACTGCGAACGCCTGGACCGCTTGCAGATAGTCTAGATGGATGAATTAAAGGGGCGTCACATGAATGTCTGTACACTCTTAAAAATTAAGGTTCTTTACTGGTATGAAGAAACTTTAACATTCATGGAAAGTTTTCATTGTATAAACGGTTATTTAGATTATTAAAATGTTCTTCAGACTAAGTAAAAAATGGGTTCTTTGGAAACCCAAAATGGTTCTTCTGTGGCATCACTGAAGACCCACTTCTGGAATCTTGTGTACATATACACTGGGGTTGACTAGTGAAAATAGGCAGATGTCCAAAAATACTTAAAATGGTTTGTCTTACCCTTCCGGTATGAGGTCGGTATATCCATGTACACCCAGACATTATCATTGTTCTCCATCACCCATCTGCCCCACAAGTCTGTATAAAGGTTCTCTGTGAACCACCATGCCTGGGAAAAACAAAAACCAACAACAAAACAAACGCCTTCAGATCACAACACATACTTTTTTCATACACATTTGTTAAAAAGTAATGTGTCTGCATGCATAATGAAGACGTATGGATTTTATTACATATATATATATATATATACACACACACACACATAGAGGAACAACATGAACTTACATCATCTATAGTTGCCCAAAAAAGAAAGAAAATTGTAGTCAGATGAAGCAAACAGATTCCTGCCAGGGCCTTGAACATATTCAGAGGATGAGGGGGAAACAGGGTAGAACAATAACCTGCTGTAAGGGAAATATTATAAGACATAACATCTTGTGTTTAAGAAATACTATACATCAAAAGGTCCTGTGCAATTCATCAGCCATCCAATGATGACTTATTGAGAATAGCTTGTATTTAAAGATGTCCCAAGCAAAGCATTGAGGAGGAAATGGGCTTTAATGTCCTTTTTACATTATTCAAAATGAATCTATGCTTTTCATCCACACAGTGCTTTTAATGGCGTTCTAGTAATAATTAAGCCATGTGTATTTGCACTGCACAATATGCTAATAACAAAGCAGTCATGGCCTATCACATCATCACATTAAAGTTGCATAAATGCCATGCAATAAACAGCAATTTAGCATTTCTATAGAGTTACTTTACTTTTTGGATACTAGCTTTGTTTATAAGATTACATACACAAATCTCCAACAGCTGTTAATCTACAGTGTCATGTGGGAGGAGAAGAGTCTTCTGTTTCTATAAGTCACAGATCCAGTAGGTGAACTGACATGTCATTTAAAATGCTGATGCATGCTGTTCATACAAACAACAATAATGTTTTAATAGAAAAATGTTGTGTTAAATCCCATTAAATTATAAAAACTATAGGTTACCAACAGTTCAGAGCAGACCTGCAACGCATTCATATTTTATATTCACTGGATGCCCGTTTACAATAACGCCTGGTACGATCAACGATGCATAAACTAAATATTATTTATTGGTAAATTCTAGCAAACGTACATTATATACATGAGACAAATATACAAGGGAAGCTAATGCGAAGGCTCCCGCGAATTACAGATGAAAGAATTCGTGTCACGTCATGCGTTCGAATGCATTTTCTTCCAAACAGTTTTCATTCAATTCTAATCGTTCTATTACAGTTTAAAACAGATTTCCCTTTCTTTTATGTCGATTCTAAGACGCTTCATTGTACCAATAAATAATAACTTTACAACCTCACTGGCATGAGAATTCTACAGCGATGGCACAGATAATAAAAGGTTACCTTGGGTATTTTAAGCTCTCAATTTATTTCTTGATTTTCGTAGTCTATCTGATGCCCCACCATCCGAGGATATTCGCACTTCCCCGCACCTCGTCCTTCGTCTCGCCCCCCTCCCGCACTCTTTGCTGCATAGAGGACCCCACCCATCCCAAGGACTTACTTTTAAGTCCTTACGTATCCCACATCCAGCGAAATCCTAGAACTGTATTGTCACTCGCTGGAAATTCATGCACGAAGTGTAGTAAGAGACACACAAACGTTGATTTCTCTCAATGTCAAAAAACAGCCACCAAAACATTTTATTTTTAAATGCCGGACTGCCCAATGTTTAGACGCCTCCTTAAACGCACTGTAAATGACTTTTGCCAAATGCTCAGTAATTCTGTGCAAGAGTTTGCGACGCCGTCCTCCTATTACCTAAAGCTGTGATGTGCTATACGGCGATCTATCCGCATGCCGCAGCATCCTAACTCAGCTCTTCTAGAGACGCACCGCAGACTCCACACTCGCCCGGTGTCGCACTCAGAGCTGCAGGCATAAAGTGGCAGAACGGGCCAAACGCAGCACATGGGTACCCAACAATAGGGCGATCCCAGAGCCAGTCAAAACCCATCTCTCCAATCACGATGAAGTAGCGCAGAGGCACAAAATGATGCGCAGGTACTTTGCAGAGGTTGATGATGAGTCATCTAAAGGTTTGGAGCGACACCTACTGCGGATTCAATGGAACGGCCTGGTCACACACACACACACACACATACATATATATGTATATATATATATATATATAGGCTATATATAGGGGAGACCAGAGGGTGTTCTAACATGGGGTTAGTTGTAACACTGCCAGTTTGACGAGCTGAGGTGATGACATCAATATCATACACTCCATTCAAATTTTTAATGTTACAGGAGAAGTGGCATGTGAATGTGAGCAACATTGTAGATATTATGACCAAAAAACTGATTTTCAGGAAAGTTGTTGTTGATACAATTATCTGACATACATAACCTAAAGTAGCTGTTTCTCCAGTTTAATTTGATACTTTGCATTCATGCTGACTTAATACCCACATGCTAAAACAGTTAGCTATGCTATGACTGTTTGTGGTGGGGATAGATTTAACAGTTCATTAAAAATGTTACAACCAACTTCTAATTATTATTCCAAAGAGTCCAGTTATCCAATCACATCCTCTATTGAGGCAAAGTCATGTGAGGTTTTTGTTGCACATCAAGGGATTTATGTAAAACGTGTTTCCATCATAGCTTATATGCGCATATCTTCTTATTTGATAAAAACACTATCCACCTCAAATGAGCACATACGTTTTTTTGTGCACATTTAGAATTTATGCGCATCTTGACATTTCCATCCAGCATTTTACACACAGCACAGCAATTGTTTTTGTACTAAATTTAAAGTCCTAGGAATACAATATAATGTTTTTGTCACTTTAAATGGTTCACTTTATTCAAAACTGATTTTTAAAAATTTTTTATTCAATTGCATAAATTGGAAGTTTGGATCCTATTTCAGCAAATGACTTCACATTGTTACATCTATCCCCAGCATGTGTTATAATTCACCCCAGTAGTGGGGTAGGTTGTAACAATGGAACTCTTTGTATTTGACATTAACTTACATAATGATTGTGCAGTACTCATCCATGTGAGTTTTATTTGTAGCAGACAAATGTGGCTACATCAATATATACAAGCACAAACAACTACTGAGTTACTGACGCTCAAACAAAAAGCATATAACAACAACATTCACGTTGATTTGTCTAGAATCCTAAAAAAGACTGCCTGTCAGACTAGTTTTTAACACTATGGTAGCTATATTTTTACACAACTGAGCTAATTGTCACAAAAGATATAGCTTAATACATTTTGATGAGACAAAATCCAACAAATGCGGGGGCTTTTTCATGATACCACTGCAAGTTGTAGGCTTTTTAGCCAATAAGTTATTAATTATTGCATAGCCTATTAATTCTTTTCGTTTGCACAAACTCCACATGACAAAATAGTATAGTAATTTATAGTAATACTGTAGTGTTTTTGAACCATACACTGTAAAGTACTTGAATTAATTTGTTGTGGTAATTATATAGTTGCTGTGCAATATAATATTGTGATATAAACAAATTACTTTACCCAATACTGTACTAAGTTTTCTACAACTAGTGTATATTACAATACACTAAATTATAGGCCTACTACAGTATTTATACACTTAATCAGTTCACTATATCTAATACAGTAGCCTGTGCTGTAGCATTCATTAACAAAGTGTTGTAGCCTAAATACTATAATAGGCTACAGTATAATACGCTTTACTATAGTATGGTTCAAAAACACTATAGTATTTACTATAAATTACTATATGTGGTTTCCTAAATTTTGAAATTTTTGTTTATTGAATTGTTTTGTTTAATTGATTCAAAATTTAAACTGCTGAACTCATTCTGACTGAAACTTCCAAAGATGCAAGGTGCATTTTTGATCCACCTCCAACCTATTTAGTGATAGCCTAATTTGAGTGTGGTTCGGTATTTGACGATGATTGACAATTAACTTCAGCTGTGGCTCGAGACAGTTCACAGGCGTCATTTCGCTGCATTTGCTTTAATTAGTAGGGCTATAACCTTTCGATGTGAATCTAGAGTTGTCACATTGATTTTTTTCCCCCCTTCTAGTTTTAGGCATTGGCTTGCGCGAGCATAATATAAGGCGAACTAAAAACAAAACAAAAAACGATGAGAAGTTATTAGCGGTCTATCCAACATGAATAAGTGCGGCCAGCTCCCGGTACTCTGTGTTTTATTATTGACTTTTCATGGTGTTTTGTGTAGCGAATTTGTCAGAAGTAAATGCGCTCTGTCGAAGCTTAAATTTCACGACGAGGTTTCAAATGGCGATATCTTCAAGTCGTTTTGGCGTAATTCAAAGCAGCGAAGAAGTGTGAATTTTATGGGAAATGGACAACAGAAGACTACAGAACAGACACAAACAAATAAACTGCAATATGAATGCGGCGACCAAATCTTAACAGTTGTTCTAAAGCATGCCGATGCCGTCAATATCCGAATTTATGGACGTAAGTGTGAACACGATCTCCTCAACGTCCTGACATAATTCCCATCAACCAGAAGCCTATGCTTTTTTTGTCATGTTGGCGGAAAATGATATATTGCGACTTATAAGGAATGTGTTTTTGTTCTGTAGACATGCATAATCAGATTAATGTAATTAGTCCTATTTTTTTATTTTTTAAACTGCAGCTTTTTTCTCTCTCTCTCTGTTCTGATAGGGCATGGAGGCCAGTTTGAATTTGACCGTTTGCAAGCATTTTGTGGTGTTTCCATCAAGACTACAAACACCGAATTGCACCTGCTATTCAACTATGTTTCCTGTTATGTGAAACAAGAGGCAAGTTTCCATTTTGTTTTAAGTCTCAGTGTGAGATGTTTCTGTTAGCATTGTTCCTTGTGTTAGCTTTCTGTTCCTTTGTTCCTTGTGTCCACTTATTAAAAGGTGTGCCCAACCAAGACTTGAATGTCCATGTGGATGTAGCAAACGTGTTTTTCACTTGAGTTATTACTCTTTTTAATAAGTGTCCAGTAATAGGTTTGTTTTTTTATTTTTTTTGTAATTGCAACATGTGGCCCCCAATAAGATGACCCTTTTAAAGCAATTTACTCTCTTTATTCTTTTTGCTCAAAACATTCTAGTCAACAAAACATGTATTGTCTCTGAGCTGGTATGGGACAAATCTTGACCTGTCATGTCCTGTAAGGGTGACCCCTCCCTCCATGGTCTGTAAGAACAAAGTCATGGAATTAACGGTGTTTAATGGGACAGCAGATGAAATGTCAGTTGCAGGTAAGTATTGAGTAATGATTGGGGAAGAAGGTGTTTCTGTGGGGCCTGAAACGTGTGATCTTGCTGATATTTAATACCATTTGTTTTACCAGTAAATGGAGAATGGGCACCTCTGCTTTATGTGGCGACTCAATGCTGGAAACGAAAGCTGTTTAACCAACGAGATCTCACCTTCTTCGTTAAACATACAAGCTGCGGTGTCACCGTAGGGGTAAGAGTTTATTTTTATTTATTTTTTTTATATTTCTATTTCTGACATGTGGTTTAAATGTGATTCCAGAAGAGTCATTTCAATCTGGATTTGAGATTAAGAGACGAGACGATCACACTGTCCTGTTCATATGAGGAAATACTAGTGCTTCCACCCAAGAACTCATGGCTTTCTGTGACAAACCAACCACTGCCACAAAGGGAACTCAATGTATACCACAAGCCATCAACTGGATTTCCAACAAAAGCAATAGCCAGTCAGGTTGTGGAGGAGCAAGCGTTTCCTGTTGAGCAACCAGCAAGAAATGCAGCTAGCTCACCCTCTCTACATCGCAGAAGTCATTCGCTGCCTAAATTACCTTCTTTGCCTGGCTCCTTTAATCTAGCTGTAAACTTCCCATTTTCACTACCTGTACCAACACGGCATGCTAACCGAGGCCATCTGATAAGTAAACCTGTGACTCCGACTCCTGAACCAACTTATACTCCAATCCCTGATCCTACTTACTCGAGCTCTGAGTTTAGCTCCAGTGTTCAAAATGGACAGCCTCATGTCTCTTATGAGCAAGAGGAAATTGCTGTTCCAGTCACTGAGGCTCCTAAATCTGAATATCAATACATGCAGTATCCTTATAAGTTTGAAAAACCTGCTTCACCTTCCTCTCAAACTGAGCCTTCTCCTGCTCTGGAATCTCAACTTTCAAGAGGGCCTGTCTCTAGTGCTGCACTGTATCAGCCTTATGGGTCTGCTCAGAACTTTCCTAAACTTAATCCGCTTCAAGTAAATCCTTCTCTTGCCAGCTTGGTGCAGTATATTCCACCTGGTTATTTCCTATGCTCTTATGACAGTCAACAACCGCCAATTCACCCACACATGTTTCAGCCTTCTGATCCAAATCAGCCATTACAATATCAAAAGCCTGACATTGCACAACTTGTTAATCCTGCTGTGCCTCCCAAGAAAGGGTACCCAGAACAACAACTGACTAGTGCTGTAGCTTCTAGCCCTCATGATTCTGGTACGCCACTTTTCCAGCCATCTCAGTTCCAGCAGTACCTTTACCAAAGTAGTTACGGGCGTCAAAGTTCCACTACACCATTATCACCTACTTTGCCGCATATTCCCATAAATCTGCAGCCTCAAACAAGGCCAAATCCTGCTTTTCAAGATTCAAGACCCCTCCAGTCACAGTATTACCAAAAGCCTAGTCAACCTCTTGGGTCAGTCCAACAACCTTGGTCAATCAGTCACTTTCCTGTTAGAGGGTTGTCTGAACGGTCAAGACCATTTATGTCCACTTCAAGCCAGCCACCTGAGTTGCTCCAGTATCAGACTGGTGGAAACCAATATCTAGATCCATATCAGAGGTCTGTTGTCTATACCCCTGGTACAGGAACCTCAAGTCATTCACAATACCAGCCCAGTCCGTTTTCATATCCACCATTTAGACCGGAGATCTCTTCAGCTGATGTTTCCACAGAAAATATGGGATCTAGTCCGAGTTTTTTCCAGCCACGGTCCAAAGCTCCAGTTTCCAGTTCACGGGCCCCAAATAAAAGTAAACATCCTATTGCATCCTTGCCACCACCTGTGCATCGTCCTTTATGGGGCAAACCTGAGAAGCATGTTGCAAAACTTCCTCTCAGTCAGGGTCCTTCAGTCAGGTACAAGCAGAATCCCCATGTCCACCCTGAAAGGCCAAGTGAAACAAGAAGTCCGAAACCTCAGAATGACACAATGCCACTGCGCCAGTTCTTCAGACAGGCAAGCATACCGAAGGATGTTTACGTGCCTCCACACTTCAGGTCTACCTCACAATAAGGGCAATCTGCAAAAAAGCATCACACTCTGGGTCGTATTTCTACATGCCTCTAGCTGCTGATGCTCACAATTAATGTGGTTGGTGTACTATGTACAGTGACGTTTATTTGGAAAGTGAAATCATGTGTTGTGAACCTGGCTTGAATTAAACCATGTGTTCTATTGATAATACAATAAATATTTTGTGCTTAATGCATTAGGCTTGATTCATTTTGTTGCATATGCTATTCTCACTCTGGTTTGATTTTAAAAATGAAGTTTCACATTAATACAAAACAAACCACTGTGGATTTATTATTATAGGCAGGGGTGCACATAAGTTTTTCAGCCTGGTTCTCATATGAGAACCTGGAGATTTGGTTTGGTCCTTACACGGGCCATGGCATGTAGTGTGACCCATAAAATACAACTGTAAAAAAAATGTATAGTGATAATATCATTGCACTTTTAGTTTTTTTTTTTTATATATATAATCAAGTGGGATAATTTTATTTTAAAATAAGGCAGTATTACATACAAATGCAATTATTTTATAGTCAACAAATGAAATGCTAATATTTTTATTATCACTTTTATTATCATTTTAAATCAATTTCATTTTCAAACGTAAAATCAGGGAGCTTTTATTTTGGCAGGTTGCCGGCAAGTAAGTATTATGCGCTTCCGGGTTTAGCGCTGCTGATGGAACAGCGTCAGTGAATGAAATGGCATAGTTTTGCTTTGAAAACGGCAGCGGGTAGCCTAGAATCTAGATTGTGCTTTCAGTTTGGATATAAATCTAATACAGTACAGTTTGTCGATCAAAAATGGTAATTGTACATTAACAGCTGTCAACCATGTCGATACGCAAATGCGCTGTCAGAACTTATTTACGCAGCGCATTTTTAATTTTGGTCGCGCATGCGGACCTGCGGACCAGTTATGTGCACCCCTGGATGCATTCAAATAAATTTGATCTTACTACCGTACTTCATCTCTGTGTCTCATTTAAAGCGGACAGAATGCTAGATCTCATCTGCACGTTGGGTGGTTCTATGCATTCACATCATGCATTAAAATAATTTAATGCACAGCTAGCCATAGATTACATAAATGACAACAGAATTGTTTTGTATTGTTAGAGTTAACAGTTGGGTTATTTATTTATTTTTGGGAAAAAAGTAGCAAGAGACTGAAACGTCACATTGGAAAATAATAATAATCTATACATATACATGAAAAAAAAAGCATATACAATTAATAATAATCTGCTTAGTTCGAGCTCAAGCATTACTGTTATGTTGGTACACCGGCCTACAAAGCAAACTGGGACCTGATTGCTTTCATAAATCAAGAGGAAATCAAAACACAAACGTTCTTTTGGGGGTCGCGGTTCTTTTCCCGGGGGTCACAATTCGTTGTCGATTAACTTAAAGTTAGTGAAGGCGTGATGGGCTGAATCGCACTGATAGAAGGGCTCTCTTTCTCGCACGCTCCACTTCTTCAGTTCTCATACAGCAGTCCAAATGTCTGTCGTGTAGAGTATCTCACGTAAAAACAGTCGGTTATGGGCTATGGCTTAAGTGAAAGTAAACAGGTGGGTGAAAACTGAATGTGTATCAGTATTACATGCATGCCTTCAGTCTTAAAGGGACAGCATTCCTAATTAAATACCTATCTATGTCATCAAAGTTAATCAACAAAAGATGTTAAATAAATGTATACTTGTTATGTAAACCTATCTGAAAAATTAGTTTAATTTGTATCTCTACCAAAAAAAAATTAAAATAGTTTTTTTTCCAAATTCAATCCTTGATTCAAATTTCTCATGCTTAATTGATTTGGTCTAAAGAGAGAAGAAATAATGAAAAATTTTTTGAAGACTACATATAAAATAGCTACCAAAATAAATGCTGGTAACTGCAGTTTGACTAAAAGTAATGACTAAAAGTTGACAAAAAATGCAATGACTTTTCGTCGACTAAAACTAGACTAAAACTATGAAACATATACAAGTGATCACCCGAATTTAGACCAACCTCTTTTATATCTATAAAATGCGTTCACAGGCAAATATGCCTCATTTATTTCCCCGGCATCGAAATCAGGCACATATAAATGTCAGGAAACACAATAGAGCTTGGCAACCGACGTCACTGCGCAGTGCATTCTGGGACGTAAACAAGAGGGCGCCGCCATATTGTGAGGCCACATCGGGCGAGACTTAAAACGAAAAACAATGTTGAAAAGTCGATTAAAAGAACGAAATGTACTATACAGGGTCCGTGTACCTTCGGATAATTCGTTTTTTGATTTAATATTGAAATCTGAAAAATGAAAAAAAACGCCACCTTTTTCGTTTTTCATTTGTTCAAACAAAACGAAAAATCAAGAATTCGGCTTCATTTTTCGTTTTTACTTTCAGGGACAGAAAAGGGATAAACTACTTGAATATTCGATCTCTACAAGTGGGCGGGTGAAACGCCCTCTCCGCTGATTGGTCTACCAAACATTACAACATAATAATAGTCATAAAAACATAATAAAAGTCTACTATGTATTCTTAAAGTGTTTATTTCTACTACATTTGATCTCTTTCTCTTCAACAAACAGCCAGATTAAGGAATGGCTTGACACAAACAATACCGAGGCAGAGCCTAGACAGAGATTTCTTTTGTGTAGGCTTAAATTCTGCAACCTACCCCTGAAATCTCATAAATATTAATTTAATTCGTACCTGCACACACAACTACCTACTAGCCTACATCTTTGGCACGGCCGCCTGATTTATTATAGCTAACCACCCTGCTGAAAAAAACAATAGAACCCTGCCCAAAACACAATAGAAAATGTAATGGATTTAATGGTTATGATGGGAATTGTATTGGTGTTAATGGAAACTATAGTGGTGTCTACTGGTATGTGATAGATTCTATTGGTGGGATGTTAAATCCTATTGGAAAAATGCCCAAAACACACTACAAAAAGGAATTTTGTAATGGTTTTACTGGAAAAAGCTAATGGTTCATAATGGTATTTTAATGTAAACCACTGGAATTTCTGTGATGGTTTCTAATGGGCTTCTATTGTTTTTTTTTTTTTTAGTAGGGCACCTATTAAAATCTGTGTGGCAAAACTGCGCAACGTATGGGAAGCCAAACAACCCAAAAGTGGGAGAAACAGTGCGATATTAAAGAGTTTGCGCCGCGCTGTCCTGTCATAGGCTCAATGGACCGAGCGGCACGACCGACTCTACAGCGCAGGGAGGACGTGTTTGCTAGCGCCACCGAACTGACAGCGCAGCGCGAACATAAGAAGTTCGTATGTTTGCAGCAATAGCCAACATTGTATGGGTCAAAATTGTCAATTTTTTCTTTTATTCCAAAAATCATTAGGATATTACTGTAAGTAAAGATCATCCATGAAGATATTTTGTAAATCCCCAAATAAATCAAAACTTAATTTTGATTAGTAATATATGCTAAGAACTTCATTTGGACAAAAGCGATTTTCTCAATATTTAGATTTTTTTTTTTTTTTTTTTGCACCATCAGATTCCAGATTTTCAAATTCAATTTTTTTTGGTTGTTTGGCTTCCCATACAACGCACTGCAGCGCGGGAGATTGTATTAGCGCAGAGCACTATAAATGTATTTATTCGTGTTAAAACCATGGCTAATTTTCGTAAGGGAACATGGAAACTCAGAGAGAATATTAGATGCGTTGATGGTGGTGAAATTATTACCGACATTAAAACACGTTATTAACATCAACAGCCGGAGTGCTGATGTCTTTTCAGGGGCATAGCTGTCCGTCAATTATGATAATTTGCATTTAGCCGCAAACATGAGGTGTGAGCACCGAGTTCACCTTCAAATCATGACGTCAAATTCACATTTCACTAAAACAGCACCATGGAGGAACAAATAGTCCCATGCCAGTGGGATAACAATATGATTTGCTATAAAGTGCTCTGTGAATAAAACTCAAAATAGAAAAATAGCTAATAGATGTGATGTGAAGGTAAATTACACAAAGTCATATCTTGTCATATCTGTCATATTATTTAGGTTCCTCCATTGTCCAAAACGTAGCGTATTGTCTAAAACAAAAGTTATGACTCTGTGTACGTTCACATACATTGATACTGGTCTGCGCTTCACTACAATACATTTTCCCGCGCTGCAGTGCGTCGCGCGGCTTTGCCACACAAATTTTGATAGGTGGCTATATAATAAAACAGGCGGTGTGCCAGAGGACTGAAAGGTTCTGCCTCGATGCGGTTTGTGTCAAGCCATTGGTTAATCTGGCTGTTTGATGAAGAGAAAGAGACCAAATGTAGCAGAAATAAACATGTTAAGAATCTGTAGAAGCAGAGGACTATTATTATTATTTTTAAGGACTATTATTATGTTGTAATGTTTGGTTGACCAATCAGCGGAGAGGGCGTTTCACTCCGCCCACTTGTAGAGATCGAATATTCAAGTAGTTTATCCCTTTTCTGTCCCTGAACGTAAAACGAAAACTGAAGCCGAATTCTTGATTTTTCGCTTTGTTTGAACAAATGAAAACGAAAAATGTGGCGTTTTTCATTTTCAGATTTCAATATTAAATAAAAAAACGAATTATCCGAAGGTACACGGACCATACAGAGACAAACTTCTACCGGACGCAAGAAAACGGTACCTGGAAAAGATGGCCAACCACCCGCACCTATATTTTTGCCTGATTTAGATATAACGGCACCCGATCGTCACATTCAGGGTTCATATACGGTCATGAAAAACCTGGAAAAGTCATGGAATTTTAAAACCGCAATTTCCAGGCCTGGAAAGTTTTGGAAAAATAAATAAACCCAGAAAGTTTTGGAAAAGTCATGTTTCACAATTCTATGTACAGTAGAATTATGTTTAATCAGGTCCTCAATTTCGGTCTGGGATTGCGCATATATTCCCGCAGCTTTCGACTTTAAAATGAGGGAAATTCCTGCAAAACATTTATTCAGTATAGCGTGTAGGTTAGATGAGTAAATAAATTCACACAACCAGTCATTTGAAAACAGCGTGAGTGATTCAGCTGCACCGCGTCCGCTCTCTTTGACCTTCTCTTCACATCTGCTGCACGCTGCGATACAAGACTTTAGCTCGCGTTTCGGTACAGCTGACAGAATTGTCAATTGCCTAATCGGTCATTGTTGCATTGTCACAGAAATGTATTATTTGCACGTCTTAAGTCTTTCGGTACTCGTGCGCTCCAGAGGCGCTTTTCTGTGCGCTGCAGTCACATCCAAAGCACGCGCTGAGAACAAACAAACACAGCGTGTTGCGCTTAAGTGGCCAAATACACACAAAATAACGTCAAAATGGTCGTAAGCATTGTCGGGTTTGTCTTAAGTTGCGAACGCATATATGTATAAGTATTGGATCCGTGAAACAGGTCTTGTGACAGCAGCCTAATAAAGCTGTGCCGTCTGTCATTAATGTTAATCAAACAACAAAAGACAGAAGAAATCCCTCACTGCTCTTGACTAAATAATGTTTTGTGGAATAACTTTAATATGTTGATTTACAGTTTATTCAATTTCTGTATCCTATTTAAAACATTCATATTACAACTTCCTCGGCGCGTCGCGCAACAAGTGGCCTCACAAAATGGCGATTTTTCCCATCAGCCACCGCGGCACTAGAGCAGTGACGTCACGCCCCCATCCCCTATTCCTGGCTGCATATCAATATCCATGGAGCACTGGTAAGTTGTAAGGAAGGAACGCTATAAGTTTAAACTGATTCAGTGTTGCCAACTAATTTTCAGGGAAAGTGGCTAAAGGAAGACTGATTTGTAGCTAAAAGTTGCTAAATGAGGTTGTGATGTAATTGTGCGATGACATCATCATGTAATTATAACACAAAATTGTGTCACTGCATCAACTCTCAGCAAAACAAACAAACAAACAAACAAACAAACATTTTATATGTCAATTTAGATTTGTTTGTAAAATAATATGAATGTATAATATAACAATAAAATTTTAAATAACTGTATTTATTATACAACATTGAATTATTGAACACTTACACATTTTTGAACAATTACAATTTTTTTTTTTTTTAAATTTATTAGCTATAAAGTAAAACTACACATTCTGAACAATTAAGTGTATTAGTATGCTACACTCTAATAAAAGTCTGTAAAAATAGTCTGCAATGTTTATATCACAGTTTTTTTTTTTTTTTTTTTTTACCTGTATTTTAAATTACGCATTGTATTGTGTGTTTTCGGGTTACAGGGTTACAGTGGATAATGGATAATGTCCTGGAAAATTAGACTACTATTAGGCTACCTTTACCATTTTTCTAGATATTTTTCTTATAGTGTGCCTACTAATTTATCAGCCACGATCTTTGATATCATACACCGATCGGGTCTGCAGCGCCACTTCAAGCGGAACACACCGAATTAATATTGAACTTAATTCACGTGATGTGTGTACTGCTAGTGTCCCGTGGGATAACAGTGAATTTAATCCAGTTACGGTTGTTAGTGAAAATTACACTAAAATGTTGCAATGACAAATATTGCACTAAATTCTCTACTGAATTTAAAACAAAAACAAATTTTAAATCTTGATTTCATGTGATTATGTATTTAAATTATGCATGAATATTCACGCCCCCTGGATCTTGTGTTCTGCAGTGAGGACCATCTCACTCAGTCCGGCGGGGGCGTGTTGCGGCGGGAAAGTGACGTCAGTGTATTGGTAATTTTCAAAACGTAACCGATCCAGATAAAAAAAAAAAAAAGAGCGTCGTGTCATTGACCCATACATGTGATCTAGATTAATGTGTTGATTAGACTCGCTGTTTGGCCGTGCGAATTTGGGTGCACACGTGAGGTAAACAGCAAACTGGCGATGTCTTGGGAACTAAACACATTCATCTCAGTTTTTATATTATCAGCAATAGCACTTCATCTCAACTGTCGTACTTTTAGCGCTACGCTTGAGCGGGAAGGCATTGGTTATTCCGGAGAAAGCAGTTTCAGTAAAGTGCTGGACAGTTTCAAAAAACCTGGATTTTCACGACAACTCCAAAGCGGCGCGCTGGAGTTCAAAGAAACGAATTCGAATGTCAAGCGCTTTCGTCGCGCCAGTTCAAAACTTCACGTCTCAGCGGATTTTCCCAATAGAAATAAGAATGAAACGCTACCTCTGCCGTCGAATAAATACATGAATGAATTTCGATCCAACAAGGATAGTGCATCTATAGGTTCTACCACTGAAAACACTGCTCTCACAAGTTTTCACAGAAGAGCTTTTGAAATCGAAGATGGATTTCAAGGCGATACCTCGGGTGTGTTCACGTTATTGTAAATGTGGAAATATGAATAATCTAGTGTGTTTTTAAAATGGTCAATAGTTTGTTTTGTATCACTGGATAGCATTTGGGGGACCAGCAATCTCTGGGAAAATGTATAGTCCTCAAAGTGGTTCTAGCTCCCCATCAACATCTATGTGGCTGGCATTACCCATGGTACACTGTTCCGAAGAGGCAATGACCTTAACAGCTGCTGGAAAAGAATACACGCACATCTTTGTGGAAAGAGGTGAGACAGTCAATGGTTAATGTTGTTGTTGTTTTCCTCCCTGATGGTGCTACAGATAATTAACTGGTGTGGTTTTTTTTCGTTGTCCTTGCAGGGGATGGAGCCCCACTGCCTTTATTCCAGGTACCTGCATATTGTGGGTATTCTGTCAGGGTCACATGGGAAGATCTGGTTCTAATGGCCCCATATGATGGGTGCTACATCACACAAGAGGTACCTAATATTTTGTCTTGGACCATAGTTCCTTAGTTTTTATTTACTAAGCATGCTATGAGAAAGGAGAGCAAGAAAGTATTACATTAGTTTATGCTTGACACATTCCAATCAATTCTAGATGACATTACATCATGGTTTTCAAACTTGTTCCTGGGGACCCACAGCTCTGCACATTTTGCATGTCTCCCTAATTTACACACCTGATTCAGATCATCAGCTCATTAGGAAAGAGCTCCATGAACCCAAATGAGTGTGTCAGATAAGGGAGACATGCAAAATGGGCAGAGCAGTGGGTCCCGAGGAACAGGATTGAAAACCACTGCATTACATGTCCAGAATGTACAAAATATTTTTCTGATTGTTCTTTTTGACAATTTTGACATTTCTTATTTAACGGGTTGCTTGCTGTTTAATCAGAAATAAAAATAAATGAATGGACCAGATTCAAACTTTTAATCAGTCTTTCCCCTTTTCAGAATGGCAATTATGGGCTTTCATTGCTGTGGTGGGGCAGTCCCATAAAGATATCCTGTCCTGTGACACCTGTCATCTCACAACCAACTCCTTCTGTCTTGTGCTCTCAATTTGGCATGGTCATTGCAATAGAAGGTGCCCGGGAAGCTGCAGAGAAACACAGGGTTAAAGGCAAGTTAAATTTAAGTTAGTCATTTTAACCTCCTTTTAAAACACAAATGATCACATTGTTCTCACATTGATGAAAATTCTCTTAAAGTTAGAATTAAATTTAGCTTGAGACCAAATTTTTATACTTTTATTCACAGTTGTCTTCAGAGATTCAAAATTAGTCCTAAAGACCTAAACGCAATTTATTTGTTATCCACAGTGAATCGGAAAATACTGCCTCTCCTATCTGAGACATGTGCATATCGCATACATTCTCCTTCTGAGGTTGTTCTACTTCATACTGTTTTCAGCTCAAGATGTGTGACTGTTAAGGTAAGAAACGGACATTTAAAATGAAGGCATTAGAATCTGCTACACTTGGGGTAAATGACCACATTTGTGAATCTTTTTCCCTATTTTTTTTTCTTCAACTGTACTTGTTGATCATTTATGGATTTTTAATGCATTAGGCTTATAGTACATAATTCAGTTTTTACACAAATTGTCTATCCTTAGAGTATGTTACTTTGGATTCAACCACTATTTCATGGTTTTCTTGTAATAAAAAATAACTCCTTGCATATGCCACACTTACTTTGGTTTCCAGACAAAAGTGGTTTTTTTTTGGTTTTGCATTAAAATTGCTTCAGTAGTTTTTAAGTAAAGAATAGTTAATGATTATTAAAAACCACTCATCCCAAGGATTTCAGGCTTTTAATTGGTTTTATATGCACTTATTGTAGCTGTAAACATTCCAGAACATTATCACTTGAAGCCATGTTGTCTTAAAGTTCCAGAAATATCTAAAACTGGTAGATGATTTGAAAAATTCACATGAGGGTGAGCGTTTCTACTATTTGTCCTTGGAATCATTTTGAAAATATCACCATTTTCAGGGAAAGTTGCTAAAGGAAGGTCGATTTGTTGCTAAATGACGTTGTGATGTCATTGCGCGATGACGTCATTACGTAATCACTATGCAAAATTGTCACTGCATCTCATCTCAGTCAAAAAATATATTTTATATATGTTAATTTAGATTTGTTCGTAAAATAATATAAATGCTAATATAATATTAAAATAGAATTATTTTTAAATACAAAATTGAATTAATTAAACTTACAATTATGATGATTATACTTACAAAATGATTACAATTTAAGTTTTATATTCTTATTAACTAGTAAACTAAAACTACACATTCTGAACAATTATAGTTTTAAACAGTGTATTAGTAGTTATTTAGTGTGCTCCACTCTAAGTAAAGTCTGTAAAATAAAATAAAATCTATGTTAATAAATAGGAATTTTCCTTGTTTTTTTACCTGCATTTTAAATTACGCATTGTATTTTGTGTTTTCGAGTTACAGGGTTACAACGGATAATGGATAACGGATAATATCCTGGAAAATTACTATATAATACCTTTTCCGTTTTTCTTAGTGTACTAACTGATCAACAATCGTAGGTACAAGCTACTAACAAGGTGTATCATAAATGAACAATGATTCAATTATTATGATTATTAAATTTAACAATTGCAAACAGCAGCTAACTTAATGTTAAAGATGTGTGTACTGCTAAGCATCTTTAATTTCCTCTTATGTAATTTAGATGGAAAATGCATGCCTTTTTATTCACTATGAGTCACTTATCAAAAGTTGCCAAATAAATATAAAAAAATAGCTAAACTTGTTGCTAGGTGCTTTTGGAAGAAAAAGTTGCTAGGGTAGTCTGAAAAGTTGCTAAATTTAGCTACAAAATTGCTAAGTTGGCAACACTGAATATCACTGATATACAGGTGCATGTCAGTAAATTAGAATGCAGGTGTTTTGAGTTGATTAGCTGATCACCATATTCTAATTTGTTGAGATGTGAATTGGTGGGTTTTTGTTAAATGTGAGCCAAAATCATTACAATTAAAAGAACCAAAGACTTAAACTACTTCAGTCTGTGTGCACTGAATTTATTTAATACACAAGTTTCACAATTTGAGTTGAATTACTGAAATGAACTTTTCCACAACATTCTAATTTATTGAGATGCACCTGTAGATAGCCATGCTTAAACTGAATCTAAAATACTGTATAGGCTAATAACAATATTATGGCCAATTATAGCCAACATGATGCTTTGGAAATATAAAACAATTGTTGAAACTGTATATATTCTTCCTAAATGTTTTATCACAATTCTTGGTTGTCGCCTCAAATTTGTTTTCATATCTAAACAAATACTAAAATCTCTAAAGGAACACTTCGTTTACACTGCAGGTCTTGATGCCCAATTCTGATTTGTTGCCTATATCTGAATTTTATTAATTTTTTTTTGCATGGTCCATTTACACGTTCTTTCAATTGTGACCCATATCCAATTCATGCGTTTACACTTGCCATACCTCCATGTTTCCTGTTGTTGTCATTTACTGCCTCGGATGGTTGCCAGGTCTTTGCAATACATTTTTTGGCGGGGTTCCCTGGTACAATCCGCATTCCAGGGGCTAAATATCATGTTATTAGGGTCGCTTCAACATGTGGACATGAAAAGCAACCCGTGGCAACAGTGTTAAAGTAACCCAAGTCTGTGGGAAAACCACAGACTTGGCAACACTGCCGCCTCTAAACGTGCTCCTCTTGAGAATATCACGTCATTAAACTGTGGAGAAGTACCAAATTGTCGCAGTTTTAATGACGTACAGAACACAATGCCTCAAATCCGATCTGCCCGTTTACATGAGTCGCATTGGCGCACACATGATTTATATCTGATTTATTTCCTCATATGACTGAGGGATGAAACCGATCTCAAAATATCCAAATGCAGGGTCCCCCCTGTTTACACAGTCATAGTACACATCCAATCTGTGTCACATCTGAGTAAAAAATCGGTCACATTTAACTGATAGTGTAAACAAGGCCTTAGTGTCCCTAATGTCACACAAGGTGCTTGTTTGAGAAGTTTCACTTGTGTTTCTGTAGGATGAAGAAAACTTCCTTGTTGTCATCTTGGATGGAAAGCAGTTCACCCTCTCTTGTCCATTTCCTCACCGCCAGTCTCAGTTTCTTCCTTCCCTTCATTCTAATCCATTCCATCAACTACTGCGGCCCAGTCAGGAGCAAGTGCCTTTTATCCCACATGTTCCTGCTTTCCCAGCAGTCCCTGAAGTCACTCGGAAACCTGCAACACCTAAGCCAGAAACATCTAAACCTGCTGTGATCCCTCACCTTCCTTATGAACAACCTGGAGTACCACAGTTTCACCCTAACAAATACCCATATACTTCTCATCATGGCACAGATCCCATCCATCAGATACCCAGTATTTATCAGCACCAGAAACCGCCTGCTCACATTTATCCCATGTATCCCCTTCATCATCTGGCACCTCCTGTTGATACTCCTAAACCTTCTGTTCAACAACATCTGTCTCTATCTGTGGATCAAATACAACAAACACATGAAGAGACGGTACCCCAATACCCAATGATGCCCCCTCCACAATATTCACCGTACCCTATATCCTGTCCCCCTTATCCCGAGAGTTTCTGTTCTCAGTATCCCATGCTGTACTATCATCCCCCACTTGCCATGACCACTGCTTCGCAATCAATGCCATGGACATTTCCTCAACCTACATACAATCCTCTAATCCCTCCGTTTATGCAAGCGACCCTGCTCCCTGTCTTTCCTCCGACTCCTCCTGCACAACCCCCCAAGAAGTCTCCATCTCTTAATTGCATGAGGGATAAAATAATGGCAACTTTGCCCTTAGCAAGAGCGGACTCCATTAAAGTCAAAGGTGAGCTATAGCAGTGGTTCTCAACCACGTTTCAGGAGATTTCTGATTGTAATAATATTTCACAATATTACTGTTCTTATTTTGATCAAATAAATGCAGCTTTGATGTTCGTAAGGGACTTGTTTCAAAAATAGAAAGTAATTTTTTCCAGTGGTGTAGTTTCTTTGCACATGCATATCAAAGTTTTGTTTTTTGCTTCTCTCTGGTGATATTTGAAGATGTGAAGACAAATACCTGGATCTCCATTCCATCTGTCCCAGCCGCCTGTAACTACACACTCCACTCCAGAGGTGGCAGTGTTGTGCTCTCTTCACCACTGCCTTCCTGCCACACACAAAAAATGGTGAGCCGTATTCCAACACGTTATTGAATAAATTGGTTAATAAATGAAATAGAATAATAATCCTTCATTCAGAATTGGAATCAAGTGTGTAGCTTTTACAATTCTCATATAAAAGTAATTTATAATCAATCAAATTTAGTAAATGTATCTCAGTATATATTGATAATGTATATAAATTCAGTAAATATATTAAAAGCAGCTGATACTTTTTTTGTTTAAGATCACAATTTTACAATTATAAAAACTATAGCTGAGAGTACATAATTAAATAGTTTTATTTATTTTTTACTAAATTAAAACATTTTACAGCTTTATGGAATTGGCTAGTAGAGTTTTAATAAGTAACTGGTATTAGTAATGAGACCTTTTCACAACCTTGCAAAACATTGCAAAATTAGTTTTATATAATTAAAATGACTACAGATTATTTCTTTTTCTTTAAAATTGTTGTTTAGCATTGGGTTAGGAATGGCTTTTGGTTACTCTCCGCATATTGTCCAGTGTTTAACAGGTATCAGGTATGACTCTCACTCTCTGCCTTTTTCTTTTTTTTTTTTTCTTTTTTTTTTTAAATCTCTTCAGTCCTCCACAGTGATCTCTCTATATGTCAGGTTCTGGGATCTCTCTCAACTGCGATACCGAACCCTACAGCTTCAGTGTCACTACATTGGCGATATAGACACACAATCTACAGTTCCTCCTGTTATAATCAAACCTTTGCACCAAATCACTCCTCACCTTACAACCAAACCCATACCCGCTCGCCCACCCCCTGAATTTCAGGTGCTGTGTTCTAGCCAACATATGAGTGTAAAACTGCCACCTGGACCAACATCTGGCCTCTTTGTACAAGGTGAGTTTGAGGTTCAGGCTTTTAATATATCAAATGGGAAAAAAAAACAAAAACAAACTTAATTTGACTTTTCTTTTATAGCCCCTTCCAATGGGATAAAAACAGAAGCTGTTCCTATTTTGGAGGCCCCAAGTCATTGTGGGTACTCTATAAAAAGGGGTAAAGATGGTACCATGAACATCCTCCTGCCTTACTCTTCCTGTCACATGACTCAGAAGGTCTGTGATGTCATTCATTGTTATGCAAGTTGTATGGCTACTTTGATTTCATGAATATTTGTTTCTGTTAATCAGGATGGACTGTACAGAATTATATTAAAATATCAGATACCAAAAGGGCGCACAGTTGAGTCATTGCTGGAGTGTCAGGCTTTGTTCAGTCAAGGTACGGTATGAATCTTTCTAATGAGTGGAATCAAACATTTTGACTTTGAAACTTTATATATATATATATATCAATATCATTTTTTTAAATAAAATTAAAAACTGCATTTTTGTTGTGCAGAGTGCAACGTTGCACCTGATCAGCAGTTGGTCTGTGGATCCGGGGTGTTATCATCATCTGAGTGCCAAGACAGAGGCTGCTGTTATTCTACAGACACCCGATCGTGTTATTACCCCATGGACGGTGAGCTGGACAAATTAAATCCAAATGGAATCGTAAACCTTAATTCAAAATTGTGTGTAGTATTTAACGTTAAAACTCAAAACAATTACCTAAATATGCTTCCAATTATAAAGAACATTTGGCAACCTTTATGTATAATGCAATATAAAAGCATTCATAATGTAGTTTAATTACAAATTTTTTTTTTTTCTCTCCCAAGTAGCAAATATATTACAGTGAACAAGAAAATGTATCTGCTAACTACTAACCCATGGGGAGGTTTCCATCGTTGAACGAAAAGTTTCTTTGCAGCTAACCAAAATATCCAGTCTTTCTCTTTTAGAGGAAATTAAGAGTTGCCATTCAACAGTAAAAGAACAGGATCTTTGGGAAAACAAGTCCGGGTGACCTTGTACAGAACATCAAGCACCAAATCCCAAAAATCTTGCACATGATCTGGTCATTCCCAAAGCATATGCATAGTTTAATTACAATTATTTATGGAAGGTTATAATGCATTCAAGTTAAAATGCATTATTATATTTGCAAATTTCTTGTTACATCTGAAACTGGTTATTTGTGATGTGCTTCAGTATGCTTTATACAGCTGTAACAGGTATTCATTAGGCTATAGAATGCATCATAAGGTACAATAAAAGGCGTATTTTTTTTTATTTTTTATAATGCGTTATGTAGAAAGACTACAAGTAAAGCGTTACCTTTTTTTTTCTTTTTTCTTTTTTTCAGTAAATGTTTTGAAAAGCACCTGATCGTTTTTGAGCATATACCTTAAACCACAAGTAATCTGATAACATTTTGATTTAATGTTTATTGTTTGTGTGTGTATATAGTGATAAGGTATTAATTACAATTTATTAGTTAGACAAAACATGTTAAACTGACAGCTGTATTTACTTAATTTGACAATATTGTTTTTGTTTGTAAAATGTTTGCCTTAAAAGATTTATCATAATCAAACAAGAACATTTTCAAGAAAACTGTATTTTGTGTGTTTCCAATCAGAATGCACAATGGATCGGCATTTTGTTTTCTCGGTTCATTCATCCGCCACTGATCCGCCCCTGTCCCCCACCAGCCTCGTCACTGCTGGCGACAACTCTTGTACACCCCAAAAAGTAACTGCTGACATGGCCCTCTTCAAGATCCCTCTGGATGAATGTGGGGTGCACAGATTTGTGAGTAGATTTGTTGCAATACGTGTGTATCTGAGAGCAAGTTTGTGTGCAAGTCTAACTGAACTGTCTCTAGGAGGTGGGTAAAACGGTCGTCTATATGGTGGAGATCCTGAATAGAGTGCAGCCCCTCAGTCTAAATTACGGCACCATCACTAGAGAGTCGCCTGTAAGGTACTCATGAAAATGCAGTTACACTGATGCACAAAGAGCCAAGCACTATGCTGAGACTCCATGTTCCCTGTTGTCCCAGGCTACTGGTTGAGTGTCGCTATTTACCCGGATCAGTGGTAAGTGTGGGTTATCTGGTGAAAAGCCCCTCCCTCGGACCTTCTATCAAAGCTCAGGGGGTGTTTGGAGTTCAGCTCAGGATTGCAAAAGGTTTACAACATTTTCTTCTTATAAAACCTAGCTGAGTCTTATCTTACAGTTTGTTGAAAAATATAAAACATTTTTCCAAGTGAAATGTTAACATGATCAAGGCATTTAATGACTTTGGCAACCAAAGTTTTTTATAAAAAAATAAATTATAAGATTTTGTACATTAACTACAGCCTCTCTTCATTCAGATGAACACTACAATGATTATTACCCACAATACCACCAGCCTCTGCACATGCTGCTGGGGAAACCCCTTTACCTGGAAGTGCGTCTGCTAAATCCTCCAGACCCCACTGCTATGCTGCTGGTGCATTACTGTGTTGCATACCCACGCTCTGCAAAATCTGCCTGGATCCTTATTTATGATGGGTACGAGAAGGTTTAGTTTTTTTGTATACTGTCACTTAATTAATTTAATGCATCCTTGCTGAATATTTATTTTTTTTTTTTTTTTTATAAATCTTACCCCAAACTTTTGAATGGTTTAATGCTCTCAACAAATATTAAGCAGCACAACAGTTTTCAACATTAAAAAAAAACAAACATTTAAAAAATCTTAATTTCAACCTTTTTGACACTTAGGTGCCCAAATTTCCTTGACCAGACCCCAACCCACAAGCCTCCTGCTACACCTGCAGAGGCCCTGATCAATCATGTTAGACGATTCACAATCACTACATTCCAGTTCCTGTCTGAAGAAGCCAATCTGCAGACAGACGAGGAGGTAGAAAGCAGCTCTGGAAGTGCTTAGAAATATAGATGTCATCTAGTCAAATTTAATTTCACATGTAACTTTTTTTTTTTTTTTGATTCATCAGATTTATTTTATGTGTTCAACTGAGGTTTGTCTGCCATCAGATGGTCCATGTGTTGAGGGCTGCTTTGCAGGTGAGTGTCAGGCATTGCACTTCATTCCCACAGTATGCAATTACAGCCATAATTTATGGTTTATGAATCTGACTCCTAATAGGTCTACTACAGTCTTTAGAGCTGCTGTTTTACAGACATTTATAAATTTTTACTGGTTGCATTTCATTCACCTAAAGCACTTTTTCCAGATCCCATTAATGTGAAGTCCTGAGAGAAGGCGGCTGAGCTGGATAAAGCCCAACTAATAATCATCGTTCTTTTTGTTTGACAGATGTACAGTCTTAATAGCAATTGCAAAACAATAAAGCTTTGAAAGTCATTTACTTGTTATGAAGTTTTAAAATGGCGTTCGAATCGATGCACTTTAGAAGAAAAAACTGTGAAAACTTGATGTCTGATTGTTGCTTTCTGTGGATTTATGCACAAGTTCAACTTGTGTGAACCGCTATAAACAAACTTGTTTTGCAGTGACTCAAATGAACCTGCGGCCATCAGCTGCACTGCTGCTTGACTCATTTCTGTATCACGGATCCATCTATATGACTCAACATTGCATTTAATTGTGCACTCTATCTTTTTCTTAGTATTCATTTATTACTAATGTACAGCTATGATGACACTTTCGTTTACATCTCACACGTAATGCTCTTAAGCACTGCTGTGTGAATAAATGACTTGGTTTAAAAACATACAGAAGAAAATATGCACTTGATAATTTATAATACTTTTTGTGTTTAAAGCTAACTTATTCACAGAGGTCTTGGTTGGGATCCTCCTGGAGGAAAGTGTTCAGCTGAAGGATCTGTAGTGTTTTCTGCTGTGTGTGATCAGGTTGGAGCTCTGACTGAAGGCTTTACCACACACTTTACACACATGCGGCTTCTCTCCTGAACAAATCACAAAATAAACCTTGTCAAATGAGGAGCAATCAAAACGCATGCACTCAATATATGGTAAATGAAATGCGGTGTACTTTACTGTTATTAACACATTAGTTATTTTGTAAGGTTCTGATAATAGACTAAATAGATCTATCCGAATCTATTCAAAGTTTCAAATCTCTGTGAGCCTCACCAGTGTGTATGAAGGTGTGTTTCTTCATGTCGGATTTCTGGTGGAATCTCTTGCCGCAGTATTGGCAGGGATATGGCCGCGTGTCCGAGTGGATCAGGAGGTGGGTGGACAGAGTGGATGAGCGTTTGAATACCTTGCCACATTCATTGCACTCAAATGTTCGTTCCTGAAATTTGAAATGGAACAAATTTAATGACAATTCACAAATAACTTTATGGTTTACCAAAATCGACATACAAAAATGGTTTACAAGAAAAATATTACATATATATATATATATATATATATATATACACACACACACATATGCACATATATACTATGTATGTATATTCCATTAAAAAAAGTACAATGTACACTGTGTGACCAGTACTAAGGCTGCAGTTACACTATTCAGCATCAGAGGGAGACATATAACAACCTTTTATCGTGAATCCACAAAAAAAAGAAATAGCAAAGGAATGGTCATACCTTCACCCTGCATGGCATCATGAGGTCTTTGCTGTCACGGAATACTAGAGACCGCCCATGATGACTGCCATGCAATCTGTACACGTGAGACTCCAGACGAGCGAGAGAGGAGAAAACCTAATGGAGAAAAATTAAAAACAGAACTGTTTAAAGAACGACTCAGGAAGTGAAAAGTTTTTCCCTTCATAGAAAGGCTTGAGGTCAAAATAAAGTGAAATATAATTAAAGAGCTACTCAAGGAAAATGTTTTGTCTTCTATTTCTTGGTGAGCAAGATTTATGGACTGGAGGAGCTGGTCAAACGAGTGGATTTGTATTTTAAACAAATCTTCCAAAAATGGCCTGAAGACAGTTTGCTTCAGTGTTTCATTTGTTTCAGTCAGTGTTACATATAACTTTGTCTTCTAAGTCTTTTTTTTTCTTTGGACACAAAAAGGCATACCTTGCCACATAAGCTGCAATGTTTTGGGCCCAAATCCCTCCGAGGACTCATCAGAGAACAGTCCAGTGAACTGTCTCTGCTGTTGAGCCCTTGTATGTCTGCTATGTCTCTAGAGTTGACTGGTAACCAGTGCACTGGAGACGGAGGAGGGCCATACCGGAAACCTGCTGGATCTGCAGAAACCCAATGAAGAATGAGTGTTAAACACAAGAGAAAATGGCTATACAAAAAATAAAAAGGAATCCCTAAAACTTCCCCGCGTATTAAAAATAAATTTTGTTTATCATCGTACCTGTTTTCCAGTCATTATCAAGACTGTTGTGTGTGCTGTTTTGGTGCATGATTGGAGAATATGGTTGTATCTCTTGGCCTGATTCCTCTGGCAGTGTAGCCACTTTTATGGGGACAGACCAGCCCACCAGGCCTAGATAGGGCACGTCAGCGATGGGAAGAGAGGAACGAAAGCCTCCCTTCCTGCTCTTTTTCACCAGAAATGAACGAGGCATAATGAACAGAGAGCTAGCAACAGAAAAGATTGTCCTGCAGGACTAAAAATGGAGAGAAGAAAATATATGACAATCGTATATATTACATATTTCATGATGCATATTAAATCTCAGCATAATATATGTATTGATTTAAATGAGGATTAAATGTTGTGCACTAGTAACTAATTTTGATCTCTGCTTATAATGAAAAATAAATAATAAATGGTTTTATTTATTTTTGTCAGGGGAAGCACAGATTCTCTTAAGAGTCTAAAATAATTTTTCCTATATCTCTCTGCTTGGCTTTGCTTTAAGCATCAATGACTCCAAATTTTGCAAGCAACAGCCTTCGTGAGGGCAAAAATGCATTTCCCAAATAAAAAAAATGTTTTTTTTTGAATATTCATGAAATACAAACTCAGGATACTAAACGGAAATGCGTTCTCATCTTGCAAGTCAGAGATTCTCAGATAATAATCAGAGCAACTTCATGTTAGCGTATTCCTGTTGAAATACTTAATTTCCATTACTTACAATCACTTTATGAAATGAATTAGATATTACTTAGAGTTTCAGTGGAGATGAGCTATATATATATATGAATATAGACATTTCTATAGCACCTTCCATGGTCTACGCTTGTTTTATGATGTCATATAATAAATAGATCTGTTTAAAAATAGGTTTAGATTTTGAAATACTGTGGCAATTTTCAAAATAAATTACTTGATATTCCTTATTTATAAAATAAAAAGAACTCTTTAAAGGCTGTATCTGGTTTACCAAAAATGTAATATTTAACAGAGTAATAAGAAAAAAATCTATATATTACGTAAAGGTCTGTGTAACATGTATTGCTTTTAAATAAGAGTTCATTAAATGCTCAATGTACTATTTAAGCGAAACACTCATGATTGTTGTAGTAAATCTTTTAGGTCTTGGTCATGTTGATTATCCATTTAATCATGAAATATTAACTCAAAAATAGAAAAACTTTGTGTGTACTGGGGCAAAAACAGACTACAGATCTTAAAACAAATATTGAATTTTTTAAAAATAAAGTTAAATAAAAAGCAAATCTAGCCATTCTTCAATGAATAAACGTTTTCAAATTGATTTTTTGTCTATTTTTCTTTTACCACAGAAAGAAAATCTTACAGAGACATCTTACAGTATTGAAAAAAAAGCTATATTTTTATATCACAGGTGTATTAAATGCACAATTTTATGATTCTGGTATTGCAAGTACAAATGGGAGGGGAAAAAAACTAAATTTCTTTACAGTTTGTGTAATTACTTCAAATGATAATTTTTAACTTTGTGATCTTATTGATAGTAAGCAAGTGAATGTAGAAAGAAGATCTTAAGAATGAAGACTTTGATATTAGGCTACATTATGTTTTAAAATGCTTCATAAATATCTAACGGTGTGCAGGGACACAGAAACTCATCAAAAAGTATATTTTAATCTAATTTAAAATTTAATTTAATTGAAAGTTTAGGCATTGCTGTGAAGACTGGTGGTTTTTGGGGTATTAAGTGAAAATGTCATGGTAAAACCTAAACCTATTTGAAAAACGAATGATTTTTGTCAGTTCACTGCCATTAGCGCCATTATCTTCAAAATAAACCGTAAGGACTTACCAGTAAATGCGTCCAGAGCCAGCCGAGGTGTTTCTATTATAAAATGAACATTAAATGCAATACTTCTTCTCACTTTTTTTTTATCTGACTGTATTTATTGCTGTATTTATTAGGCCGTGCTACGGTGTCGTGTCTCGCTCTGTCACCAGCAGTAATAAATCACTGAGGACAGGTGCGCGCTCCTTAAAGCGCAGCAAAACTGAAACCTCGGTAACGCGCGCTCACAAAACCGGCCGACCACAGACGCGTCAGTTTCCGCCGCGCGCTCTGCCTCGCGCTGTTACAAACCAGACTTAAACTAACCCTAACTACTGCTGCAGTGCGAAGGAACCAGCAAAATAAATCAGGGTGCTCTCATCGAAAACAAAGCCTTTTCTGTTGGACATACATCTTAGTTTAACCGTGGATGTGACTAATAAAAAGCACTGTGGTGATTTTATGTTCTCATTGCAAAAATGGCTGCAGTAGTCATTCATTGCAAATGTAATCCATATAGGCCCAGGAGTGTGATATGGTTTCGAAGGTGTGATTATGACGCATCATTTTAAAAGTATTAAACAGTCACAGACCCCATGCAGACAGATGAGGAAGAGAGGAAGACAGGAAGAAAGGGAAAAGTGATGAGACTGTAGAAAAACCGTGAGGAGTGTGGTTGTGCGAGGTGCAACAAGACTTAGCTCTTTTCCCCGTGCCTTAAAACCATTTAAATAACTGACATTAAGTCCTCACATTTAGGCCGACCATGCAGCGTGACATTTGCACTGTAGTGATGACAAATAGGAAGAAACGCTCAGCTTGGTTGGTCTAAAGCTGCAGTTTGCAGGTTTTTAAAAAGCAGATTTTTCCACATCAAGAAATTTGAAATGTTTACAAATGGTCAGTGCACCCTGCTGAAAAAAACAATAGAACCCTGCCCAAAACACAATAGAAAATGTAATGGTTTTAATGTTTATAATAGGAATTGTATTGGTTTTAATGGAAACTATAATGGTGTCTACTGGTATGTGATGGATTCTATTGGTGGGATGTTAAATCCTATTGGAAAAATGCCCAAAACACACTACAAAAAGGAATTTTGTAATGGTTTTACTGGAAAAAGCTAATGGTTTATAATGGTATTTTAATGGAAACCTTTGGAATTTCTGTGATGGTTTCTATTGGGCTTCTATTGTTTTTTTTTTAGCAGGGCACACATGGGATGAGGACTTAAGTGGCCTAATTAAAGTGATAGTTCACCCAAAAGTGAAAAATGAGTCATTATTTACATACACTAAATTTGTGCAAAACCTGTATGAGTTTCTTTCTTCTGTTGAACATAAATATTTTGAAGAATATGGGTAACCAAACAGTTTCTGGTCCCCACTGACAGTGTGTACCAGCAAGTGTTTGGTACTTTCTCCAGAGTATCTTCTTTTGAGTTCCAGAGAAGACAGAAATTCATACAGGTTTGGATGAACTTGAGGCTGACTAAATGATGACAGAAATGTCTTTTTTTTTTTTTTGGGTGGACTATCCCTTTAAATTTGCTTTATTCAATATGAAACAAGATAAGATGCATAACTAGATCACAAGATCAGACAAATTTCTAAACCAAAACAATGACTTTTGCATGATGCTACATCCATGCAGAGCTTCGAAGGGTCAGTTTAGTCAAAATGAACATTTCGTCATATACCAACCCTCATCTGTAGGACTTTAGTGGTTATGTAAAACACAAAAGAAGATATTTTGAAGTCTTTTTTGTCCACAATGAAAGTCAATGGGATCCAATGTTGTTTGGATGTTGCACTCTGGTGGTTCTTCAGTCATTTTAGACCAAAATATGTTCCATTTTAATAAAAAATAAATTATATACAGTATATATTTAATTTCTTTTTTTTTTTGGTTACCATATTTTTAATATTTGTATTATTTTATATAGACATTAATTCTGCATAATTTTAAGATGAATATTTTCTACCAGAAATAAAAAAACAAAATTGTAAAGAATTCATCTTATAAAAATAATACATACGCATGACACCAAAATTTGAACTTCGCAAATGTATAGCATAAATGTTTATTTTTTTTTTTAAATACATTTTATCATCAAATACAGAACACTGGATCATCATTTGATAACATTGCCATTTATATAATCTTTAGTACTGTCATTCTTAATAACACATCAGTAAAACTGTAAGAGAGAGAGGATGTGATCACGGGGAGACTACTGGACATTTATGTACTGGTGAAAGGAGGTAAGGCAGCTGTTGGAGCACTATAGAGGAGGTGATGTCACATCAGCCTCTGCGTTATGACCTCATGCCCTCACTGGCCATTTATTCAATATGGCTACACCTGAAAGCATAATGTGGTGTGTATGAAATATTGACCTCTGCTTTTGGGGTTGCTGTTTTGATACACACAGTGTTTGAAATAGCAGTCAAACTACATATGAATGAAAACACTGAATTCAGTACATACAGTACGAACATTTTCTGTATGATTGTAACACTTGAATGACATTACATGCGCTATATACAAATATTATTTTCCCAATTTATCTCCACATTTACAGTACTTAAGAAAATGGAAGACCAAAAAAGGAGGCATTAAATAATACAGTGTTCTTCTGAACAGTGATTTTCTTCAAGCTCATGCATAAAAGTGTCATTTATGCATTTTGTTGTAGTTAGGTTGTCTACTGTAACTACAACATATCTTTCATGAAACCAATCAGGGTTTCATTATGATCATTGCTTACATGGTAACCTTCAAGCAACAACTAGAAGAAAAAAAAAAAAAAGGAAAGAACAAAAAAAAGAAAAGTGAGATAAAAACTGCCATGAAAGGATGTTACCAAAAAAACAAAAAACTTCTGATAACAGTACATAAAAGTCTTCAGCTTCAACTGAAACAGTGATATAGTGTTTCTGAGATACGCAATAGACTTTATGCAGGGAAAACTAATAATATCAGTACTATGAGTCAATCACTGTAACATTTTTCATTCATATTTTTTTCTTCTTCCACTGATTAGAATATAATTCAGCCATTCTGAAGGTGACTGAAATTAGAGCTCAATGTGAGACAAATGTGTTTGATCATATTAGCCACCCATTGACAATCTGAACATGGTACGTTCCTAGTCAGGTAACAATAAACAAGCTTGCAAAAGCCTTCCCAATAAGACTGACTTCTTATTATTTTAAACAAAATTAAGTCCTTAAACAACAACTCTCATTCCAAGTTCATTTCAAAACAGCCATTTCTGATTTCCTATTAGCAAATATTCTTCAGAAGCTAAAACTCACACCACAAAACCGTTGTGTTTTGTAATCAAGCTGTGAAGAAAGTTTCCTTCGACTATTTGAAATCCAACAGTCCCAAACCAGAACAAATGTTGGTACAACAACTGCTTGATAAAGTCTTACAGCTTCTGGGACCCTCTGAGGTTTCCCTTTAAAGACCAGCAAAGAAATGAAAGGTGCAAAGCAACAAAAAAAATAGCAACTCTACAACAAGCAGTTCCACCAAACAATTTTGCATTAGACAAAAAAATAAATAAAATAATAATTTTCAGTCAATAAAACACTGTGGCACGTTAAAACAGCAACCCCAGGCTACCTTGAGAACTTGCAACCACTCAAAAGGAGATATGCTTTATGAACACACTTAAATGGTTTTCATGTCATATTCAGCACGTACTGTAAATACTTCTCCCCAAAACTCCAATGTCTTGTAATGCATCATACTGTCAGAGATATGACTGAGAGCAGCGTCTCACTGGTTTTTGTCAAAAACCAGTAAAGGGTGCAAATGTCGGCAATGTATCGCTCTCAGAAAGTCATGTAAACATGTAAAATGTCTGATAAATGCAACGACCGACGAGCTTTAGCAAAATGAGGCAGTGGTGGGGAAAGGCAATGACACTGATCGGCATCGTAGACAGTACAGAGTTAGATGGAAGTCTTCAAGACAGGTTATGAAATTGTGGGTAAAAAAATTAAAGTGACCAAACTCGATTAAAAGGAAGGAAACTGTTACAAATATGAAATATTTGTATAATATAATGTATATATACAAAATCTTGCAATAGTTTGTAAATGAACTGTAATTTAGTTGAGTAGTTACGTTTGCTTGTAAACCTTCTGTAGTTCAGTCAAACGCAAGCAAACTGTCTTTAAAAACCAAGAGCTAGTCTTCATAAATGCTTCAGGAAGTTGCTTTTGAATCAGCATAAACCCATAAAAATCAGGATCAATGCTTAAGATGGTTAACATTTGAAATGTGAACTGCAAATCAATATCGCATAGTTGCTTGAGGGTATTTATGTAGTGTACAAATCTAGGCAACTCATTGCTGGTAAGCGCCAAGTCAATAATAACTTCACAGTTTATCTTGGATTTATAGATCTACCTTACATGGGAGTAAAAATGATAAATAATAATAATATTAATAATAATAAAATAACTAATTAGATATGTCATAGCAGCAGTTGTTTTATCTGTTCTTTACCCTTTTCAAACTAATCTCTTTTCTGGAGACCCTGTAGTTTCAGCTTCATGCTGTTTTTCAGGATTGGCACAGAAGAATAGTATAAATTAAATAGTTTGGCCTCTATGCATGAAGTACATTAACATTATTAAAAAAAACATAAAAGAAATAAACGTATAAATAACATAAAAAACATTTGGCAATGTTGACACAAGAGTTCTTTAGCAATGGATTTTTCTCCATCCAAAATTTTGATCACCTTTCTTTGTTTTGTATAAAACACACACAAATACATGGATGAGCTACGGTAATATTCATCTATGTATGTAACTATTAACATCCCTATTACGTTATATAACAAGACTTTGTTCATTCTTATTTTCTTTCCTTCAGCCTTCACCTCTCATTAAAGTGATTGTAGTGTCTGTTGCGTTTGAGATAAACATAAAAGGTGTACATCCTCTCCACAGGAACAAGACAGAAAAACGAAAAACGTCCAGGTTGAGAAAAGCACCGAATCTGCTGCTTTCCTCTAAAGAAACAGTAGAGATGGTCCCTACGTTTTACGCCAAGTGAGTGTGACAAAGACAATCCCTTGATTTCCAAAGCCAAACTTTTAGTGTACCCGAAGGTGTGTATCCTGCTTGCTTTTTCTCTCCTCTGTGACCTCATTTCTAGCCAGATGGCTGTTGTACTGGTGAAGGTGGTATGCTCACAGGGATCGAGTGAGTGTCTGGTTAAATTAGAGGTAGTTTCAAGGCCACACTGTTTTCTGAAAGGAGAAAATGGCAAAAATGACCAAACTTTCTGGCACTCTGAGAAGAGGACAGTTTGACTTCTCTGTGTATGTGTTTTGTAACACAGAACTCCAAATTCAGTCCTGGGAAGAAATACAATACATTTAAAGACTGTGCAACAGACACACTGACAAAAAGACAAAGAGAAAGTATAAGAGAGAGAGAGACATAGAGGCTGTGTCCGAATTTGAAAGCAGCTGCCAAGTACGCCAAACGTCACATCTAATGATCTAGAACAAAGTTTAGACATAAATCAAATATTTAGTGAATACAATGTCATTTCTGTGTAGGTTTAAAAAAAAAAAAAAGATGTATTCTTGTATTTCTAATCTCTTCATCAGATGCCATTTTATCACTAACAGCCAAACTGAATGCACTAAATTGTGGAGATATTAAAAGTCAATCAGATGGAAGGCAAATGCTGGATTTGGACGAGCCTTAGCAAAGGCGCCATTTTCAAGTTTCGGACACAGCTCGAGTGAGAGTGAAGTATACTATGAGAGTGTCACGCTTTGCATCGGTTACCTGCCCTACCTCTGACAGCTTCTGGGTGAATGTACATAATCTCTCGCTCTCGCTATATATGTGTGCATTTTGTGCAGTCTATTCCTAAAGGATTCCGTCCGTCCCGTCTCACCATTTCAAGCAATCTCAGTTCTCGAGTCCTTCGGTGCACACCATGCCCGGGTACAGCTGCTGCTGGTTAGGCAGAGGGTCTTGGCAGGGGGTTTGAATGGGGTTCCTTTCCTCGCCGTCGCTGTCTGTGCTGCCTTGACTGTCCAGATGAGGTGAAGAGTGGTGTGGGTACAGGGAGCTCACAGGCAGGCTCTGAAGAGGGTCCTCGTCCGAACTGAGGTAATCACCTTCTGCAGACGCTGGGCTTTCCAAACATAGGTCCTGATAAACGCCACCACTGGTATTCTGGAACTTGGAGGGCTGTCCACGCAGCTGCCTGATCTAAAATGTTTAAGAGAAGGGAGTTGACTCTGGCAAACATTCTTACAAATACACAGCTCTGCAGAAAAGACCATTTTTACTAATGCTGGATCAGTGACTGCCTAGTAGAAGGACCAGCGTATGCAAAATGTAGTTAATGTAGTTAGAGCAGCTGATTGACCTTGTCAGTATAGCTGGTAAGCATTCAAAAAACAGTAGGGTACAGCGGGACTAAAGGCGCCTTTGATATTATTTTCATCTAAACCACTAGATGGCACAAAAAACATGGCATAGCACTTTCCAAAATATTCGCTTTTCAAGATGCACGTGTAAATTTGTCTGATCCTTGATGTGATCGTGCGCAGCAGCGCAAAGTTGATTCTGTGCTTACTTGATCTAATATTTGATGATTTATAAAATATTGTAGATTTAAGTAGCAAATCGCTAAAATTAATGCATATATTTTGAGGCAAAGAACTTTTGTTTAAGATAATTAAAGCAACAGTTTTTAAATAACGAAAGAATATGTAAAAGTATGGTATTTGGGGCAAAAAGCGCCCCCGCTGTTGGGGCTAAAAGGCACAGTAATTAACATGATAATTAATAGATTGCTGATTTTTCCATTTGTTGACATGACATGGTTAGATTCAGATGGTAAATATCATATATTATGTTGGGTGTCCATCTTAGAGATAATCACCATGTTTATAATGAAACCATCATATTTAAAAAGATGATATTAATCATATCATATAATAAAATATCATTTATTTTTACAACTGTAAATATATATTAAATTATTATTGGATCTCCTTCAATGCTTTCAGAATCTTTACTTATTACAATTATTTTGTTTCTGTATTTTAAAATATATTATTTATATTAACATTTTAATGACAGTATATTTATTGAACAAAAAATCTTTTATTTTTCAAAATAAGCAGAAAATAGTACAAACTTTGCTGAAGTGATTATTTTGAACAAGTATTAACTTCGACATTATTTAAAAAACAACAACATTATTTTAGCTGAAGTATTTGTATCAATATCGTGTGCCCCCTTGCTACCTCATACATTTATAAGATTTTTAAACAAAATAACTTGAATTATTTATTTTAACACAAAATCTGTTGCTTCATTAATGTTCAATACAAACGTATATATTTTTTCTGCTATTAAACATTTTTGGCGCAGTGAATAGCACATTTTTTCTTAAGGTGGGCCTTTAGCCCTGTTGTACCCTATACACTATGAAAGCCATAAAAAAATGTTCTGCAGGGGCCTACAACAAGATTTTAAAAAGATGGTTGACCCAAAATTGAAAATTTGCTTTTTACCTCGAGGCCATTCAAGATGTAGGTAACTTTTTTCTTTAGTAGAACAGTTAAGACGTTAAGATTTTTAGCTGAAAAAGTGCTCCTTGGTGATTCATAAAATGCAAGTCAGCAGCTGAATGTCTTTGAGAATAAAAAAAAAAAAAGCATATCAGGCAACACAAAATTAATACCCGTGGCTCCTGACGATACATTGAGGTCTTATGAAGCGAAACAACCGGCCTGCGCAAGCAATTATTTACAACATAGCCTCGGGCAAAAGGGTAATACAATTTTTTTCCGTGAACTGGTTCCTTCAGTTTGTTTCAATGAACTGGTTCAGTTCACTAGTTTATGTAATCATGTAATGATGTCACCCAATAAATTTGTGAAATGTGGATGTCTAAAGCATATAAAGCGAATAAACTTGTCTTTATCAGCTCACCTTTTTACACAAACAAATAAAAACTCTAAAAACTTTCATCTCACCCCTTTATTTAAGTGCTCGGTTAATGTACATATCACTGGCTCATTGGTCTTTGGTCCGAGTCGGAAGTGTTTCCTCAGTTTAGTGTACTTTTGGAGGAACTGGAGTGCTGAATGAGTTGGCAAAACCAGCATTATAGGACCATACTGGCTCATTTCAAGTTGGAGTGACTGTCAGGCATGTCTGAAAGTGAGTTTTGATTGTAGATCTGTGCTGCTTGAGCCACGAACTGTTTCAGACGGTTGAGTCTGATTTGGTGAACTGGTTCAACTAGTTCACCAAAAAGAACCAATTCAAAAGAATGATTCATTCACGAACCGGACATTACTCAGACTGTTTCCCTAAGGCTATGCATTACAGGTAATAATATTGTAAATAATGTTCAGTTTCTTGCGCAGACTGATCGTTTTGCTTCATAAGACCTCAATTTCTCGATAAGAGCCACAGTTATTAATTTTGTGTTCCTTGATATGCTTTTTTCCCCTCAAATGTGTGTAGCTGCTGACTTGCATTTTATGAATCACCAAGGACCACTATTTCAGCTAAAAAGCTCCTTTACTGTTCTACTGAAGAAATAAAGTCACTTACATCCTGGATGGCCTGAGAGTGAGTAAATTAATAGCACATTTTCATTTCTGGGTGAACCATTCCTTTAAAAATTTATATAAAAACAACAAAATTGGCAAAAATGTATTACAAAACACTGACTCATTTTTGACCTGATAAAAAGGTTAAATCTGAAAATGTTCATAACATAAATTTGGGATTTATTTTCTGTAGGGATGGGATTCAATTCCAAAAAGAATTAAAGAGGACCTCTGGAACTGATTCCATTAAAGAGTTCCTTATTAACAGACTTTTCAGTTCCATAGAGCTAATCATTAATTTGCCTCTTGGTTGCTCACTACTAGTGATTGTCTGAATTATTTCTGCATTGATTAAAAAAAAATGACTGCAGCCATTTTTATGTGTCATGGTATATCACGCTGAAACATTCAATGTCTGAACACATATTGCTAATTTTTTTTTGTCACTCTTTAAATCTGTGATCCTGCATGTTATATAAAACATTATTAGCCAACATCTTGGATAATTTTCCTACAACGACGTTTTGCACCTAAAACATAAAATAGAGACATTGATGCACAAACACAGATTTGTTCTGGATGTATGAAGTATATAAAAAGAATAAACTAGTCTTATAAATGTCATTATTTAGATTAAAGGGTAAAACTGTCTTGTTGTCTGGTTCAGTTGTCCACATTGGAAGCTTATAAACATCATTCTGGACTACATGAAGAGATAATAGATGCGGACAATAATAACTGAATACTAAGGAAGTTTAAAAGGAAGTAAGCTTTCATATCATGTAGTCACAGTGAGATAAGGTGAACACGTTCTTCTGATCTATAAAGAAATAATAATAATAATAATAAAAAAAGAATAGAAAAACAACAGTAAGGAATTCCAGAGTTGATTCCAGAACCAGGAACAGCCCTGATTTTCTAAGCATCACATTCCTTTAGTTTTCTGTAGAATATAAACACTAACATTAAAGGCATACTTCATACATTTACCCTGCTTAACCGTCCTTTTTTTCCACTTGAATTGTCATAGTAATTCTACTAAACTGGCAGCAACAAGTTGGTACGTTTCCATAGCAACAAGTGGTGACTATTAATATGTGCTGATGTAGAATTTAATCACTGAATATCAGAGGTTAAATCAATGTATAAGCATGCACTGTGGACAAGATCAGTTTGTCAATCTTATTTCTGAGTTAAATACGCTGTGGTTGCGATTAAATTGATTAAGAGGTGTTTTTACTGAGACTTTGGTGTTACTTGTATATCTGGGCTGCAAATAAAAAAAAAAGTTAGTAGAAAAAGTGTATTCAAAATCAGTTTTAATTAACTCAATTATCTGATCAAAGTTTGCACTAAAAAAGTCATGTTACAGTAAGAATGCAAGATTTTCAATTCAAAAAATTTTAATTTAGTGGTTTAATTTATTTACCTATTTTATTTACCTACAACTATCTACATTAATTTATTTTGATTTGGCTCCATACCCATCTTCAAGACTATTTACAAGGCTGTTTTTGACATTTTAAATTTGCGGTACCATTTGTATGTTAAAATCTGCATGTGCACTGGTGAATATGTTTTGCGACTATGAATGTGTGTGAATCATGTAGACACTGGATTTTCTTGCGTGACAGAAATGGACCACAATTTTTTGCTCTCATTTCAGATCTTCCCTTCTGAGTCAGTGAGCATAAGTGAGTGTGTTTGCGTGTGCGTGTGTGTGTGTGTGTGTGTGTGTGTGTGTGTGTGTGTGTGTCCTAACATTCGTGAGAGCCTAAAACAGGTATTATGCTAAAATCTCAGATCTGAAACGTCATGGGTTTCCCAATAAGTGCTTTAGCAATTTGCAAGTGTGGGAGTGGGAGGGGCTGTGGTTAACCAATGGAAAAGCGTCCTGAGACAATCATCTACACAAGCTCCACCTCTCACTTCCTCTGTCTGGTTGATCTCGTTTCAGCCAAAACCACAGAGCAAAAGTCAGTGCACAGCACTTCCGAATTAGGACATCACCGAGATTTTTAAAAGTACTGTTAATGAAACATTCACAAATCTTAATGAAAAGCACATTCAGTGCTGAAATACTGAAAAACTGCAAGATGTGCAAAAGTGCCCAAAGAATGTCCATTTACACATGTACAAAGATGAATAAATAAACTAAAAGAACACTTTCTGTGTGGACGGCCTTTAAATCTGCTTCTGGATGGAAATGGATGGTTGTGAACTGTAGGCTAGTGACTTGTGTTTGTTCAATAATATGGCAAAAAAAAAAAAAATAAATAAAATAATTGTATATTTTTTGCATTATATGTAACTGAATATATACACACATATATATATATATATATATATATATATACAGGTGCTGGTCATATAATTAGAATATCATCAAAAAAGTTGATTTATTTCACTAATTCCATTCAAAAAGTGAAACTTGTATATTATATTCATTCATTACACACAGACTGATATATTTCAAATGTTTATTTCTTTTAATTTTGATGATTAGAGCTTACAGCTCATGAAAGTCAAAAATCAGTATCTCATAATATTAGAATATTATGAGCTACATATATACACACAACAACATTGAAACAGACATTTACCCCATATAAAATATTTAACTAAAAAAAGTTATTTAAAACATCAGTTATTTTATACTGTTGAAGTACAAAATGAATAAACAAATCCTCTAAATTCACCATCATCTTGTTTTATATTACATTAGGAGCCTCTTTTATTTAGATCAAAAATTATGCACAATCTTTGGCACTACCGAACATATGGCGACCTGATTTCGTGGGTGAATATGAGCACATGTAAAACGCTGATGTAAAATCCGTCCTTTGAAAGCGCCCACAATGCATCTCAACTCAGTGATTACAGTAACCATGAAACTGGAGCATAATCACTTCACATTTGTATGTAAACACTGACACAAGCAAAGAAATCGAACGAGAGGAAACGCGAGTGGTGATGACAAAATCAAAACGAAAAGAGGGATGAAAATGAGACAGAGTGATACGTGAACAGAGAGGTGAAAGGGAGGGAAATAAATACAAGAGAAAGAGAATGTCAACACACTCTCACACCCCCTGTCACGAAAGGTTTTTCTACAAATGAGCAAGATCATCACATGAAGTGCGTGAGATCGAGTTGTGACTGGGTGCGTGGGTAAGCACCACAGTATCAAACCATCAAAGCCGTCTGTGTGTGTGAGGGCACATGGGGGAATGGGGGAAAAGATTTTCGAGTGGTTTTTATTGTGGTTAGGGAAGGTCCCAAATGCCAAGAAAAGCACTACAATACCACTTTAAAAAGGTTTACACAGGTAACCGCTCAGAGCATACTAATAAGAACGGTGACAAAGTGCAGACGGAAAGATTTAGATTATATAAAATACATAAAAAAGCCGTACTAACTGGGATAAATGGCATTTTAAGAAGAGGAGAAACCAGGTTTGTGTAGTAACATGGGATCATGGGAATCTTTTTACCGAAAACAGTGTGGGTTGCAAACGTTATGGATTTTTTTTTTCTGTTCACAGATTGTGATGCAAGTGCCAAGATTGTGACAGATAGCACACTATGCATGCACTTGTGTGTGTTTCCATGTGATAGCCTCACCTCGTTCTTGAGTTCAGCGATCTGCTCTCTCAGTTGAGTTATATACTGTCTGGAGTCTGAGTGATTTAGCTGACCTTGGATCAGTCCTTCCTCTTTCTGCAGGCAATACATACACACTCTTACACTTAATTACACTGACATAATGGTTGACAGAACTTTTTTGAACTTGGTGAACAGATACGGATGATATTTCTCACCTGTATTTCTAGATCGGCTATCTTTTGCCGGAGTTCAGCCATAGCGGCCATGCTGTCAGCTTCTCTTAGACGGACCGCCATCACCTCTTCTTTGCTCTGAAAGAAAGACAGCAAAAGACTATTTCAATTCTAATTCATGCATTAATCTATAAACGCTAATTCAGCTGTTAATGTCTATTTAAAAGTGATGCACTGATATTAAAATTCTGGCTTAAACTGGTAAGGTGATAGTTATTGATACATGACACATCCCATTTACTGTTTATCTCACTGAACATTCAGTTATCTGTTCTTCCTGTACTGTATGATGGTGAATGCACTGCACCTTGCAGTCAGACTCGGACATCTTTCTCTTCATTTCGTTGAGCTGGCTTTGTAGTGTTTTGTTGTGAGAAAGAGCATTCTGCAGTCTCTCCTGCAGGCTGGCGCTCTCTTGCTCATGTCTGACAACAAGTTTACAGTTGATCTGGTTCTTTGGAAAAAGAGAGAAAAGTTTAAGTGTGTATGTATGGTAGCAAAACTTTATCCAAAATTCTGAAAAATACAAGAAGGGCAAACCTACTAATGCATCATGATTTTACATTAAAATATTCACATACAAGTTTTATGTACAAATAAACATGCATGCATGATTAGTTAGAGTACACACAAATTTGTTACAAGGGAACTGTGGTTTCATTGCTATATTGCTATATGCTATGTGTATTGTTACATTCTGAATTCCATATACAGGCCAGGGTTATTCCTGTTAAGTAAAACTAAAACTAGAAAATAAGACCTTAAACTTATTTTCAGCTAGTTAGCAAGTCAACATTTCTCAATTTGGTTTAAACTGAAGTACTAAAATAACCAAAACTAAAATGAATAAATAAAACGGACACTGTAGTTCTAACCTGGCTTTCGAGCTGCAGGTTTTTAAGTTTGACCTCTTTGAGTTCAGCCTGACCCTGAGCCTCTCGCAGTCTCAGACTCATCAGTTTGTCCTGTAGCTCATTCATTGCATTCTTTTTAGGAGATTCTTTCCAGTGGCCTCCTCCTCCTCCTCCACGAGACGTATGATTCTGTGATAGAAAATAAGATTTGCAAATAATTAGATAAGAGGGTCCAACAAAGCATCTTGCTGCAGAATTTCTGGAAGGCATTTTTGCCTTCCAGAAATTCATACTTTTTTTTTATGAATGCCAAAACAATTAGGTAGGTTTGTATAGAGATTCTGCACCTGCCAGCAGTGGTTGAGATCAGTAACGGCCTCTTGCATCTCTCTGAAGGAGCGCAGAGTCTCCTGCTCTCTCAGTTTCACCAGCTTCAGCTCCTCCTGTAGCTGAGCTACATTGATTTCATCAGGCAGAGAGCTGTTCCTCTGTAACACATACAATATTCCATTAAGCACTACACTTCAGGATCATATAGTAAAAGCTTTGACAGGAAATAGTTTTCTAAAATTAAAAATAAACCGTTTCACTTATCATTTGTATGTGCACAAGCCGTAACATCACCACTGATCTAATCATCTCCATTGATGCAGAACTTTCATTTCATACTTGAACATCTTTACTGAAGAGTCAAATACTCATACACATACACATACACATACACACACCTTTTCCAGATCGAGCACTTTGTCCTGCATTTCTTTCAGAGCACCGAGTAGTTCTGCCTCCTGTAGACGAGACTGCTCCAACTGAGTCTGCAGCCCACTCACAAACTCCTCTGTATACTGCGGACAGAGAGACAAAATGGATTGAAACACTGATGACTGCACAGTAGGCTATAATGGCTGTCATTACATCACATTCACTTATGGCTAAACATAGTGTAACAGATATAAGGATTCCACACAAACACACATACACTGGTTTCCATGTTTTATGGGGATATTCTATAGGCGTAATGGTTTTTAAACTGTACAAACTGTAATTTCAAGCCCCTTACCCTAACCCTAGCCTTCTCACAAAACTTGCTATTTTAGATTTTCAAAAAGCTTCATTTTGTATGATTTATAAGCTTGTTTCCTTGTGGAGACCAAAACAAAAGTCCCCACAAGAAAAAAAAAAAATACTAGTATTACTATCCTTATATAGGGACATTCCTCATATTGTAGGGAATACCAGGCACACACACACACACACACACACACACACACACACACAAACACAAAAAAGCTAAATTCTACAAAAAAAGGCATTTCTTCATAGAATGCAGCAGTTTCTTGAAGTAAAAAACAGAAATGTATTCAGTTTTTCAACAGATTTTTAACAATAAACCTTTTATAATAGAAAAGAGATCATCCTTTGAAGAAACTTTGAAAACCAATCCATTAATCAGATGTTTTCCTTTGCCAACAAGAGAGCCATGCCAAGAGAGCTCAGCAGTGTCCTCCTGTTCCTGTGTAGCATTGGAAATGCTTAAAATGGCAAACGATTTAATTAGGATCAAGTCTTCCTTCACGCTCAACCTCCTTATTTATTTGTAGATTTTAATATTTTGCTATATATTGTGACGGATCGGTGGCCCTCCCCCTCATCATCATCACCACCCCGTCCCTTATTCGCCGCCCTTCACCAGGCTCCCGACTGGAGTGGGTGGATGAGAGGAGGGGCGTGGGATCAACGTGGGCTGGCGGCGTGTGATGAGGCACAGCTGGACTGAATGAAGCCTCATCACCGCCGCCGTTAAATGCCGAGCGCGCCTCTCCTCGAGAGACCGGTCTCTTCCCCCGTGCATGCACGCTGGTGTCCTCGTGGGTCCAGGAAGGGTGCGTAGAGGGACGTCGCACCACCGGAGATGTCAGCTGAAGAACCCACGGTCCGGGAGAAAGCCGCACCCGTATTACGGCCGTCGGGCCAGGATGCCGGGCCGTTCAAGTCCCGCCAAAGGCCGAGGAAGAAGAGGAAGAGCCGCTGCCCCTCGTAACCGGACTTCCCCTTCCCTGGACCCTTCCCCTTCTGAACACTGCCCTCCTTCACGAGCCCCGCAGCACAACGAGGACACCAGATCCCCCCATTTTGTTGGACACTTCTTCCCCTGGACACTTTATTTTAGTACTTTTGTTTAATAAAAGCCTCTCCGAGGCCTGACGCCACACCCACTGTGTCTGTCGTTGGCTCCTCCCGTCACAATATTTAAGTAAAATGCATTTTATACTTAAAATCAGACTATAAGTCAATAGTTTCATTATGTAAAGGCTTCAATCACATCTTGGGAGGTTTAATGGGTTTAATAAAGTGTACTGTACTTCATTATCTTATAAAAGTCTTATAACCTTTAGTAATGTTCATTTCACAGATGATTTCTTTAATTTATGGATTATATGCCTCTTAAATGAAGTATTTAAGTCCTTATGGAGAAAATGGGAAAAATTCTTCTGAATCCAAGGATGCTAGAGAAGTATGTGGTCCCTGTTGTGATCTATTCTATATTTTGTGCCAATGTTGCTTGGTAACCATTAAGAGTCTATAGTCAGACTGATGAACTATATTACTTGGTGGAAGAATTTCTTATGAGTAAAAATGCATTTGTTATTGAACATTGGTGTTACATTACTAATATCACTGTTTGCCACCATTCTGTTAAAGGTATAAACCAGTCAAGGTGTTAGTGTCTAAAAACAGCCCTTAATATTACTGTAACACAGTAGGCCTCTAGACCCTTATGTCATAAAATAACAATTTCAACCTCTTTTGCATTTCCAAAGAATTTTAAGATTATGTATGAAACAACAGTCATTCGGTAAGTGTCTACTCATAGCAACAGATGTGCATCTGGAAATTTATTTAGTTAATTTTAGCATTATCTATCACTGCAGCAGCAGTGTTGATGTGACTGTGCTTCTGCTGTGTTCTGTGTGCATATACTGTGGCCTACCAGAGGGGGCTGTGGCCTGCCCTGGAGACTTGTGTGAACACTAGTTCCCACGGACTTTTACTTCTGTTTTTCTTACCTCCCTCCATGCTTTCCAGTCACTTCATCATACCCGTATTACTCAGATGTTTCAATCACAGAGGCTCTCTCTCATTCTACCTCTGTGTACTTGAAAAGTCTTAACAGAAGGGCTGGACTTTTAGCTAAAAACCAAATGCTTTCCTTTACAGTTTGCAAAGCACAGCGGAAATGAACCTTTCACAAGAGAAAACCTGCACTGCCAGAGATTCAGACTCGACATTCACTAAACGCTAACAATTCTATATTAAAATGAAATCATATAGGTCAGTATGTATATATGTGTGTGTGTGTGTTAAAAGAGGATGTGAAATGTAGACCACAAATAACATTTCATATCAACCGCAGCGAGCCCCTTTGCTTCGGGTAATGAAACCAGATTCATCAGATTTAGGTCGAATAAGTAGCATAAACACTCACCCGTATATATACTAAATCCCTGTCAGATCTAAACTGGAGAGTGTTTTTTTATTTTACAGGAAATTTAATGAATAAATGTAGAACTCTGTAAAACAATTCAATAACTGGTATAAAAGAAGTGATGTGCGAGCATTTCAATGATGAGCACATGCTAATTTTTGACAGATTATTGTGAAAGAGAACTGAATGTTGTGTTCTCACATTGTCTGAAACGTGTGCGCTTTGAGTGCGTGCACACAGAAAACAGCACCGGTACTAGGGGTGGGCGATATGGCAAAAATATCATATCACGATTTTTTTTATTTTTTTGAAATATCACGATTTCACGATTGTATCACGATTCTTTGTCATGTTGGTTTTACTATTTTGTCTGAGCAGTGCAGCCTAAATAATTTCTCTATTATAAAGACAAAGCCTTTCAAGGATAAAAAAGAATGGTGGATATTTAGGCCAAAGTGGGCTTATTAACAAAGATACACATTACAAATACACATAATATACAAATAAAACAAACAGTGCTTTATTTTCAGGTACAATAGGTGTATTTAGCAGGAGCATTCAAGAAATTGAATGAACAAATATAAAAATAAAACACTTTATAGATTGATTCCTATTAAAGCAACTGTATTATTGTTATTTTTTTCTCTTTGCGTTTTGTTGTTTTAAAATTAAATAATAAAAATTCTGTCATCTGTCTGTCAATTCTGGCATAGTGTTTTATTTTTATACCAACATTTACTCACTCAAAATTAGTTTTAAACCTGAATGAGTTTCTTTCTCCTGCTGAAAATAAATGCTATTTTGAAGAACGTGGAAAACCAAACAGTTGCTGGTCCATAGTGACTCCATGTTCAGTACTGTCCCTTTAAGAGCTGCACGTATATCTTACATACAGACACGCATCCGTTTTTCTCTCAACTGTTTACTTTCATTTTAGACATAACCAACTGAATCTATATGCAAACCTTGTGTGTTTTGACAGTATTAGCGCAAAAGATAACTCAGTTCAGTAATCAGGTGCTGTTTAACAGGCTTTTTAGTTTGCGCGCTTCGGGTGTATGTGCTCAGAAAAAGCGCACGTCAGACGAGAGTGTGAATGAAACATTAAACCGGCAATGCTTTAAAACATGCGCAAATAATGTACTTTTGTGATTACGAAATAAGTGCAATGTCCCGTGAGAGTAACTACCGCTGAGTTAACACTGATGTGAATGTACAGGTGCATCTCAATAAATTAGAATGTCGTGGAAAAGTTCATTTATTTCAGTAATTCAACTCAAATTGTGAAACTCATGTATTAAATAAATTCAGTGCACACAGACTGGAGTAGTTTAAGTCTTTGGTTCTTTTAATTGTGATTATTTTGGCTCACATTTAACAAAACCCCAATTCACTATCTCAACAAATTAGAATATGGTGACATGCCAATCAGCTAATCAACTCAAAACACCTGCAAAGGTTTCCTGAGCCTTCAGAATGGTCTCTGAGTTTGGTTCACTAGGCTACACAATCATGGGGAAGACTGCTGATCTGACAGTTGTCCAGAAGACAATCATTGACACCCTTCACAAGGAGGGTAAGCCACAAACATTCATTGCCAAAGAAGCTGGCTGTTCACAGAGTTCTGTATACAAGCATGTTAACAGAAAGTTGAGTGGACGGAAAAAGTGTGGAAGAAAAAGATGCATAACTAACCGAGAGAACCGCAGCCTTATGAGGATTGTCAAGCAAAATCGATTCAAGAATTTGGGTGAACTTCACAAGGAATGGACTGAGGCTGGGGTCAAGGCATCAAGAGCCACCACACACAGACGTGTCAAGGAATTTGGCTACAGTTGTCATATTCTTCTTGTTAAGCCACTCCTGAACCACAGACAACGTCAGAGGCGTCTTACCTGGGCTAAGGAGAAGAAGAACTGGACTGTTGCCCAGTGGTCCAAAGTCCTCTTTTCAGATGAGAGCAAGTTTTGTATTTCATTTGGAAACCAAGGTCCTAGAGTCTGGAGGAAGGGTGGAGAAGCTCATAGCCCAAGTTGCTTGAAGTCCAGTGTTAAGTTTCCACAGTCTGTGATGATTTGGGGTGCAATGTCATCTGCTGTAGTTGGTCCATTGTGTTTTTTGAAAACCAAAGTCACTGCACCCGTTTACCAATAAATTTTGGAGCACTTCATGCTTCCTTCTGCTGACCAGTTTTTTAAAGATGCTGATTTCATTTTCCAGCAGGATTTGGCACCTGCCCACACTGCCAAAAGCACCAAAAGTTGGTTAAATGACCATGGTGTTGGTGTGCTTGACTGGCCAGCAAACTCACCAGACCTGAACCCCAGAGAGAATCTATGGGGTATTGTCAAGAGGAAAATGAGAAACAAGAGACCAAAAAATGCAGATGAGCTGAAGGCCACTGTCAAAGAAACCTGGGCTTCCATACCACCTCAGCAGTGCCACAAACTGATCACCTTCATGCCACGCCGAATTAAGGCAGTAATTAAAGTAAAAGGAGCCCCTACCAAGTATTGAGTACATATACAGTAAATGAACATGCTTTCCAGAAGGCCAACAATTCACTAAAAATGTTTTTTTTTTTTTTTATTGGTCTTATGAAGTATTCTAATTTGTTGAGATAGTGAATTTTTAGGGTTTTTGTTAAATGTGAGCTAAAATCATCACAATTAAAAGAACCAAAGACTTAAACTACTTCAGTCTGTGTGCACTGAATTTATTTAATACACAAGTTTCACAATTTGAGTTGAATTATTGAAATAAATGAACTTTTCCACGACATTCTAATTTATTGAGATGCACCTGTATGTGGCGTTGCACAGTATATTGAGACTGAGGCGCCAGAACTGGAGCTGATAGAATGTGCCTGTAGCACGAGACTACAATATTTCTCCAAAAGCAGATCGTGGAGACATTTTCAAAAATCGTCATATTGCACACCCCTAACAGGTACCAAACTCTTTTGCATCTTCTTGCACTTAAATGGTTTAAAATCACTTGAATGTTTAAATTGGCAAGACTTTGAAACACATGCATCAGTTCATGACGGTTAAACTAATTCATTGAACCCCTAGCTACAAGTAACACAAATATGGATTATAAGAAAAAACAGCTTACAAAAAGGATAGCTGTTAGTTGCACGTTACACTAGTTCTGTTGACATCAGCACAGCTACAGGACGGTGGTCAATTCTAAGTGTAACACAGGAAAGTGCATATGACCAGAGAGTGTTGCTCTGAGTGTGAAACACTCGCAGGGTCACAGCTCACACTCAACATGACACACACCACACCCTGACATCTTCTCACACATACCATTGACACCCAAACGAAAAGAACGAAAATTCCAAAATACCCCATTTGCTAGATATCGATGCTTTGGCATCCATTCTTTTAACTTAATGATGAAAGAATTAAAATTATAATGATGGGTTCAAATAGTCAACTTGGTACTAACAGTCATTTTCATAAATCTTACCAGAAAATAATCACTGACCTGTCAGTGACCCAGTTTAGGGTAATTCTGCCATGTGAAAGCAGATCTTTTGACTAAGAACAGCCTGCAGCCATGTGTACAGCAAACATAAAGATGGTTCAAAAAATAAAAGCATGTTTATATGACGTGTGACTTTGCTCAGTTTTCTGGTAAACTGCATGATCTCACATTGCAACTTCATAAGAGAGAATTTTTCCTCAATCAACTGCTGTATTACTTTTCAGTTTAATAATAATTTAAAAGGAGGTACCCTGAAAAGGATGCTATAGTTGATTTTCAGCTAGAAATAAACTTGTTTTGTTGTTTTTGGTCAAGGGATGTGATTGTTGTGTCTGTTTCACACTGCACACATAAGCAGTGATAAAGCATAACCGGGAGACCAGGCCAACTTTGCAGTGCTTTCACGCTGACAGTGTTTCAGAGCTTACTGGGTTACTACCTTGATTATTTCACTAAATAACAGCCATAAATTCTAAAACTTAGGTAAACTGCCCAAATCATCTATATTCAATCAGACTTGCTGAACAGAGAGTGCTCTTTCTATGTGTCTGTTGGGCTTTGTGCCACATGTTCCACATGCAATGGCAGACATCTTTTTCAAATGATGGGTGATCAGTTCACTCCAGTCATTTAATGTAGTTTCATAAAAGTCTATATTTAAAAAGACTTAATGAAAATGTTTGTGTAGCATTTTAGCAATATTTTCAACTGAGGTCAGCTGAATGCAGCAAAAATAGTCTCAGCACTGAAAACCAACTTGTAGCTATGCATCTGCTGTTACCTTGTGTTGTTGAAGTTCACGTATGGTGTCCTGCGCCTTCTCCAGACTCTCACTGGCTGTGTAACACTGCTGCCGAACCACAGCCAGTTCACGCTTAATAACATAGTTCTCCTCTGCCTCCTGGGCTCGTGTCACCTGACCCTAAGTGAAGAGAAATAGTGTAAGTTTCTTCTTGGGAGATTTGTCTTTTAACTCGCAGTTAAGGGGAGATAAGTATGACATTCCAATCAAAGTGATGAGATGGACTACATGCAAAGATAAATCTGCTTCATAAAACCAAAGAAGAAATCTGATCAAATCAAGAATCAAAAGAATCCCACTGATGTTTGGAATTTGATGAATTACATGATAAAATCCGAAAATGCCACCTGACCTAATACGGAACCCTGATGCACACCTATGCTTCCATATCCCACATGCAAGGCAAAACTGCCGGCAGACAGTGTCAGGGTTAACTTTCATTTAGAGTACCTCTTAGACATTTTTACAGCCATACAGACAAATGAGCTGTCAAGGCAGTGATGAGAAACAGAAAAACAAATAACCACTTTTCATGCAACAGGCCCATTCTCAGAATTTTGTGGAGGAGGCAGTGCAGGGGCAGGAAAAAGAGTGGATTATTGGAGGCATCGTGGAAGGTTGAAGAGAAGAAGCATATGATTGAGTAATGGGAGGAGGAAAGGCAGGAGGGATTAGTGAGCAGATGGCTTGACAGTACTGTACCTGAATCAACCTGTCTGCTAATGCAGCACTCTCCTACAATACCACAAGAAAAGGAAGAAAAAAGGAAAGAAAGGGACAGAGAGAAGAAAGAAAAGGTTGAAAATATGGACAGAAAGAACAGGGGAAAAGAAAAGAAACAATGGATGAGCAAAAAGGTGTGGAAAACCACAGACACACATGAAAAGAAGAAAAATGGAACATTTTTAAAAGTTGGGTAGGAAAAAAAAATCAAGCGGTGAAGGATTGTAAAAGTATAAAACATATAAAAGTACAGAATGAGAGTGTGTTTGTGGTGAAAATTGTGGGGAAGTAATTTTAACAGAGGAAGGCAGATAAAAACAAAGGAGATGAGACTTCAAAAAAATGTACCATTAGGAAGGAGGCAAAACAGCTGAGCCTCTGAAAATCTACATGCTCTAAAATTTTACATGACTCACATAATAAAGATATTTACACTGTTTACTCAAACACAAACTAATAAAGTTTTCAATTTTAGGTTCATGCATATTGGTTTGAAGAAACCATCTCACTTTTTCCAGTGTCTCAATCCTCTGCTTCAGTAGTCTATTTTCTGTACGTAGTCTCTGTTAAAATGAAAAAGCAAACAATATTTTAAATATATTTTTTTATTTAAAAAGCAAATGATTTAAAACAGAAAATAAATGGAATATAAAGATGAAATTATGTTTTTAATCACATTTTTATATTATTTTATTTTAATTACCAAAAATGTTGAATACTTTAATATCTATAAGTAAATGATGGAGAAACCCATTATAAATCAAACCCAAACGGGGCATTTAACGACAGCAAAGATACATATTTTAAAATAATACATATTTTTTATAGTAAAATTTAATCCTTAATGAAGCTCAAGAGAAATATCACTGGATAAAGCCATTTGTGCACGTACAAACAAAATTTACATGTTAGTCACCAAACTAGCTGAACCAAATCTAGATTTTAAGCAATATATGTGCCATTATATCTAAACACGCATATACAGACCTTAATTTCAATCTGTTCCTCCATCTCTTTGTTCTTAATAGTGGTATATTCCTTTTCTAACCTGTGGATGAAAAAACAACTGAATCTAGAGAAGCACTAAACTTTCTTTTATTTATTGTGAATCTCCCTTTACTTTTTACTCACAGATCACTCATTTACATTTTCAGATCACTCACTTTTTCATTCTCTTGGGATTGTATTTGACTTGATAAGCCCGTAGGATCAGCTTATCCGGGCAGCTATCAAATTGATGCGGAATCACCTTCTGAAAGTGCTGTGGTGAGATTGTTAAACAAACATCAAGTGTTGCTGTTGTTTATGTTGTTGCATGTATAACATATTGATGTACATAGCAGAGATGATTTTCCTCTAACCTGTGACATTCCCTCCATGTCTAGCTGTATGAGGTCTGTCTGGTTGTACTGCAATATTGCTATTCCAACTCGGAATATGATCTCCAAACCCTGAGAACACAACACGCAGTATTCATATAATCACAGACTAACAACTACAACAAATGCTCACACCCTAGTATATTCGTTTCTCTGATAAGTTCTTACAAACCCCTAGATGCACTCACACCTTTGAAAAAACTGAAAACCTGCATGCAACACATACAGTACACACAAATTCTGCACTTGATAGTGCTTATATATTACGGTGGGGACTTTCCATTGACTTTACTCTTGCCATAATATTGACTTTACCCTTTTACTTTAGCCTCACACAAACCTTAACATTTTACATTTTCATTATAGTACACTAAAATGTGTTTTTTGCACATTCAAGTTGATTAGCATATAGTGAAACAACCATTTGTAATTTTGAGTTTTTCAGATGTTGCTAACTTCCGGGAACATTTGGTCCAAAGTATACAGTGAAATCAGCAACACGCAAACACACACAAAGTCTCTCGTGTCCATACCTCATACATAAAGATGTCAAAGATACGTGTAGCTATTGGCAGGGGCAGGAAGGTGAGGAAGAGTGTAAGAAACCAGGACGAGGCATACATAGACGTATGGAAACTCTGAGAGCGGAAATGAACGTTCAGCTCCGGCAACTGCTCCTGATAACAGAGATAAATACATGATACCAGTAAAAAAACTATACTGTGAAAGACATTAGATAAAAATGCTTCTGAGAAGAAGCAAATGGATTGCCTATTGACTGTGTCTATACACTATAAATCTGTTGCCTCCTTGTGGACAAACATGGCATTACTCCAGGCATCTTGGCATGCATTATGAAACATATAAGAAACTGATGCTGATGCAATGATGCAAAAAATTCGGCTTTGCCTTCATAGAAATAAATTACATTTTAAATATATTAAATTAGTAAACACTTCATTTAAACTGTAATAATTTTACTGTTTTTTTAAATCAAATATATGCAGTCTTAGTGAGCACAAGAGACTTCTTTCTCTTTACAACAGCAAATTTTTCATAGTAAATTTTACACAGCACACTCCATAATCAAACAGGCAGTCTATTATGCCTTTTTTCTTTCATTATATGCACATTTTTATTAGTCTGGATTCTATAAAGTACTCTTCCTTACCTGTAGCAAGTGTTCAAACTGGTAGATGCACAGACCCAGCTCAGCCATGCTGGGCTTAAACAACTCTCTAAGCCTGTACTCCTGCATTAGTCTGACAAACACACAGAAGGCTTCCTCCTCCGGCATCTACAAACATGCAATTAATGATGAATTTGGTGTATGCAAAGTTTGGCTAACAGACATTTCTTTTTCTTACTTTAGTTCATTAATAAGCAAACCTGCATAAGTAGCAATCCTACGATGAAGGCACTGCCCTGACAATAACCAACCTCACGATCCACAAGAGAATATGCCTGTGAGATCAAGAAACATCCATTCAGATTAAAATTATAGTATATATATATATATATATATGTGTGTGTGTGTGTGTGCGTGTGCGTATAGTTCTTTGTCATTTTTGAGGTAATGGGTTCTAAAAATTTTGCTTTGCCATTACAAAAATAAATTACATTTTAAAATATATTCAAATAATAATACAAATTCTTGTAATTTTCTTGTATTTTGTATTATTTCCTCGTTTACCTCTCATTTTCATTGTACTGAAAACATCAGCTTCCACATTTTGCTAATTTTCTTCTTCTACAGAAGGAAGAAAATCATGTAGTTTTGGAATGACATGACATTTGATTAAATTCTGACTTTTTTTTTTTGTTTTTTTTGTTTGTTGTTTGGGTGAACTCTTTAAAAAAAATTTTTTTTTTTTTTTTCGTTATTAGTGTGAAAATTACATTTTGTAAATTTTTCAGTTTTTGTTCAGTCAACCACCACTCACTCTTACTTTTATTTGCTCTATTGTGTCTCCACTTTATCTGATATTTCTTCCAGCACCCATTTCTGTCTTTCTCACCTTCATGACATTAAACAGAACTTCCTGTCCCAGGCTGTCCTGGCCTTTGAAGAAGTCGTGCTCTGGATATGTGCGGGCAATATCTCTGCGTATGAGTTTTTCACAGGGTGAGGACATCTTTAAGAGTTCAGAATACTGATTCTTTACTGGCATGTCAGTGGCATTACATAATAACTGCCAAACGATTGCTCGGAAATGATGAGGAATGCCTTTCCTTATTAGCTCCTGCGCATAGAGAGAGGGTAAGGCAGAAAATAAGAGATGAATGTACAAGTTTCAGATCCTTTTGTCTAGCATCTATGATGTGGGTTAACACATTGTCATTCAGATTCTGAATGAAAAAAGGACCAATCAATCACCTTCAGAAGTTTGTCTTTCTTTCGTCTCCACTCGTCCCATTCATTGACAATCCGTCCCCACAGGATCCAAGTGTCTTCTTCCAGATGCGACAGGTTAGAAGATGCAGATGAGCTTGACACCAGAGAGGAGCCACTATTCCTCCGAGATCCACTCATTGAGCGCATGGATTTGGAATCTGCTTCTAGCAACCTGAATGCAACACAATACACAGAGATCAGGGTATACAAATGGTAGTGCAGCCTAATGGTTAAACATCTGGGCTGCTACCCAAAAGGAAGTAAAGGAAGAGATTCTGTAAGGGAGGTTAAACCTATAATATTGTTCAAAGGTTCAGGGTCTGTAAGAAATTAATGGTTTTTACTCAGACATTAAATTGATTAGTGACAGCTAAAGTAAGAAAGTAAATTGCTTGAAATAGAAATTGAAAGCAAAGTTGCCATTAATGCAATGAAGTACATAAAAAAAAAAAAAAAAGATTCAGTAGAAAGGTAGCTAATTTAAATTATAACAACATCATAATTTATTATAATCAAAGTCCCTTTCAAGGAAAGTTCGTTCACTCCATATTTGCAACACCTCCGGGCAGCTCAAACAAGTCCAAGCCCTATCTTAATGAATGGGGGAATCCTGAAATCTCAAAAACCCCTCGCTGGACTCACGATTAAATTACATATTTCAAATCAGCAACAAAATCTGAAATGAACTGCCCCATGAATGTTGTTTCTTGTGCTCAAATAGCGTTTAAAAAACGCATGCGCAATTCCAACGCACTTATGATTGCGCATGCGCAAATTGTGCATCAGCTGCTCTAGACTCAGGTTTCTCTGGGAACTGGAGTTTCTAACAGCCGCTGCAGTGATGCAATGACTTTATCAATCAACAATTGGCTCTTTCATTTAGAAGGCGGGACATAAAGGAGTGAACCGTTATTGTGTTTCTATAGTCTTTGTTATAATTCACAACATTACTGTTTGCGCTGTATTTTTGATCAAATAAATGTATTTAATAAGACTTAAAAATCTAAAGATCTTTAAAAATCATACTGACCCACTCTTTTGAATGGTAGTATACATCTTTTGTATAAACTATCACCAATGTGTCCTTGAATTTACTCTAGTCGAGAATTTGTCTAAATGCAAAATTCGCAATTACTGCATTCATACTGTATATTGGTGGTGATTAGGATTAAGAACATAGAGTTTTAGGGTACAATCTGCTGGATGGGATAACAACAATAACAAATAACTTAACAAATCAATATTTTTTTCATTTTCTAAAGAAAACTTCCACACAAATTTATAAAGAGCATCAAAATGTATAAAATTAACATAATATGACAGCTGAGACTTTGTTTCATCTCAAAAGTAACCAAGCACAGAGCTTATTGCGATTTTTTTGGATGGGATGTGTACTACAAATAATGTTCAGTGACACTTCAGAATGAGAATCGATTAAAATCGAGAAATCAATATTTTTTAACCCAGCCCAAAGCCTCTGTGATATTCTGGCCCCTAGAATATGTCTTGGGTCCCACCTTCAAATGTAAGAGCATGGTCACATTAGCATGATTTCAGTCAAATTCCGCAACAAAAACAGTCTATTGTCCACTGTCAACAGTGTTGTGATGTAGCTATAAAGCACAGCTCACACAGAAACCAAGCAGCATTCCGTTGTTCAACACACCAAAATCATATGAAAAACATGAACTTGACGCAAAATCTGCATAGGAAAATGCTGCGCCCTTACGCAAAATTTCCAACAGCACTGATTGCTATTGAAACTGATTCCGCTTGCAAAATTTCATAAATCAACTGTAAATGTGACCTTTAGTGCGTAAGATATTTTTCTCTGTGTTATCGTTAAAAGGCAAACGTTAATGAAAGTAAGTCTGATCACTTCTAAAGTATGTCAAATGTCATGTCCATGGCACTGTGTGGGACACAAAGTTTGTTCAAATTCTGAGTCAAGTATGAGTAATAGTAAGTGATGGTTGCCTTGGCACAGACCACTAAACACAATACAAATGCTTCTTTATACCTGTTGACTCCATCACCACTTGAATTCAAAATACTGTATTTCAGCCAGACTATATCAGCTGAATAATAGCTTATTAATGCTTTGTGAAATCTCAAGGAATCTTGGCGATCTCTCTGACAGAAGCACAGAGAATGTTTTAACTAATTTCAACGAGTGCAGCTGCGGTCCTCTTAAATGGCCCATTAAAGTTCTACATTCAGCATGGTAACTGTTGTTATTGTTGTTGCCAGGTAACCACCACAACTGATTAATAGCGAAAGCTTGTTACATATCAGCTGTTACAGGAAGAGAAGCTTAACTGCTATGAGTTTGCCACTCACAGGTCAAATGAGAAACCACACACATAGCTTTTTTGTCTCAAGCATGCATAGTGTTCCCTTTGTTGAAGTGTTTCTACCTTCAGAGGGATGTCAAGTATCAAAGCGCAACACACTATGTGCGTGTCTGCATGACACATGTGTTGCACTTTGACATTTGCTCTGTGCAATTACCCATTTGCTAACCCTGATGCTGTTTCAAATACTCACAGGTTTGAAACCATGTTTTGAATGCAAAATATGATTTATAAAATGTTTCCGCGCCACTGAGAACTGGGTCTATCAATCTCTGAAATTACAAAAAGGTACCATACGTGCATCAAGAAAAGTCTATACACATATTCTTTTGAAGTCATAGCTTTGTGTGAGTAACTTAAAAAAAAAAAAAATTAGGTAGTCATTCTTCCTTTTCAGTGAGCTGTTAACTGCTGAGACCAGATTATTGAAGTTTAAATCCGGATAAATCATATTTATAAACAAATCATTAAGACTGGATCTGTGAACTAAAACAACAATTATTGAAATACAATCTGATTTAAGAGAACGAACCAGACATTACTACTTCTCTCATGATCATGCCAAGAGCTACAGTGATTTTCAGGGAATAACAACAAAGTGGGAACAACTAATGACATATATCCGAGTGAAATAGATTATTGAAGAATAAAAAATGTATGGCGGGGACTTGACTCTGTCCATTGGTTGTTGATTGGTGGAGGCAGCTATGAATGTGAGCTTGCAATCGATTGTAAAACAGGGAGATTAAGTGGACTAAACACACATCACCAGAGATGAGTCTGTTCTTTGACCGGATGATTGAGTTATGACATTTTGATTAAAAATTATGTAATTTTGGTACTTGGCATTCTGGTCTTCATTCACTTTCATTACATGTGACCCTGGACCACAAAACCAGTCATAAGGGTAAATTCTTCGAAATTGAGATTTATACATCATCTGAAAGCTGAATAAATTGACCATTGATGTATGGTTGGTTAGGATCGGACAATATTTGGCCGAGATACAATTATTTGAAAATCTGGAATCTGAGGGTGCAAAAAAAAAAATCAAAACATTGAGAAAATCGCCTTTAAAGTGGTCCAAATTAAGTTATTAGCAATGCATATTACTAATCAAAAATTAAGTTTTGATATATTTACAGTAGGAAACTTACTAAATATCTTCATGGAACTTAATGTCCAATTAATGTCCAACTTAACTTAATTTACTTAATGTCCTGATGATTTTTGGCATAAAAGAAAAATCAATAATTTTGACCCATACATTGTATTTTTGGCTATTGCTACAAATATACCCCAGCGACTTAAGACTGGTTTTGTGGTCCAGGGTCACATACAGAAAAGAGCAGCCAGGATATTCAGAAAAAAGAGTAAACAATGGCCTGCTTTTCATTTTTGGGAGAACTCTAAAGGGATCTTTAAAGGGATAGTTCACCAAAAAATGCACATTTTGTCATCATTTGCTCCCTCTCATGTTGTTCTAAACCTGTATGAGTTTTTTTTTCTTCTGTGGAACATTTAGAATGTATTTTGAAGAAACAGTTTTGGTTACTGACTTCCAAAAAATATCTGCAAACTGTTTTGTATGTACGTTGCTCTTGTTTTACCTGTTCTGTTCCTCCAGTTTAGCCAGAAGCTCGAGCTCATCTGGACTGAGGTTCTCTGAGTCAGCCGGGGAGGCCGCCGGGGCAGAGAGCGCAGCATCATGGGAACTGGAATCCGGACTGAGCACTGGGCTGCCAGCTAATGGAGGGTCAGTCTCCAGTCCGGGAGGCGAGTTGAGGTCCTCCAGCTGAACAGAACCTGCCATCCCTCCCTCTCTCTCTGGGCTGCTGCTAGGGCTTGACATGACGGAGGAACCCAGGACAGGAAAAGTCAAGCAGTGACGCGGGGACTTGGAAGGATACTACAGGGTTCTAGGCGCCGTGGACGTAAACAGGCCTCCTTGAAGACGTGTATATCAGGACTGGGTTAATCTGTGGAAATGAGGGAAGTGAGATTATGTATTGAAGGGCTTTGTAATTAATTGGATGATGAATGAGATTTTGATTGCGACTGACTGTGATTAACTAATTAATTCAGTGTTTATGATGAGAGGGCTCTAATATTGTCTAGTATTGAAAACTCCTCTTTAATACTATAGCGTGAAATAAACAACCACAGAAAGTACGTTGAATGATACAGTACAACTTACTGAAGTGTTTTAACTATGAAAACACTTGTGAACAGCAAGTGCTACTTGAGTAAGTAAAAATAACACATACCTTAAATAATAAATAAGAATAAATAATGCAAGTCCATTTCCAATTATAATCGGCACTACCTGCTGTTGGTTTGAATTTATTTTGGACATTTATGCTCATACAAATTTGACAAACATATTAATAATAAATGCCTCTTAACTCTAGGAACTTTATGTTTTTATGTTGGGAATTTATTACTTGTAAAGTAAGTATTTTTATGAGAACAAGAATAAAACAAATAAAACATTGAAAAATAAATGGCAGAAGTTACGGTTATTATTTATTGCCCATTTAACCATAGGATTAATCAACTAATCAGAAATAATTTATAGATTTACCTATGGTTAGATAACCAGAAAAAAAGAATCAATAGAAAATATAATAATTAGTAACAGCCCTAAAATTGCAGTCTTTGCAATCTAATAATCACAATAAGCCATATCAAAATTTCTGTTTTATTCTGATTAATCTCAAAAATAAAATCAGCTCAAAATACACGTTTGATTTCCTGACGGAATCATAGTCTACAGCTAAAAAAAATTAATTAAAAAAATGCTCATTATACTCTAGGAAATTCTCTGAGAAAATCTGTCACTCCAATTGCCTAAAATTTGGCTTTGGCAACTTGCACAGATTCGTCCAGACTGTTTAAAAATCTGGTCAAAAGTTGTGTAGTGTATTTCAGTCTTACATCTATGTCACCTCATACTTAAATGGGGGATGACGTGCAAAGCAAACCTGTGAAGCTGTTTGAATACAACCAAGAAGAAAAATGACTGTACAGCATATGTGAACTGTGTAAGTGTAAGTGTACAACAACAAGCTATTTGTGCATCCTACAACAAACCACAGACACAAACGGAGCAGCTAAACCACAACCTAAGACATTAAAGAGAGAGATGGAATGTGCATTATATTTAGAGTATAGAGTAATGGGCGGATGACAGAGAAATAGACAAACACTCATGCGTTCATACACACATTACTAAACTACTAAAGACAAATGTGGTGTTTTCTCAAAGGTACATTCAAATTCAGAGCTTGGTAAGCCCTGTTTGGGTTTGGAACAGAAATAAACCCTGTTTCTGTAGTTTCACATAGTCAGGCATCTGACTAATCAGTAACTGGTCTACAACGAAACTTATTCTGGCCAACAACTGCCAACTAGACAGGAAAAAAACCACAGCTCATTTTGTTTTTATGTGACATTTAGGGGCAGGGTTATCTGAAACCATAACAGACCATAACAGAATAATAGACTGACAGAGAAAAATATACAATAAGCTAATGCTGTGACAGTTATACAGAAACCACTGGAATAGCAGAAAATGCTTAGTCATGGTCAAAAATATCGGCACCCTTGGTAAATATGATCAAAGAAGGCTGTGAAAATTAATCTGCATTGTTAATCCTTTTGATCTTTTATTAAAAAAATTCACAAAAATATAACTTTTCATTGGATAATAAGAATTTAAAATGAGGGGAAATATCATTATGAAATAAATATTTTTCTCAAATACACGTTGGACACAATTATCGGCACCCCTAGAAATTCTTATGAGTAAAATATCTCTGAAGTATATTATCATTCATATTCACAAGTTTGAGCACTCCAGGGTAATTATGAATATGAAATTATCCAGCCATGGCTTCCTGTTTCACAGAAATATAAATAGGAGGGAAAACAAAGCCCAAATTCCCTTAATCATCCATCACAATGAGAAAAACCAAAGAATACTGTATATTTCTGATGTGCAGCAAAAGATAATTGAGCTTCACAAATTAGTGAAGTGGCTTTAAGAAAAGAGCTAGAGCAGTGAAAATTCCCATTTCCACCATCAGGGCAATAATTAAGAATTTCCAATCAACATAAAATGTTACGAAACTGCCTGGAAGAGGACGTGTGTCTATATCGTCCTAATGCACGGTGAGAAGGAGAGTTTGAGTGGCTAAAGACTCTCCAAGGACCACAGCTGGAGAATTGCAGAAAATAGTTGAGTCTCGGAGTCAGAAAACCTTAAAAACAATTGTCAAACAGCACCTACATCACCACATGTTGTTTGGGAGGGTTTCAAGAAAAATTCTCCTCATTCATCCAAAAACAAACTCCAGCATATTCAGTTATCAGACACGACTGGAACTTCAAATGGGACTGGCTTCTATGGTCAGTTGAAAATAAAAAATGAGTTTTTTAACAGCAAACACTCAAGATGGGTTTGGTGAACACAGAGATAAAAAGTACCCCATGTGTGCAATAAAATATACTGCTGTATTTTTGATGTTGTGGGCCTATATTTCTGCTGGAGGTCCTGGACATCTTGTTTAGACACATGGCATCATGGATTCTATCAAATCCCAACAGATTAAAAAATCAATAAGTGACTGACTCTGTTAGAAATCTTATAATGGGCCATGTTTGGATCTTTCAACCGCACAATAATCCAAACACAAACCTCAAAAACAACACAAAAATGGGTCACTGAGCACAAAACCAAACTTTTGCTGGCTATTCCAGTCCTCTGACCTGAACCCTGTAGAAAATGAGTGGTGAACTGAAGAGAAGAAGTATCAACATGGAGCTGGGTATCTAAAGGGTCTGGAGTGATTCTGGATGAAGGAATGGTCTCTGATCTCTTGTCAGGTGTTCTCTAACCTCATCAGGCATTATAGGAGAAAATTTAGAGCTGTTAAACTGGCAAATGGAGGTTTCAAAAGTATTGAATAAAAGGGTGCCATTAATTGTGGCCAATGTGTATTAGAGAAAAACATTTATTTCATAATGATATTTCCCCCCCCCATCTTAAATTCTTATTCTCCAATGAAAGGTTAGATTTTTGTCAATTTTCTTAATAAAAGATCAAAAGGATTAACAATGCAGATTCATTTTCACAGCCTTCTTTGATCATATTTACCAAGGGTGCCGATATTTTTGGCAATGACTGTATATACTGAACAAATACTGATCTTTTGGTAGACAGTTTTTATTGTGGATTTTGTTAACCTTTTACTAAGTGCCTAAAAAACTCTAAAGCGTTCAAAAGTCTGGGGTTGGTATGATTTTTTTTAAATTTCAAGTCTCTTATACTCAGGAAGGCTATATTTATTTAATCAAAACACAGTAAAACTGTAAAATTGTGAAATATTATTAGAATTTAAAATGTGTCTTTTAAAATGTCATTTATTTCTGTGATGGCAAAGCTGATTTTTCTTTACTACAGCGACTCCTCTAGTCTTCAGTGTCACATGATCCTTCAGAAATCATTCTAATATGCCGATTTGCTGCTCAAGAGACATTTCTTATTATTACTATAGAAAACAGTTGTGCTGCTTAATAGATTTTTGTGGAAAAAATGTGATAAACTCTTTCAGGATTTCTGTAAACAGCATTTGTTTGAAACAGAAATCTTTTGTAACGTTAAATGTCTTTTTTGTCACTTTGATCAATTTAATGTTTTCCTTCTGAATAAAAGTATTACTTTCTTTCTATATATAAAAATAAATAAAAAATCTCAAAAGGCCCCAAATTTTTCAACGGTAGTTTATCTTTTAAAATGATGCCACTAAGCTGTAATGTAATGGTTCTTGGTTAAATAAAAAGAAGAAGAAGAGAACCATACTCGCCACCTTCGGTTCGCATTTGTACCATGATTAATCTCAATCTAACAATGCATGTGGAAGACCTGTTTTGGCGAAGAAAACCAAGCATCAAATACACATTTAGAGTGATGTGTCTGCATCTGTGTGGCGTTCTGCAAGCTCACAGCCAAACCGCTAGATGGCGCAGTCGACTACAGGAACATAGCACAACAGATGATGTTTGAATCTCCACGTGTACTGGTACACATTTGAAGGGCCGGCAGCAGTGTTAACAAATAGACTAAACTTTTTAAGCATTTATAAATACGCTAAGAACCGTACCGAAACCATGACCACAAAACCCCAATGCAATCTATGGGGTGACACCACTATTCCTATAGTTTGGTAATTCTTTAGTTAGGGACCAATTTCTCACTATTAACTAGGTTTATTACTAGGACATAGGCTGTTTATTAGTACTTATAAAGCACATATTCTGCATGACCATATTCTACATACCTAATCCTACCCAATAACTAAACTATTTTAGTAACTACTTATAAACAGTAATTACGAGTTTATTCAGGCAAAAGTCTTAGATAATAGTTAGTTAATATCGAGAATTGGACCTTAAAATATAGTGTGACCTTTGATTCCTACAAATACTTGATGCAAAAAACTGGATACCTCGAATGCACTGCAAGTCACTTTAGATAAAAGTCTTCCAATAGCATAAATGTAAATGTAAAATGCAAATGTCCAAAACATGCCACAGGCATAGACATCTACCTCTAACACATGCACACATTAAACCACTCATTCTTCCATGAGGGAGAATGCAACAGAAACAGAAAGATAACCCACAGTTAAAAATAAAGTACAAGATGAAACCTTTTTAAACAACGTAAACACACACTGTGGACAATGACAGCATTCATATTAGAGAAGCAGTCCAATCAAAAGAACCATTAACAAGCGCATGAATCCAATCCCCCTTGACCAAGAAGCACACACACAAACACAAACACACTCTCATCTCCGGTTAGTCGACGCAGTGCAGCCACAACCAAACACAACAGCAACGTCCTGAACCTAGCAGTAATCTCTGTATAGGCAGCGGGAATGGAGAGACAGTCAAAAAAATGTGGTTTGAAAATGACCTTTAATGAAACTGATGATGCAAGATCTTTATCCACATCAGAATAGAATATTGCCATCATCACTATTATGATTTTTTGATTAGTTTTCATTTTAAATCTGAAGTGTGTGTTTTTTTTTATTTATTTTTTATTTGATGATAAAATAAACAACAACAAAAAAAAAGATTTGTGTCTTTGCTGTTGCATTTCCTTTCGGTGCCGGTAGTGTCGCAAAAATTGCACTCTCAACCAAAGAGAAAAATGCAGTGTCTGTGTAGCACAACCACAATGCAGATCTACAGCAAGCCACAACAATCTCCCTTATTCAAAGTCATTGCTATGAGAACCTCAGATTTCATGGTTTGTCAAAACAGCATTAAAATATGACTAATTCACTGCCACTGTAAAACCTAAGATCAAATGCAGTTGAAGCATATAACTTCACTCTCAGAAAGTTTCAAATAAATGGACACCGGAAATAGAAATAATATGAGAGATGCAAAGGCCTTATCATCTTGGTAATGGCACAGAAAAACTGTGTGTGTGTGTGTGTGTGTGTGTGTGTGTGTGTGTGTAGTCATTGAATACAATAACAGCACTGTGTTTGCTGCATCTGTCTCTTTCTTCTCCTGATGAGCAGCATAAGTGTGGTTATTGTAGCTCTTAGCACAGTGTCAATCACACACTCCCTTCCCCCACACGCATTCAAACCCAAACCCCCAAACCTCAATCTTGCTGTCTGTACAATCACCTACATTCTTCATTGACAACATTTAACACCATGCACAATTTGCTTTTCTTCATTCCTGTGGCTGGGGAACATTATTTAGTGTAATGTTGGGGAACATTATTTAATATATACACCACCATTCAAAGACAACGTTCACTACCGTTTAAAGAATACTTTTATTCAAGGGTCCATTACATTGATCAATAGGACTGTTACAAAAGCATGTTTCAAGTAGGCTAAGTGCTATTCTTTTTCATTTTCTATTCATTAAAGAATCCTGAAAAATGTATTGTGATTTTCACAAAAATATTAAGCAGCACAATATAAGAAATGTTTCTTGAGCAGAAAATCAGCATATTAGTAAGATTTCTGAAGGATCATGTGACACTAAAGACTGGAGTAATGATTCTGAAAATTCAGCTTTCATCACAGGAATCAATTAGATTTTAAAATATTTTAAAACAGGCAAGACTTAAATTAAACTGTTATATTTCACGATGGTACTGCATTTTTGATCAATGCAGCCATGGGGAGCATAAGTGCTTGTACTTGAAGGAATTGCTATAAATATACATTTTATTTCAGCACTCTATACTGACACCTATTAGTGTGGATGCAGCGTAAAACAACAACAACAACAGTATTCTGTTTCCAATGCCAAAGCAGAAATACATTTATCACCCATGATTAATTTACTCAAAAAAAAAAAAAAAAAGATAATTAGTGTACATTCGGCAGACCATGTGATCTCAACATGGCAGGCAACATGAGAGTTATGCAGAATAATATGTGATGTCACGAGCCATTGAACTGTTTTCTGAGGTCCACTTATAATGCTATCAAGATTTTTACATCAAAAAACATAATTTAAAAGTAAAAGGTCATTTTCTGTCCTGTTTTTGTAGACTCGGAAGTAAATGCCCACTGCTATGATTGGCTAACACTTTGACAGCTTTAGTCATTCACAGATGGACGCTGCTGTGATTTAGGTTAAAAACGCACAAATACTCATATAAAACAATCTGTTTAACATAAAAAGCAATAATGGTCACCTGATAAAAACAGTTACTCACACTTGTGTGGTGCGACATTAGTGTCGGGTCCAATATAGCCAGCACAGCATTGTCTTTCAGTTTCAATCTTTCTGAAAATCCTTTGTTGAATTGTGCCTTGTTTGTAAACGAATCCATGGTAAAATGAAGTGACCAAGTACTTACTCACACAGCTTGAAACTTCATTAAAAATAACGTGACCAGACAGTGCCCAGGATTCCTAAATTGCCTAAAATAACCAGGTTTTAGCTGTTTACGCTGCACGGATTGATCATTGTATGACATCAAAGTACCATGAGAGCGAAAGAGAGCAGAACAGACGGCTCCTTATGCTTTCGAATCACTCTTGCAATACTTTGATCGTTATTTTAGGCAATTTAGAAATCCTGGGCAAAACGTGTCCCTGGGAAGTGGCACGTCTGGTCACCTTATTAAATATAAAGTTCATCCACTCCTTCTAAAGTTGGGATCAGAAGGAAGGCAATGCAAAGACCACAACTTTTTTTTCCCACAACTTGGCACTGCACAGCGTCTTGTTTTATTTTTTGGTTTCTGTGTAGACCTGCACGTTCGCCTCTCTCGTAAACACAACATGCGCAAATGGCTGGGCGGGGCTAAACAGGCAGCGCTGTAGAAGCAGGCGTTGATCTTCTTCTGTGGAGGCGGTGCTTATTCACACAATTACATCATAGAGTGGTATATTCCACGAGATGTCATTTTGGCAGACTGGCTTCAATATAAGCTGTTTTTAGACTAACGAGAAAGTTTTGAGTTCTGAAACTTACAGGATGTTTTTATAGTACAGTGACCTCTGGTATGTCAAAAGATTAAGAGAATTTTGGATTCTCAGTTCATGACCCCTTTAACATACTTGTCAACATAATTTTGCTACATTTCTAAATGGAATGAAATGTGTAAAAACTGGAAATCAAAATATTCTGTGTCAACTTAAAGTTAAGATGATCAGCAACACAGGCAGGCAGACATACACACACACACACACACACACACACACACAAAAACACACCTAAATACACAAAGACACACACGCAGCTCTAAACAAAGACATCTTAGAACAAACCGCGACATGCATCATAGGCGTGGACCACTTGTTCTGTATGACTCAAACATCACACAATAGCTTTAACTTCATCATGGAGCTCCTCTGCCCTGTGTGACATTCCCCGATCATTGAGCTCGTAGAGACACACAAGAACACACCCTCTTCACCATAACTGCCCTTCACAAAGACAGCTAATGACTCACTCACAGACTTGACTGAAGAGCTGACATGGTAATTTAGGGTGAACAATCAAGTATCTTAAATATGATCATCAATATGATCAGTTAATCTAGGCATAAAATGATCGATCACTGGAATAATTGGAGGAAGAATTGCATTACATGTCTGCTCTGTTGCACGAATGTTTCATTGCATTAAGTGGTTTGAGAAAACAAGGAGGGACAATATTGCATAAACATAACTAATGGCTTACCAGGTAAGACCAAAAAGATCATGAGGGCTAGCTTGGCACATCGGTCCACAAAATGAGAAAACAGATTATTCATATTCAGAGACCCTAATAAAATTGTTACTCCCAGGAGCCAGCCATGTATACATTAGTTATTATAAGGTAGTATTATTAGCATATATTCTAAATTGACCTTATGAAAGTAATGACTTAACCACGACCATAGCTTTTCAAGGGCAGGTGTGCTTGTTCATTATTTCAAATGCAGTTTATTATCACTCATCAAGTTGTTATACTGAAACACTAAATATAAAGTTAGAAGACAAAATGTACCCAAGGGCACTGTAAAATGATTTTTCAAACTTGTATTATTGCAGATTATTGAAATATGTTTTACAAGAAAATCCTATTTCAGTCTTTGAAAACGTCCCACTCAATTTAATGTGTTACTTGCCATTTCTTTGTACTCAGTTGTCAAATTTACAAGCAACTTCTGAGTGCAAACTGTTTGTACACCAATTGTTTTTTTCAGTGTGTCAAGTGGACAGTCGACACTTCATAAGGACTGACATGAACACAAAGACATATAAAAGAGTAAAAATGAGTTGAACTGTCGTAAGAACAATTAAAGGGGTCATCAATCACATTTTCCCTAATAATAGCTCAAATGTGCTACAAATATTCTCCAAAAATTCAAAATCTCCAGTTATAATGAAATTCATTTACAGCACTTAATAATTCACAATATAACTGCCATGTTCACTAAACTTCAAACAGTGTAGAAATTTGCCTTTTGCCATATTAATACAAATGGCTATGAAGAGGAAATATACTGTAATTTACAATACAGTAAATTATTAAAATACAATAAAAAGTTCCTCATTTGTAATTATGCTAAATGTATAAATGGCATGATTTCAAACCAGTTAAGCACAAACCCCAACACACAACCTATTTCGCTGGTCAAATCAACACACAGTCACCTGTCCTGAAAACTTCATTGATTTAGCACAGAGAAGCAATCAGCACAGTAATTGAAATGATCAATGGACTTTATAGAATCTCAGTGGGCAGGGCTTGTGCTGATCTGGTTTGGGGAGATAAAACATGCAAAATAAAATCTACCACAACAATGAAAACAACCACAGTCATAGTAACAGAAAAAAAAGCATTAGGCTATGACACAGAAAATGAAATGAGGTTAATAAACAATTTAGAGGGCAGAAAAAGAATAAGACATCTGTTGTGAACTAAGAGCAGCTGCAGTGAATTTAAATTAGTATGACTAAGTAAAACCCAACAAACAGCAGCAGCCGAACAGAGACTCAGAAGGAAGCAGGAAAACGTAAGTACAGGTCCGTTGATTGTCATGGCTGAGGAGCCACAGCTGCTCTGAAGCAAAGACATTGTCTCTCTATTGGACATACACAAAATGTTCAAAACACATGCAGGGTTAGCCCAGCCTTCAGATTCTTGTGCTGTTTGAAATGATGACGTGGAGTTAGCCAGCAGCTATAAACCGAGAGAGAGTATGACAATGCCAGAACACTTAAACACAGATACAGAAAGGAAAAGAGAGATACAGCGAGTAAAAGAGGTTGCAGAGGGCAGATAATGGCTTTCTCTCTGGCTCTCTTGGGCATGTGAACTACATAACGGCTTGTTTGTCCTGATGAAAACACTACAGTAATCCTATCAGTTAAACATTCACAGTTCACATGACCAATCTACCACACCTGTAAATATGTTTATTTTGACGTAATTTAAAAAAAGAAAGACTAAAGTGCAGCCCTTAGAACAAAAACAATGTCCACTATTTATTTATACAATTGCAAATCCAACTAGTTTTAAGTTACATGGAGAAATCTGTTAATATTCCATATTTCCTAGATGGTGCAGAACCAAGTGGAAGTATGTGCCGTCTTTGCTCATGGGCGCCAAATTCTAGAAAATTGTGCAGCAATCACCCAAGCTGTGAATGCCATTGGACTAATTACTCAGTAGAAACACGACACCAGCAGAAAGGCAAAAATACAAATATACAAATACTTGTAATGTATCTATTTCTATCTATTGCCTTAGAATACTGATTTTCAATGGCGGCCAAAAGAGAAAAGCACCATTTTTCCACAGAATGGTGCAGTAAAGACAACTTCCAATATGGGCTAACCAGCCTACACTTGAACCCGGAGAGATCATATGCATTTCCAGGTAATCTCTTGTTTTTTTTCTTGACAGTACTATCTACCACGCTAGCCTGAGTCCTAAACAGTATAGCAAATGTTGGCTGGAACCTTAAGCAAATCACAATCTTCTCAGATGTTCACACCTGTCAGATTGTGTACGAAGAGCAGGGCTGTATCTACCACAGACATAATGTAACTGTCTTAACTGTGCTTGTCAAGTCAAAATGTTTGAGATGTGAGGCTTCAGTTCTAAAGGGAATGTGAGGTAAGATGTAAGTATGTAAATATTTTATTTGACAACTGTTTTAGGATAGAAATGTTAAACGACCAATAGTAACAACCAGTTATGCAAAAAGTGTGTGAAATTTTGCAGTTTTGAACTGAAAATATAGACTGTTGTTTAAATAACTCATAAATGAACGTGATGAGATAAGATTAACAGAGGCCTTTTCGGCATATTAGGCCCAATCATGAGGTCAATATTACCTCAGCAGGCCTGGCTGTTGTTACAGTGGTTAAGAAATTTTGCTCACACAGATTTTGTGACCTTGATAATGTCGGGAATGGAGCATAACATCACATTCCAATACAAATGGATACATTAAAGTGTTAAAGGGATAGTCCATCCAGAAATAAAAATGCTGTCATAAGTTACTCTGCCTCATGTCATTCCAAACCCATATCACTTTCTTTCTGTGGAACATAATAGATGATATTTTGAAGAATGATAGCAACCAAATGATTTCAGTTCCCTTTGACATCTATTTTTTTGTTTGTATAATTGAAATCAACAGGAACCGAAACTCTTTGGTTACCAATATTCTTCAATTTATATTATTTTATGTTCCACAGAAGACAGGTTTGGTCCTACAGGTTTGGAATGACATGAAAAGACATAAATGAAGACAGAATTTAAATTTTTGGGTGAACTATCCCTTTAAGCAATAAAGCTCCAATTTAACACCAGCCAAATCGTCAACTGCAATGACATCATTTTCAAAGAATGGTCACCATATCCACTTATTTTAGACACAAGTAAATAATTAGAAAAAGGAATAAATAAAACTTCAGCATGGGATCCCACACACCTTTTTTTTTCTTAGCTGGTAGCAAAACCACAGTCTATTCATTAAATACAGAGTCAAACAAACTCTCCTCCCTACCAAAACATATAATCAGACTGCCCTTAATCATTAGTAAGCTCAGGCAAGAGCAACATAATTAATCTCTTAAACTGTGATTCACAACAAACCAAAATGAAAGACCATAACAGCTCACCAAGACATATTTTCCTTTGGTTGGCCCAAAATGTCAACAAAACGCAGTGTGACAAATGACAAAAAAGAATTGTGCATAACAGCCATGACAGTCTGATGCATGTTTAAGCTTTAATATCGCGACATTGAAAATAACACGAAGCCATAACAGGCCATTCAGGTCTTTCAAGAAGCTAGAAGACCAAAAAGGCCTAAATTAGCAATAACCGTTGTTTCAACGTGTATGATGCGGACTCTTATAGGCTACTATGTACAATAAAGCCTGTAGTCTGGACTCAGCAAACCCTCATGCAAAAGCACCACCAGGGGGGATGCCAGTTCTTACTATAGGTGTTACGAATCCATTATTAGCAACATATTACATTTGCTTTTTTGCGGAGGTGAGTTTAGTGATATGGCTGTTTTATTGTGCAGCGTTATGGCATTAAATGCAAAAGCCTTTGCAATGGAGGAAGGCTGCGTTGAATTCAGAGCACAGTGGTATTTAAACGCACGGTGTATTTTGGTGCCTTAAATTGGGTCATAATCACATCTGTTTCCGTGTAAAATAATAAGGGTGTGGATGATGATTTTTTCCCCATGGCAACTAGCAGATGGGCAAGCAGACAAATCACCGCCGCTGGTCCAGAGAGATGGGAGCATGATGCGCTGGAATTTCCCCGCTTTGTCCTAGACTGCCTCCCTGTCATATAATCCTGATTAACATGGTAATATAAACGTTGTACACAAATGGATGAGTGCACACATATTGGTCCAGCGACCACACACTGTCATTGATGGAAAATGCATAGAGCAATGCCCACCTGAATTTCGCTCTCATTACTCAAGCGGCTCCTGCGATCTTGCCATATTAAAGATGATCGGTCACAAAACCGGCAGCTATCGGCAATCCTTTTCTGTACGAAGCCGTTGGACCACTACGGTAAGTCGGGAAATGAATACGGAACCATATTGGACATATTGGTTGTGGATGCTCATTTAGAGGAAAATATGAGTCGTCAGTGCGAGCTTCCTCAAGGAGAGCTGCGGTCGACGCCTACAAGACAAAGCCCCGCCCAAGTCCCGCCTACTACCTCGTCTGTAATTTAATAGAAATGCTGGTATAAATAATCATAAACTGTCTGATTATAATAAATACGCGTTGAAAATCAATTCATAATTGCCATCTGTTTTCCGATTATTTGACGGTCTCGTTCAAAATGAACCATAGTGCCATGTTCTAACGTCAGCGGACCTCATGTGATTGACAAACGTTCGACCAATAGGAGGATAAACTAGAGGAATGGTCATGATTGACAGCTCATTCCACCAATCCGTTATTTTTCTTAACCTCAGCCACAGTGGGTAGCGGGCAGGTGATGTTGCGGTGTTGATTGGAGTAGTTGTTAAGAAACTGTTTTGTCCGGTTTATCTTCTGAAGATGCACCACATTGTTCTTTACTTCACGATAGATAGATAGATAGATAGATAGATAGATAGATAGATAGATAGATAGATAGATAGATAGATAGATAGATAGATAGATAGTGTTGTGGAATTAAACGATGGTCTTCTCAAATTTGTCAATAAAGCTCAAGAAGCAGAGTTCCAGATGCCAAAATAAAACTTTATTGAACACAGCATCAGGGCATCCAGTTTATACCCATCTTTCTAACCATAATTGACCGTATACACGATTACTTCCTGGTATTAGATAAGCCAGCTCATTCATTTCCGGTCAACTGTGCTGTGCCTAAAGGGGAGTGTCCTTTGCTCGGTTTCTCTATATAATCCATTCACAATTTGGAGAAAAGTTTTATTTGTCTAAGAGGACCAAATGTTCACGTATACTGTTTCAGGAATGACAAGCGCGAATGTTAAATTTACGCGAGTGAATCTGTTAAATTATGTGGCTAGTCATGATTGACAGCGGCAATGGAATGAATCATCTGACAAGCCGATGTCAAAATAGAGTTGTGCATTAAGTGATTCAGACTAAATTCAGACTAACAAACCTACAGCAGCAAGTCTGTCTTGGATAAAACTTAAACGATGTAGTTATTAAATTAAAAATAAACATTTCAAAATATTGAATGCATTATTGTTATACCAACTTATTTATTTTGTATTTAGGTATTCAAATAATTCAGCATTATATGCTGTCGTCTGGCCTTATTTATCTATTTCTTTAAATGACAAGTGACTTTGTGACTTCCTGCACTTGCTATACTTTATACTTCAGTGCGATAAAGTACTAAATTTGTTATAATATTTATTTTATAATAAATCAGAAGACAAGAAAAAACTAGGCAGTTGAAATGGCAGCTGCAGCCAATGATTGATCCTATACTGCCATCTCCTGGTTATAATGGTAATTTAATTTTCTTCTTAAAAAATCTTTAGCCTACTCTTCGCTGAGACATGTTTTTGGCACATTTCTTCATGTCATCTTCATGAATGAAAAGTGAACCTTTAATAATGTGAATTTCACTGCACAGAGATGAGAAATAATAAAGGCTTTAAAATATTATAAGATTTTAAAAATGTGTTCATGGCTATGAAGGTAAGATATAGATCAGGCATCCTCAAATCTGGCCCACTCCTGCAGAGTTTAGCTCTAACCCTAATCAAACACACCTGAGCATGCTAATCAGCGTCTTCAAGATCATTAGAAAATCACAGGTAGGTGAGTTTGATCAGGGTTGGAGCTAAATTCTGCAGCAGATTGGCCCTCCAGGGAAAGATTTGATCAACCCTGATATAGATTATCAATAATACCATTAAGACTTTGTTTCAGAGATTAGCCTAACTGCCTAAACAGTTACGATAGTGTTTATTTGTCAGCATTTAAATGTACAGTTATGTGTCTGGGTACTTTTCTGGGATTACAAGATTCTGCATATAAAATTATATGTTATTTAATTACATGAAACTGTATGCCGCTGTCCTTATTTACAGTGTTGCAATTTTGGAGATGTTTCTGTGAGAGTCTCTACCTATATATAGCACATATAAAATGAGCTTCACCGGAAGATTATGAGATGGCTTATCTTTATCTTTATCTTTATCTTTATTTTAATCTGGTTTGCCACAATTTCTTATCAGCCCACCTTTATTCTGCTGCCAGTAAGGTGGCCACATGGGACATACACCAAACTTGTTTATCTGTCATACTCTGGAAATCACCCAAAGTTCATTTGGTTATTTGAGTTCACTGATACAATGGAAACCACCAGTACTGCGCAATGGATAGGCCCTCAGACTTGCATTCTACATTAGGACATCCAGTATTGGAATAACTCAACATATTAATTAGTATATTGATTACTTTCATGACCATGCATCATATTTTAAGTAAGATAATACCATATTGAGTAAATAGCATAATATAAAGTAAAATAACACAATATATTCCCCCCTCTGAGACTTTACCAAGTCTCACTACTAAACCCTTTGCCCAGAGTGCAACACCATAAATCCACCTATCCTTCTATCCATCTATGAACCAAAAAATGGTCCTCCATTACCTCTTAACAATTGGTTTCTTTATGATGCTGCACTCCAGAGGAAGTTAGATCCAAACATCTCTCCTCACGATTGACTAGAGAAGAGTAAAAGAATCCGCTTCCCTACCTATACATTCTTGGGGTCAATGAACAATGAATCAATCAGCAATGTGTATCAAAGCATGTGCATGAGATGTCTTAGCCTTGCCCATGGTTGTCATAGTTATGTAGAGTACATGAATGATTAGTCAAATTATTAAAATGATCAAAAATCTGAATTAATAAAAACATAATAATGCAATAAATGATGCACTGGTTTATACCTCGCTGCCAGAGGAACTCCAGGCATTCCCGGTAGCCTGGAGCGCTATCTGGTGATGCTATCCTTCGTTGCCAGAGGAGCTTTTAGGCAAATCTCATTGCCCTCCAGCACTATCTGGTGTTGGAGTAGATAGTGGGTTTTTAAACCTCCAGTTGAATCTACTGATGCTGCTAAGCACTGAGATGCTCGTCGATCCTTTCTTCTTTTCATACTTTCCAGTGATGACTTTCCAGTGTTCAAAGAAACAGACTATATACTGATAAATGAAGGTTAAATGATGAATACTTTCAAATAATAAGTAAATATGCAATCTTTCTTTATCATCCCCTTTTCTGGTTGCATTGCCTTGTAACACAGACAATGACCTGCTTAAGACCTTCAGCGTCCCCTTTCTTTCCAAAAATAATCACATTTTACATTTGATTTAATCAAAATAAACAATTTCAGAATAAATGATTCAAAGATAAATAACTTCAGGAATAAATTACTTAAAGGGTTAGTTCGCCCATTTAAGACATGAAGTTGTATGCAATCCTTACCAGCACATAGTGCATACACACTGACCCACCCTTTAGTCACCTCCCTGGTCAGAGTTCTGGCCGCTAGAAGTTTTTCAAGATAGTACTCCCGGTTAGTTTCCGGGGCCTCAAAACTGTGCGTTTTTACGTGAAAAAATTATTTGCGTTTCAAAGCTTGATTAATTTACATCACAAAAAACACGCCTGACAAAATTCATACCTCAGTTTTAATCGGCACTATTTTCTTTCCATTTCTATCAATCCGGCGCTGCTGTCAGCGTCAACAGTGCGCACGCGTTCAGATCAGCTGTTGATAGCGCGACTCGCTGACATGTCTGACTACGAAACTTCTGATGATGAAACCAATTTTAGCACAATGTCAGACGGAACAGTTGAACCCGGACAGTTTAGACATTGGATCATAAAGTTAGTAAATAGAGCTTACCCGTGGTACTGGTACAGCAAAACTCTTTAAAATCATTTTTTCTTTTTCCTCCTTGGTTGGGGATGTAATCGTCTTCGCTGAAGTGAGCACTGCACACAGAAATCCTTGATTCTCGATATTTTAGCTCCCGCAGAGTAGCCGATGGCAACCAGCCAAAGCTGTAGCTATATCCGAAACTGGAAAACGATGGAATCTGAACGGTGATCCCGGCACATTCTTGTGGTCACAGCCTGGGAATTTACAAGTTCGCACCATTGTTCATTTTCTACTTTTATGTCGTTGTCATTCGATTGTGTAAACACTATGGAACAGCTGATCTGAGCGTGCGCACTGTTGGCGTTGACAGCAGCGGATTGATAGAAATGGAAAGAAAATAGTGCCGATTAAAACTGAGGTATGAATTTTGTCAGGCGTGTTTTTGTGATGTAAATTAATCAAGCTTTGAAACGCAAATAATTTTTTTATTAAAAAAATAAAAAAAATTTTTGAGGCCCCGGAAACTAACCGGGAGTACTATCTTGAAAAACTTCTAGCGGCCAGAACTCTGACCAGGGAGGTGACTAAAGGGTGGGTCAGTGTGTATGCACTATAGTGCTGGTAAGGATTGCATACAACTTCATGTCATAAATGGGCGAACTAACCCTTTAAGGAGTAAATGACTTCAGGAACCCTCTAACTTCCTGCCTACTCTATCCAAGTATTCTAATAATCCTACATAATATGCAAAAGAAAATACAATGAAGATACTAACTCCCTCTCTATCAAAAGTTACAATACAAGAAGAAAATTAAAGAATAGAAAATAAAAGGCACCCCTTCCCTACCACTCCATTGTGTTTTTCAGGAAGGCTTTACATAATTTCATGCAGTTCATCCAGTCCAGGTCTCACTGTATGCACGTTGGTACACCCAATGTCAATTCCAGTTGGCCTTACTGACACGTTAATCATCTGTTTGGCTGCAGCACTGGCCAGCATTGATATGATGAAAGGTACAATACAACAGAACAACAGAAGAAACACAACAACGACAATTCCTATTATGCTGCCCACTTTAGTTAACCATTGTCACCAAAAAAGTGAATCAAACCAATCCCAAGCATGCATGTCTGTTCCAGCGTTCTCAGTTTCTCCATTGCTTTGGTGAATGATCCATCTGGGGCTGTATTATTTGGAATAATACAGTACAAAAGTCAGGTCCAAACATTACACATACGCCTTTTTCGACCAACAACCAGTTCAATGTTTTTCTATGCATCATCAGTATAGTTAATACTGTAAATCTCTGCTGATTGAAATAAATATAGTTTATCCACTATATTCTTGATAGGAGTTATCTATATTATGAATTTTGACTCAAATCCATATTTTATCTCATTCTTGGCCTTAAATTGCTCTAGTATTCCCTTGATTGGTCATTCAAATGTATGTATACACTTGCATCTGCCTTATTTGCTCTTTACACTCATTGTCTTTTTTGCAGCGACTGTACAGATTCGTTTAGGTCCCCTCCTATATTGTCACCCCTTGTAGTAATCTTACTCAGTCTTCTATTGCTTCTGATTGATTTTATCATGCCTACATAATCCATTACTAGATGTTTGAATGGCCCTTCTGGGACTGGTATATGGCCTATAGGTGCAGATGTTCCTTTCCTAATGTTCCTTGGGTGCAAACTTTGCATTCAGATAAATACCCCTCCACCATTGCTTGCAAACAAGGAGACCAATGTAACTGTCGTAGGCCAGTAAGAGCTGTTGCGTGTAAACCTCACTCCCCTGATCTCAAAAAGAGGCGCTCTAGCGACTGATGCTAGAGGCCGTGGTCATGTGGCTACGTGACATTTCATGTGACGTGTATAATGCACCACGCACCGTTTCACTAAACTGGTGAATGATTTCAGCTTCAGCACAGATAGTGAGGAGCTCCCTAATTGCTGCTTCATTCCAGTTTACACATTTTTCATCATGTGAACGTTGATCTGCTTTCAAAATACCCGGTAAAACAGTTGCACAATAACATGCATCATCACTACGACACACCCTTTATGGCATTGGTTCTGGCTTTTGTTCACACAGAGCTCATTCCGGGACTGAACCCGGCAATGTTACTAGGTCCCCAACCCGAGTGCCCGCCTCCTGTGCCGGAGACCCACTTGGAACCAGAATGAGGTGTGGCGGTGCGGACCCGGGGGGGGGGGGGGGTTACACCAATATCCTTGTCGCTTTATTTATTTATTTATTTATTCATTTCCCCCCTCGCACAATGGTCAAAACCATGCAGAGACCATCCAGAGATAAAGATTACAAGCATTTGCATTATGTGTTGCTCCCCTTCTGTTGCCATACACTAATTTCATATTGTGTAGCTTGATGTTGCATTCACATCAGTTGTGGTTGAGGTTGAATCAGAACAGAGGGAGCCATTATTGCTATTTCACATTTCTAGAATGTTTATCTACTGCATTATTGTTTTGTATCATTGTCCTCTGAGATAAGAGGACAATGATACAAAGATAAGGATTACAAGCATTTGCATTATGTGTTGCTCCCCTTCTGTTGCCATACACTAATTTCATATTGTGTAGCTTGATGTTGCATTCACATCAGTTGTGGTTGAGGTTGAATCAGAACAGAGGGAGCCATTATTGCTATTTCACATTTCTAGAATGTTTATCTACTGCATTATTGTTTTGTATCATTGTCCTCTGAGTTAACTGGATTGACTTGTATATGTTTGCAACATACAAATAGAATGGTTTGTCACACGTGGGCGTGGTCAAGTCAGGAGCATTCTGTAACTCTTTTTTTCTTTTTTCTTTCAATGATTCAAATGCTATTAATGCATCAGTAGTCCACATCAAGAGTGCTCTAAGATATTGATGGCCCACATGTTTCACTAGTGCTCTAAGTGGAGCTGTTTTGATTGCATACTCGTCAATCCAACCTGCACTAAAATCTGTCATCCTCAGAAAAGTAATAATTTGTCCCACTGTTTGTGGTCGGGGCGCTTTACTGATGCCCTCTAATTAACTGAGTGATATAGCTTGCATCCCATGTGAAACTGTGCGTCCTAAGTATTCAACTTGTAGTAGGCAATATTGCAGTTTTTCTTTAGAGGCCTTATGTCCCTCCTCAGCTAATTTAGTGAGCACTTTAACTGAATCTTGATGGCATTGTTCCAAAGTCGTTGACGAAATCAATAAATCATCTACGTATTGTATCAATGTGCTGTCCAGCCTAAGATCACTTAATTTTTTTTTTTTTTTAACTTGATTGATTCTCGTGTAGGTGAGTTTTTTACCTTGGTAGGTGAATGCAAACAATGGTCTGCTCTCGGCTAAAGGAATGCTGAAAAAAGCTGCGCAGAGGCTCTCAAGTCATGCACCAAATGCCATTTTGACTTATCTGCTTTAGCCACTGGCAGTATTGGGGTATTATAATAGCTAGTAGTTTCAACAAGCACTCCTGCTTTCATTAACCCCCTCAGTCTTTTTGATTCCCTCTTCTGCTTCTGGTTTCATTGGGTACTGCAATTATCTGGGTAACTTAGCTCCAGGTCTAAATGCTATTCTAATTGGATTAGCTGATTTCACTAACCCCACATCTGTGTCATGCTGAGACCACAATTCAGGTGTTACTAGTTTCTCCATTTCTTTTAACTATTCAGTTTGCTTTGTTTGATGTTTTTTTTTACTTTTGGCGCAACTTTTATATTTATAACCATTCTGGGGACTCCCATCATTGGAGTAGCACACAACATTTTAAGATACACTTTATATACTGATTGGAAGATTAGAGAATTTTCTGTGGCTTCCCACTGGCTTTTTTCTGCTTTTTGCATCATGGGGCCTAAGTCTTTAGAAACACAGTCTTTATTTACAAACAAAGTAACATGGGGAACTGAATTTGGCACTTCAAACCATTCTTCAATGAATTTTTCCCTATCTATCTGCAGAGCTGCACCTTTTGGTCCTACAACTATGTATTGTGATATCATAGGGATTTTCAAGCCTTTTGTGTCTTCTAACCAACTTTTTTCAAAGTCTGGGTCTTATCTTTCATCATACTTCATAGTACAATGAAATTCAGTCTTTGGCAGACTTGGTTCACATAGTTGTTCTCTTATGCAAATTCCCCATTTGCTAAGTGTTTTTTTTTTTCTCTACATCTTCTTTTAGATCACCTAACCAATATATGTTAGCATATGGTTCTTGTGCTTGTTGCAATGCTGAGACATTCATTTGTCTAATTGCCCTATCATCTACATAAATTCCATCTGGAGTACACCATATCTGCATTTTTAGTTTACATATGGCATCCCTACCCAACAACTTGACAAGTGTGTGTTCTGAGACTAATATTGGTATTCTTATTTCAGTGTCTTTCAGGCTTATGCTCACAGGGGCTGTCATAGGAAGTAGCTGAGTTGTTCCCGAGAATCCTACTGTCTTGAGTTCTATATTTCTTCGCGCTCCGGTGAAACACACCAAATTGAGAAACTAACGGAATGCATAGTCGATATAAAAAACTGGATGACGAGTAATTTCTTACTGCTAAATTCTGAAAAAACAGAGGTGTTAATTATCGGACCTAAAACCTCCACATGTAATAACTTAGAATACTGTCTAACACTTGATGGCTGCTCTGTAAATTCTTCGTCATCAGTTAGGAACCTAGGTGTTCTGTTTGATAGCAATCTTTCATTTGACAGCCACGTTTCTAACATTTGTAAAACTGCATTTTTTCATCTTAAAATATATCTAAATTGAGACCTATGCTCTCAAAGTCAAATGCAGAAATGTTAATTCATGCATTTATGACCTCAAGGTTAGATTATTGTAATGCTTTATTGGGTGGTTGCTCTGCATGCTTCATAAACAAACTCCAGATGGTCCAAAATGCAGCATCTAGAGTTCTTACTAGAACCAGGAATTATGACCACATTAGCCCGGTTCTGTCAACACTGCACTGGCTCCCTATTAAACATCGTATAGATTTTAAAATCTTGTTAATTACTTATGAAGCCCTCAATGGTTTAGCTCCTCAGTACTTGAGCGAGCTCTTATCGCATTATAGTCCTTCACGTCCACTACGTTCTCAAAACTCTGGTCATTTGATAATGCCTAGAATATCAAAATCAACTGCGGGTGGCAGAACCTTTTCCTATTTAGCGCCCAAACTCTGGAACAATCTACCTAACACTGTTCGGGAGGCAGACACACTCTGTCAGTTTAAATCTAGATAAAAGATCCATCTCTTTAACCTGACTTACACATAATACAGTACTACGCATCTTATATTCAAATCCGTTAAAGGATTGTTAGGCTGCATTAATTAAGTCAACCAGAACCGGGAACACTTCCCATAACACCCAATGTACTTGTTACATCATAAGAAGAATGGCATTTATGCTAATATTAGTCTGTTTCTTTCTTATTCCGAGATCACCGTTGCCACTCGATCCAGTCCGTATCCAGATCAGATGGTCACTGCAGTCACCCTGATCCAGTCCATATCCAGATCAGATAGTGGATCAGCACCTAGAGATGACCTCTACAGCCCTGAACGTCAGCGGAGATCAGGACAACTAGATGAGCCCCAGAGACTGATCCCCAGTGAGGACCTCGTCACCTAGACAGCCATCGGGACAAGACCACGGGAGCGCTATATAAATAAAGGTGACTTGACTTGACTTTATATATTTTCTGGACATGGGGAGGTGCGAAGCATATCTTGGATTTAAACACGAAAAACTGGCCCCCGTATCCAGCATCAGAGTAATGGGTTTTCCTTTGATGTTAACTTGCAGCATTGGTTCTTGATCAGCATCAGATGATATCACTGGAAGCTGATTCCTCCCCGTAGGATTCTCTAGGAAGCCCTAATAACCTTGGTCAGGCCCACGCCATGGGTTGACAGAGCCTAGAGCTTGGGCTTGCACTTGTTGTTGTCCATAGTTGACTTCTGTTGCCAAGGATTGATGGGGCAGTCTGTTCTGTTGTGTCCAGGCTGATTGCATCCCCAACACACTCCTGGTGGGCCACCAGCTCTGTGTTGATTGTTGTTAAATCTTCCTCTGCCACGTCCTCTTTGTTGTTGATGTCTGTTCCATTTCCTGTTGTTTGACTGCTCTGGCTTGAGATAGATGACAACTGGTGCTGGTCCTTGTGGTGCATTCATTGTTGCAGGTGGATTGACAGGCTCTGAAGTATTGACAGGTACCATCACTGCTGAGTGGTCTTCCTTCTGCACTGCTTGGACCTTTTTCTTCTTATTGAGCAGCTCCTCAAGCTGCAACTGAGTCAGTTTTCTTTGCAGCTCTTTTTCTTGGTTCTTCATCTTTAGCTCTTGTCTTCTGTACTGTTCCACAGCATGGACCACATGGTCTCTGAACTCTTTGTGTGTCTTTGAGTTCAGACCTACCACATCCTCCAGCTTCACTTTCACTGCTGCAGGCATGGCTTCCACAATGGCAGTCTTGAAGAGTGCTGTCAGTACTTTGTCTTGCTCTGGATCTCTTTCCAGTTCTTCTTTCCAACGTCTCATTTGTCTCTAAATGTAGGTGGTAGGGTTCTCAGTTTCCCCCATTGGCTCCCCCTTCAGGAAACTTGGATCAGTTTGCATTGGGTATTCGACTCTCAGAGTGAGCCAGATGTCACGTCGATGTTTGTCAAAAGAGACTCCATCTGCTTGAGGCCTGTCCACTGCTTGAAGGAGGCCAGACTGCTTGAGGATGTCATTCAGCTTGGAGGCTCCCAGGCACTTAGCAAGCAGGGCTTTAATGTCACCCAGGGCCAGAAGCTTTTCAGTTGTTTCTTCTTCAAATGTTCTGATCCATTTTCCAGCACCTTCATGAATGTCTGGATGGCGGGAAACCAAAGTGTCCAGGTCTTAACTTGCCCAGGGTTGGGCACTCAAATTTTGGGGCTTCAGCCCTTCTCGATGCCCTTGTTGATCTGTGTTCCTCTTCTGCTCTTCGTCTTTGTGCTTGACCTTGAAACCGGTCATCTGGATATTCTATATCTTGCATGACCAGTGTCCCAGCTACTTGCTTGTACTGTTTCCGCTGGACATAATCATGTGGGCTTGGGTGTGGTTGCATTGGTTGAGGTTTGCCCATCAGTTCATCCAGCTCTTGTTGCAATGAGCCCACAGCCTGTTCAAAATCTTCTCTTGTCATGTGGACAGCTTGTTTGAGATTATCTCTTGTCCTGTTGCACCTGTCCTCCATTTCAGCCAGTGCTTCCTGGACAGAGTCAGCAGGTGTCACTGTTCCTTCAGGTGCATCTTCAGGCCCTGCTGCATGATAGTTCTCACGCCTCCACAAGCTGATGTCAGATGTTTGTGGTAGTCTTCCATTTCTTTGAGTATTTCTGAAAGACAATGATATGTGGGTGGCTCACCTGTTTTCTCTTCCTCTCTGTAGCCCTTGGCCCCTCCTCTTTTAGTCCTTGGCTCCACCTCATGGGCTGTTCTCTCTCTCTCTCTTTGTCTTGGCTGTAGCAGTGGTATGGATGTTCTCAGTCTCTCCCTCTGTAGCTCCAGCCCCTCCCTCATGGCTGTGTGTGTGTCTCTTTCTTTCCTGTTGTCTGCCATTCTTCCTCAGTTCACCTCTGCAGCTCTGCTCATTTGTTTCAACTTCTGTATTTATATCTTGTACATATCCCTCAAATTCTATCGACCCCTTTAAATCTATTGTTCCCTGTACTACAGGCATTTGGTTTACAGCTTGATCGCAGGAAGGAGCATATGGAGGCAGCCTTTCTTCTTTTTTGCTTTCTTGTTTCTCCAATTGTAATAATTTAATTCCATGTTGTTTGAACAGGGTCAATACCCCTAATTCTTGTTCTCTTTTTTTTCATTTCTCTTTTTGGATTTGTCATTAGTCTTGTAATTTTTTAACAAGACCTCCATTTCTTTACACATTGCCACATCAAATGTTCCCTCTGCTGGCCATCCACAAGCCAATTTCTTTTGTTTTTTCTGCCCACTTTTTCGAGAGTTCCCTTATTGCTTCTTTACAGGCTGGATTTTTAGAAGCCAATAATTCTATTGGAATTGACATTATTGAAAGTCAGAGTTATCAATTTGTTTAACACAATGAATTATTATTTCTTTTTAATTTTCCCCCTCAGTGATTTACCTCTCTAATCCCAGCGTTTTAATGAATAGCTTATCTTCACCAAGCTCATCAGACGAGGATCACTAAAAGTATCCGACCCCTAATTTCCACTTGGACTTTTGCTAGCCGGAGGACTTATCACTTTTTACAGGAGATGGTTAGATTGTCTCAGATATTTTAAAACAATCACAATGTGTTTTCTGGTTAATAATTTGAAGGGTAACACTTGGTTCTTTCCATCGCAAATTGCTTTTTGTCCAAATTATGTTTTCTCTCAAGCTAAATGCCTCAAAACTCCACAGCCTCCTCAAATGAAATTTGCGAACTGTAGCCGTCACTCCTCCTTCCCAAACTGAGTAAGTGAAAGATGGGGTTAACTCTACGCAAAACCCTCCTATCCTAGAAGTTTAATGGTTCCATAAAGTCAATTAATAATCTTTTTTCTTGTATCGATATAATTTGTCTGCCCCTTCTTCCCCGTATTTTCTTTTTCTTATTCACAACAACTTCATCACCCATTTTTTTCATTTTTTTTTTAAATATTTAATTCGATTAAGCAATGATCTCAACATCTGCTGTTCTATTTCTTAATGCTGGTGGATTTCTACCAACATATGTCCATGTGTAATGGTCTACTTCTCAACACAATCATCATCATCAGTCGTCTCAGTATCCTGCCGGTTATATGCAATACCAGTGCACTCCCTGTCTCATTTACACTAACCCTTATGTTATGCTTGGGGTATAACATAGACCCCAGACCCACTTTACATGGTGAAAATATGTATCATTAGTTTTTATCTTATTGCCTTATTTATAATTTTACAATTGTTCACACTGGTTTTTCATACCATTGCAATCATAAACAGTCGCATAAAACATATAAAATCAGCACATTTAGCTTCATGCAAGGCCCAGTACAGTTAATGTAATAATGTTCTAATAATTTTGTCCATCACTGTATATAAATGTCTATCTATCTCTTCAGCCTAGTTCGCTTTTTGTGTTATTTTAATACGAATTATTTCATGTCATGGTAATTACAAATGCTGAAAAAATCAAGCCAACAAAGCTTTTTTGACTCTGACTTTAGTGTTGCGAATATATATATATATATATATATATATACACACACACACACACACATGTATATATTAATGAATTTTGTGTCAAGGAAAATTTTAAGGAAAGAAATAAAATCTAGATTTTAATAAGGTTTTCGATTTTAGGTCGCACCGTTTACACACTCTGCGCCCCAATGTGCATACTATCCACCCTATCTGCCCTAAATAGTATTGAAAATTACTAATATATCTAAGAGAATTTAGGATGGATAGTATGCACATGGGATGCTGGCACACATTTATCATTGTGGGCCTAAAATCAGAATGCACATAGTGACATCGTGTGGACATTTTAAAGTAATGCTAGCGACTGGTTTAGGAACCCGCCCACAAAATCGACGCGGTTTTATGTTACCCAATCGCAAGCATGCGCTGCTTCTCACCCTTTATTGACGTTGAATACAACCAATGGGAGAGCTCGGTTTTTATTTCCGGGGAGCGCTATAAACTTAAGGCCTTACTGCACGATTCGCGAGTGCCGACGTTCAGTACCAACAGCGAAAGGTAATTTGTTTTGTTTATACCTTTAAGAACTCTAATTCGTTAAAAACATGATTGTTAATAGTACTCACTTCCGGATTTAGCTGTATTTTAGAGGCCATTTTAGTAATAAATTTAAAGTGTTTAAAAGTTAAGAGTTGTAGACACCTCGCGTTTCTCTAACCGCGCAGCCTGAAAGGCTCAAAGCCGTAATGTGAAAACGAAAGCGATTTGCGTTGAAACAGCCTCGTATTTCATTCTTCACGTGTATCACAAGACTTCATAGCCATAGATATTCTAGGTACTTTTGAAAAAACGCGCGGTGAAATGAAATGAAATTAAATGAAATGAAAAAAAAAAGATCGGTTTCGTTGGGACAGCGAATGGCGGCTCTATTGTTTGAGGGGTAACGTTAGTCAATTGGCTAAATCAATCGGAGCTGGTTTTATATGTATAGAAACCTGTATTATGGATGTTTTTGCCCTGTAATTATTTTCACTATCTAGGTACTATTTACGAATAGAGACCAGCATTTAAAGAGAGCAATGTAAGTGATGATTTATGGACAATTTCGAGGAGTTTGGATAATGATGCATAATTTCTATTCTTTAGTTTAGGCTTAGGTTGCAAAACACTGAACAGCATTTTTGGCTGCTTTGTAAATGTTTTTTTTTTCTTTTCTTCTTCGTGTAAATGATTCTATATTTGCATATGTGATCCTGGACCACAAAACCAGTCTTAAGTCGCACAAGTATATTTGTAGCAATATCCAACAATACGTTGTATGGGTGAAAATGATCGATTTTTCTTTTATGCTAAAAATCATTAGGATATTAAGTAAAGATCATGTTCCATGAAGATATTTTGTAAATTCCTTCCATAAATGTATAAAATCTTAATTTTTTATTGGTAATATGCGTTGCTAAGGACTTCTTTTGGACAACTTTAAAGGCGATTTTCTCAATATTTAGATTCTTTTTTTTTTTTTTTGTTGCACTCTCGGATTCCAGATTTTCAAGTAGTTGTGTCTCGGCCAAATATAAATCTCAATTTCAAAAAAATTGACCCCTATGACTGGTTTTGTGGTCCTGGGTCTCACATTATAGTAGAACATGTTTATATAATGATAGGTATCTTTAGCATAATTCTCTCTCTTTTACATCTTTACGTTTCCCTGTGTCACCAAAAGTTACCATGGCCGAAAACGATGTTGATAATGAGCTGTTGGACTACGAGGAAGACGAGGAGCCGCAGACCGCCGTGGACAGTGCAGTCCCATCTGGCAAGAAGGAGGTGAAAGGCTCCTACGTCTCTATTCACAGCTCCGGCTTCCGTGATTTCCTCCTGAAACCAGAGCTGCTCCGCGCAATCGTTGACTGTGGCTTTGAGCATCCTTCTGAGGGTGAGGATTTATGCAATGTGTTTAAGGTTTTTAGAGTGCACTGCTGTGTAACAATCTATCTAGTATTAGTATATCTATTATATGAGCAGCAGTGTATAGATTTATTTCAAATGGCTTTGTGAGTATGAATAGCCACCATATTCAGTTACATACAAGTACCTAGTTGTTCTTTTAAATTTAAATCGGTGTTAAAGTGCAAACATAAATATATTGATCCACATGGAGAATCACTTTCATGCTGCCTTGGTTTCATTGTAATTGTATTAACAAGATTTTGTTTTTAGTAGTGAAATGTATTATTTTTTCTCAGTCCAGCATGAATGCATTCCACAAGCCATCTTGGGTATGGACATCCTGTGCCAGGCAAAGTCTGGTATGGGAAAAACCGCCGTGTTTGTGCTTGCCACTCTTCAGCAGATCGAGCCAGTGGATGGGCAGGTGTGTGTTCATTAAACTAGATCTTGCAAACTCAAAAACATTATGGTTTTCCTTCCTATTTGTATAAAACAACATTGCTCACTTGTACATTAACACTCAAAGGTTTTGAAGTAATTACATTAATTTAAACGCATGTACAGTACAATTACAGTAAAAGTAATATTGTGAAATTATTACAATCTAAGAGAACAGTTTTTATTTTAATGTTTTATCATGTAATTTATTCCTGTGATGGCAAAGCTGAATTTTCAGCAGCCATTTCTCAAGTCTTCCGTGTCACATGAAATCATTCCGTTAGTCTGATTTGATGCTTAAAGGTGGGGTGAGTGATTTCTGGTAGCCAATGTTGATATTTCAAATAGGGCTGCACGATATATCGCATGCGATATTTAATGCGCATCTTGTCAGTAAAGCCGGTTCTGTAATCAGCGGTAATGTCCATCACGTGCGTGATTTCACATGGAGCTGCATTCACCACACAGAGCCGTTGTTCACGTTCAGCGTGGTTTTGTGCAGCTTGTCAGTGAACAACGACTCTGTGTGGTGAATGCAGCTCCATGTGAAATCACGCACGTGATGGACATTATCGCTGATTACAGAACAGGCTTTACTGACAAGATGCGTTAAATATCGCATGCGATATATCGTGCAGCCCTAAATTTTCAAATCACCAAAACAAACACGCCCCAACTCCAAAAGGCTCTTGCCCCCATTTTGATAGCTCTGCCCCACATGCAGCGATTAGTTCTGTGAAACAAAGCAAAACCAATGTTACTCACCTATCGAGAAGAAACAAAGCAACCTTGGCATTCGATCGCAGGCCTTCCTGCTCCTTGAGTTCTCTCCAGTGCTGGAAAGCTGATCCGATGTTTACACGGGTCCTTCTTCTTGCCTTATCGTAACACTGTGTCTACACTGGACGCGAGCGGCACGGTGCGACAAAATACTATAGAACTCATTATAATCAGTGATGCTGTCTACACTGGATACGACACGACAAAATCCCAGACAGTAAACTGCTGCCGCGTTCTATTTATGACGTATTGACACAAATTTCAAATGATTTTCAACGGTTACTTTGTCACGTCCAGAGTATACAGACTTTAGCTGTTGCGGCATGACACGACAACTGTCGCGTCCGGTGTAGACAAACCGCCTTTTGTTCCGCAGACGTTTTTTATTTTTATTTTTTTTATCTGCCATCTCTATCTTTCTGTCGTCGCTCTGCGAATGTCCGTCATGTTCACTGAGCGCTCTCTCCCCACATCATGAGTAGACACGCCCCTTACTGCTGATTGGTTACAAGTTTTTGGTACTCTGTTTTCTAAAGTGTTTTTGAAAAAAATACATACACCACCTTTAATTATTATTGGTACTCGTTATTATTAATGGTTATCATTAATAATTATGGTTACGTGGTTATGCAAACAGTTTTTGCTGCTGAATATTATTTTTTTTTTTTAAATCGTAACCTGAACTGTATAGTTTCCAAAAAGCATTAAGCATTAACAACTGCTTAAACATTGATAATAAGAAATGTTTCTTGAGCAGGAAATCAGCATATTAGAATGATTTCTGAAGGATCATGTGACACTGACGACTGGAGTAATGATGCTGAAAGTTCAGCTTAGCATCACAGGAATAAGTTACATTTTAAAATGTATTCAATTTTAAAAAAAGTTTTTAAATGCGAACTCACTTAAAGAGTTTAGTATAATTTTGCCAGAAAAAGTTTTAGAATTTTTATCATGTTAATGTAATATAACTTTGTTTGTTTGTTTGCTGGTTTTTATTGTATTTGTTATACTTGTATTTTTTTTAATAGTTTTTGCCATGAAAATAGCCTAAGATGCTGACATGGCATTAAATAAATATACTACTACTACTGTTTTAAATGCGACCTTGCAGAGCATAAGATTTTTGTTTTTGAAAGAAGTCTCTTAATTCCGAACTTTTGACCAGTAAAACCTAGAATGTTGTAGGCTGTTCTAATGTTTTTTCAAACATTTCTTGACCCTGATATCAGAAAACAATTCCGTTCCGCATTAAATCATCACACTTGAAGAATAACCAGCAGTGGTTTCTTGTGCTGTTGCAGACTGCTACTTTGGATAGAGACTATTATGAGATCTTGTGGTAGTTATGCATGTTAAGTCAACGAACCTTTTCACCCATTTTGTAATTTTCTTCTCTGCAGGTTTCCGTGTTGGTTATGTGTCACACACGTGAACTGGCCTTTCAGATCAGTAAAGAGTATGAACGCTTCTCCAAGTACATGTCCAACGTTAAGTGTGCTGTCTTCTTCGGTGGTTTGTCCATAAAGAAGGATGAGGAAGTGCTGAAGAAGAACTGCCCTCACATTGTAGTGGGAACACCAGGAAGAATCCTTGCCCTCATTCGCAACAAGACCTTGAACCTCAAAAATGTCAAACACTTTGTGTTGGATGAATGCGACAAGATGCTAGAGCAGCTAGGTGGGTTTGATTTTGTCATGTATGGGCCAGTTTACAGAGCTGGATGTTTTTCTGTTCACCAGAGGAGTTATTGTGTGTGATTGCATGTTAGATATGAGACGAGATGTCCAGGATATCTTCAGACTGACCCCTCACGAGAAGCAGTGCATGATGTTCAGTGCCACATTAAGCAAAGAGATCAGACCGGTTTGTCGCAAATTCATGCAAGATGTGAGTTATCCTTTCTTTTGTATTTGCAGTTTTAATTAGGGTTGTGCAGTTTTATCTATGAATGTACCTACTTGCCTCAAAAGCTGATGAATGATGTTCTGAACTGTAAAGTTTCTTCTGTTCTTGCAGCCAATGGAGGTGTTTGTTGATGACGAGACCAAGCTTACCCTGCATGGTCTTCAGCAATACTACGTCAAACTGAAGGACAGCGAAAAGAACCGCAAACTGTTTGACTTGCTTGACGTTCTTGAGTTCAACCAGGTAATTGTCATTTCATCACATTTTTACAGTCATCGTCCTTGAATGTGGCCGCTGTCAACTCAGTGGTTTGTTTGGCTGATTTGTAGGTGGTGATATTTGTCAAGTCAGTTCCGCGATGTGTGGCTCTGTCTCAGCTGTTGGTTGAACAGAATTTCCCTGCCATTGCGATCCACAGGGGAATGGCTCAGGAAGAAAGGTGAGACATTTGATCTCATGATCTTGAAATGGTTGGGTAGGAAAAAATGCTGAAATCCTTTTTCTTTTTTCAGATTGTCCCGGTATCAACAGTTCAAAGATTTTCAACGGCGGATCCTGGTGGCTACTAACCTGTTTGGTCGTGGGATGGATATCGAGCGTGTTAATATCGTTTTCAACTATGACATGCCTGAAGATTCAGACACGTACCTACACAGGGTATTTATGCACGCTGTGGTGTTGTGCTTTATCAAACCTAGAAGTGTAATAGCAACTGCCCAGGGCTGGGGTTGGTAAAATGTACAACTCAAGATTGTTAGGGTGTATTCACACCTGTCTTGTTTGGTTCGATTGAATCGAACTCAAGTTCGTTTCCCCTCTTGGTGTGGATCTTTTGGGCAGGTGTGAATACAGTAATCGCACTCTGGTGCGCACCAAACAACCGTACCGAGACCCAGCTGAAGTGATGGTCTCGGTCCGCTTCCAAACTAATTCTGGTACGGTTTGATGGATGAACCAATGAATGGATGACCTTAAGCACACGTCTGGTTTTGTTTACAGTTTCTGATTCACTTGCAAAAAGGGCAGTGTGAAAGCGAACCGCACCAAACAAAAAAAAATCAACATTGTATTTGGTCTGGACCAAAGCAAGTGAACTAGCTGACTTTCCTGGTGTGAATACACCTTTAAACTCTGTTATCCTCATTTCTTTCAGGTTGCTCGTGCTGGTAGGTTTGGTACAAAAGGATTGGCCATCACCTTTGTATCAGATGAGACGGATGCAAAGACCCTGAATGATGTGCAGGACCGTTTTGAAGTCAACGTCGCTGAGTTGCCTGAGGAAATCGACATCTCCACCTACAGTAAGATATTTATCAGCCCTGCATGACCAATTCGGAGTATCAGTTTGGCTCATCCCTAGTTTAAAGGATTAGTTCACTTCTGAATTAAAATTTCCTGATAATTTACTCACCCCCATATCATCCAAGATGCTTTTTGGGGAAAACATTCCAGGAGTTGAAGGTCAAAATTGCAATTTCAATGCAGCTTCAAAGGGCTCTACACGATCTCGGCCAAGGAATAAGGGTCTTATCTAGCGAAATGATTGGTCATTTTCTAAACAAACAAACAAAATATGTACTTTTTAACCACAAATGCTTATCTTGCATTAGCTCTGCGATGCGCTTCTGCGACTTCACGCATTACGTAATCACGTTGGAAAAGTCAATTGTGCAGTGTTCCCACAAGGTGCTAAAAGCGCTTGAAGTACTTGAATTTGGCTTTTTGAAATTTAAGTCCTGGAAAACCTTGAAAACAGCCATATTTATGAAAAGGTACTTGAATTTTTAAAAGGTGGTATATATGAAATTAGTGTTAATTTTTATTTTCGAAGACAATTGTCACGCAAAATTAAAGATACAGCGTGTCTGATATAAATACAGAGCCATTTCACCCGGCTTTTGGGAGTGCACGCGATCTCGCAGTATTACTCCTTGAGGTGTAGGGTTGGGTAACGTTTGAATTTTATCGATTCCAATTCTGCTTATCGATTCCAATAAGATAAAAAATCCAATATAAGTCAAACATTTAGATGTCCAATATTTGTGTCTTTTTACAAAGCATTCTGTTGCAGTTGAATAACAAGAGGAAAAATCGGCAGCCTACAGAACACTTGCAAGAGGAACTTTGCCTATGCTTTTAACAAAATGACCACAGCAAAAACAACTAGATTAATATAATACAAAATTGTAATAAATTTCAAATATTAAAGTGTTAAAGACAAATAAACAGTCAGTAATAAAATAGGAACAAACAAATCCATTAGCAATAGCATAAATAAATACAACTGAACCAAATTTCAGGTACAGAAACTGTAAAAAGACTGCATAGTTTTTTTTCCATAAATATATAGATTAATTAAATTTATTAAATATGTTCAGTCAAGATCGGTGAATGATTTTCTTTTCTTTTTGAATGCGCGCAGATCTAAAAATACTGTACAGGTGCGTTTTCTTTCTCATCTGTTTACGTTCACTTAAGACAAAAATGGCTGTGTTTATGATGATATACTGACGTAGTTTAGTCTACAGTGGAAATGGACGGAACTAGTGGTGCAACGGATCACAAAACTCACGGATCGGTTCATTTTTCAGATCAGATAAATTATTGGCTATATAAAGACAGTAACGGTAGTATTCCAGTGCAGAAATGTAGTAATTAAGTGTAAAACGACATAATTCTTACTGCACAAGTTAAATGCAGATTAATCTTTGTTAAAGCTGTGGTGGTGTTTGATTAGCAGACCAGATAGAAGTAGGTATTTCTAGGCTGCTGTCTCTTTAAGACTAAATGCACGGGCCTAATACTGACATTCATTCGGTTTCTTTCTCAGCTGTATATGTTAACTTAAGACATGGCCATAACCTACTGTGTTTACCAGAATACTCTCCAAAAAGGGTATTTTCACATAACTTTATGTATCCATCCGTTGAGGTGTTGTCTGAAACGTGGTGTCTGAATCGCGCCCCTCTCTCTCTCTCTGTGCGCGCTTCGGGTGTGTGCGGCAGCGGCTCAGCGCAGAAAACGATTCGAGTCCCGATTCGACGACTTCATCTGAATGGTCTGAAATTGCTTGAATGTGTAATTTGGCAAGACAAAACGGGTGCAGATGATAACTTTCAGTCTATACTGGTTTAGCTTAACAGTTAATCCGTGAATCACATGCTTGCCGAACCGTAGGGACTGGTCCGTACGGATCACGGATCATCTACGAACCGTTGCAACCATACACGGAACGGTTCGAGAACGGACACAAACTGGGAACTAGGGGTGGGCACTATACTGGTATTAACGTGACTGTTGTATTATGTTGTGCCATGATATGGATTTTGCTATACTGTGGATACCGTTACATATTCATGGATTTCATTGGATGGACAGAAAAAGATCCCCCGCGGTCATTACTGCGTCATCAGGGAGAGAGAGAGATGCCACGCTTGATCGGACATAAATCAGAACCGGATAGTTTTTGCACCAAACACACGATCGACTTTTCGGGACTGCACACAAACTGGATTATAATAATTTCCCAAAATATAATTTGTGTTGTAGTATTAGTATTACTAAGTCTGTAAACGGCCGTTAATACAGGACAGAGACGCAGAACACAGACACAAAGAGAGAAAATACTGTAGCAGGCAGCGCAAGATCACCGTTCACAATACTCGAAATATAGGAAGAAAACTTTCGTCATCAGGAGGGCCCGCGGACTGCCACACACCCCGTCCGCGTACAGGCAAGTTTTTGAGACCGCGCGGACGGTCCGCGTACATCAGCGGGACAAGTCAAGTTGGTGGTACTGCGCATGTGTTGAGCTTGTCCGTCCGCACTCATTGGAACTTGTCCATCCGACTCATCACAAATATAAAGTCAGACCATTCTATTTTTGTCTTTTTCTCCTAGTTATATAAGGTTAAAATACATATTTTGCCTCCAATTTAACTAAGGTCTACTAAAATGTGATTCCAATTTTTTTTCTTCTCATACCGCGATATAATATCGATATCGTCTGGACAGTGGAAAATACCGTGATATGAATTTTAGCTCATATCGCCCACCCCTACTGGGAACCTGAACAAAGACCGCTGATCTCTGTGCTCACGCTTCATGTACACTGCACGCAAACAAGGCGCAAGTTCTTTCTGCTCCTGCACCTAAATCGTTTTAAATCCCATTAAAATGCGAACGCAGGAATCGTTAAGCAGGCTCAAAATGCACGAATACCCGGTTCTTGGAAATTTGGAACCGGTTTTCGATATCCAACCCTATTGAGGTGAAAAGCGGTCTCGTGATATCCGTATAAAGTTGAGTTTAGGGGTGTGAATCGGCACTGGTTTCACGATTCAATTCAATTACGATTATCATGTCAACGATACGATTCAATTCGATATCACGATTATATCAAATTTATTTTGTGCATTTTTATTAAATTATATAAGCAGGCTAGTTTTTAAAATAATTAATTAATTAGTTAATTATACATTAATTAAAATACTAATTATTGTTAAGAATTAAAAGTAAATATAGCTTTAAAACATACAAGCAAATATAAAGTGATAAAGGGGGAGAAAAGACAATTACTAGTGATAAACAAAAAGCACTTTCAGTATCTGGGAGTGCTTTAAGTATCGAAAGTTTACAGATAATCATAGTTATAGGTTTTTCTTTTTTCCTCAGCATTATTGCCATTTGAATATTACTGATGAGCATAGGCGGACAAAGTGCACAACTCCATTACTTGAGTGAAAGTACAGATACTGCTGGTCAAATATTACTCCATTCCAAGTAAAAGTTGTAAAGACAGATTTTTACTTAAGTACTTTAAGGAAAGTTCTTCTGTACTTTTACTTAAGTACCAAAAGTATATTTCCTTTTATGTCAATGCACTGTTTTATTATTGTTGTACGTAATACTTGCTACACCTACTGAATACACTGACTAGCTTGTAGTATCTTTGAAATAAAGAGCTTTTACAATGTTAAAAACCTATGGGGAATAAAAAAAAAAAAACAATTATTTAACACCCCTTCCCACCCCCACAAAAGCAGGATGGTAGTAATCTCACACAGCTCTTACAGTGTGTGCACACATCTATGTGTAGCCATTCATCCACATTTGAACAGAGTGGACAGTGAAATTCTGTAAATACAGAGTGTGATAAGGAAGAAAAAAAAAAATCACACCTGCTTTCAAACCCAGAAACACAACTGTAGCTGTATAACTTTACAACAGCAACACTGCTTTAACAAAAAAGCAAAACAGCAAGACTTATTTGACATCAAAACAAAAATTTCAAAAATGCTGTCTAATTTCTCTCACAGTACTTTGATGTCACACACAGAACAGTCTGTGCAGTGCTGCTTCAAGTCCAGTACCTATTGTGTTTTATTAGGAGACGCACAACAGTTCTTTTGTGGCTTTATAGGTAATATTTTCACATACACAATTTAGCAAAATTAGACCATATTATGTCTAATACCACATTATGAACTCTTTATTATTGAATTGTTTTAAATAAATATCACATTTGCAATTGGTCAGTGTTCACAAAAATGCTGCGAAATCACAAAAAGAGTCACATTTTGGAGAAGAAAAAATCACCCACTGACTTTCAAAGCTGCTACATAGTAACGATTTTCTACTTCGAGGACCTTGATAGAAATGTAGTGGAGTGAAAAGTACAATATTTGTCTTTCAAATGTAGTGAAGTTAAAGTCATAAGTTTCCAGAAAAAATAATACTCAAGTAAAGTACAGATACTCAAAGTGTACTTGCACTGCGATCCAAATTATTATGCAAGTGATATATCAGTAGGATTTTGGTACAATAAAGAGTCAGATTTTTGTTTGTGGTGTTTTTCACATCTTTTTAGTTAACTGGTATCAATCTCAGACAGGTTTGTTCAATAGTTTGCCAGTTCTTCTTAGGTAAATGGAAACCCTACTTAAAGAGGTTGTTCCACATTATTAAGCAAGTCACAGTTCTCATGAAATATGGTGAGGAAGAAAGATCTTTCTGAAGATGAAAAGTATGAAACAATGCAATGTCTTGCAAAAGGCATCAACACAAACAATATTTTGCGAAAAGCAAATGGAAATTATTTAACCGTCAAAAGATTTGTGAGTGACTTGGAGCACAAAAGATCTTGGTCAGATAAAGATTTATTAAGGAACGTTTCTGTCAAACAAATTAACTGTATTGTAATACCAGCTGTAAAAAAAGCCACTGCTGAGCAGCAAACAGGTGTTTGAAGCTACTGGAGTCTCAAGATCCTCTTCATGCAGACTGGCAGTTGTGTGTAAAGCTGCATTTCAGTCACTGCTAACCAAACCTCACAAAGAGAAACTTGCGAATGCATCAATGCAACAATTAATTTTGACACCTCTAGTTGAGTTTATGGTAAAAACTTGGATAGTGCTTTGATAGCACAACCCCCCTCTCATATTTTGCATGTCTCTTTTAGTTAACACACATGATTCAGATAACCAGCTCGTTAGAAGAGAGCTACGTGCATGAACTGTGGTCCGATTGATATGATCCCTACAGTGTTCATTGCTCCCTACTCCCTGAGCAGGGGACATCTGTTGAAGTTTACTTCGGAACATTCATTCATGGATTTGTGCTGTGCAACGTCTTCACACACACTTGAGCAACAAGCGTGCAACATCATATACCTCTGTAAATAAATACAATTTAAATTCACATCTCGCACACTTTAATGCCCTTTGAATGGAACATATACACTTGTTTCGAACTGGAATCATGGCGGAATATCCGGTGATGTCCACTTTGCAGGCCATTTACGGCGTGAGGACTGGGATTGGGAAACGCTGCATTAGTTAACGCATATAGAGTCTGACGTGCTTTGTGTTGCACTGTTATCATTTACAAGCGTGGAGCACGTCTCCATCTCAGCAGCTTGGTCCACAAACCTTCCTCTGTAAAGCATCCCAACCTCACAGCATATGCAATCTATTGAGATTTTCCCAGACAAATGTTAGGTAAATCATTTATAAACCTACGCAAACACGGGAATATTTCTAGATCAACACATTTCTAGATATGCGATTTCAAAATAAGTCACTCTGAGTTTGCTTATCCAAATATTAAAATTAAATGGATTTTAAACGTCATTGATTCACGCTGTAAAGTGAAACATCACCCTCTGCAGATATTTTTAATACATAATGTACTTAAGTTGGTTATGTTCATATTTTTTTATATATATATATATACATTTATTTATTTATTAGGGGTGTCCCCGACTAAGGATTTTCATAGTCGAATCGGAATTTTCAAATCATGCCGATAGTCGAATCATATATTTGGGGGCGGGGCAAAATACATTACCAAGAGTCAAGTCAGACATTCGACAGTCATAAATACACAGGGAAAATGTGTAACGGACGCCTCGCAGATACAAACGGGGTGAATAATGTTTTATGTTTTGATTAAAAGATAGTTAACATTAAATGTCAGCGAAACCTTTAAGAATTCACAAATTTTTTTTATTACAATAGTGCTCTCATTATAATGTTATGTATATGAGTTATAACGTTCTGCATTTCTGTTTTGAGCTGCGTGCGCTGAAGATGAATGAAGCATATGATAGCCGGTTTTTAATCAATGAGATTTATCTCGTATAGAATACGCTTCGTTATTTATATAACATAACGTTAATATTACGACTTATAGGCTATCTGCACAAAATGCCCCTAATGCACATGAATGTGTCTGCACGGCTCTGAATGAACTCCTTTTGTGGATGCGTTCTTCACGCAATAACATGCAGAAACACAACTAAACACTAAAAAATCACAGCGTTTTATTATAATGGAGTTCTCATTATAATGGTATGTATATGACAGTGCCAGTCATAGTTATTAATATTCTGCATTGTTGTTCTGTTCGCACCGCTGAAGAGATAATCACCGTATAGTAGGCTACTACAATGAAGCGCTTTACTGTAGCTTAACTCAACCAAATGCATTTTATACGAGATAAAATGATTCTTGCTTTTTAAGATTCTTCGCGAATATTTGACTGTGAGATTGGTAGTTGAATCAGGCTCCTCGAATCGAAGCATCGAATCGTCGACTATTCGGTGACACCCCTAATAAATATATATATATATATATATATATATATATATATATATATATATATATATATATATATATATATATATATATGTATATAGTAGGGCTGCAGCTAACGATTATTTTTATTGTCGACTAATCTATCAATTATTTTTCAATTAATCTATTTATTTTCTTATCAGTTGATGAAATTCTTTAGTTAAACTATCAATAAATAATAACAGTAACTTCTGCTATTAATCTTTTAATATTTTATTCAAACATTTTCTCATAATTAATACTTTACAAAAAACTTATAATAACAGAAAGAAAAAGAGAAATAATAATAACAATAAATAATTAATAAAAAATACAAATGAAAGAGAGAATATTAAATAAAAAATGATAAAAATAACAATAAATTAATACAAAATAAAAATTAAAGAAAGAAAAGGAAAGCAAGGAAGCAAGAAAGAAATAATAAAAAAGAATGAATAACAGGGCAGTGATACAATACAATCAATAGAAGTGCACTTTATGGCTGCATTCACAGTTACTGTTTGGGACTGACAGCAGTTGCTTACAGGTGAGAGACTTGAAATGTTTTATTTATTCAACAAATTAAAACATCTGCTTGAATACATATCTGTATGAATGAACAGCTGAAGTCACAACCGCATTCAGGACACTAGAGACAGAATCAAAAATTGCGTCATAACAACGGGAAGTTTTATCACAGTTGACAGCCTGTTTTTAAATAAATGAGCCCAGGCAAGGCTTGTCCAATCCATCACAGTTTAACAACTAATAATGACTTTAAATGCTTTGTTTGTGAGTGCTGAGTGTGCGTTTGGTGCGCGCGTCTCAAAACTCGCGCCCACGGCACTGACGGCAGCTCCAGTGGATCTTCAGATGAACGCCAATCATTTCTCCTTCTCCGTCTCTGTGGGTGAATTAAACCCATCATGATTATATAGGAAACTTGATGTCCCGTGCTGGTCCGTTCATTCAGCGCAGCTTTGAATGCGAGAATGCGGTTGGGAATCTTGACAATGTAAAGGCGTCAGTTTGGCTATATTTATATGCGGTTCTGACGGTCGTATAATAATAAAATGCTCTATGAACGCAGCTCTATGAAGTGATGTTGCCATACTAGCCTTTACATTCTGCTCTAGAGTCTTGTTTTGTGTTACACATGGCAGAAAAATGATCTCAAGTAGGGATACGTACTACCGGCACATCCGGGAACTTAACTGTCAATTTCGTCACCGCCCCTTTTTAGGGGAAAATAAACGACTTCCCATAGACTTCAATACAAAATAGCGGCACAAAGCAACGTCCGTATACAGCCTGCAGGCGTGAATAACTTTAAGAAATCACTAAGATTAAACATGTCAAGTAATTATATGTCCACCTTGCCTGCCATAGAGCGTGAAAGATGCATCCACAAACTTAATTTGGTCAATTTAAAAACATGTCCCTTCATTCTCCCTCCCAGCGTCAAATTGGTGTAACAACCCCACCCAGTAGCCAGAGGTGTCTTACCCGGACATTTACTCGTACCTCATCGAGTCACCTATAAGCCAGTGAATGATTTTACTTCGTATTTAAAAGTAAACATCTTTAAATGTATATATTATGTTTTTATATTTACTGAGTGCATTTTTCTGTATAGCCATACAACTAGCCTGGCTTAGCTTTCGATAGCATCATCCGTAATTCATGATATTTCCAGAACAGCAAGATATGGATGATGATGGCAGGTAGCCTGGGCTAGTAATTTGGGTTTTTACAAACATTATTGGTGCACCCAACCACACAACAACTCTTTGGCATGTTGTAAGGTTAGTCCACTTCCTCGATCCAATGCTGTATGGCGGTTTGTTTTCCCCTAAAAGTGGGCGTGTATTTGTTCAGATATTCTATGATGTTGCACCGGTTGTGAGTATAACTGCAGGCTCGTGCAATGGGCGTGGCTAAAAGGTGCGATGCATCGACACATCCCATGCTAATCGACGTATTTTCGTAAACGATGTAATCGATGACGTCGACTAATCGCTGCAGCCCTAATATATAGGCATATTACATTGTAATTTTATTGTACAACACTGTTAAGATACACAATGTAATTACTTGGTTTTGATACTTTATTTGAACCAATTATTATTGCCTCATTAGTTTATTTATAAATGGTCATATTAAAGTCTGTTTTTCATTTCGGTCTATTTTTATTACTAAAAAATATCAGATTAGTCAGTTGTCAAAATAATCAGCAGATTACTTGATTGCCAAAATAGTGCTTTAAAGTCCTTGAAAGTCATGGGATTTCATTTTGCAGTATCTGTATGAACCCTTATTCCTTGGCTAGGATCATGTAGAGCCCTTTGAAGCTGCATTGAAACTGCAATTTGGACGTTCAAACCGTTGGCCACCACTGAAGTCCACTAAATGGAGAAAAATCCTGCAATGTTTTCCTCAAAAACCTTAATTTATTTTCAACTGAAGAAAGAAAGACATGAACATCTTGGATGACATAGGGGTGAACTAGGGACATTATGGAGTGAACTAATCATTTAAGAAGTCTCAAGTTTTACTAGTTGTTGTGTTTTTTTTTTTTTTTTTTTTTTTTTTAAATAATGTACAGTTACAGCTTGCCTCCTAATGTTTCTCCCTCTTTCTTTTTCTCCAGTTGAGCAGTCCAGATGAGCTAGCGGTGTGCTGAAGTGGTGGTGGCTGTGGTCCAGCTCTCCCTATCTGTGTCTCAGTGTAGTTTTCTGTGACAGCGGGAAGAGAGATCCGCCCAATTTTATTTTCATATGATCATGCCCAAAAAGCCTCTTCTCCATTTGTGTAGTTTATTTTATTGTTCCAGGGGATTGGTTGGGAATTCTTTTTTACTTCTGTTAATTGTGGTTGTTTGTTGGTTTGAGAATTAAAAACATTTTATACTACATAAGTTGTCTGTGCAGTATTCACAGTATTCGAATGTGAAGTTTCTTTTTTTTTTAATGCTAAAATGCATTCTTCTGTTCCAGTTTAATGTACAGACTGCTACAAGTAAGCTATTCTTCTGTTGTGCTTTTTAAAACATTACTCCATTTAACTGATCCAACATTTCAACTGGCTGTTCAACCATTTGAATTATATTGTGGTGGATCCACCGGTACTTGTACTATGATGTTTAGTCAGAAATGGTGAAGAGCTACATTTCTGTAGTGACGGTTCACCCAAAACTGAAAATGCTGTCCAATGGGGATTAGCAACTGTTTGGTTACCCACATTCATCAACATCTCTTGAGAAAATTACAGAATGTCTTTTTCATTTAGATGAATTAAGAAAATGGCTATTACAGAAACCATGGATTTGTATTGTAGCACCTAGTCTGATTTGACTTTTAATTTGTAATTCTTCATATGAATAGTTATTTTCCTAAATGTATAAGCATGCCCTTTTGATGATCCAATGGATGTGAAAATACTGATTATGCTTTATTTTATATAAAGGATGTAATTATGAGATTTAAAAAATGTTTTATGCTTGTTGAATGTAGTATTTCTTTAGTAAATATTTTTCAGTAAATACAAAAATCCATTTATTTTTTATGTATTTAGTTTTCATTATGATTGGGTAGCACTTTAAAGTGACCTTCCTTTTAGTGATGATTTTTTTTTTTTTTTTTTTTTCTACAATCATTTTTGCACTTGACAAAAATGACAAAACTCAAAATAGTCGTTATTTGTAACGAGCTGTCCAGTGTTCAAAAGTTTGCATATTGCATTCATATCTCGCCTTGCAGCCTTGAATTTGCGGAATCATTGGTTCAAAAAACTTCATTTATTATGAAATATCATAGGAACATTACTTTAGATCACCCACACACAAGACACCCATAGTTTCTCTCTAGTTTTTAGTACAATCATTAAATATAGTTGTTCAAAACACGTTGCAGCTTTCATTATAGTTCTACACATTCATACATCTTTGTAATAGACACTGGAATCATTAAACAAAATTTGAAAGTTATTGATGAAATAATCAACTCGCAACAGGTTTTTCAAAAAACTTGAAATGAGAAAAAAATTAGATAAAAAAAAAGATAAGCAAAAACTACAGTAGGCCTACAGTAAAATGTCAACTGGAGTGTTCCTCACTGCACTTCTATGTTTTTATCAACCCTGTCTTGTGGATTTGGCCACAGGTTCTCATCCACATCATAATGGATGTTTTCATTAGCTAAACATCTTGGAAAAAGGTGGTTAGACCCCAGTGAACATTGTTCTGAGCCACTCTCAAACTCTCCTCCATGTCATGGCCAGGGTAAAGCCTGCCTCATCCAAAAATAGGAATGGTTTTCATCAGCTTCCAGCTCTATCACCCTCTAAGAAGACATTTATTGTAGGAAAAACAAATACTGATAACAATGATAGGCCTATAGAATTTTTGGGGGATTTTTTTTTTTTCTCCCAACAACAGGCGTCTTGAAACTGATCACACCTGAACATACTCAGTCCTCAGTTGCTTCACTTTCATAATCTAAACATTTAATATTATTCATTTTCCAAAAGATTTATGCTTCAAGAGTAATGCAACAGTTATGTAGCATTTTGAGCAGTTGTATCAATTGATAGTTAGGTCATTGTAATGAAATGAATAGACACTCAATTCAGATGCAATTTGTGAGTTGCATTTTGAAATAGTAATACTTTGATGTTAAGTTGTGTCATTTTGAACCGGTGATTTTAGTTCAATGAACAAAAGATCTTTGGCTCATGTGTATTGTATCCAAGCATTTGGAAAAAGTGTTAGGCCTAAGTGTTTTGAAAAATGATGTTATTAGTGCAAAAATGATTGTAAAAAAAACAAACTGTAATGCATTATAGCATAGCATATAATTAACATGAGCAATATATTTGTTACAGTATTCATAAATCTTTGCCAAGGGATATGACTGTAATAATAAAACTGTTTTTCATATTATTAAAAAAATAATTCGATTCTTACATTTTCTTTCTATAACCATTTCTGTGCAATTCAGAATTTTCTAGGGGGAAAAAAACTACTGAAGAAAAAAAGATGCTGCAGAATATTTAATCACTTGTTTAATTGAATGAAATAATATATGAAATAATATTTTACATAAATACATGTAGTACATTAAATGATTTTTGGCATAAAAGTAAAATCTATAATTTTGACCCATACAATGTATTTTTGGCTATTGCCACAAATATACCCCAGCGACTTAAGACTGGTTTTGTGGTCCAGGGTCACATATATACAATAATTATGTAAGTATTAAAGCTCTATCAATAAGAATTTAGTAAGGTTACAAAGAAGAAGGAAAGTGACCACTTCAATGTTTCTGCTTCGTGCCACTGAACTGGCAGATGTAATAGCTGTAGCAAACTGACTGCTTGCCATTGTTGTAGTCGCTGTTGTGAGACTCTGAGTGGTGGTCGATGTGGTGTCATTTCGTGGATCTGTGTTAAGAAGTTTTTTTAAAACAAATAATTAAATGATTAGGCTTTTCATTGATGTATGATAGTTATTCTTTTTGCATTTCCTTTTTAAACAAAGGATAGTATAAGATAGTATAGTATTAAGCACACTTAGAGAGAAAATACTACACCCTCTTATAATTAACTAAGCAAACATTCCTCAAGATAACAGATAAAACAAACATTTTAACACTCACCAGCAGAAATACTGGATGTGATGACATTCAAGTTGACAATGGATTGATTAATTGTTTGTTTTAAAGAATCCTCTATATCTGTTATGTTTGGGACCACACTCTGGTTTTGAAAAATTAGCAGAGACGTTACACCCACAGAGCCAGGCCTAATGAAAAAAAGGTTGAGAAAAGGTTTTTTCTTTCATTTGTATAAAAGAAGTAGAATGAAGGTAACAAAAAAATTAAGCCGTTGTAGATCTGTTGATATTTGCTGTAGTGTTCATACCATACATTTTATACATATTGTGTGTTAGTACACTGCAACAGAAAGGCAATTACTTTTCAGACGTTAAAAATGCACAATAAGTGTTTAGAGATAGTAGCTACAGGAAGATAAAGTCAGTTTGGGAGTTTATCTAACTTACCAAAAAATTATGATAACCGCTCTCAGAAATGTATTTTGGAACACGTATTTGTATCCCCGATTAAGCTGGAAAAGAAAATAACAAAAGCAATGCAGATCATTTAATTTATCTGCTACAGTGATAACAAGATAAAAGTACAACAATGTATTAACATTTTGTTTTTAATCTAAAATATTCCTTCAAATTGAAGAAGATAGTGATTTACCTCAGTTGTTACATTTCTTTCCAGTGCTTTATAAGCAGATGATGTTTTATCTTTGTAATCTTGAATGAAAATCCGCACTATTCGAAATTTTAGATAAAGGAATCCCTCTTTCTCTGTGGGAGGATCCAGAGATGCTAGGGTAGTTGGTAGTGGTTTGGCTGTTGTTGTTGTAGTTTTCTTTTCAGTTGTTTTTGGAGTACTTGTTGATTTTGCTGTAGTTTTCAAAATGGCACTTGTTGCATGTGCCTTGGTTGTTGTAATGGCTGGTGTTTTGTCAGTCTTTGTTGGACTGGTGCTTGATGGTTTGGCAGAAATATCTGTGTGTTGCGGTGTTCTTGTTGACATTTTAGTTGCTGAGTTGCTTATGCCTGTTGATAGCATTGTCGCATGTGCAGTTGGTGTAATGGCAAGTCTAGTGGCATTGAGTGGTTGAGTTAAATTTAATGTATAAGAACTTGTAGATGTTGGTCGTTCACTTGGTGTTGTTGGAACAGTATTTGAGACTTTTAAAGACAAATTGCTTTGAGTTATTGTTGGCTTTTTAGTTGTTTTCTCTGCATAAGGGCTTGTGCTTGTAGATGTTGATGGCACAACAGTTGCTGTTTGTACTGTAGATGAGGTTGTTGGCAAAATCGTAGTGCTCTGCTGAGTTGTTGGCATGTCAGATGTTACAACTGCATTCGAGTTTGTGCTTGTAGATGTGAATACAAAAGTGGATAAGTTCATAGATGTTGATTGTAAAACAGTTGTTTGACTCATAGTGGAGGTTTTTGCCAAAAGTGTGCTGCCTTTTTCAGTTGTTGTTACTTGTTTTTCAGTTGTCATTTCTCCTGCAGGGCTTGTGCTTATTGATTGCTTTGTCATGTCAACTCTAATACTGCTATCAACTCCAGTAGTTGTTGTCTCAGCTGCCTTAGAAGTTGATGGGATATCAGTCATTTTTTGAACCATAGATGAGGTTGTTGGCAAAGGCTTTGCACTTTGTAGAGTTGCTGTAATTGGCATTTCAGTTACAGCTGCAGTAGGGTGTGAGTTTGTAGCTGATGGTGATGGCACAGAATATATTGTTTGAACTGTGGATGAGGTTGTTGTTGGAACAACAATTGTTTGAACCATAGAAGCAGATGAGGTTGTTGGCAAAATCATAGTACTTTGAGTCATTGTTGTTGGCATTTCAGATTTTGTTGCAGCAACATTGCTTGTGCTTGTGGAAGCTGATGGCAAAACAGTTGTTGTTTGAACCATAGATGATATTCTTGGCAAAAGGATAGTGCTTTGTACAGTTGTTGTTGTTGGCTTTTCAGATGTTGTTGCAGCTTCATTGCTTGTGCTTGAAGAAGTAGATGGCAAAACAGTTGTCTTTTGAACCACAGAGGATGTTGTTGGCAAATGCGTGGTGCTTTGAGTTGTTTTTGGCATTTCAGATGTTGTTGCAGCATCATTGCTTGTGATTGTAGAAGTTGATGGCAAAATGGTTGTTGTTTGAACAGAAGATGATGGTGTTGGCAAAAGCATAGTGCTTTGTTGATTTGTTGTTATTGGCTTTTCAGATGTTGCAGCATTATAACTTGTGCTTGTAGATGTTGATGGCACAACAGTTGTTTGAACTATAGATGAGATTGTTGGCAAAAGTGTAGTGCTCTGCTGAGTTGTTGGCATGTCAGATGTTAAAGCTGCATTCGAGCTTGTGCTTGTAGATGTGAATACAAAATAGGATAAGTTCATAGATGTTGACAGTAAAACAGTTGTTTGGCTCATAGTGGAGGTTTTTGCCAAAAGTGTGCTGCCTTTTTCAGTTGATGTTACTTGTATTTTAGTTGTCATTTCTTCTGCAGGGCTTGTGCTTATTGATTTAGATGTTGTTGCAGCATCATTGATTGTAGATGTTGACAGCAAAATGGTTGTTGTTCCGACAGTAGATGATGTTCTTGGCAAATGCGTGGTGCTTTGAGTTGTTGGTTTTGGCATTTCAGATGTTTTTGCAGCATCATTGCTTGTGTTTGTAGAAGTTGATGGCAAAACAGTTGTCGTTTGAACCACAGAGGATGTTGCTGGCAAAAGCGTAGTGCTTTTCAGAGTTGTTGTTTTTGGCATTTCAGATGTTGTTGCAGCATCATTGCTTGTGCTTGTAGAGGTGGATGGGTAAACAGTTGTTATTTCAACAGTAGATGATGTTATTAGCAAATGCCTGGTGCTTTGACTTGTTGTTTTTGACATTTCAGATTTTGTTGCAGCATCATTGCTTGTGCTTGTAGAGGTTGATGGCAAAACAGTTATTGTCTGACCAGCAGATGATGTTGCTGGCAAATGCGTGGTGCTTTGAGTTGTTGTTTTTGGCATTTCAGATGTTCTTGCAGTATCATTGCTTGTGTTTGTAAAAGCTGATGCCAAAATGGTTGTTGTTTGAACTGTAGATGATGCTGTTGGCAAATGAGTAGTACTTTGAGTTGTTGTTATTGGCATTTCAGATGCTGTTGCAGCATAATTGTTTGTGTTTGTAGAAGTTGATGGCAAAAGGGTTGGTGTTTCAGCAGTAGATGATGTTGGCAAATGCTTGGTGCTTTGTTCAGTTGTTGTTTTTGGCATTTCAGCTGTTGTTGCAGCATCACTGCTTCTGCTTGTAGAAGTTGATGCGAAAACAGTTGTCATTTCAACAGTAGATGATGTTGGCAAATATGTGGTGCTTTTTTGAACTGTTTTTGGCATTTCAGATGTAGCTGCAGCATCATTGCTTGTGCTTGTAGAAGTTGATGGCAAAACAGTTGTCGTTTGAACCATAGAGGATATTGTTGGCAAATGTGTGGTGCTTTGAGTGGTTGTTATTGGCATTTCTGATGTTGCTGGCAAAAGTGCAGTGCTTTTCAAAGTTGTTGTCTGTGGTATTTCAGATGTAGCTGCAGCATCATTGCTTGTGCTTGTAGAACTTGATGGCAAAACAGTTGTTGTCTGAACAGTAGATGATGTTGGCATATGCGTGGTGCTTTGGGTTGTTAATGGCATTTCAGATGTTGTTGCAGTATCATTGCTTGTGCTTGTAGAAGTTGATGGCAAAGCGTTTGTTGTTTCAGCAGTAGATGATGTTAGCAAATGCGTGGTGCTTTGCTGAGTTGTTATTGGCATTTTAGATGTTGCAGCATCAATGCTTGTGCTTGTAGAAGTTAATGCTAAAACAGTTGTCGTTTCAACAGTAGATGATGTTGGCAAATGTGTGGTGCTTTGTTGAACTGTTTTTGGCATTTCAGATGTAGTTGCAGCATCATTGTTTGTGCCTGTAGAAGGTGATGGCAAAGCAGGTGATGTTTGAAATGTAGATGATGTTGCTGGCAAAAGTGTAGTGCTTTGTTGAGTTGTTGTTATTAGCATTTCAGATGTTATTGTAGCATCTTTTCTTACAGAAGTTAACGGCAAAATGGTTGTTGTTCGAACAACAGATGATGTTGTTGGCAAAAGCATAGTGCTTTTCAGAGTTGTTGTCAGTGGCATTTCAGATGTTGCAACATTATTGCTTGTGCTTGTAGAAGCTGATGGCAAAATGGTTGTTGTTTGAACTGTAGATGATGCTGTTGGCAAATGACTGGTGCTTTGGGTTGCTGTTATTGGCATTTCAGATGTTGTTGCAGCATCATTGTTTGCAGCAGTTGACGGCAAAATGGTTGTTGTTCGAACTGTAGATGATGTTGTTGGCAAAAGCTCAGTGCTTTTCAGAGGTGATGTCTGTGGCATTTCAGATGTTGTTGCAGTATCATTGCTTGTGCTTGTAGAAGTTGATGGCAAAACAGTTGTTATTTGAACTGTAGATGAAGTTGTTGGGAATAGCATAGTGCTTTTTTGAGTTGTTGTTATTGGTATTTCAGATGATGTTGTTGCAGCATCATTGCTTGTGCTTGTAGAAGTTGATGGCAAAATGTTTGTTGGTTGAACTGTAGATGCTGTTGTTGGCAAAAGCGTAATGCTTTGTTGAGTTGTTGTTATTGGCATTTCAGATGTTGTTGCAGCATCATTGCTTGTGCTTGTAGAAGTTAATGCTAAAACAGTTGTCGTTTCAACAGTAGATGATGTTGGCAAATGTGTGGTGCTTTTCTGAACTGTTTTTGGTATATCAGATGTAGTTGCAGCATCATTGCTTGTGATTGTAGAAGTTGATGGCAAAACACTTGTTTTTTGAACTTTAGATGATGGTGTTGGCAAATGACTGATGCTTTGGGTTGCTGTTATTGGCATTTCAGATGTTGTTGCAGCATCATTGTTTGCAGCAGTTGACGGCAAAATGGTTATTGTTCGAACAGTAGATGATGTTGGCAAAAGCGTAATGCTTTGTTGAGTTGCTGTTATTGGCATTTCAGATGTTGTTGCAGCATCATTGCTTGTGTTTGTAGGAGTTGATGGCAAAACAGTTGTTGTCTGAACAGTATATGATGTTGTTGGTATATGCGTGGTGCTTTCAGCTGTTAATGGCATTTCAGATGTAGTTGCAGCATCATTGCTTGTGATTGTAGAAGCTGATGGCAAAACAGTTGTTTTTTGAACTGTAGATGATGTTGTTGGCAAATGCATGTTGCTTTGAGTTGTTACTGGCATTTCAGCTGTTGTTGAAGCATCATTGCTTGTGCTTGTAGAAGTTAATGGCAAAATGGTTGTTGTTTGAATTGTAGATGACGCTGTTGGCAAAAGCGTAATGCTTTGTTGAGTTGTTGTTATTGGCATTTCAGATGTTGTTGCAGTATCATTGTTTGTGTTTGTAGAAGTTGATGCCAAAACAGTTGGTGTTTCAGCAGTAGATGATGTTGGCAAATGCGTGGTGCTTTGAGTTGTTGTCAGTGGAATTTCAGATGTTGTTGCAGCATCATTGTTTGTGTTTGTAGAAGTTGATGGCAAAACAGTTGTTGTTTCAGCAGTAGACGGTGTTGGCAAATGCGTGGTGCTTTGTTGAGTTGTTGTTTGTGGTATTTCAGATGTAGTTGCAACATCACTGCTTGTGCTTGTGGAAGTTGATGGCAAAACGGATGTTGTTTGAACTGTAGATGATGCTGCTGACAAATAAGTGGTGCTTTGAGTTGTTGTCAGTGGAATTTCAGATGTTGTTGCAGCATCATTGTTTGTGTTTGTAGAAGTTGATGGCAAAACAGTTGTTGTTTCAGCAGTAGACGGTTTTGGCAAATGCGTGGTGCTTTGTTGAGTTGTTGTTTGTGGTATTTCATATGTAGTTGCAGCATCATTGCTTGTGCTTGTAGAAGTTGATGGCAAAACAGTTGTCATTTGAAACATAGAGGATATTGTTGGCAAATGTGTGGTGCTTTGAGTGGTTGTTATTGGCATTTCAGATGTTGTTGCAGCATCATTGTTTGCAGTAGTTGACGGCAAAATGGTTGTTGTTCGAACAGTAGATGATGTTGTTGGCAAAAGCGCAGTGCTTTTCAGAGGTGATGTCTGTGGCATTTCAGATGTTGTTGCAGCATCATTCCTTGTGCTTGTAGAAACTGATGGAAAAACGGCTGTTGTTTGAACTGTAGATGAAGTTGTTGGGAATAGCATAGTGCTTTGTTGAGTTGTTGTTATTGGTATTTCAGATGTTGTTGTTGCAGCATCATTGCTTGTGCTTGAAGAAGTTGATGGCAAAACAGTTTTTGTCTGAACAGTAGACGATGTTGTTGTCATATGCGTGGTGCTTTGGGTTGTTAATGGCATTTCAGATGTTGTTGCATCATCATTGCTTGTGATTGTAAAAGTTGATGGCAAATCGGTTGTTGTTTGAACCCTAGATGACGATGTTGCCATATGCGTGGTGCTTTGAGTTGTGAATGGCATTTCAGATGTTGTTGCAGCATCATTGCTTGTGCTTGTAGAAGTTGATGGCAAAACGTTTGTTATTTGAACTGTAGATGATGTTGTTGGCAAAAGCGTAACGCTTTGTTGAGTTGTTGTTATTGGCATTTCAGATGTTGTTGCAGCATCATTGCTTGTGCTTGTAGAAGTTAATGGCAAAATGGTTGTTGTTTGAATTGTAGATGACGCTGTTGGCAAAAGCGTAATGCTTTGTTGAGTTGTTGTTATTGGCATTTCAGATGTTGTTGCAGTATCATTGTTTGTGTTTGTGGAAGTTGATGGCAAAACGGATGTTGTTTGAACTGTAGATGATGCTGCTGACAAATAAGTGGTGCTTTGAGTTGTTGTCAGTGGAATTTCAGATGTTGTTGCAGCATCATTGTTTGTGTTTGTAGAAGTTGATGGCAAAACAGTTGTTGTTTCAGCAGTAGATGATGTTGTTGGCAAAAGCGTGGTGCTTTGTTGAGTTGTTGTTTGTGGTATTTCAGATGTAGTTGCAACATCACTGCTTGTGCTTGTGGAAGTTGATGGCAAAACGGATGTTGTTTGAACTGTAGATGATGCTGCTGACAAATAAGTGGTGCTTTGAGTTGTTGTCAGTGGAATTTCAGATGTTGTTGCAGCATCATTGTTTTTGTTTGTAGAAGTTGATGGCAAAACAGTTGTTGTTTCAGCAGTAGACGGTTTTGGCAAATGCGTGGTGCTTTGTTGAGTTGTTGTTTGTGGTATTTCATATGTAGTTGCAGCATCATTGCTTGTGCTTGTAGAAGTTGATGGCAAAACAGTTGTCATTTGAAACATAGAGGATATTGTTGGCAAATGTGTGGTGCTTTGAGTGGTTGTTATTGGCATTTCAGATGTTGTTGCAGCATCATTGTTTGCAGTAGTTGATGGCAAAATGGTTGTTGTGCGAACAGTAGATGATGTTGTTGGCAAAAGCGCAGTGCTTTTCAGAGGTGATGTCTGTGGCATTTCAGATGTTGTTGCAGCATCATTCCTTGTGCTTGTAGAAACTGATGGAAAAATGGCTGTTGTTTGAACTGTAGATGAAGTTGTTGGGAATAGCATAGTGCTTTGTTGAGTTGTTGTTATTGGTATTTCAGATGTTGTTGTTGCAGCATCATTGCTTGTGCTTGAAGAAGTTGATGGCAAAACAGTTTTTGTCTGAACAGTAGACGATGTTGTTGTCATATGCGTGGTGCTTTGGGTTGTTAATGGCATTTCAGATGTTGTTGCATCATCATTGCTTGTGATTGTAAAAGTTGATGGCAAATCGGTTGATGTTTGAACCGTAGATGACGATGTTGCCATATGCGTGGTGCTTTGAGTTGTGAATGGCATTTCAGATGTTGTTGCAGCATCATTGCTTGTGCTTGTAGAAGTTAATGGCAAAATGGTTGTTGTTTGAATTGTAGATGACGCTGTTGGCAAAAGCGTAATGCTTTGTTGAGTTGTTGTTATTGGCATTTCAGATGTTGTTGCAGCATCATTGCTTGTGCTTGTAGAAGTTGATGGCAAAACAGTTTTTGTCTGAACAGTAGATGATGTTGTTGTCATATGCGTGGTGCTTTGTTGAGTTGTTGTTTGTGGTATTTCAGATGTTGTTGCATCATCATTGCTTGTGATTGTAAAGTTGATGGCAAAACGGTTGTTGTTTGAACTGTAGATGATGTTGTTGGCAAATGCGTGGTGCTTTGAGTTGTTGTTATTGGCATTTCAGATGTTGTTGCAGCATCATTGCTTGTGCTTGTAGAAGTTAATGGCAAAATGGTTGTTGTTTGAATTGTAGATGATGTTGGCAAAAGCGTAATGCTTTGTTGAGTTGTTATTGGCATTTCAGATGTTGTTGCAGCATCATTGTTTGTGTTTGTGGAAGTTGATGGCAAAACAGTTGTTGTTTCAGCAGTAGATGATGTTAGCAAATGCGTGGTGCTTTGCTGAGTTGTTATTGGCATTTCAGATGTTGTTGCAGCATCATTGTTTGTGCTTGTAGAAGTTAATGCTAAAACAGTTGTCGTTTCAACAGTAGATGATGTTGTTGGCAAATGCATGTTGCTTTGAGTTGTTACTGGCATTTCAGATGTTGTTGCAGCATCATTGTTTGTGCTTGTAGAAGTTGATGGCAAAGCAGGTGATGTTTGAAATGTAGATGATGTTGTTGGCAAAAGCGTAATGCTTTGTTGAGTTGTTGTTATTGGCATTTCAGATGTTGTTGCAGCATCATTGTTTGTGTTTGTGGAAGTTGATGGCAAAATGGTTGTTGTTTGAACAGTAGATGATGTTGTTGGCAAAAGCATAGTGCTTTGTTGAGTTGTTGTCAGTGGCATTTCAGATGTTGCAACATTATTGCTTGTGCTTGTAGAAGTTGATGGCAAAACAGTTGTTGTTTGAACTGTAGATGATGCTGTTGGCAAATGACTGGTGCTTTGTTGAGTTGCTGTTATTGGCATTTCAGATGTTGTTGCAGCATCATTGTTTGTGCTTGTAGAAGTTGATGGCAAAACGGTTGTTGTTTGAACTGTAGATGATGTTGTTGGCAAAAGCTCAGTGCTTTTCAGAGTTGTTGTCAGTGGCATTTCAGATGTTGTTGCAGCATCATTGCTTGTGCTTGTAGAAGTTGATGGCAAAACAGTTGTTGTTTGAACTGTAGATGAAGTTGTTGGGAATAGCATAGTGCTTTGTTGAGTTGTTGTTTTGGCATTTCAGATGTTGTTGCAGCATCATTGCTTGTGCTTGTAGAAGTTGATGGCAAAATGTTTGTTGGTTGAACTGTAGATGCTGTTGTTGGCAAAAGCGTGGTGCTTTGTTGAGTTGTTGTTATTGGCATTTCAGATGTTGTTGCAGCATCATTGTTGTGCTTGTAGAAGTTAATGCTAAAACAGTTGTCGTTTCAACAGTAGATGATGTTGTTGGCAAAAGCGTGGTGCTTTTCTGAACTGTTTTTGGCATTTCAGATGTTGTTGCAGCATCATTGCTTGTGCTTGTAGAAGTTGATGGCAAAACAGTTGTTGTTTGAACTGTAGATGATGATGTTGGCAAATGACTGATGCTTTGTTGAGTTGTTGTTATTGGCATTTCAGATGTTGTTGCAGCATCATTGTTTGCAGCAGTTGATGGCAAAACAGGTTGTTGTTTGAACAGTAGATGATGTTGGCAAAAGCGTGGTGCTTTGTTGAGTTGCTGTTATTGGCATTTCAGATGTTGTTGCAGCATCATTGCTTGTGATTGTAGAAGTTGATGGCAAAACAGTTGTTGTCTGAACAGTATATGATGTTGTTGGTATATGCGTGGTGCTTTCAGCTGTTAATGGCATTTCAGATGTTGTTGCAGCATCATTGCTTGTGCTTGTAGAAGTTGATGGCAAAACAGTTGTTGTTTGAACTGTAGATGATGTTGTTGGCAAATGCATGGTGCTTTGTTGAGTTGTTGTTATTGGCATTTCAGATGTTGTTGCAGCATCATTGCTTGTGCTTGTGAAGTTGATGGCAAAATGGTTGTTGTTTGAATTGTAGATGACGCTGTTGGCAAAAGCGTAATGCTTTGTTGAGTTGTTGTTATTGGCATTTCAGATGTTGTTGCAGTATCATTGTTTGTGTTTGTGGAAGTTGATGGCAAAACAGTTGTTGTTTGAACTGTAGATGATGATGCTGACAAATAAGTGGTGCTTTGTTGAGTTGTTGTTTGTGGCATTTCAGATGTTGTTGCAGCATCATTGTTTGTGCTTGTAGAAGTTGATGGCAAAACAGTTGTTGTTTCAGCAGTAGATGATGTTGTTGGCAAATAAGTGGTGCTTTGAGTTGTTGTTTGTGGTATTTCAGATGTTGTTGCAGCATCATTGCTTGTGCTTGTGGAAGTTGATGGCAAAACAGTTGTTGTTTGAACTGTAGATGATGCTGCTGACAAATAAGTGGTGCTTTGTTGAGTTGTTGTTTGTGGTATTTCAGATGTTGTTGCAGCATCATTGCTTGTGCTTGTAGAAGTTGATGGCAAAACAGTTGTTGTTTCAGCAGTAGATGATGTTGTTGGCAAATGTGGTGCTTTGTTGAGTTGTTATTGGCATTTCAGATGTTGTTGCAGCATCATTGTTGTGCTTGTAGAAGTTGATGGCAAAACAGTTGTTGTTTGAACAGTAGATGATGTTGTTGGCAAATGCGTGGTGCTTTTTGAGTTGTTGTTATTGGCATTTCAGATGTTGTTGCAGCATCATTGCTTGTGCTTGTAGAAGTTGATGGCAAAATGGTTGTTGTTTGAACAGTAGATGATGTTGTTGGCAAAAGCGCGGTGCTTTTCAGAGGTGATGTCTGTGGCATTTCAGATGTTGTTGCAGCATCATTGCTTGTGCTTGTAGAAGTTGATGGCAAAACAGTTGTTGTTTCAGAACTGTAGATGATGTTGTTGGCAAAAGCGTGGTGCTTTGTTGAGTTGTTGTTATTGGCATTTCAGATGTTGTTGCAGCATCATTGCTTGTGCTTGTAGAAGTTGATGGCAAAACAGTTGTTGTTTGAACAGTAGATGATGTTGTTGTCATATGCGTGGTGCTTTGTTGAGTTGTTGTTTTGGCATTTCAGATGTTGTTGCAGCATCATTGCTTGTGCTTGTAGAAGTTGATGGCAAAACAGTTGTTGTTTGAACAGTAGATGATGTTGACAAATGCGTGGTGCTTTGAGTTGTTGTTATTGGCATTTCAGATGTTGTTGCAGCATCATTGCTTGTGCTTGTAGAAGTTGATGGCAAAACATTTGTTGTTTCAGCTGTAGATGATGTTGGCAAATGCGTGGTGCTTTGTTGAGTTGTTGTTTTGGCATTTCAGATGTTGTTGCAGCATCATTGCTTGTGCTTGTGGAAGTTGATGGCAAAACGGATGTTGTTTGAACTGTAGATGATGTTGTTGGCAAATAAGTGGTGCTTTGAGTTGTTGTCAGTGGAATTTCAGATGTTGTTGCAGCATCATTGCTTGTGCTTGTAGAAGTTGATGGCAAAACAGTTGTTGTTTCAGAAGTAGATGATGTTGGCAAAAGCGTGGTGCTTTGTTGAGTTGTTGTTTGTGGTATTTCATATGTAGTTGCAGCATCATTGCTTGTGCTTGTAGAAGTTGATGGCAAAACAGTTGTCATTTGAAACATAGAGGATATTGTTGGCAAATGTGTGGTGCTTTTGAGTGGTTGTTATTGGCATTTCAGATGTTGTTGCAGCATCATTGTTTGCAGTAGTTGACGGCAAAATGGTTGTTGTTCGAACAGTAGATGATGTTGTTGGCAAAAGCGCAGTGCTTTTCAGAGGTGATGTCTGTGGCATTTCAGATGTTGTTGCAGCATCGTTCCTTGTGCTTGTAGAAACTGATGGAAAAACGGCTGTTGTTTGAACTGTAGATGAAGTTGTTGGGAATAGCATAGTGCTTTGTTGAGTTGTTGTTATTGGTATTTCAGATGTTGTTGTTGCAGCATCATTGCTTGTGCTTGAAGAAGTTGATGGCAAAACAGTTTTTGTCTGAACAGTAGACGATGTTGTTGGCATATGCGTGGTGCTTTGGGTTGTTAATGGCATTTCAGATGTTGTTGCATCATCATTGCTTGTGCTTGTAGAAGTTGATGGCAAAACCTTTGTTATTTGAACTGTAGATGATGTTGTTGGCAAAAGCGTAATGCTTTGTTGAGTTGTTGTTATTGGCATTTCAGATGTTGTTGCAGCATCATTGCTTGTGCTTGTAGAAGTTGATGGCAAAACAGTTGTTGTTTCAGCAGTAGATGATGTTAGAAAATGCGTGGTGCTTTGAGTTGTTTTCAGTGGTATTTTAGATGTTGTTGCAGCATTGTTGTTTGTGTTTGTAGAAGTTGATGGCAAAACATTTGTTGTTTCAGCTGTAGATGATGTTGACAAATGCGTGGTGCTTCGTTGAGTTGTTGTTTTTGGCGTTTCAGCTGTTGTTGCAGCATCACTGCTTGTGCTTGTGGAAATTGATGGCAAAACGGATGTTGTTTGAACTGTAGATGATGTTGACAAATAAGTGGTGCTTTGAGTTGTTGTCAGTGGAATTTCAGATGTTGTTGCAGCATCATTGTGTGTGTTTGTAGAAGTTGATGGCAAAACAGTTGTTGTTTCAGAAGTAGATGATGTTGGCAAAAGCGTGGTGCTTTGCTGAGTTGTTGTTATTGGTATTTTAGATGTTGTTGCAGCATCATTGCTTGTGCTTGTAGAAGTTGATGGCAAAACAGTTGTTGTTTCAACAGTAGATGATGTTGGCAAATGCGTGGTGCTTTTTGAGTTGTTGTTTTGGCATTTCAGATGTAGTTGCAGCATCATTGTTTGTGCTTGTAGAAGTTGATGGCAAAACAGGTGTTGTTTGAAATGTAGATGATGTTGCTGGCAAAAGCGTAGTGCTTTCTTGAGTTGTTGTTATTAGCATTTCAGATGTTGCAACATTATTGCTTGTGCTTGTAGAAGTTGATGGCAAAATGGTTGTTGTTTGAACTGTAGCTGACGCTGTTGGCAAATGACTGGTGCTTTGTTGAGTTGCTGTTATTGGCATTTCAGATGTTGTTGCAGCATCATTGTTGTGCTTGTAGAAGTTGATGGCAAAACAGGTTGTTGTTTGAACAGTAGATGATGTTGTTGGCAAAAGCGCAGTGCTTTTCAGAGGTGATGTCTGTGGCATTTCAGATGTTGTTGCAGCATCATTGCTTGTGATTGTAGAAGTTGATGGCAAAACAGTTGTTTTTTGAACTGTAGATGAAGTTGTTGGGAATAGCATAGTGCTTTTTTGAGTTTTTGTTATTGGTATTTCAGATGTTGTTGCAGCATTATTGCTTGTGCTTGTAGAAGTTAATGCTAAAACAGTTGTCGTTTCAACAGTAGATGATGTTGGCAAATGCGTGGTGCTTTTGAGTTGTTTTGGCATTTCAGATGTTGTTGCAGCATCATTGCTTGTGATTGTAGAAGTTGATGGTAAAACAGTTGTTTTTGAACTGTAGATGATGTTGTTGGCAAATGACTGATGCTTTGGGTTGCTGTTATTGGCATTTCAGATGTTGTTGCAGCATCATTGCTTGTGCTTGAAGAAGTTGATGGCAAAATGGTTGTTGTTCGAACAGTAGATGATGTTGGCAAAAGCGTGGTGCTTTGTTGAGTTGTTGTTATTGGCATTTCAGATGTTGTTGCAGCATCATTGCTTGTGTTTGTAGAAGTTGATGGCAAAACAGTTGTTGTTTCAGCAGTAGATGATGTTGACAAATAAGTGGTGCTTTGTTGAGTTGTTGTTTTGGCATTTCAGATGTTGTTGCAGCATCATTGCTTGTGATTGTAGAAGTTGATGGCAAAACAGTTGTCATTTCAACAGTAGATGATGTTGGCAAATGTGTGGTGCTTTTTGAACTGTTTTTGGCATTTCAGATGTTGTTGCAGCATCATTGCTTGTGCTTGTAGAAGTTGATGGCAAAACAGTTGTTGTTTGAACAGTAGATGATGTTGTTGGCAAATGCGTGGTGCTTTTTGAGTTGTTATTGGCATTTCAGATGTTGTTGCAGCATCATTGCTTGTGCTTGTAGAAGTTGATGGCAAAACAGTTGTTGTTTGAACAGTAGATGATGTTGTTGGCAAAAGCGTAGTGCTTTGTTGAGTTGTTGTTATTGGCATTTCAGATGTTGTTGCAGCATCATTGCTTGTGCTTGTAGAAGTTGATGGCAAAATGGTTGTTGTTTGAACAGTAGATGATGTTGTTGGCAAATGACTGGTGCTTTGAGTTGTTGTTTTGGCATTTCAGATGTTGTTGCAGCATCATTGTTTGTGCTTGTAGAAGTTGATGGCAAAACAGTTGTTGTTTGAACTGTAGATGATGTTGTTGGCAAATGCGTGGTGCTTTGAGTTGTTGTTTTGGCATTTCAGATGTTGTTGCAGCATCATTGCTTGTGCTTGTAGAAGTTGATGGCAAAACAGGTTGTTGTTTGAACTGTAGATGATGTTGTTGGCAAATAAGTGGTGCTTTTGAGTTGTTGTCAGTGGCATTTCAGATGTTGTTGCAGCATCATTGCTTGTGCTTGTAGAAGTTGATGGCAAAACAGTTGTTGTTTCAACAGTAGATGATGTTGTTGGCAAATGTGTGGTGCTTTTGAGTTGTTATTGGTATTTCAGATGTTGTTGCAGCATCATTGCTTGTGCTTGTAGAAGTTGATGGCAAAACAGTTGTTGTTTGAACAGTAGATGATGTTGGCAAATGTGGTGCTTTTTGAGTTGTTTTGGCATTTCAGATGTTGTTGCAGCATCATTGCTTGTGCTTGTAGAAGTTGATGGCAAAACAGTTGTTGTTTGAACAGTAGATGATGTTGTTGGCAAAAGCGTGGTGCTTTTTGAGTTGTTGTTATTGGCATTTCAGATGTTGTTGCAGCATCATTGCTTGTGCTTGTAGAAGTTGATGGCAAAATGGTTGTTGTTTGAACTGTAGATGATGTTGGCAAATGACTGGTGCTTTGGGTTGCTGTTATTGGCATTTCAGATGTTGTTGCAGCATCATTGCTTGTGCTTGTAGAAGTTGATGGCAAAACAGTTGTCGTTTCAACAGTAGATGATGTTGTTGGCAAAAGCGTGGTGCTTTGAGTTGTTGTTTTGAACTGTAGATGATGTTGGCAAATGTGTGGTGCTTTTGAGTTGTTGTTGGCATTTCAGATGTTGCAGCATCATTGCTTGTGATTGTAGTTGATGGCAAAACAGTTGTTTTTGAACTGTAGATGATGTTGTTGGCAAAAGCGTGGTGCTTTTTGAGTTTTTGTTATTGGTATTTCAGATGTTGTTGCAGCATCATTGCTTGTGATTGTAGAAGTTGATGGCAAAACAGTTGTTGTTTCAACAGTAGATGATGTTGTTGGCAAATGTGTGGTGCTTTTTGAGTTGTTGTTTTGGCATTTCAGATGTTGTTGCAGCATCATTGCTTGTGATTGTAGAAGTTGATGGCAAAACAGTTGTTTTGAACTGTAGATGATGTTGTTGGCAAATGCGTGGTGCTTTTTGAGTTTTTGTTATTGGTATTTCAGATGTTGTTGCAGCATCATTGCTTGTGCTTGTAGAAGTTGATGGCAAAACAGTTGTTGTTTCAACAGTAGATGATGTTGTTGGCAAATGTGTGGTGCTTTGAGTTGCTGTTATTGGCATTTCAGATGTTGTTGCAGCATCATTGCTTGTGATTGTAGAAGTTGATGGCAAAACAGTTGTTTTTGAACTTTAGATGATGTTGTTGGCAAATGCGTGGTGCTTTTTGAGTTGTTGTTATTGGCATTTCAGATGTTGTTGCAGCATCATTGCTTGTGCTTGTAGAAGTTGATGGCAAAACAGTTGTTGTTTCAGAACAGTAGATGATGTTGGCAAATGCGTGGTGCTTTGTTGAGTTGTTGTTATTAGCATTTCAGATGTTGTTGCAGCATCATTGCTTGTGCTTGTAGAAGTTGATGGCAAAACAGTTGTTGTTTGAACTGTAGATGATGTTGTTGGCAAATGCGTGGTGCTTTTTGAGTTGTTATTGGCATTTCAGATGTTGTTGCAGCATCATTGCTTGTGATTGTAGAAGTTGATGGCAAAACAGTTGTTGTTTGAACAGTAGATGATGATGTTGGCAAATGCGTGGTGCTTTGAGTTGTTATTGGCATTTCAGATGTTGTTGCATCATCATTGCTTGTGATTGTAGAAGTTGATGGCAAAACAGTTGTTGTCTGAACAGTAGATGATGTTGTTGGCAAATGCATGGTGCTTTGAGTTGTTACTGGCATTTCAGATGTTGTTGAAGCATCATTGCTTGTGCTTGTAGAAGTTGATGGCAAAATGGTTGTTGTTTGAACTGTAGATGATGTTGTTGGCAAATGCTGGTGCTTTGTTGAGTTGTTGTTATTGGCATTTCAGATGTTGTTGCAGCATCATTGTTTGTGTTTGTAGAAGTTGATGGCAAAACAGTTGTTGTTTCACAGTAGATGATGTTGGCAAATGCGTGGTGCTTTGTTGAGTTGTTGTTTTGGCGTTTCAGATGTTGTTGCAGCATCATTGCTTGTGCTTGTGGAAGTTGATGGCAAAACAGTTGTTGTTTGAACTGTAGATGATGTTGTTGGCAAATGCGTGGTGCTTTGAGTTGTTGTTATTGGTATTTTAGATGTTGTTGCAGCATCATTGCTTGTGCTTGTAGAAGTTGATGGCAAAACAGTTGTTGTTTCAACAGTAGATGATGTTGTTGGCAAATGCGTGGTGCTTTTTGAGTTGTTATTGGCATTTCAGATGTTGTTGCAGCATCATTGCTTGTGCTTGTAGAAGTTGATGGCAAAACAGTTGTTGTTTCAACAGTAGATGATGTTGGCAAATGCGTGGTGCTTTTTGAGTTGTTATTGGCATTTTAGATGTTGTTGCAGCATCATTGCTTGTGCTTGTAGAAGTTAATGGCAAAACAGTTGTCGTTTCAACAGTAGATGATGTTGGCAAATGCGTGGTGCTTTTTGAACTGTTTTGGCATTTCAGATGTTGTTGCAGCATCATTGCTTGTGCTTGTAGAAGTTGATGGCAAAACAGTTGTTGTTTGAACAGTAGATGATGTTGTTGGCAAATGCGTGGTGCTTTGTTGAGTTGTTGTTATTGGCATTTCAGATGTTGTTGCAGCATCATTGCTTGTGCTTGTAGAAGTTGATGGCAAAATGGTTGTTGTTTGAACAGTAGATGATGTTGTTGGCAAATGCATGGTGCTTTGTTGAGTTGTTGTTAATGGCATTTCAGATGTTGCAGCATCATTGCTTGTGCTTGTAGAAGTTGATGGCAAAACAGGTTGTTGTTTGAACTGTAGATGATGTTGTTGGCAAATGACTGGTGCTTTGGGTTGCTGTTATTGGCATTTCAGATGTTGTTGCAGCATCATTGTTTGTGTTGTAGAAGTTGATGGCAAAACAGGTTGTTGTTTGAACAGTAGATGATATTGTTGGCAAAAGCGTGGTGCTTTTGAGTTGTTGTTTTGAACTGTAGATGATGCTGTTGGCAAAAGCGTGGTGCTTTGAGTTGTTGTTGGCATTTCAGATGTTGTTGCATCATTGCTTGTGCTTGTAGAAGTTGATGGCAAAACAGTTGTTGTTTGAACTGTAGATGATGCTGCTGACAAATGAGTGGTGCTTTGTTGAGTTGTTGTTATTGGTATTTCAGATGTTGTTGCAGCATCATTGTTTGTGTTTGTAGAAGTTGATGGCAAAACATTTGTTGTTTCAGCTGTAGATGATGTTGCTGGCAAAAGCGTGGTGCTTTGAGTTGTTGTTTTGGCGTTTCAGATGTTGTTGCAGCATCATTGCTTGTGCTTGTAGAAGTTGATGGCAAAACAGTTGTTGTTTCAGAAGTAGATGATGTTAGCAAATGCGTGGTGCTTCGTTGAGTTGTTGTTATTGGCATTTCAGATGTTGTTGCAGCATCAATGCTTGTGCTTGTGAAGTTGATGGCAAAACAGTTGTTGTTTCAACAGTAGATGATGTTGGCAAATGCGTGGTGCTTTTTGAGTTGTTATTGGCATTTCAGATGTTGTTGCAGCATCATTGTTTGTGCCTGTAGAAGCTGATGGCAAAACAGTTGTTGTTTGAAATGTAGATGATGTTACTGGCAAAAGCGTGGTGCTTTGTTGAGTTGTTGTTATTGGCATTTCAGATGTTGTTGCAGCATCATTGCTTGTGCTTGTAGAAGTTGATGGCAAAACAGTTGTTGTTTCAACAGTAGATGATGTTGTTGGCAAAAGCGTGGTGCTTTTTGAGTTGTTGTTATTGGCATTTCAGATGTTGTTGCAGCATCATTGCTTGTGCTTGTAGAAGTTGATGGCAAAACAGTTGTTGTTTGAACTGTAGATGATGTTGGCAAATGCGTGGTGCTTTGTTGAGTTGTTGTTGGCATTTCAGATGTTGTTGCAGCATCATTGTTGTGCTTGTAGAAGTTGATGGCAAAATGGTTGTTGTTCGAACAGTAGATGATATTGTTGGCAAAAGCGTGGTGCTTTTTGAGTTGTTGTTTTGGCATTTCAGATGTTGTTGCAGCATCATTACTTGTGCTTGTAGAAGTTGATGGCAAAACGGTTGTTGTTTGAACTGTAGATGAAGTTGGGAATAGCATAGTGCTTTTTGAGTTTTTGTTATTGGTATTTCAGATGTTGTTGCAGCATCATTGCTTGTGCTTGTAGAAGTTGATGGCAAAACAGTTGTTGTTTCAACAGTAGATGATGTTGGCAAATGTGTGGTGCTTTTTGAGTTGTTGTTTTGGCATTTCAGATGTTGTTGCAGCATCATTGCTTGTGCTTGTAGAAGTTGATGGCAAAACAGTTGTTGTTTTGAACTGTAGATGATGTTGTTGGCAAATGACTGATGCTTTGGGTTGCTGTTATTGGCATTTCAGATGTTGTTGCAGCATCATTGCTTGTGTTTGTAGAAGTTGATGGCAAAATGGTTGTTGTTTGAACAGTAGATGATGTTGGCAAAAGCGTGGTGCTTTGTTGAGTTGTTATTGGCATTTCAGATGTAGTTGCAGCATCATTGCTTGTGATTGTAGAAGTTGATGGCAAAACAGTTGTTTTTGAACTGTAGATGATGTTGTTGGCAAATGCGTGGTGCTTTGAGTTGTTACTGGCATTTCAGATGTTGTTGCAGCATCATTGCTTGTGCTTGTAGAAGTTGATGGCAAAATGATTGTTGTTTGAATTGTAGATGATGCTGTTGGCAAAAGCGTAATGCTTTGTTGAGTTGTTATTGGCATTTCAGATGTTGTTGCAGCATCATTGTTTGTGTTTGTAGAAGTTGATGGCAAAACAGTTGTTGTTTGAACAGTAGATGATGTTGTTGGCAAATGTGGTGCTTTGTTGAGTTGTTGTTTTGGCGTTTCAGCTGTTGTTGCAACATCATTGCTTGTGCTTGTGAAGTTGATGGCAAAAGTTGTTGTTTGAAGTAGATGATGTTGGCAAAAGCGTGGTGCTTTTTGAACTGTAGATGATGCTGCTGACAAATAAGTGGTGCTTTGAGTTGTTGTCAGTGGAATTTCAGATGTTGTTGCAGTATCATTGTTTGTGTTTGTAGAAGTTGATGGCAAAACAGTTGTTGTTTCAGCAGTAGATGATGTTGGCAAATGCGTGGTGCTTTGTTGAGTTGTTTGTGGTATTTCAGATGTAGTTGCAGCATCATTGCTTGTGCTTGTAGAAGTTGATGGCAAAACAGTTGTTGTTTGAAATGTAGATGATGTTGTTGGCAAATGTGTGGTGCTTTGAGTTGTTGTTATTGGCATTTCAGATGTTGTTGCAGCATCATTGTTTGTGTTTGTAGAAGTTGATGGCAAAATGGTTGTTGTTTCAACAGTAGATGATGTTGTTGGCAAAAGCGTGGTGCTTTTTGAGTTGTTGTTATTGGCATTTCAGATGTTGTTGCAGCATCATTGCTTGTGCTTGTAGAAGTTGATGGCAAAACAGTTGTTGTTTGAACAGTAGATGATGTTGTTGGCAAATGTGTGGTGCTTTGAGTTGTTGTTATTGGCATTTCAGATGTTGTTGCAGCATCATTGCTTGTGCTTGTAGAAGTTGATGGCAAAACAGTTGTTGTTGAACAGTAGATGATGTTGTTGGCATATACGTGGTGCTTTGAGTTGTTGTCAGTGGCATTTCAGATGTTGTTGCAGCATCATTGTTTGTGTTTGTAGAAGTTAATGGGAAAACAGTTGTCATTTCAACAGTAGATGATGTTGGCAAATGTGTGGTGCTTTTTTGAACTGTTTTTGGCATTTCAGATGTAGTTGCAGCATCATTGCTTTTGATTGTAGAAGTTGAAGGCAAAACAGTTGTTGTATGAACAGTAGATGATGTTGTTGGCATATGCGTGGTGCTTTGGGTTGTTAATGGCTTTTCAGATGTTGTTGCATCATCATTGCTTGTGATTGTAAAAGTTGATGGCAAATCGGTTGTTGTTTGAACCGTAGATGACGATGTTGCCATATGCGTGGTGCTTTGAGTTGTGAATGGCATTTCAGATGTTGTTGCAGCATCATTGCTTGTGCTTGTAGAAGTTGATGGCAAAACGTTTGTTATTTGAACTGTAGATGATGTTGTTGGCAAAAGCGTAACGCTTTGTTGAGTTGTTGTTATTGGCATTTCAGATGTAGTTGCAGCATCATTGCTTGTGCTTGTAGAAGTTGATGGCAAAACAGTTGTTGTTTCAGCAGTAGATGATGTTGGAAAATGCGTGGTGCTTTGTTGAGTAGTTGTTTTTGGCGTTTCAGCTGTTGTTGCAGCATCACTACTTGTACTTGTAGGAGTTGATGGCAAAATGATTGTTGCTTGAACAGTAGATGATGCTGTCGACAAATAAGTGGTGCTTTGAGTTGTTGTCAGTGGTATTTCAGATGTTGTTGCAGCATCATTACTTGTGCTTGTAGTTGATGGCAAAACAGTTGTTGTTTCAGAAGTAGATGATGTTGGAAAATGCATGGTGCTTTGTTGAGTTGTTGTTTGAACTGTAGATGATGTTGACAAATGCGTGGTGCTTCGTTGAGGTTTTGTTTTTGGCGTTTCAGATGTTGTGGCAGCATCAATGCTTGTGCTTGTAGAAGTTAATGCTAAAACAGTTGTCGTTTCAACAGTAGATGATGTTGGCAAATGTGTGGTGCTTTTTGAGTTGTTGTTTTGGCATTTCAGATGTTGTTGCAGCATCATTGCTTGTGTTTGTAGAAGTTGATGGCAAAACGTTGTTGTTTGAACAGTAGATGATGTTGGCAAATACGTGGTGCTTTGTTGAGTTGTTGTTTTTGGCGTTTCAGCTGTTGTTGCAGCATCATTGCTTGTGCTTGTAGAAGTTGATGGCAAAACGTTTGTTATTTGAACTGTAGATGATGTTGTTGGCCAAAGCGTAACGCTTTGTTGAGTTGTTGTTATTGGCATTTCAGATGTTGTTGCAGCATCATTGCTTGTGCTTGTAGAAGTTGATGGCAAAACAGTTGTTGTTTCAACAGTAGATGATGTTGGAAAATGCGTGGTGCTTTGTTGAGTTGTTGTTATTGGCATTTTAGATGTTGTTGCAGCATCATTACTTGTGCTTGTAGAAGCTGATGGAAAAACGGCTGTTGTTTGAACTGTAGATGACGTTGTTGGGAATAGCATAGTGCTTTGTTGAGTTGTTGTTATTGGCATTTCAGATGTTGTTGCAGCATCATTGCTTGTGCTTGTAAGTTGATGGCAAAACAGTTGTTGTTTGAACAGTAGATGATGTTGTTGGCAAATGCGTGGTGCTTTGTTGAGTTGTTGATATTGGCATTTCAGATGTTGCAGCATCATTGCTTGTGCTTGTAGAAGTTGATGGCAAAACAGTTTTTGTCTGAACAGTAGATGATGTTGTTGGCATATACGTGGTGCTTTGAGTTGTTGTCAGTGGCATTTCAAATGTTGTTGCAGCATCATTGTTTGTGTTTGTAGAAGTTAATGGGAAAACAGTTGTCATTTCAACAGTAGATGATGTTGGCAAATGTGTGGTGCTTTTTTGAACTGTTTCTGGCATTTCAGATGTAGTTGCAGCATCATTGCTTTTGATTGTAGAAGTTGAAGGCAAAACAGTTGTTGTATGAACAGTAGATGATGTTGTTGGCATATGCGTGGTGCTTTGGGTTGTTAATGGCTTTTCAGATGTTGTTGCATCATCATTGCTTGTGATTGTAAAGTTGATGGCAAAACAGTTGTTGTTTGAACCGTAGATGATGATGTTGGCAAATGCGTGGTGCTTTGAGTTGTGAATGGCATTTCAGATGTTGTTGCAGCATCATTGCTTGTGCTTGTAGAAGTTGATGGCAAAACAGTTGTTGTTGTTTGAACTGTAGATGATGTTGTTGGCAAAAGCGTGGTGCTTTGTTGAGTTGTTGTTATTGGCATTTCAGATGTGTTGCAGCATCATTGCTTGTGCTTGTAGAAGTTGATGGCAAAACAGTTGTTGTTTCAGCAGTAGATGATGTTGTTGGCAAATGCGTGGTGCTTTGTTGAGTTGTTGTTTTTGGCGTTTCAGCTGTTGTTGCAGCATCACTACTTGTACTTGTAGGAGTTGATGGCAAAATGATTGTTGCTTGAACAGTAGATGATGCTGTCGACAAATAAGTGGTGCTTTGAGTTGTTGTCAGTGGTATTTTAGATGTTGTTGCAGCATTATTGTTTGTGTTTGTAGAAGTTGATGGCAAAATATTTGTTGTTTCAGCTGTAGATGATGTTGGCAAAAGCGTAATGCTTTGTTGAGTTGTTGTTTCAGCTGTAGATGATGTTGACAAATGCGTGGTGCTTCGTTGAGGTTTTGTTTTTGGCGTTTCAGATGTTGTGGCAGCATCAATGCTTGTGCTTGTAGAAGTTAATGCTAAAACAGTTGTCGTTTCAACAGTAGATGATGTTGGCAAATGTGTGGTGCTTTTTTGAACTGTTTTTGGCATTTCAGATGTAGTTGCAGCATCATTGTTTGTGTTTGTAGAAGTTGATGACAAAAGGGTTATTGTTTCAGCAGTAGATGATGTTGGCAAATACGTGGTGCTTTGTTGAGTTGTTGTTTTTGGCGTTTCAGCTGTTGTTGCAGCATCATTGCTTGTGCTTGTAGAAGTTGATGGCAAAACGGTTGTTGTTTGAACTGTAGATGATGTTGTTGGCATATGCGTGGTGCTTTGTTGAGTTGTTGTTATTGGCATTTCAGATGTTGTTGCAGCATCATTGCTTGTGCTTGTAGAAGTTGATGGCAAAACAGTTGTTGTTTCAGCAGTAGATGATGTTGGAAAATGCGTGGTGCTTTGTTGAGTTGTTATTGGCATTTCAGATGTTGTTGCAGCATCATTGCTTGTGCTTGTAGAAGTTGATGGCAAAAAGTTGTTGTTTGAACTGTAGATGATGTTGGCAAAAGCGTAGTGCTTTGTTGAGTTGTTGTTATTGGTATTTCAGATGTTGTTGCAGCATCATTGCTTCTGCTTGTAGAAGTTGATGGCAAAACGTTTGTTATTTGAACTGTAGATGATGTTGTTGGCAAAAGCGTAATGCTTTGTTGAGTTGTTGATATTGGCATTTCAGATGTTGCAGCATCATTGCTTGTGCTTGTAGAAGTTGATGGCAAAACAGTTGTTTCAGCAGTAGATGATGTTGGAAAATGCATGGTGCTTTGTTGAGTAGTTGTTTTTGGCGTTTCAGCTGTTGTTGCAGCATCACTGCTTGTACTTGTAGGAGTTGATGGCAAAATGGTTGTTGCTTGAACTGTAGATGATGCTGTCGACAAATAAGTGGTGCTTTGAGTTGTTGTCAGTGGTATTTCAGATGTTGTTGCAGCATCATTGTTTGTGTTTGTAGAAGTTGATGGCAAAACAGTTGTTGTTTGAACAGTAGATGATGTTGGCAAATGTGGTGCTTTGTTGAGTTGTTTGTGGTATTTCAGATGTAGTTGCAGCATCATTGCTTGTGCTTGTAGAAGTTGATGGCATAACAGTTGTCATTTGAAACATAGAGGATATTGTGGGCAAATGTGTGGTGCTTTGAGTGGTTGTTATTGGCATTTCAGATGTTGTTGAAGCATCATTGTTTGCAGTAGTTGACGACAAAATGGTTGTTGTTTGAACAGTAGATGATGTTGTTGGCAAAAGCGCAGTGCTTTTCAGAGGTGATGTCTGTGGCATTTCAGATGTTGTTGCAGCATCATTCCTTGTGCTTGTAGAAGCTGATGGCAAAACAGTTGTTGTTTGAACTGTAGATGATGTTGTTGGCAAAAGCGTGGTGCTTTGTTGAGTTGTTGTTATTGGTATTTCAGATGTTGTTGTTGCAGCATCATTGCTTGTGCTTGAAGAAGTTGATGGCAAAACAGTTGTTTTTTCAGAAGTAGATGATGTTAGCAAATGCGTGGTGCGTTTCTGAGTTGTTATTGGCATTTTAGATGTTGTTGCAGCATCATTGCTTGTGCTTGTAGAAGTTGATGGCAAAACATTTGTTGTTTCAGCTGTAGATGATGTTGACAAATGCGTGGTGCTTCGTTGAGTTGTTGTTTTAGGCGTTTCAGATGTTGTGGCAGCATCAATGCTTGTGCTTGTAGAAGTTAATGCTAAAACAGTTGTCGTTTCAACAGTAGATGATGTTGGCAAATGTGTGGTGCTTTTGAGTTGTTGTTTTGGCATTTCAGATGTTGTTGCAGCATCATTGCTTGTGCTTGTAGAAGTTGATGGCAAAACAGTTGTTGTTTCAGCAGTAGATGATGTTGGCAAATACGTGGTGCTTTGTTGAGTTGTTGTTTTTGGCGTTTCAGCTGTTGTTGCAGCATCATTGCTTGTGCTTGTAGAAGTTGATGGCAAAACGGCTGTTGTTTGAACTGTAGATGACGTTGTTGGGAATAGCATAGTGCTTCGTTGAGTTGTTGTTATTGGTATTTCAGATGTTGTTGCAGCATCATTGCTTGTGCTTGTAGAAGTTGATGGCAAAACGTTTGTTATTTGAACTGTAGATGATGTTGTTGGCAAAAGCATAATGCTTTGTTGAGTTGTTGATATTGGCATTTCAGATGTTGCAGCATCATTGCTTGTGCTTGTAGAAGTTGATGGCAAAACAGTTGTTTCAGCAGTAGATGATGTTGGAAAATGCATGGTGCTTTGTTGAGTTGTTGTAATTGGCATTTTAGATGTAGTTGCAGCATCATTGTTTGTGTTTGTAGAAGTTGATGACAAAAGGGTTGTTGTTTCAGCAGTAGATGATGTTGGCAAATACGTGGTGCTTTGTTGAGTAGTTGTTTTTGGCGTTTCAGATGTTGTTGCAGCATCATTGCTTGTGCTTGTAGAAGTTGATGGCAAAACAGTTGTTGTTTGAACTGTAGATGATGCTGTTGGCAAATAAGTGGTGCTTTTTGAGTTGTTGTCAGTGGTATTTCAGATGTTGTTGCAGCATCATTGTTTGTGTTTGTAGAAGTTGATGGCAAAACAGTTGTTGTTGTTTCAGAAGTAGATGATGTTGGCAAATGCGTGGTGCGTTTCTGAGTTGTTATTGGCATTTTAGATGTTGTTGCAGCATCAATGCTTGTGCTTGTAGAAGTTAATGCTAAAACAGTTGTCGTTTCAACAGTAGATGATGTTGGCAAATGCGTTGTGCTTTTTTGAACTGTTTTTGGCATTTCAGATGTAGTTGCAGCATCATTGTTTGTGCCTGTAGAAGCTGATGGCAACGCAGGTGTTGTTTGAAATGTAGATGATGTTGCTGGCAAAAGCGTAGTGCTTTGTTGAGTTGTTGTTATTAGCATTTCAGATGTTGTTGCAGCATCATTGCTTGTGCTTGTAGAAGTTGATGGCAAAATGGTTGTTGTTCGAATATCAGATGATGTTGTTGGCAAAAGCGTGGTGCTTTTTGAGTTGTTGTCAGTGGCATTTCAGATGTTGTTGCAGCATCATTGCTTGTGCTTGTAGAAGTTGATGGCAAAACAGTTGTTGTTTGAACTGTAGATGATGTTGGCAAATGCGTGGTGCTTTGCTGAGTTGTTGTTATTGGCATTTCAGATGTTGTTGCAGCATCATTGCTTGTGCTTGTAGATGTTGATGGCAAAACGGTTGTTGTTTCAACAGTAGATGATGTTAGAAAATGTGTGGTGCTTTGCTGAGTTGTTATTGGCATTTTAGATGTTGTTGCAGCATCATTGCTTGTGATTGTAGAAGTTGATGGCAAAACAGTTGTTGTTTGAACTGTAGATGATGTTGTTGGCAAATAAGTGGTGCTTTTGAGTTGTTGTTATTGGCATTTCAGATGTTGTTGCAGTATCATTGCTTGTGCTTGTAGAAGTTGATGGCAAAACAGTTGTTGTTTGAACTGTAGATGATGCTGTTGGCAAATAAGTGGTGCTTTTGAGTTGTTGTTGTTATTGGCATTTCAGATGTTGTTGCAGCATCATTGCTTGTGCTTGTGAAGTTGATGGCAAAACAGTTGTTGTTTCAGCAGTAGATGATGTTAGCAAATGCGTGGTGCTTTGCTGAGTTGTTATTGGCATTTTAGATGTTGTTGCGGCATCATTGCTTGTGCTTGTAGAAGTTAATGCTAAAACAGTTGTCGTTTCAACAGTAGATGATGTTGGCAAATGTGGTGCTTTGTTGAGTTGTTGTATTGGCATTTCAGATGTTGTTGCAGCATCATTGCTTGTGATTGTAGAAGTTGATGGCAAAACAGTTGTTGTTTCAGCAGTAGATGATGTTGGAAAATGCGTGGTGCTTTGTTGAGTTGTTGTTATTGGCATTTCAGATGTTGTTGCAGCATCATTGCTTGTGCTTGTAGAAGTTGATGGCAAAACGTTGTTGTTTGAACTGTAGATGATGTTGTTGGCAAAAGCATAATGCTTTGTTGAGTTGTTGTTATTGGCATTTCAGATGTTGTTGCAGCATCATTGCTTGTGCTTGAAGAAATTGATGGCAAAACAGTTGTTGTCTGAACAGTAGATGATGTGTTGGCAAATGCGTGGTGCTTTTGAGTTGTTATTGGCATTTCAGATGTTGTTGCAGCATCATTGCTTGTGCTTGTAGAAGTTGATGGCAAAACGGTTGTTGTTTGAACTGTAGATGATGTTGGCAAATGTGGTGCTTTGTTGAGTTGTTGTTATTGGCATTTCAGATGTTGTTGCAGTATCATTGCTTGTGCTTGTAGAAGTTGATGGCAAAACGGTTGTTGTTTGAACTGTAGATGATGTTGTTGGCAAATAAGTGGTGCTTTTGAGTTGTTATTGGCATTTCAGATGTTGTTGCAGCATCACTGCTTGTGCTTGTAGAAGTTGATGGCAAAACAGTTGTTGTTTGAACTGTAGATGATGTTGTTGACAAATAAGTGGTGCTTTGAGTTGTTGTTATTGGCATTTCAGATGTTGTTGCAGCATCATTGCTTGTGCTTGTGGAAGTTGATGGCAAAAGTTGTTGTTTCAACAGTAGATGATGTTGGCAAATGTGGTGCTTTGTTGAGTTGTTTTGGCATTTCAGATGTTGCAGCATCATTGCTTGTGCTTGTAGAAGTTAATGGCAAAACAGTTGTTGTTTCAACAGTAGATGATGTTGGCAAATGCATGGTGCTTTGTTGAGTTGTTGTTATTGGCATTTCAGATGTTGTTGCAGCATCATTGCTTGTGCTTGTAGAAGTTGATGGCAAAACGTTGTTGTTTCAGAACTGTAGATGATGTTGTTGGCAAAAGCATAATGCTTTGTTGAGTTGTTGTTTTGGCATTTCAGATGTTGTTGCAGCATCATTGCTTGTGCTTGTAGAAGTTGATGGCAAAACAGTTGTTGTTTCAGAACAGTAGATGATGTTGGAAAATGCATGGTGCTTTGTTGAGTTGTTGTTTTGGCATTTCAGATGTTGTTGCAGCATCATTGTTTGTGCTTGTAGAAGTTGATGGCAAAATGGTTGTTGTTTGAACTG